>NC_087276.1:23412500-24037500 GCF_015220805.1 Pogoniulus pusillus | reverse complement strand
CCTCATCCAGTCTTGCCTTAAACACCTCCAGGTATGGGGCTTCAACCACCTCCCTGGGCAACCCATTCCAGGCTCTCACCACTCTCATGCTGAACAACTTCCTCCTCACATCCAGTCTGAATCTCCCCACCTCCAGCTTTGCTCCTTTCCCCCCAGTCCTGTCACTATCTGATAGCCTAAAAAGTCCCTCCCCATTTTTTTTGTAGGCCCCCTTCAGATACTGGAAGGCCACAGTAAGGTCACCTGGGAGCCTCCTCTTCTCCGGACTGAACAGCCCCAACTCTTTCAGCCTGTCCTTATAGGAGAGGTGCTCCTATATGGGCAGACTGAATCTCCTATATGGAGATCAAGGACAGAGCAGGTCATGGAGATCAAGGATAGAGCATGAAAACACACAAAGCTAGAGAGAAGCAAATAACGCTGGGGGACAGAGACAAAACTTTGGGCAGAAGCAGCCAAACCACAGATCCTCTTCTGTCCTGATAACAAATTGTCACCAGCGGTGCAATGCTGCAATCCAGCCCTGCAATCCTGGTGGAAATCTTCTGGTGTTTGTGCTGGAGGTTAGCTCTATTTATATTCTGATGAATGATTTACTGGAGTAATTGGCACGCAGCTCCCCTATTACAGATCATAAAGAATTAATCGCGAGATTTTCAGTGCTCCCCTATCAATTTTATTAGGCTTGATTGAACACGGTGGATTGGGAACATATGGTCTGTGAGGCAGGCTCTGCTCCCAGTTACACCCTGGTTAATGCTGGGGACTCGCTCTGCTGCTGATCCCTGTAAATCCAGAGAGGCAGCTGCTTCTGTTTTCCATGCCCCAACTGCTCCTTGCATTCCCTTAAATGCCCAGGGATGCAGAGAGCAACCAAGATCAGCTTCATGTACCTAAACTCTCCAAAAGCCTGAGATGCTCACAAACTGCAAGCCAGGCTGGGAAGAAGCTGCTTTGCTTCCAGCTCCTCCATGTTAGCAGCATGAGCCAGAAACTGCAGCCAAATGCTCAGGAGTTCAAGATCTTGCCTCTAGAGCAGGTGTCAAACAATAGCCCCTGCAAAGGGGGGACGTGTCACAGCATGGGAAGATTGTTGCTGCTGGAAGCTGGAGATGCCTGTGTTAGCATCAGGGTGTCCTGCCAGACAGGTTTTCACACAGAGGTGCTTTGTGAAAAGAGTTAGCAGCAAGAAGTCACCCACAGGAGCAAGGTGATACATCCCTGCCTCAAACCAGCACTACAGTGTGATTGCCTGGAGCAGAAACCTCCTGGAAACCCGTGTCCTCTGTGTGGCTGCCCTCATGCTGAGAACCAGGAGTACCTCCAGAAGCTCCACATGGAAGGCTCACAGTCCTTTCCAAGCTTTTTTTTGCCTGTGGGTGTTGTTATCATGCTGGCTCATCTGTGGAGTCGTGCTGCAGAGAAGGGCACAGGTACAGGGCCCTGCTCCAGCTTGTGGGCAGTGCTCACTCCTGGTGAAGCTGTTCCCTCTGTGCTCCTAGTAACTACACTAGTTTCTCTGTCACTGTTTACAGGAGGGAATGGGAACTTGGGTGTACATGGAGCTAGTTTCATAAGCCCAGCTTATCCTGAACCAGGCTTGCAGAGCAACCAGTCTGGCACAGCTACAACCCACGTCCCCATCTGCTGTCTTGAGCAGCTGCATTCAAGGGCACCGAGAAGTTATTGCCAGGAACTCTTGGCAGGAGCCAGTGAGGAAACCTGCCTCCAGGGAGAGCTGATCTGGGGAGGGCAACCAGAAATACAGCACAGGACAGAGCAGGATCTGTCCTTCCTGCAGGCAAAGGGCAATAACAACAGCCCCTTCACCTTCACAGCCAAAACACTCTATGGGTACAGTTTGTGTACTGGTTTGGCAGCGGCGTGGGCAGGACTTTGCACATGGGTCTTGACAGGCATCACTGAGACAACCCCTGATATCAGCTGGCTGGGGGAGGAAAGGATTCAGAGCAGCTCTGTGGAGGACTTGGAGTTACTGGTGGGTGAAAAGCTGGACAAGAGTTGGCACTGTGTGCCCGCAGCTCAGACCCAATCGTGTTCTGCCTGATCGCCAGCAACATGGGCGGCAGGTGGAGGAAGGGGATTCTGCCCCACTGCTGTGCTTTGCTGACCCCACCTGCAGTGCTGGGGCCAGCTCTGGAGTCTTCGTCTCAGAAGAGACATGGGGCTGTTGGAGCAGGGCCAGAGGAGGCCACAGCAATGATGGGAGGGCTGGAAGCCTTCTGCTGTGAGGACAGGCTAAGAGAATTGGAGTTGTTCAGCCTGGAGAAGAGAAAGCTCCAGGGTGACCTTATTGTGACTTTTCAGTACTTAGTGGTGGTCTAGAAGAAAGATGGGGAAAGACCTTTCAGCTTACCCTGCTGTGACAGGACAAGAGGTGATAGTTTAAACTAATAGACTAGATCAAAGTAAGGCATTTTTTATGCTGAAGGTGGTGGAACACAGACCCAGGTTGCCCAGAGAGGTAGTAGAAGCCACATCCCTGGAATCATTCCAGGTCAGGTTGTCTGGGGCGCTGAGTAGCCTCTCTAGTTGCAGATGACCCTGCTGACTGTTGAGGAGTTGGAGTAGATGCCCTTCAAAGGTCTCTTCCAACCCAAACCACTGTGATTCTGTGGTCATATAATCAGTGTTCTCTGATCACCTGGGGCTGCTTCCTCTTTTTCCTGTGCTGCCTGCACCCAAACCAGCTTCCAAGGCCTTCCTGTGTCCATGCTTCTTCGTGAAAATCCCTCATGAATACCCAGGCTCTGGGATCTCTCCAGCCAACTCCAGGCACACCTCACCTTATTCCAAACACACAGGGTCTTGCCTCAGTGCTCTGCCCTGGCAAAAGCCACATCTGGCATTGCTCAGACCTGGGGCATCGTGCCCTTGTCACACATGGGTGGCGAGAACTGCTGAAGGGACAGACAGAGGCACTAACGGGCATCTCTCCAGCCTCAGCCTACTCCCAGGGAGCTCCAGTGCCCCTTGGAGCTGAGTGTGTGATGGGGGATGTGAGTAGGAGCAGGCTCCCACCCAAGGAAGCCACATTGTTGGATGAGCTACCTGGCATCTGCATGCTGAGCCCAGTGGAGACAACGTTTAGGGAAGGATTCAGAACAGCTTCCCCACTCCCTGAGGCTGCGTTCATCACCAGCGTGTCTCTAATGAAGCCAAGGCTTTACTTTCTGGGATCAATGAATCCACTGATCGTGACCTGTCTGCTAAGTGGGAAATCAGGTCTCTCCCTCCCCGAACTCGTCTGAGCTGGGCTCAAGCAGCAGGCTCTGTCCCCAGGGCACTCCCTGGCGCTTAATTGCAAAGCCCGTGTCTGATTAGAGAGCAGCAGCGAGGGCGTGCAGAAGCCCTTGCTGCCACAGCCCAGCAAAGCAGCGGCTGCTCACCCAGCCTGCGAGGTGACTGCAAGGAGGGAGGATGTTTTGGGGCTCCAGAAGGGTGGAAATCCCTCTGGCTTTCTCTTCTTCAGAAGGTCTTGACTCTGCACAGCTGGCTGGAGGGTTTATTGCCAATCTGCTCTCCCCCACAAAGCCCTAAATCCCCCAAACCATTTAAATCCCTCCAAAGTGCCTTTCATGGGGACAGATGCTTTAAGAGAAGCTGAGGCTTCCTAAAGCAGGAGGCAGCTGAAAAGGTCTCTGCTACTACATCCCCTGCTCTCAGCATATGCCATGCCTGAGGTAGGAAACAACCCCCATAGCCCCCTAGGTCCATCCAGAGAGACTGGACAGCTTTCCTAACCTCTCTGCTCTTAAAAATGACTCTCTGCACCCCCGGCACATTCTGGAATATGGTGCAAGCTGCAGAGGGCCAAACCAGCCTCCAAAACACCTCTTTGCACATCATCAGCCCAAGGATATGAGGCATTGCTCCAGACACATGTAATTAGGCTGTCCCCATTAGCTGAGCAGCCAGGTTTTGAGTGTTGAGACATCAAAATGCTCACCTAATGCTGGCTGCAGCAGGGAGGATGAAGGGAGCTGAGTCACAGTGCACAGCATCACCTCCACGGCCATCTCTCATCACCTCCATGGCCATCTTTCATCCCTCACTCTGACTTTCCCCAGGCAATCAGCCTTGCTCTCAGAGGTGACAATCAGGAGGGCTGTGGAGAGGAAAAAGCCCTCTTCAAGCACTCAGAGGGGGACAAAGCCTGGCAGTGGGGGCTGCTTCGTGCCGTGCTTGATGGCCTTCACAGCAGGTTCCCAGCCCCAGTGCTCAGTGCTGTGGAGAAGCTTATTTGGGACGTCATCCCTTCCCTGAGCAGTCTGAAAGCTGCAGGGATGTCCTCTGCCTCTGGGCGCAAACCACCTAGGGAGCTCCTGGGGGGCAGCTGGCTTGAAGGTCTCAGACACAAACACACATTCGTGGGAGCCAGGGAAGAGGCTTCCATGGGGTCATGCAGGTTTATCCTGGGGAACCACAAAGCCAGCTATAAATACCTGCTCAGAGCAGCACTCCCCCTCTGCTTTGATGTTTTGCTGTTATTTACTTCAAACCCACTCCTGCTGCTGTTATTTTTATCTTTTCTTCTTTCCCCCCCCCCCCCCCTTCCCCTGCTTTTTGCGGCTGTTTGTGAGCTGGGTCCCAGAAGCATCTCAAAAGGAAACTGGAAAGAAGGTTTAGTCACTGGGAATAAAGTTGGGAACCCCAGGAGGAAGGTCAAGGACCCTGGGAAGAAGGTTGGGGACCATAGTATGACAGAATCCCCATGACCAGTAGGCTCCCTGGCTCCCAGCAGGAACTTCCTCCCTTGGTCCCAGTGCTGTATGATAGGCAAGAGCTCTGCCCTTGTGTCCCACCAGTGAGGGGCAGAGCAGCTCCTAGAGTAGGGTGCATGTGCCCCAGGCTGGACTGTCATTAAAAGTAGAAAGGGTGTAGAGGCCTGGCAGAACCTTTCCCACCTTCTCCCCAGTGCCCCCCAGGGCTTTCTGCTCCATTCCCACCCAACCTTTGGCCAGAAACTTTGCTGGGATGAACTGGTCCCACTCAGCTGCAACCTGGGAGCTCTGCCAGCTCCCAGCAAGCCCAGCTCCCTGTGCCAGTAGCTGGTCACAAGGTGGCAAGTCCCTGTAGCACTAATGTGGTGGGGCAACCAAAAGTGCTTCCCACCACAGGAATGGGAAAACAAGGTCACCTGTTGCTCCCCAGCCACTGATTTTTGTGGAATTTTCAGGAAATTGGTTTCCTGTGATACCAAAACCCTGCCAGAGCCAAGGGAAACCAGGCAAGTGGCTCAGAAATTAATGAAAGTGGAGGCGATGTGAGGAGTCACAGATGAGCTTAATTCCCTTAAATGAATTAAAACTCCATCACTCCTCACCACCATGAGCCCCAGGCTCCAAACTGCTGCAGCAGAATGAGAGGGTGAGCCATGGGCACCAGCAAACCACACCAACTGTCTCTGCATCAGGCATGGAGTGCAGGGGCTGCTGCCTCAGCCCCTGGCCCTTCCCAAACCATGCATCCAGGTTTCCCTGCCACGTCCCTCCCTGTAAGCAGACTGGGAGCTGGGGGGCATTGCTGGGCACTGATCCAAGTTGTTTCAGCAAAAAGAAGCTGCTGGAGCCAACTTTTTAATTCTACTCCTTCACCCTTTCAGGAAGATGAAGAACCTCGAGCACAAACTGAGCTTTGTGTTGTATAAAACAGAGCCTGAAACAAAAAGTCTGAGGTTTCCTCACCTAACCCAGGGCAAACACTTTACTTGGCTTGAGGTCGGAGGTGCTTACTCCTCTTATTGCTAAAGACAAGATGCTGTCCCCATTCTCTCCTCAACACATCCCTCCTCCTTCTCAGACTTGGAGAAGTGTGGGAAGTTTCCAAGTTTGGTCTGGAAGCATCTAACCCTAGATGTCCTCTTTGCCAGGGTGCCTGTCTGCAGCATCGCCTACGTGCCAAAACTTGGGGTGTTTTATGCAGCTCCCCATAAAAAGGACAATTGCTGGGCTGTGGGTCACTGCCTGGGTCAGCCTGCAGAGGCTCTCTGCCAGCTCCAGCAGTCGGGACAGATGTTTTCTGCTGCAGTTCTGTTGTTGCTGGTGGGGGGATTCCCTGGGGTCCTGTTTGGACATCGGCTGCAGGGAGAAGAAATTGAATCCAAAGGGCAGAGAGAGAAGGAGAAGCTGGAGCAGTGCTGGGAGCATGGGGTGGACCCAGCACCCACTAGCTGCAGCCCTATGGCACGGCACAGGGTGTGGGCACAGCAGGGTTGGGAGGGCACAGCCCGTCTGGAAGCACGTCTGGAGCAGGAATAAGGAGGTTTTGCCAGCAGATGGATTTAGTGAGAGCTGCCATGAATTCTTCAGCAGGGGGGAAACTTTAAATCCTGAGAGGCTGCTCCTTTCCAAGGTCTGCTTCAGCCCAGGCGGGCAGGCAGCCAGGGGAGCCTCCTGACCTGGATTGCTCAGGAGGTCATGGCTGTCCCTGTGGGCTCTTCGAGCTGGAGCCCAGTGAGGATGGATGCTGAGCCATGGGAAATGATGCTCGGGGGTGGCTGGGCATGGGGACCCTGCATGGGAGGGTCCTGCTCTTGCCCCACTGCCAAGGATGCTGTGATGGGAAGCAATTGCCCTGGGCTGGGAGGCCCTGAGTGGCCCCTATGAATGGGCTGCCACTGTGCCACCAGAGCCCCTGCTGCTGGCAGTAGCCCTGGTTTCCAAGGCAGGGCTCAAAGCAGCTGCCTCTCCTCCTTCCTTGGAGCCAGGCAGTGTCTGGTCCCACACTGGCTACTGGGGATCAGTGCTGGGCTGCAAAGAATTCTCAGCTGTATGGGCAGTGGTCACGGCCCACAGTTAGACAACATAAACTGGAAAGAAAAAATCACCTCCTTCTCTTAGGGAAGGGATTTCCCCCTGTGCTCAGTACTGGTCAGGCCACACCTCAAGTACTGGGTTTGGTTTTGGAACCCTCACTACAAGAAAGACATTGAAGTCGTTCCAGAGAAAGGCAACGAAGCAGGTGAAGGGTCTAGAACACAGGTCTTGTGAGGAGCAGCTGAGGGAACTGGGGTTCTTCAGCCTACAGAAAAGGAGACTCAGAGGAGACCTTCTGGTTCTCTACAACTCTCTGAAAGGAGGTTAGTCAGGTGAGGCTTGGTCTCTTCTTCCTAATAACAAGCAATAGGACAAGAGAAAATGGCCTCAAGTCACATCAGGAGAGGTTTAGGTGGGACACAAGGAACAACTTTTCCCCCAAGAATCCTGGGACAGGCTGCCGAGGCAGTGGTGGGGTCCCTATCCCTGGAGGGAATGGAAAGCTGTGGAGATGTGGTGCTGAGGGACATGGTTTAGTGGTGACCCAGCAGTGCTTGGTTAACAGTTGGGCTTCATGATCTTAGAGGTCTCTTCCAGCCAAAACGATTCTATGATTCCATGTTTCTATCTCCTTGGCCTCTCACTAAAGCCAAGCCTGGCAGCGTGTGCTTTTTCTCCCAGGCAATTGCTCAGTGGGGATGGGTCCCCCTCTGGCCTGGGGCATGGGCACACGATGGGAAGGAGGCAGGATCTAGCCACTTGACAGCACATCATGCGCGGCTTTGAACTGTGCTGCACCTGCCTCAAGTCTGCTGGCTCTGGTTTTCCTTAAACACTGCCTTTCATCCCCCCAGGCTGGCTATTCCCCATGTGGTCAGATCTAGATGCTTTCCCCTGCTCCATCAGCTTACAGCACGATAGGACAACCCAATGAACCTCACAAAGCACCAAGCCCAGCATCCAGGGGTGTAGTGGGTGCAGGGATGGGACAGAGGGGCACAGCAGCACTGCTGCCACCAAGGAGCATCTCAGGGTTTCACGATCAGCCCCAAATCCATCTCCACTGCGTGCCTGCTGTGGGAAGCTGCCTGCAATTTATCACCTCTCCATCCGACACTGGGAGAGGAAAACAGGCTTGGGGGCATGCAGCACGGGTTCAGGGCACACTCTCTCTGCTTGGCTAAAATGACACTAATTAAGCCCCTCGCCGCGTGCAAAAGCTATTCCTACAGGGCAGACAATTAACCTTGAAACTTGGCTTTTAGTGCTTGGAGGGGAGCAAATTTTTCATCCTGTTATTTCCCCGTGCTGTTAAGCTAATCCTAGAGATGGTAAGGGAGAAGTGGTGCTACATGTCTGCAGCTCCCAGCCCTGCCAGGAGCACAGCGTGTGGCCACCAGCCTCATGCTCCATTTCTCCATCACACCTAGATTTTCACCCACGGTCTCCAATGGCATCATCGTCGCTGGGGAGCACTAGGAACGAGGGATATGACCAAGGGCATGTGGCAAGGTTGTGGAATTAGATGATTATTAAGATCAGAAGTAAATACAGCCTCCTGTGAGCACTCTGGACACGGTGCCATCCTGGCCTTGACTTTTCAGTGAGCTTCCCCTGAGGGACGTCGAGTCCTCTGCTCTCCAAGGTTGTGGCTGCTGGCACAGCGTCACCCAAGCACATATATAATGTGTCTAAGTGCTAAAAAAAAAAACAACCTGAGGACATTCATTACAATGAGCTGTAAAAACAAATGGAAATGTCATTAAACTGCCCCAAGAAGAGAGTGCTGAGAGGGCACCACCGTGGTGCAGGAACCCATAGCCACCCTGGCATATCAGGCAGGGCTCTGTCAGTGCTGCTATCTGAGCCAGCCATGCCAGGGTAAGTGCCCAGGGAAGTGGGACAAGATCAGGAAAGAGACCTTAAAGTTGTGAGCTGCAGAGGGCAGGAGATGAGGGGAGGGCTGCGAAAGTAAACCTCTTTGCTTGGAAGCAAAGACATCTGCCTGGCAAAGGTCTTGGGGGTCTCTGGGACAAGGGAAATGGGGGAAAGCCATCAGGAAGGGAAACAGGAGCACGTTTTGTGGCGTAACATCAGGAGAACTCAATGCCAGCCACGTTCCCAGGTTGAGCAGCAGCTTGTGAGCAAAATGAAGCTGGGGTGATGAGCAGGAGGTGATTGTTTTGATGAATGCAAATCATTTCCCTATGGTTCAATTAATCTCAATTAATACTTCCACAGGAAAGCCCTTTTCCCTGAAGTCACTGTGGGGTTTAAACCTTCTTTCCCCCATCAGCTACCCCTGAGCAGCTCCTCCCCAGCTGTGAGGTGAGCAGTGGTGAGGAAGAGGTGGCTTCACGGGTCCCCTGCCTTCAGGGACAAGGACAGGACATCCTGGTGATGTTGCTGCTGAGAAGCAAGGGCCATGAGAAGGAAGTAAACTTTTGGCAGTACCCAAGTGAGATGGGAGAGGCTGTGCTTGGTGGGACCCCACTGTCTGCTGGGACAATGCAGCAGAAGCCACCAGCACAGATGCACAGAGAAGCCCACATTGAGGACACTGTTGAGATGAGCAAGGTGTGGGTGGAAAGCAAGGCAAGCCAGGTGAGAAACAGATTTGGCCTGCAGGAAGTTTAACATCCTTCTGCTTACTGGGGTGGTGTACCTGTGTCAGCCCACTCTGCACCCAGTCATTTCCCAGGTGTTCCTGCAACCTGTTGTGACAGGACAAGAGGCAATGGTTTTAAACTGAAAGAAGGAGATTCAGCCTAGGTAGAAGGAGGGAATGTTTTATAGGTTGGACTGGATGATCTCGGAGGTCTCTTCCAACCTGGTTGATTCTGTGATATGCCATATGTGGTGAAACACTGGCCCAGCTTGCCCAGAGAGGTGGCAAAAGCCCCATCCCTGGAACCATTCCAGGTCAGGTTGTTTGGTGCTCTGAACAACCTGCTCTAGTTGCAGACATCTCTGCTGCTGCAGGGGGCTTGAACCAGATGCCCTTTAAAGGCCCCCTCCAGTGCAAGCCACTCTGTGATTCTGTGATGCTATGATGATGTCCCTGGAGGTGTTTAAGGCCAGGCTGGATGAGGCTGTGGGCAGCCTGATCTAGAGCAGGGTGCCCCTGCCCATGGCACGGGGTTTAGAACTAGATGATCCTTGTGGTCCCTTCCAACCCTGACTTATTCTGTGATTCTATGATCTCCATCAACCCCCTCCCACCAGTGGGACCTGCAAACCTCCCCTTGGCCCCCACACCACGCTGACTGTTAGCTGCTCAGCTCCTGCTCCTGGCCTCGACACCTCAAAAGAGCAGCCAACCTCCTACCCGAGCACTACTCCAAGTGCTTCCCAGGCTTGTTGCACTAATTGCTTGGCCTTTAAATCAGAGCATGGAGGGCTGCAGCAGCCCTGGAGGAGCCATTTTGTCTGTGGGTGCTGCTTTCCCCGAAATGGCCTGCTTTTGAACTGCCTCTTTTTTTTCCTTTCTTCTTGAGGGGGTGGTACACTATGGAGGCTGGATGAAGCCACTGAAAGGAAAGCTGCACTGTAAAAGCCAGTCTGCTGCTAAATCTGTTGAAAAAAAGCAATGCTGCAAAGTGCCTTTGCAGTTGTTTAGTCATTTGTTAGCCAGGCTGAGGGGTGATTTGCACGGCCGTGCTCCGCCTGCCTGCACAAGCACCGGCTGCAGAGCATCACGTAGGTAAAACATCCTTAGTGTGTGTACAGGGAACAGAGGAAAGGTCAGGCAAGGAGGTTGAGAAAGCACTGAGAGGAGATTTTCTTTTTTTCTAGGTGACTTTTTTGGCTTGTCTACCCGTTTGCAAAATGATGCTCATCATCTCCAGGGCTCCCACGGAGGTAAATTCAGCTCCTGCTGCCTTGCAGCTTTTCCCTCCCCAAGAACCGTGCCCATTAAAGACACTTTTCCTGCAGCTCTGTTGTTTCTCACAGTTAGCTTTCATGCTTTAATGAAAAAAAAACCAAGAGAGTAGGTGCCTGGGGTAGCAGATGGGACTGGCTGCTCCTGCCCGCTATAAATCACAGAGGAGGTTTTGCCTTCCCAGGATGAAGCCATGCTCTCAGAGCACTGATCCTGCTGGAGTCAGCCAGGAAGCAGTAGCACAGCCTGCTTCCAGCACTGTCACTGCTCATCACCGCATCCTTCTCTCCAGGAGGAGAAGACAAACCAACCTGCTGTGCCTCTTCTGCAGAAGTGGCAAGGTCCTAATGGGATTGCTAAATCATGGCCCTACTTTGGAGCGTCCTTCTGCCAGCATAAATCAGCCCTGCTGCAATCGCCAGCATTGTGCTGATTTACACTGAGGAGCTGGGGGGAGATGCTGGGTGGTTCATCTGAGCATCCCTGTCCTCTGAGTGGTGACAGGAGGCCGCAAATCATCTGGTGGTGATGGAAATAACTCAGCAGCCTGAGCTCAGGCATAGGGATGAGGGAGATGTGTAAAACCAAAAGGCTTTTGAGGTGGCTGTGGAAATGAGTTTCAAAACTCAGAGTGGTGAGATGCTGGCCCAGGTTGCCCAGAGAGGTGGTAGATGCCCCATCCATGAAACCATCCCAGGCCAGGTTGTTTAGGGCTCTGAGCTACCTGTTCAGATTATGTCCCTGCTGACTACAGAGGGGTTTGACCTGATGACCTTTAAAGGCCCCTTGAAACCCAAGCCAATCTATAAGCCTATGATCCTATGAAAAGATGGAATGGAATGGAATGGAATGGAATGGAATGGAATGGAATGGAATGGAATGTTTTCAGTTGGAAGGGCCCTACTGCAATCATACAGACCCACTCTCTAACCACCTATTCTCACTGCCTGACCACTTCAGAGGTGACCAAAAGTTAAATCATGTTATTACATGCACTGTCCAAATGCCTCTTAAACTCTGACAGGCTTGCGGCATCAACCTCCTCTCCAGGAAGCCTGTGCCAGCAGTTGGCCACCCTTTTGGTAATGAAATGCTTCCAAACATCCAGTCTAAACCCTTCTTGGAGCTATTTAGCAGGAGATTGGATAAGGCACTTAGTGCCACAGGTTAGTTAATTAGAAGGGTTAGGGTTAGGTTGAACTCGATGGTCCTGGACGTCTCTTCCAACCTGGTTAATTCTGTGATTCCCAGGAGTGGCGTCACTGCACACCAGGCAGCAGAGATCTCTTTGGAGACCTCCCAGGCCTGCTGGAGGTTGTTTTTTCCAGGGTTTTGGTGGGGGATATTGGCACAAACCTTGCCACTTCAGCCTGCAGGAGATGCCGCCTACCCGAGCACGGGTGCTGCAGGATGGGGCAAGCAGGCAGCGAGCTCAGCCCTGGGCTGTTTGCAGTAGGGTGAGTGGTTCTGAGCTGCTGGTTGTTCCAAAATTGGAAGGGATAAGGGCAGAGTAGAAGCCGTGCCAGCTGGCTGGGCTGAGCTAAACCCGGCGTGAGCGCTTAGCTGTGACAAAGCAGCGGCGCCGAGGGGCTCACAGGCGCCTGAGCTGGCGGCCGAGCGAGCCAGGCTGTGCCTTATCGCCACTCACAGCTGCAGAGCAGAGCTGGCTCTGGGCACCTGCCTCCTGCCAAAAGCCACCGTGCCCTCAGGTGACCATCCCTTGTACCTGTCACCAGCCCAGGGGAAAAACTGTCTGCAGCCCCTGTGAGTTGCATTTAGAATCATAGAATCGTAGAACACCTTGGGTTGGAAGGGGCCCTCAAAGGCCATCTTGTCCAGCCCCCCCTGCAGTGAGCAGGGATACCTCCAACTAGATCAGGCTGCTCTGGGCCCCATGAAGTTTGACCTTGGATCACAGAATCATAGAATCAACCAGGTTGGAAGAGACCTCCAAGATCATCCAGTCCAACCCAGCACCCAGCCCTAGCCAGTCATCTAGACCTTGGCACTAAGTGCCTCATCCAGGCTTTTCTTAACACCTCCAGGGATGGCGACTCCACCACCTCCCTGGGCAGCCCATTCCAATGCCAATCACTCTCTCTGGCAAGAACTTCCTCCTAACATCCAGCCTGTACTTCCCCTGGCACAACTTGAGACTGTGTCCCCTTGTTCTGTTGCTGGTTGCCTGGGAGAAGAGACCAACCCCCACCTGGCTACAACCTCCCTTCAGGTAGTTGTAGACAGCAATGAGGACAGGATAGTCCAGGGGTAGAGCCTCCACCACCTCTCTGAGTAACCTGTTGCAGTATTTCACCACCCTCAGTGTAAAGAACTTTATCCTTATGTCTACCCTAAATCTATCCTCATCCCTCATCCTATCACTCCATGCCCTTCTAAACGGTCACAGACACAGAAACATCCAGGCTGGCAAAGCCCCTCAGGTTCACCAAGTCCAACCTACAACCTTACTCTACAAGATTCACCTTAAACCATATCCCTAAGCACCACATCCAAACGTCCCTTAAACACATCCAGGGTGGGTGACTCCACCACCAACCTGGGCAGCTCATTCCAGTCCCTGACCACTCTCTCCATGAAAACTCTTTTCCTAATATCCCATCTAATCCTACCCAGTCTCAGCTTGAGGCAATTTCCCCCTTGTTCTGTCTCCAGTTCCCTGTGAGAAGAGACCAGCAGCAGTCTCTCTCCAGGAAGGCTTTTCAGACACTGAAATGCAGCTGTAAGGTCTGCCCGGAGCTTTCCCATCTCCAGGCTAAACAGCCCCAGCTCTCCCAGCCTGTCTTCACAGAATTACCCTCTGGATGATTGCACAGTGGAGGTGCATATATATACTATTGTGGAAGGTGTTTCCCACCCATGGCAGGGGGAATTGGAACTAGATACTCTTTAAGGTCCCTTCCAACCCAAAACCATGCTATGAGTTTGTGAAACAGCCTCTTAAGTCTCTTCTGTGAGGTCCATGTGTGTGTTCTACAGTCATATATAGTCATGGTCCACACTCCACATGTTGAAGTAAAGCAGAGCTGGGAAGGTGCTGACCTCCTGTGCAGCATTTCATTGCCTGACGGTGAAGGATAAGCTGCAGGACCAGCAGCAAAGTGCGAGAGCGAAGGTTTCTGCACCAGAATATCTTGGCAAGCTGTGTGCAATTCCCAAGGACAGACTTTGGTATCATGCCAAGATCAATGCTTGGGAGGGAGCAGAGGCTGCCCTGGTGTCACGCTGCCCGTCTCTTTGATCTCTTGTGCTGGGCTGAACTGTTGGCTTCCACCAAAATCCTTACAAGGGTAATTTGATTGATTTTGATTTCCCCTCGTTCTGGGCTGCAGAAAATCCAGAGCAGTGTTTCCCCAAAGCATCAACACTTTCCACAGCACAAGACCTAAGGTGCTTCCACAGGCACAGGCACGTAGGCAGGCTACAACTCCAGGACTCAGTTATATCCCTGAGCTTCTCCACAGCACTGTGAATTCCCATGGAGGGTTACCAGGTCATAGCAATACCTGCAGCAGAAACACCTCCTTGCCTTAAACAGCACGTTTTTATCCCAAGATGCTATTTGTTTAGTGCATTGTGATTCTAATTCAGCAGATGGTACCAACAGCTGCCAACTCTGCTTCTTATCTCCCTCCTAGCAGGCAGCATTGACCCGATCTGACCCCGAGCAGGGCTCAGCCTGGCACCCATGGCTGTGTGGGCAAGGAAATCCCCTGGGCAGCATCCCCAGTGTGGTCTGCATCCCAAGCAGGTGTCAGCCAGGCTGGGGGTTCTTGGACCCAAGGGATGCTGCAGACCCCTGGGGATCTTGCAGACACCCCCCGGGATGCTGCTGCCCAGGCCCTGCTGCCCCAAAGCCGGGCAGAGGCTGCCACTTAGTGTTAAAAGTGGAGCACGGCTGCTTCAGGGACCTGGCAGAGCATCTATAGCTGGGCACAGGCCACCCCATCTGCTCCCTGGGGGGTCTCCAAGCTCCTTACTCACATCCCCATGGTGCCTGAACTGCGTGTAGAGACCAGCCTGGGTGTGGGTGGTCCCATCTGAGGATGGCCCTGCCAATGGGGGTGATGGGGCTCCTCTGTCCCCATTCTATCCTTTGGGGTGCTGGCAGACCTCACCCCACTACCTTTGCTGCTACATGATCCCCTGCCAGCCCTGCACCCCTAGAGGCAGATGATGGATGCCCCTGACCCTCCCTGGGCACTGCCTGCATCGGCTGTCATTGTCATTGCATTTTCCAACATCAGTCAAGGTAGCCCCAGCACTAAAGTCCCCAGCCCCCAGCCATGCTTCTCCCCAGCTCCTCCTCCTTAGCCAGCACAGGAACTCAGATCCCACAGTTTAGGTGACCCTCAGCTCCAGCTGCTTTCTGAACATGTTTCTAGAGAATGCAGTGAGGCACTCAGGGGATGCAGGATCCTGCTGCTGTCCTTGGTCTCCTGTGTGACTGCAGCAAGCTCTCCCATACCTCACTTTCTCCACACTGTACAGTGGTCAAGGCCAACCAAAAGCACTTCAGACACCTCCCAGGGTCTCCTGGCTGCTGGAGCAGAGCTCACTGTCTCTTTGCCACATGGGGAAGCTGAGACAGGGCAAAGCAAGGCAGGGCTGGGTGGTCCTGACCTGGTTTGTGCTCCCACTGCCCCGAGCACGCTGGCTGCCACCATCTCCTGCTCCTTCCCCTCATTACAGCCTGATTCCCCCGAGAGCGCGGCGGCAGAGCGTCCTTCCCCTGTAATGTTATATTAGCTTAATAGCATTTTTCCACTCCATTTAAGAGGGGAATTTACAATGATCTCAGATTAGGGCTGCCTTGGCAGCACAGCCAGGCTCACCCTGCCCTGCTCCAGGTTCAAGGGCTGTGGGTTCCAGCTGTCTGCTCATCACCCCACAGTGCAAAAGCCTCCAAGCCTCCAGCTCCCCGCATCTCCTTTCTCACCCATTAAAGAGCTTGGAGCAGGAGGCATGGCTACTCCCATGGCTCTTTTTGCCCATGCATCTCACCCTGGTGATGCTTGCAAAGCCAAGCTGGGCACCGAGTAAGGGATCTTGCAAATCCCACTCCTGGTCCTGCCTGAAAATGCTGTTCATGGTCTTCCTTGCAGACCTTGGTCACTGTCCTACTGACAGGCAGCTGTAGCCCTTGCTCTGGGCAGCCCTAGTTCTGGCAGCCCCTGCCCTCCAGAACGCTGCAGGCTGCACAGCCCTGACTCCCTCCTTGCCTGGAGCTGCCACTGTTCTTCCCTTGCCTCTTGCCACAGACAGTTCTGAGATCACTTACCAATTAGTGTGGCCTGCTCATTAAAGCTCATTATCTGCCAGTGTGAACTTGGATGGGATTGTGCGTGCCTGGCAAGGGATCAAAACTGTCCTTCTTTCCACTTGCATCCCACTCAGCCCACACTGCAGATCCAGGAGCAGCTCTGTGGCCACACCAGGAGGCTGGAGGACACTATGCTGCCTTTTAGAATGGAAGAAAGTGCCCAAAAAATGAAGGCAACTCATCTCCATGCAGGCACAGGTCACTGCACCACTCCCATGCTGTGATGCAGCACAGTGAGGCCTGAGCTTGCCACCTTCCACAGCTGTCCAGGAAGCTGGAAGGTAAACAGATGGATTTTTGGTCAAACTCTACATCTCAGAGTCAAGCTTACAGCCCAGCAAGTCCAGATTAATGATTTTGGAGGCCAGGAGGCAGATGCCACATTCGCATGCGTGTAAGGTCACACTGGCCAGCTGGCCATTGCTCAGTTTGGTGATGGTCTTGTGTGACCTAGGAAATCACCAGGCAGATGCCAATCCAGCAGTGGGTGTTTGAGTTTAAAAGGTGTGAGAAAGCCCACCAGGTAACATGGCTGGAGTGGAAACATTTCTGCTCATGGAAGACTTCACTGTGCAGGGACACTCAGTTGTGGTATGAGCTGTACCCCACACCATGTCATCTGTCTGGGGCTGGCTTTGCTGTCATCACACATATGCCACCCTCTGCCTGGCACTGGGATGTTGGTGCCTGGGGGGTGACATGGACACAGGTCCCTCTTCAGGGATGGGGCTGTTGTTTAGCTGCCACAAGAGCCAGTCCTGGACATTCTGTACCGACAAGGCAGACAAGCCAAAGCCTCTCCATGCCGGGAAAATCAAGTCTAAATGCAGCCTGGCTTCATCAGAACCATGAAAGAGGGAGCCCTGGCTCTCCTAATGCCTCCTTCCTCTCTTTCCCAAAGCCATCTTTCTCTGGGGAGTCACCAGGTCTGGCTTTCATTAGTGAATGAGCTTGTTTTGGTGAACAGCTTTTGTCAATATTGATTAAATTCCACCTTCCCATCCTCTTGTGCTCTCTTCAGCCCTGCCATCCTAAAACAACTGAGTAACGAGATCCTGGTTAACCCTCCCTTCCTCCTCCAAACAAACACCCCCCCCCCCCCCCGAGCTGAAATCACCCACTAACTACTCCTTTGTTCCTCTCCTGCAGGAAGCCACCCAGCAACAAGACAGAAATCCACCAGCCAGTGGAAAGCAGCTGGTTTAAGTTCAAGCCAAACAGGCTCAGCTTGCGTGAGCCAGGGCTTTAGCACAGGCCAAGCTGGGAAGGCTGCGCCTGCATCATTAACAAAATCCCCAGCAAATGCTCCCTGTGGCATCCAACCAGCTCTCCAGGGCTGCAAATTGTGCCCAGGAGCATATTCTACCCCAGTTCCTCCTTGCCAGGGTGCCTTTCACTGCAGACATCAATGTGCCTGCATCCCATGCCGGCCTGGATTAACTGCCTCTTTTATTGCTGCCAATTACTGGCAGCAACGATGCCGCGGGGATGGAGCACACGAGATGGGTTACCACCTTCCTGGCCCTAATGATGAGAGGTTTTGCAGGCTGCAGCGGCAGCCTCAGCTTCCCACTAAGAGGGAGGGATCAGCCCTCAGCCCCACAAGCCTGCTTTCCCTGCACACCCATCCTTTGCACCCCGCTGTAAATGTTATTGCAGGAAGAGATGTATCCCCGAGCTCCAGCATGGATGCCCAAAAGGTGATGCCCATCCATGAGGACCTCCCTGTGTGGATGGGAGCAGAGGCAGCACGGGGCTGCAAGAGGCAGACCACACTCAGCTGCTGCTGAATGCTCTGAGGCTTCACACTGCGAGAAGAATGAGCAGATAATAGGATTTTCCGTCTCTTCAAAGGGCGTGTGAGCCAAGCCCCAGAGCCGTGCAGCGCCCTGGGAAGAGCTGCTGGGAAGATCCCACCGGTACCGCAACCGCAGGGATGCTCCCAGCTGCAGAGCAGCTGCCTGTGTGCAAATGGGGACCAGGGACCCGAGTCCTGCGAGGGCACCAGGCTGACGGGCACCACAAGGTTTATCACTGCCACTACCCAGAGAGTGACAAACACTGGCAGTTCCACACCAGGAGCCAAGGGAAAGTTCAGCCGCCCTGACACGGCACGTTTTGAGCCGGAGCAGCTGCTCTGCTGCGAAAGCAAAGGGGGAAGCAGACTGCGAGCTTCTCCCTCGGTGCTTAGCACAGCCAGGGCACGCACACATCGCCACACCGAAGGCATGAGACACTCACACCTCCTCCCCTGCACACCAACGCTGGCACCAGCCCGGGGCACAGCAGCTGCCCCCCAGCCAGCCCAGGGGCCCTGGGCCCCCGACCACCACACAGGGCCAGCCAAGGGACCATCTGGAGGCTCATCTGAAGAGCTCTCACATCCCCGCGAACCTGCTCCATTTCTCCTCGGATGGCTTATCAGCAGTGACTTTCCCGACAGCAATCGATAGAAAACATTTTATCGCCTTCCCAGGCGGCAGGATCCTTGGAGTGGGTCTGATTTCTGTTTCTATGGTGACATCTTCCGGGCTTGTGAAAGATCTTGCCTTTCTTGGTTGTTGTTGGGTGGTGGAGACGGGGTGGGGGGTGAAGTGGGGGCTGGTGCTATAATTTCGTTGTTGTAGGTTTGGCTGGGTTGGTTTTTTTTCCCCCTTGTTAATACCATTTCCAGTGTAACAAGGAAGTTACAGCCAAACACGATGCCCGCAGCTTACTTGCAGCGCTGCTGCTCGCTGGGAGGGGCCCCAGGGCATCTTTCATCCCCAAAACACGTTGCAGCCTCTGAAACCTATTGAGGTTCAGACGCACGTTGGCTCAGCCGGGGCTGTCTCCCTATTTCCCTTGTCCCTGTCTGCCATCCCAGCCCTCCGGGCTTCTTCTGCCAGGCCTGGAAAAAGCCACTCGGCCACACAGCAGGGATGGCCCGAAGCACAAGTGACTGCTCGGGGCGTTTTGTAGCGCAGCTGATTTTGCTCCTCAGCTCTGCTCTCTTCTCCTTCCTCTTCCTTTCTTCCACATACCACTTGCTTTGATGGAAGAGGGGGGCTTGCCATGCAGCCCCCCCACTACCTTGCCAGCTGCGGTGGCCCTGGGACCTGACCAAAGGGGAAAGGAGGGATGCCAGCGGCTTCACTTTGTATCTCCGGGACACGGTTGCTTGCCATCTCCACCTCCTGCATGCAAATGGCCCAGTGCTTTTGCTGAGTTATCTGCACCTGAGGATCTTGCTGCCTGCCTAATTAATGTCTGCATCATTCCTTCTCATTACAGCTCCCTTTACGCCATGAATGGCATCGCCTCTGCTGCCTGCCCCTGCCAAAACAGCCCCCGCATTCCAGCTGGAAGCCACCCTCCTGGAGCTACCTTCCACTGGGAGATGGATGGGTGGATGGGTGGATGACCTCTCATGTCCAGAGGTGCCCTATGCTGATGCATTTAGCAAAGTAGCCCCCAGCTATTTGGCCCCTGTGACTTGGGGACCCAAAGCAGAGCTCCTCTCCTCCACCACTGAGTCCCCAAGGGAGTTGAGCTTGTGTCCTTACTGCACAGGGAACATCTGTCCCCTTTGAGGTGGACATATCCCAGGTTACAGCTGCCCAAAAACATTCAGCCACCTGGAGAGATTGAGCAACATGAAAGAGTCAACAACCCTGTGTACCTCCAAGTGTGACCCTGGCTGTGCCACCCAACACAAGATGTGCCACGAGGGCTGCTGCAAGGGCAGGGAGCTGGAAGGGCCAAGGTGCTGCAGATGGCTTCAGTCCAGGTTGCCAGAGGTGGGTTTGAGTGGCATCACTCAGCCTGCACCTTTCCCATAACGATCAAGCCATGTAGCTCTATTTAATTAATGTCTCTCCATGGCACAGCCTTCTGCCTGCACAAAACCCAAACAAAGCCAAGAAAACAGAGATTTCTGCTTTGTGGTTTGTTTTTCTCTTGGTTTAGGTTTTTTTTTATATATATATAATGGGAAACTCCAAAGCTCAGAGTTGGAACTGTGTCTTGGCGGTAAGTGACAGCAGGGGATTACTCCTTGCATTGGGCACAGACCCAAAGCACTTAAAAGCAAGGGCAGGAATGGCTAATGTGGTCCTGCCGTCACCTTAGCCAGCAAAGAGAAAGGCACCGACGGCGACACAGATCAACCCCTGCATATTTCATCTCCACACAACGCCCTTATCTTTGACCCAAAATAAAAATTATTCCTTGCTCAGCAATCTCAAAATACAAAAATTATCTACGCCTGCATTAATGCCATGTATCAATCAACTTGGAATGCAAATCCACCCAGCGCTCATCCCTAATTTTACCATAAAAGAATGGGCACACGCCAAGCGCCTCGCTCAACCTTATTCTAGGGAATGATCAGCAAATCTTCTCCTGGCCATTGACAAATACTTGGATCCTCAGCTTCTCCTAATGGAAGCAGTTTGGCTGGTCCCTGAGAAAGGGCAAAATGTTAAGGCCAGGAAGGAATGCAGCATAGAATCACAGAATCAACCAGGTTGGAAGAGACCTCCAAGCTCATCCAGTCCAACCTATCATCCAGCCCTATCCAATCAACTAGACCATGGCACTAAGTGCCTCAACCAGTCTCTTCTTCAACACCACCAGGGACAGTGACTCCACTGCCTTCCTGGGCAGCCCATTCCAATAGCAAATCACTCTCTGTGTGAAGAACTTCCTCCTCACATCCAGCCTACACCTCCCCTGGCACAACTTGAGACTGTCCCCTTGTTCTGTTGCTGGTTGCCTGAGAGAAGAGACTGACCCCCACCTGGCTATAACCTCCCTTCAAGTAGTTGTAGACATCAGTGAGGTCATCACTGAGACTCCTCTTGCTCTCCTCATGTTCTCTTCTCTTCTCTCCTCCTTTTTTCAGCCTCTTTCCTAAAAAAAACTCTTCAGATCTGAAAACTGATTTAGGGACAGGTGACAGAGGGCAAGTCGAGCTGGCTGCGAGCTTGGGTGGAAGAAGTAAGACAAACCCCACCTTGCACTCCCCATTGAGACAAACCTCACTTTGCACTCCCTGTGAGGGCAGTGTTACTGGACGTTTTGAGGAGAGCCTGTGACCCTTTGCTGCTCAGAGGGAAGCCTGTTCGATAGCATATGAGGAGGATAATCAGGGATTTGCAAGGCTGGGCATATTCTGCAAGCCTTTTTCTTCCTTTCTGAAGAAACTGGGGAGTGTTGGTGGGAAAAGGTGGTGGATAAGTAAAAGGCAAACACCAAAGAGTGCTTAAAGAAACAGCAAGGCATGGATCAAATCCAGACCATATCAAATGTCTTTCCAGGTGGCTGCGATGCTGCTGCAGGGCACTGGTAGGAATGTGGACAGACAGACAGCAGGGCCACAACAAATACCAGTAAGAGCTCTGGAAAAGTTCAAGAGAGACATAGAACTGCTTGAAAGAGTCCAGCACAGAGCCACAAAGGTGATGAAAGGAATGGAACATCTCTCTTACAAGGAGAGACTGAGGGAGCTGGGGCTGTGCTGCTTGGAGAAGAGGACACTGAGAGGTGACCTCATCAATATTTATAATATGTGCAGGGTGAGTGGCAGGAGGCTGGAGCCAGGCTCTGCTGGGTGATGCCCGATGACAGAGCAAGGGGCGATGGGCGAAAGCTGAGGCACAGGAAGTTTCATTTAAACACGAGGAGGACGTTTTTCAGTGTGAGGGTGACAGAACACTCGAACAGACTGCCCAAAGGAGTTGTGAGTCTCCCTCTCTGGAGATATTGAAAATGTGTTCCTGCGGGATCTGGTCTAGGTGATCCTGCTCTGGCAGGAGGTTTGGACTGGGTGAGCTTTGCAGGTTCCTTCTAGCCCCTGACATTCTGTGATGCTGTGATTCTATGAAAAGAGAAAAGCCCTCGGGCATGTGCCACGCTCCACCTGCAAGGAGCAGGAGAGCCCCCTCGAGCAGGTGGTCCCACCACGGCTGTCCCACCACCACCACTACAACAGACGTGAGGTTGAACAAACTCCCGTGTCCCGCTGGCAGCCTGGGATCGGCACTGAGAGGACGGCACACAAGGGGTCCATCCTAATTTCCGCCCCAGGCGCTTAAGGAACAATGGCCCAAGTGTCCCTCGGAGGCTCCTCCTGCCACACGTGGCCCCAGCCGCCCCGCGAACACTCCCGCTCTTGTTCGCCTTGGCCGGGAAGCGGCGGAGCAGCAGGTATTTCCTGCCATCGGCCACCGCTCCCACCCAGCCAGCCCCACGAGGGACACGCTGCTCCAGCCCCGTGTCCCCTAAGGGAGCTGACAACCCCTGGGGAAAAGCAGGGACCCACAGAAGTTGCCATCCCTCAGCAGGCAGGTGGCCCTGCTCCAAAGGGACACCAGAAGCTTGATGCATGCCCTCCCGCTGTGCACATCCTGCTGGAAAAGATTTCCCTTCTGCAGTTCCAAGTCCCAGCTGAAATGAGGCTAAAAAACGTGCAAAATGCTGGTTTTGCTTTGTTTCCTTTGTGCGTCTCACAGCGTGTCCTGCACCCAGGGCGCTTCCGCATAGCTTTGCTTTGGCTCCCGCCTTCAGGAATCGTTTTCATAGGAAAGCAGGATTAAATTAGCACCCGGGCTGCGAGAGCCTGGAATCTCCCTGACAAAAATACCTGCAAGTGTCGCTGGGGCTGAAGCCAGGTGTCAACACCAGGGACACAAGCAAGGAGGGGTCCTGGCTGCCACCTCTCTTGGAGCAGAGCTGAGTGGCACCTCTGAGACACGAGATGTGAGCAGCGAGAGTTTACACCGGATCCCTGATGGAGAGGAAAATCCCAAGCAAGCATCAGGCTGCAGCCAATTTTCCTCGCTGAATATGTTTCCTGCGCTCATCCCCCGCCCTGACCTCAACTCTTCCTTGGAGCACGTTCAGCCCCCGGTGCACTGCTAAGCAGTGGCCAGGGCCAGCGGGACTGCTGCCATCTTGTCCCTCCCCTCGGCTTGGTGGCCAAAGTTCCTGCGGTGGCCACTGCAGCCTCTGGCTCTCTGCATGGGGCTCTCCAAGCTGAGGCAAGAGGAGCCGGCAGCACCCTTGGAGGTGAGAACCCTGGTGCTCTGTGCACCCACTGGGGCTGCCATGGGGCACTGGAGAGTAGGGGGCTGGGCATGCCCCCTTCATCCTCTCCAAAGGATGTGTGTTCCACATGCAGATCAGGATGAAGATCTGAATCTATCTCCAAATGCAAATCCAGATGTGGATTCAAACCCAGAGCCAAATTCTGATCTAAATCAAGAACTGGATCCAAGTGCCTAGCCACATACAGTCCAACTTTGATCCAGATGTGGATCCAAATTCTGAAACAGAACAGTTAAAAATCCAAATCTCAATCCAAACTCAGACTCATATTCAAGTGTGGACCCACATGTTGTCCAGCCCTGATCCAATTGTGCATCCAAATCCAGACCTGGACACAGATGCAAATCCTGATCTATGTCCAGACCCAGATCCAAGTGCAGATCCACATGTGGTCCAACCCTGATCCAATCCAGACACAGACTTGGATCCAAATCCCGATCCACTCCCTGACCCAGGACCTGGTTTGTAGCCCCTGGTGCACAGCAGTGCCTGGCACCTCACCCTGCTGTAGAGCACTCGGTGCTGGCAGCTGCTGCCCTGTTCCCAGTACTGGTGCCCACCATTCATTAGCCAGTATCCAGTGCCCAATACCAGCACCCAGCAGGATGCCCTGCTCGAATACCACTGCCCACCATCCATTACCCACCACCCAGCACACGTTGTCATATGATGTCTTGCCGGTGGCACTGCTGTCCGGTTGCCGGTCCCGGTAGCCGGTGTGGTGTCCGGAACCGGGTGCATGATGCTTAGTGCCCGCCGCGATGCCCAGCGGCGCTCGTTCGGTTCCTGCTCGGTTCCCGGTGGCGCGCGGGGCCCGTCCCCGGTCGTCGGCTGGCGGTGGCGCGCGGCGCGGCCGGCAGGTGTCGCCGCCGTCGCGGGCAGGGCGGCGGGCGCGCGTGCACTTCCGACGGCGCTCGGTCATGCCCCCGACTTTCCTCCCCCCTTCTCCGTTCCCTCCCTCCCTCCCTCCCGGCGCCGCGCGGGGCTCCCGCCCGCTGACACCGCCGAGGCGGCTCTGCACGGCGCGGCGCGGCGGAGAGCGGCGCGGCCGCTCGGGGATGGCCGCCGGGGCCGCCCCCGCCCAGCGCCGCCGCTGAGATTCTTCGCTCCGGGGCACCGGCCCGGCAGGTAAGAAAAGGCTCCAGTTCTGGCTCCCGGGAGGGCCTCGGGCTCAAGCGCCACCGCCGAGGTGGGCTCCCGGGGAGGGCGGGGGGGACAGAGTAGTGCTGGTGTTGGGGTGACAACCGTTGTCTGGCTGGGGACGAGAGGAGCTGGCCGAGCCGTGGCAGGGGCCCCACGGTACAACGCCGTTTGCTTCGCGTCGCAACGGCGGCTGTAGCTGCGGCTCCCGCCGGGCCCGCTGCGTTCCTGCTGCCGCGTCCGCGTCGCGCTGCCGGCATCTTCTCTTCCCCTTCCTTTCCCCTTCCCTTCCTTTCCTATTCCCTTTCTCTTACTTTCCCATTTTCCGTTCCTTTTCTCTTACTCTCCCCTTTCCCCATTCCCTTTCCCATCGCTTCCCGTTCCCTTCCTTTCCTTTCCCTTTCATTTTCCCCATTCCATTTTCCTATCTCACTTTCCTTTCCCCCTTCCCTTTCTCCCTTCGCTGTTCCCTCTCCTTTCCCCCCTTCCCTTTCCCCATCCCTTTGCCACTTCCCTTTTCCCCTTCTCTTTTCCCCTTCCCTTCCCGTTGCCCACTTCGTTCCATTCGCGCTCCTGTTTGTAACCGAGCCCGTTCTGACCCCCGGCCTCGAGCCCCCGGCCCCCGCCCCCGGCCCGGACCACCAAGCGCGAGCCTGTCCCCATGCACTCTGACGTCACGAAGGGGGGTAGCAAGGGGCTCTCTAACCTCCCCCTCCCCCAACCCCAGGGTTGCAGGTGGAGAAGGGGGGGCATGGTGCATTCGAAGTACCCCTGCGGGAAGCTGATCTGAGAGCTCTGAGCACCCCTTGAACCCTCCTGCTGCTAAATTCCAGCTAAATCCCAGGGTGTGTGTCCCCTTCACACCACCCCCTGGAAATGTGCTGCTGGAACGGCAGCCGGAGCCTGGCAGTGCTTATCCCAAGGGAGACGCTGACCAGCCTCTTTCTCCGGCCCATGGGTCACTGTCCCAAGGGCTCTCTGGCCGGTGGTGAAGCGTGGTGGTTGACGTTGCAGACCTACCGGAGGTTGGCATTGACGTCAGAGCGGGGAGATGCTGGGGTGTGTGTTTGTGCCCCGTTGCCTTCCATGGAGCGCGATGCTGTCCCTTAGACATGAGCAAATCTGAAGAGCCAAAAGCTCTTGTGGCTACTGATTCCTGCATGCTCTGCCCGCTTTGGCTGTGAGTGGTGCCGTGCTGGTTGCCCTCAGGTGACCTCCCAAAGTGATGTTTTGGAGGAACACAAACAACAGTGGGGGTTTTGCATGAGAGATTGCTCCTAGGGTAGCGTGTGAGTGGTACGAAGGCATCTTTGGTCATGACAGAACCATCTGAGGGTTCTCCTAGCTCAGCTCTGTCTGCCAGCATCACCAGAGCCTCCTTGAGGGTCTAGAAATGTTATTTTACTGGGTGCTAGGACTTTGCTGGGACTTTCCCTTCCCCGAGGTAGCAGTTTATGTTCCCCAGGAGGGCGAGCAGCACTGTGGTGGCTTTGCGGATGTGGGTGCTGTCACCTGTGCCTTGGTGAGAGAGGACTGGCTGTGCATGGTGTCCTGGCACTGCGTGCTCAGCTGGCGCTGAGACCGCATCTCCTGGTGGCTGTCACTGGCTGATGAAAATGGACCTTGAGCTGCTGGGGGATTGAGTGGAGAAGGATGGGAAGGAGCCAAATGAGATGGAGGAAAGGACATGCTCCCTCTGAGAGCTCTTCCCTCCCCGCTCCCTGCGGGATGAAAGTGCGCCTTGAGGTATGACAAGAGCAGTGATGGTTAGGGGTTTCGAGATGGATTTGTGCATGGAGCTTGGAGCCCAGGCTGGGAGCATCTGCAACCTTGAGCAGTAGCTCTGCAGCCTGAGGCTGTGTAGAGTTCAAGGCAGGAAGTGAGAAAAAAAAAACCACATTAAAAAAAAAAAAAGGCACGACCGGTAGAAGCTGCTGGGGAGATTTAGGGAAGCAGCTGGGCTGTGCCGTGGAGCCCAGCAGAAGTGTGCATCCTCATCTGCTGAGGAGCTGCCCCTGCCGGGGACCGCAGACCCACCTCTCCTCTCCTGGCTCTGTCTCCTCTGCAAGCCCCAGGGAACAATTGCATACAGAGTGCTTCGTTTCAGAGCCGCCACAATCATTTCAGAGACCTTTTAGGCAGGAAAAGTGCTCTGTAGCGTGTAATTTGAAGGCTCTGCTCTGAACCTTCACTGTCGCTCTGCTAAATGATCCTCTGCTCTTCCAAACCTTTGCTGCCTGGAAACCAGCAGCCGTGACCTGGTTCCTGGCCCTGCTCTGTCCCTGCTCTCCTTCGGCCCCATGCTAAGGTGAGAAGAGCTGGAGGTTGCAGGGAGCAGCCCAGAGTGTTTCTCTGCCTTGCGTGGGGCCTCTCAGACGTCAGAGTCCTGTGAGATTTCAGCCAGTCTTAATCATCTCCTGCCTATGCCTGAGCTGCAGAGGTTGTCACAGCTTACTAAGGATCTTCCAGCCTGGAGGGTCAAGTTTTGCAAGGGCTCTAGGGACCCCAACAGATTTCCCCCCAAATGGGGGAGCTGCAGAATTCTTTTCTGCAGCATCCCTCAGACTTGGCAGCTGAGGGTGGAGAAGGACAGTCTGTTCTGTCATCAGAACAAACAGCTTAACTTTGGTTTAACCGATCAAGCCTCACCGGGGGCCTGGTGAGCTGAGCCCGGAGGTGACAGGCTGTCGGTTAGCCTGGGAGTGTGTTATCACTGGGGGTTTCCTCAACCTCATCTCTTCTTTCCTACCCGTCCCAGCACGAGTTACCCTAAAACTGGTGGTGTTAGGAGGCACACCTGCAGGAGCGGAGCGAGCTGTGGGTTTCCTCTCACTGCCTGTCCTGCCAGATGCAGGCAGGGCTTTGAGTTCCCAGCAGCTGGGCTGTGCAGCTTCGTGGTGGAGTAAAGGGAAGAGGATGGGGAGAAGAAGAAACTTTTCCATGTGAAGGGTTTGGTTGTCACCCCATGGCCCGTTCCAGGCTGGTGTGGTCTGGTGCTGCAGCACAGGGCAGAGTGCTGGGCTGGTGTGGCAGCTGGTTGGCTGGCACTGCTCAGGCACGCACATGTCTCCTCTTGCCTCGTATGACTTTGCTTTGCTTTGGATTCACTCCTGCTTTCCACTGGAGCAAGGAAAGCCTTGGTGATGGTGGCTTTCTGCCCATCACTGAACAAGACATATGGCTGGGGCAGGAGTAAACAGTCTTGAGTCCATCCTAGGTGGCTGGTTCAGCCATGCCAGGTGGGCACCTGGGTCTAACTTGCTCTTAGACTCCACCCTGTCCCCAGATGATTGCTGCCATTCATTTAATGACAGGCTTCCAGCAATGCCACTTGGCTTCTGTTCCCATGCTATCCCCCGTGGCAGGGCATGAGGCAGAGCAAGGGCAGTTTCATTCTCCCATCTCCTCCCCTACAGCCTTTTTGTAGACTGGACAGGATGCATCCCAGGTGGGACAGACCAGGTTGGACCTGTGCATCATCCTGTCATCATCTCATCCCACTGCCCACTTGGAAACATGCTTGAAATCCACCTGCTTAGCATCACGTGGATTTGGGATTTCCCCCTCGGGGGCTCATATGGCTCCTTGGGGCCAGCAGCAGTGAGGCTTTCACCCTGAGCCTGGTGTGGGAGAGGAGGAGGCTCAGGAGTGAGACAGATGCAGGCACCGGGGAGCCAGTATTGTGGCCAAGTATAAAGACTCAGAACCAAGCAACAGTCAGCACCTGCACTTCCTAGCCCCCAGCCAAGGAAAACTACACATCCCAGTAAACCGAGAGCCACCACTAGCTAAGCAAGATGGAGAGTGGCTTCCTAGGGCTGTCAATCACCCATGGTCCCTGCTGGGAGGATGACCATTGCTGTGCGGGGAGGCCCCTTGTCTGCGGGGAGAGAGCCGCTTGGTTTTTGCTTTGCTTGCAGCAGCCTAGTTTTTCAAGCTGGAATATGCTCAAAGATGAGATTTCTGAGATGCTTTTTTTGGTTTTGTTTTGTTTTAAGTGACAGCATTTCCCCTTTAAATTTACATCTCTAGCTGGGGAACACAGAGCCTGGTGAGAGAGGGAGTGTGAGACTTTTATAAAAAGAACGAGTCAGGTTTTATTATCCCTTTGAGACGCGCAGGGAAAATCTATACTGAAGGCATGAAATAGCAATAAAAATGGACTTTTTGCCAAAGCAAAATTAATTGAGTGAATCTCAGTCCTCAAGCCTGAGCTCTGAGAGGCTTATGAGTTGGATATGAACCACTCTGCCCCCTTCCAGGCTCTCATCTCCCAGGGAGGGAAGGCAAAATCTCCCACCGGTCTTCGGCACTGGTCATCAGAGCAAAGAACTCCTGCTTGACACATGGGCATCCCCACCACTTCTGAGGCTGGGTTTGCCTACAGACCTAATGGTCCCCAGAGCAAGGACCTTCTCCAAGTCTGTTGACTTGGGGATCTGCTCTGATGGCATGAATATGATGCTTACAGTGGTTCAGTGGTTATCTGTCTGCTGTTCCCTCTCTCCACCATTATCATCAGGCACAGCATCCCACCTGGATGGCGAATGTGGGGGAGTTGGACAAGAGAAAGAGGAAGACTTTACACAGGCTCCTTCAACTTTGCTTTGGAAGCCAGGAGAGGAACCTGCTGTTTTATTCCAGCTTGGGCTTCCTCTTATTAACCATTTTTCTCCCTCATCTCTTCTTCATGCTCCTGCCTTATGATGGGATCTGCCTCTCCCGTGTATCTTCTGCCTTCACAGAAAAGAAAACCCCCCTCCTTGTTTTTTTTATCTGGATGTCCACATATGGCATCAACTTTGTTCTCCCCTTGTTTGAGGTGAGGATGGCAGGAGAAGGTGCTGGACAGAGTGGCTAGAGGACAGCTGGATTCATTTCAGCAGATGATGCAAAGAGGACGAAGCTGCATAAACCTCCTGAGTCCACCAGAGAGATGGAGATTAAATAGTGAGAGGGCTGAGAGGCAGCTCCAGGCAGGAGAAGGAAGGGGAAAAAAGGAAAATGGGGGTGGAAATAGGATTGGAGAGTGGAAGTGGGGAGAGGAGTGTTGATTTGAACAGGAATCTCCTCCCACTTTATGTCTCCCCTCCAATTCAGAGGACCTAGATTCAGTGCCATAAAAATATAGCCCTTTTCAATCCCTTATCTTGCAGGAGCAGAAACAATTGGCCTGCAAAGAAGGAGAAAACAATCTGTTTGACTGACAAACAAAAACACATTTCTGCACAAAAGGAGGAGGAGGAAGAGGCAGCTGTCTGGCTGCTGCTTCGGCTTTTTTCCTTTCCCCTCCCTCTCCTGCCCCTTGCTGATGGTGCCGGAACGGAGCCTTTACCCTTGCCAGCAAAACACCCACCGTTCTGACTGGCTGGGTTCAGTGTCAGGCTCCTGCAGGAAATGTCATTGTCCACCTAGCTGCCACCAGCTGTGTTAGAGATGCACAAGCCCCCCTGTGATGTCCTCCTGAGCATGGTGGAGGGGGGGAAGGTGGTACCCTGAGCATCAATGGGGCAGAACCTAGCTGTCAGGAGAGGTGCCTATTGGGTGCCAGAGACAGAAATGGGTGCTTGAGAGAGACCAAGGCCAGCAGCTTGCTTGCAGTCGAAGATTTGGGGATGGAGGGAACGCAGGAGATCTCTCCTCAGAGTACCTTAGGGAAGTTCAGCTGGGTGTGAGTGATAGGCTGGTATCATGGACAGCATTGTTGGAGCTCCTGAGTGCTACAGCTGGAGATGCTGCTGAAGGCTTGGCCGTCTCCCGAGTCAGTGCCTTGGTTTTCCCATCTGTAAAGTCAACAAGACAACACACAAATGCTGCAAGAGAGCTGGGACACAGAAGTGCCCTGTGCACCTTAACCTGTTGTCCCAGCAAATCATTATCTGTAAAAGGTCATTGTGACAACCACTGTGACACCAGCCAGACTGGTGCTGGGAAGAATCTCTTCAACACTCAGGAGCAGAGCCTGTGGGATCTCAGCACTTCTCCATCTCTCCAGAACAAACTCCTCAGAGGCAATTGTAAAAGAAAGAGGAGCCAAGTTTCCTTCTGAGATGTCCAAAACAGGCATCACTTTCCTGCCTGGAACAACCTTCCAAGGGTACTCTGCTCTATGGGACCACAGTCTGAAAACAGCCAATTGCCATACCCAATGCTGCCCAACATAGGAAAGCAGGAGGCTGGAGCAGGTCAATCTCTGCAGGGACTGGTTCCTTTGTTTATTTTATAATCAATAAATGGACACGAGAAGAAAACTCTGACGCCACCAGGACAACCTTGATTGCTTTTGATCCAGGTTGATGGTGACCTCCTGAAGTCCACTGGAAGGATGATCCTGCACTGGTGGATGGTTCACTTTTTCCTCTCTTTTAAGGAGCTGTTTCACTCCTCAGCCAAGTAGCAAAATAACCTGTGAGAAATCAGAGATTCCAGGTGAGTTAATAACAAATAATGACTCTCAGTTCCTGAGGGCTTCTCTGGATGCCTCAGTCCAGGCACATAACAGCCTGTGCATATGCAGCCAGTCTTGCTGAAGTGCTGGTGCAAATTGATGGAAACATCCTGAATTCAGGAGATCCAGCCTCTGCTCTCTCAGAGTACCACAACAGAAGCTTTGGGGAATATTTGACTCGAGACATTAGAAGAACATGATTATTGTTTTTCCTAATTCTTGCATTTTCCTTTACTCTTAATTTCAAAAGAAGATGAGAGGGACCATGTCCCCACACATCAGGCTGCAGGCAGGAGAAGATACAAAAGATGACTGGACTCCTTTTAACAACTTTGGCTCTCGACTTTCCTCCCCAGAAGGGGAAGATGCATTGTCAGCCTGTCTTGTGATCGAGCTGTAACCTTTTGTTACCCTGATAAACGTCAGCTGACCAGGCTGGGATGTTTAAAAGCTCCATCTCTACCAGACCGTTGCTGCACTGCCTTGCACATGGTATTTGGGCAGGAAGAGGCCCTGGTGTCTCCCTGCCTGAGCGGTGCTTGCAGGCTTTGCCCGGTGCAGGGGCACTTGCAGTGCTCTGCAAGGAAGTGCAGGCAGTGACAGCAAGAGCAGATTTTGCCCATATTGAAGTGGGTGGCAGCATCCACTAGGGACCACAGTTCCCAGTGCAAGATGCTCCAGCCTGGGCTGAAATGGATGTGTGCTGGGATTGGTGATGTGCAGATACTCCTACTGAAGTGGTGTTTCTGTCTTTACTGAAGTCAGTGCTGTCTGGGGGCACTTGTTCCCTTCTATCAGGTTGTTCAGCCTGGAGGAGATAAACTTCCAGGGAGACTTTATTGTGGTCCTTCAGTACTTGAAGGGTGTCTATAAGAAAGACCGTGGCAGACTTCTGAGCAGGGTCCATTATGACAGGACAAGAGGTGATGGTTTTAAACTAAAAGGGAGGCAATTCAGAACAGAGAGAAGGAAGATAATTTTTATGATGAGAGTAGTGAGGCACTGGCCCAGAGAGGTGGTAGATGTCACATCTCTGGAACCATTCTGAGTCAGGTTGTTTGCAACCTGCTCTAGTTGCAAATGTCCCTGCTGACTGAAGTGGGGGTTGGACTACATGAGCTTTAAAGCTCCCTTACAACCCAAATGACTCTATGATTCTATTTCAGTAGTGTCCTCATCATGATGAGTCCTCTGCAGCCACCTGTCCAGCTACCCTGTGCTGATGCCTTCTCCCAGCTTCTCTATGCCCTGGTGTCAACACCAAAGTCCTCTCGCACCCTCTCTCCTTCTTTGTTTACTCCTGCCCCCCAAAATTTCCTGTCTTCTCTCTTTCCAGATGGAAAGCAAGCATGGGGAAGGTTTGGCCTTCATACTCAGTGTTGCTGCATGTGATGCAAAGCTAATGCTGTGATAAGGTAAATCTAGCAAAGAAAGACTGTTCAGGTTTTAGTAGATGCTTCTCCAGTTCTCCATGCTCTGAGCATCAAAGGTGGCCTTGGGAGAAATTGTCAGGGTGAAGCCAGAGTTCATCTCAGTTTAGGGCTTGAGAAGAGACAGGATCATATTTGGTGAAGCCTTGGCTCTTGGCTTTAGACCCTGCAGGTGTCTGGATGCTTGTAGTCTCTGGATGGTGGGATGGTATTTCCCACTGCACATTCAGTGTGCCCTGGTGGCCAAGAAGGCCAACAGCATCCTGGCCTGTATCAGCAGTAGTGTGTCCAGCAGGACTAGGGCAGTGATTTTCATCCTGTACTTAGCAGTGGTGAGGCTGCGCTGTGAATACTGGCATCACTTTTGGGCCCCTCACTCCGAGAAGGATGTTGAGGTGCTGAGCATGTCCAGAGAAGTGCAATGAATCTCGTGAGAGGTCTGGAACAGGCTTCTGGGAAGCAGCTGATGGAATTGAGGTTGTTTAGTCTGGAGAAAAAGAGGAGGAGAGGAGAGCTTGTAGCTCTATAGAACTCCCTGAGAGGAGGTGGGGACCAGGTTGGGGTTCACAGGATCACAGGATATTAGGGGTTGGAGGGCACCCAAGGAGATCGTCAGGTCCAACCCCCATGCCAGAGCAGGACCACACATCTAGCACAGATCACAGAGGAGTGCATCCAGACAGGCCTTGAAAGTCTCCAGAGAAGGAGACTCCTCAACCTCTCAGGGGAGCCTCTTCTCCCAGGTAACAGTGACAGGGCAAGAGGAAATGGCCTCCAGTTGTGCAAGGGGAGGTTTAGATTGGACACTAGGAGCAATTTTTTTTCCCTGAAAGGATTCTCAAGCCCTGGAACAGGATGTTCAGGGAGGTGTTGGCATTACTGTCCCTGGAGGGATTGAAAAGCTGTGTAGGTGTGGTGCTGAGGGTCATGGTTTAGTGGTGATCTGGCAGTGCTGAGTTACTGGTTGGGCTTGACAAGCTTAAAGGACCTTCCTAACTGAATTAATTCTATGAATCAGCATTTGGTGAAGCAGCATCCACCTGTGTTTTAACCTGACCTACCTGGAGCTTCTCCTTTCCCTGCTGCTGCCCTGCTCACCAGCCACGTGCACGAGGGGAGCAACCATCTCCTACCCCTTCTCCCAGTCACAATCACACAGTTCCAAAGCTCATCCTCACTGTTACTCTGCGCTGATGCCTCTTGGGATTTGGCCAGCATGTGTCAGGGCTACACGGCTCTTCCTCTACAGCTGCTCTCCGCTTGGCTGCGTCAGCCAGAGCATCCCTTCCTTCTGCATGGGGTTGCTTTGTACATCCTCTTTCCCCAGTTATTTTGCCCTGATTTATACCAGGTCACGGGCACGTGGTCCTTTACTTGGCCACGGTAGCTCAGCCTCTTCGATTAGGTGCATTTCCAAGCATGACTTCCATCTGTCCGTCAGTCTCTATAGCTGATGTCTGCCGCGCTTACAGCCGTACAGGAGCATCACTCCTATGTGATAATCACTGGTGGTGGCAGGGCTGTGATAAATGATCAACTCCAGACGTTTCGCCTCTTTTCAGTTCACAAATTGTTGGTGGTTTTCTGTTGTTGCCTTAAGTATTCAAAGTGACTGCGACTTCCACTGGCGCCTTCATTATTTCTGCAAAATAATTCCTGCTCTTTGCTCTTTTGTGGATACTCAGTCTCAGGAATGGGAGCTGTTTTAATTGGGATCTTATATCACATGCTGGATTTTGGCTTCCCCATTGGGCAGGCTTAATTTTTAGACTTGAGATTTGAGGTGGGAACTGTTGCAATTAAGCATTTGAAATTCACTTTCTTCTGATATGCTTAAAATTAACAGTCTGTCTTGTCTTCTTTTCCGTGTGTGTGTGTGTGTCCCCCCCTTTGCTGGCCAAAAATCCCTGCCGGTAACTTGTTGGCAAGAAAACACTTGGAGAATATAAACAAAAAGGTGGCACCAAAACAGCTAAATTTAACATATCTGAAAACCAAAGTGATGATTCACGGTGGTTTGTTTTGTATTATTCGCCTCGCTCGGGTAAAAATAATGATCAAAATAATTTAGAAACATAAAAAGTCACATAGCAAAGGGACGTTTATAGCTCTTGGTTTCATAAAATCTTCCATCGATGGCTTTCTGCATGCCTGAGGAACATCCTGTGGGCTGGCTGGTGAGCTGGTACCCTGGCCCTGCTTAGGCTGAGGTTGCTGCTGGCACGGTGGAGGCGGAGGGGAGGAACGTGCAACCAGCCTGGCTCCACATACTGCCTTGATCCACACCCGCAGCAAACAAGACCTCGGTTGTCTCACACAGAGCTCGACTCTGGGCGCAGGGTGGCCGTTAGTGACTTGCCCAAGGTCATGCTCCAGCTCCTCGATTCAGCTGGAAATAGCTCCAAGGTCTCCTGATCCCCCCCCAGCAGCCCCCTCCTGCCTCCACAGAAAGGTGCAGAGTTCAGATGTTTTCTCTAACGGGCAGTCTGGCTCTTGCCACCTCTCATAAAACCTCCTTGCCTCTATTTTCTGCCCCCTTGCCATCAGGCTGAATCAATATGGTCCCTCCTGGCCCCCCCTTTAATAGCAGGGGCTCCTGTGGCATATTTATGCCTGCGGAGCGGCTGTGCTGGCGTTCCTCCTTGTGCAGCACCCGCACGCCCCGGCTGCTCGCTTCCACCAGCTGCTGCTGCCGCCGATTCCCCTTAAAAATAAACCCCCTCTAAAGGTACAGCAGGGACACCTTAAATGCAGAGCTGTGGCGTGCAGTTAATCATATCCTCTTAACGGGTTTATTCGCTCATTAAATATTTAAGACTCATTTCTCTTTATCAATAGTGTGGAGGCGTGCAAGGCCCCGGTGCAAAGATTTATGCACACAATAGGATCGGTGCATTTAGATTTGTTTGAAGGGATCCGAGAGCCATTTAAAACTCGACCGAGGGGGACGGATGCTGCTGCTGCTGCTGCTGCTGCTGTTTTCCTCTGGTGAGGTTTCTGCCTCCTGGCTGTGGTTGGGAAGGGAGGTCAGTGGATGTGGGCTCTGATACCCTCCTGGTTGCTTTTGAAACAGCCCCTTTTTAAGGGATGCTGAGGTCTTGGAGAGGTCTACTTGTGCTTGGTGGAAGCGTCCTGTTGTGGTGAGGATGGTCCATCGCAGTGCGTGGAGGCAGGACCTGGTGCTGTGAGTGCGGTTGTGGAAGTGATGTTTTGATCCCCGCTGCTGTCTGTGGGAAGAGCTTTGCTGTTGTGGCTCAGATGTGAGTTCCAGCTCGTCTGGCACTGTTCAGGAGCTGTCATGCAGGTGCAACATCTGTTATCATTCTCTTACTACCTGGGCTCTGCTCTTCACACTGGTGTAAGAGCTGTGATGACCTTTTTGGTTCTTAGGATGGGGAAGGGACTCCAAATCCGCACCATCACCTTCATCCTACCTCCCCATCCTTCCTATCATCTAGTCCTACTGCAGCTTATCAGCCCAGACCACCATCCAGTGCATCCAGTCTTCACTCAGTACCCACCATTTCCTACCTTGGTCCCCAGTTGCAGGGCTTTGCCAGCTGCTTCCAGAATGTGTTGCTCACCCTCAGTGCAGGGAACTGATTTATCCTGCCAGTGTGTATCCTGCTAGCATGTGTATATGCCTCTTCTCCAAGCTCTGAGGGCTGCAGGTTACAACCATAAGCTGGAGAGACTGGACCTCAGGTGGGGCCTGCAGTCTGTGTGTCCAGTGCAGCTGCACAATGTGACCTGTCCCTGTCCTTCCACTAAGCATGCTGCTGGAGTTTGCAAGGACAGCAGGTCCTGGCACGCAGGGCTCTATCACCTCTGCTTAGATCAGGAGGGAACATCTCATGCCAAGACCTGTCCTCCTCAGGCTGCAGCTTGGAGTCGGAGATGCCAGCAGCTGACGCCCAATTTTTTTGGCCCCCCCATGACATCCCAGCAGGTTCTTTCCACAGCTTTGCCTGCAGCCAGACATGCCCATTCCAAAACTTCCTCTCCAGGAGTTGATGGGGTGGATAGGGAGGGTGAGTGGCTGTAGTGGCAACGGGCAGAACTGGCAGTCCCTTTCCTGAGGGTGTGAGAAATACCCTGGCTGGCTTATTGGCAGCCCAGAGCACAGGAGGAGCATGCATGCGTCAGATATTTCCCCAAACCTCTCCTGCTTTGCAACGTGCCCACCAAAAAAAGAGGATCTGACAGCAATAAAACTGTCGGGTGGCTGCTGCTGCCTTTTTTTTTTTAAAGTTCTATGATAGCTTCTCCCCCCCCCCCTTTTTTTTTTTAATAGCTAATGCATCTGTCACTACTTTCCTAATGAGCTTTCCAAAAGGGCCTTGGGGACCTCTACCTATCCATGTGGGCTTGCACAGGAGCTTACTCAGGGGAAGCAAAGAGAATTCCACTCCTTATTTCACCCCCATCTCCTCCCCGCCGCCCTCCCAAACTCCTCTCGGAGGGCAGGTTGTCCAGAGGGAGGGGAAGGCAGCAATATCTCGGCACTCGGTGAGCTGGCGTTCACCCCCTGCAATCACAGCCAATAATGACAAAAAGACGGGGCTGCTGCCAGAGATAGAGAGCTGAGCTCCAAGCGTTACAGCAATGTCACAGCCTTGGGACTGCTGCTGGCTGCTACTGGAAAGAAATTTCCTCACAACAGGCAGAGTTATAGGAAGGAGCCATTGATTGCATTAAAAAACACCCTCCCCACCTCTTTTTTTTGGCATGGATTTTCAAGGCTTTTTTTTTTTTTTTTTTCCTCCTCTCTCTCTCTCTCTCTCTCCCCCCCCCTCCCTTCTCCATTTGCCATTGAAGTTGCGTTCAATAAAACCCATCGCCCGAGAGCGTCTGTTCGCATGTTCTCAGCAGTACAATGGGCAGAGGACTGCAGTGTGCAGAGGCTCAGCCAGCCTCATGCAGACAATGAGGGGCTGGGAGTGGGGTGAGGGGAGTAGGGGGGTGGGGGGCGGCTCTGATGTGATTTGATTTTTTTTTTCCCCCACCTGCTGGCCCCCACTACTAATTGTAATCACAAAAGGCAAATGGGAAGGGACTGAGAGAGCAAGGCTGTGGTTCACTGGGGTCATGGTCTCCATCAGTCATTCTCTCAGCCTGTTGCTGGGTAAAAGCCTGGCTCCTTGGTTATCAAAATGACTGAGCAGTAAAAGCCTCTTTGCCCCCCTCCCTCCAAAAAAAAAACCCCAACCCTCAAAAGCTGTTTAACTGACTCAAAAAGCATGGACTTCCCATTGCAGTCCATAAAAGACTTTCTGTTGGCTTCTCTAGGCACAGAAGGGAAAACAGAGGGTTTGGTGACTCAGGCACAAGCCTGGGATCTCTTCCTCTCTCTGATGCTGTTGGCAAATCCTTTAGGACCCGATTCAGTATGGGGCCAAACCATCCTGGTTCCATTCAATGGGGCATGAGAGGACACACTGCTTGTCAGGACTAAATCTTAACTGTGCTGTGCCTGAGCTCCCCTCAGCTGGGAAATATCACAGTGCTAACCCTATGTTGCAGGATGGTGAAGCTCATCACTATTAATGACAGGGAGATGCTTCCAGAACTCTAGATAAAAGGTGCTCAAGGAGGGAGAATTATTATCAACGTGGGCCAAGTAGCTACGGGGGATTCGAAATCTGTTTGTGTTTGTAGGATGTAACCACTAAGGAGGGAGAGACTGGGACAATGGAGCATGCACAGCACTAATGGAATGAGCGTAGGAAAGAGGATATCTCTGGAGACCCTTAGAAACCATTTCCCAGTGGTAAGATCTGCTTGGGTTGTTTGTTCTTCTTCCCAGATGAGAGCTGCAGTCGTGGACGCTTTTATCACTTACGAACTGGACTAGATGGAAGGCCAGAGAGCCTTCTGTAGGGACAAGCCTGCCTGGCTCTCCAGTGGGTGGGTCTGTGGATTTAACAGGTCTCAGCTTCCATTTCTGTCTGTCAGAGCTGTGCTTTGTAACAGAGGAATCTGGACTGGAATTTCAGACCTGTTTTTCATGCTTCTGGGAAGCAGGTTTGGCCTCTGGTAGAGATGCTAGGGAATGGCTTGGGCATCTTAAGCTGCAGCTGCAGCAAAAAGGTTGGGGTGGCCACATGCCCATCCCATCTTGGATGGAGCTTTGGGGTATGTTTTGGCCTGAGGTGTGCATCTGAAACAGCCCCATGGTAGCATGTGAGCGTGGTGGTTCCTTGAAGCTTTTTCGCTCAGAGATTCACTTTTTTCCAGCTGATTCACGTTCCTGGTACAAGCCTATTTCTTGCTATGGTGACAGTAAAGCTCACTGAGGCTCTCCATGCTAACAAGCCATGGGCCAGGCTGAAGTCTCCTAATGGGTTCTGAGCACTGTGGTGCCAAAAGCTGTATGAACATGATGACCTAGATGACCTTTAAAGATCCCTTTCGACCCAAACCATGATTCTGTGATCAATAGGACAAGGAGTGATGGTTTAAACTAAAAGAGGGAGATTTGGACTAGGTAGAAGGAAGACATTTTTTATGCAAAGGGTGGTGAGACACTGGCCCAAGTTGCCCACAGATGTGGTAGATGCTCCATCCCTGGTACCATTCCAGGTAAGGTTGGATGGGGCTGTGAGCAACCGGCTCTAGTTGCAAATGTCCCTGCTGACTGCAAAGGGCTTAGACTAGATGAGTTTTAAAGGTCTTTTCCAACCCAAACCAGTCCATGATTCCATGAACGCAGGTTGGCTCTTGAGATCACAACTAAGTTAAGACAAGCTGTTTGTCTGCCATCTGGCAATGTTGAGAGACCTTTGGGCAAGCTGGTAAGAGACAGGAAGCATCCATCCCAGCTTGCCAGGAGCATACATCCTTCCCTCCCCACAGTCCCTCACACGCAGCGGCATGCACCGCTCCCACATCTCAACCTTGCCTTCCCTTTGCACCCTCACCTCATTTTGTGCTCTGGGGAGCCTGAAGACCTGCAGCACACCACATTCGGGGTTTTTCTTGTTGTTGTTGTTGTTTTTTTGGTTGTGTTTTATGTTGTCTTTCTTTTTCTCTCTCTTTTTATTTTTTTTTACTCTTCTGGACACTTTACTTAGGTTCTTTCTTCCCTCTCATTTTCTCTACCATCAAATGAAAGCCATTCAGACCAAAACGGTTCAGTCTGCTCTTTGTGTCTGGAAAACAGAACACCAAAGACAGCTGGACCTACCCGAGATGGCCACGGCCGTGGCAACAGTGGCTCTTTGTTAGCGCTGTTGTCTCTGCCCCTATCTCCAGTGTCTGGGGCCCTGTCTCTTTAAAGCTTTAGTGCGCTGTGTCAAAGCCAACAGAGTTCAGCTTATTAATGGATTCGCTAGGTTAATATCCCAACAGTTTGGTGAGGTTTTTTTTGTTGGCTGTGGGGTTTTTTTTTTGGGTTGGGGGTGGTTGGGTTTGTTGGTGGGTTTGGGGGGTTTTTTTTTTTTTCCCCCAGCATAATTTAGAAAAGGGGGGAGGGGGGAAAGAGAAAGATAACCCAGTCCCATTTCTGGGGAGGAGGGCACGGCATGGCTCATTGCTTTGGAGAAATGGAGCTGGAATGGTTGGTCGGGGCCAGGAGGAGGTGGTGGCCCAGCCCTTCGCCTTCCTGTCTGGGTGTACATCTCTCTCTATCTCCTTCTCCTGCGGGGTTCCCTGCATCAAAGCTTCTTCCAGTTCTTATGCTAATGAGGTGCATTAATGCTTAATGACTGTGAACAGGCTTGTTTAATTGCACCTATCTGAGCAGGAGGCACGTTGGTGTGTAAGAGGGAACGACCATGTAAGCAGCTGCATGCCCTCCTGGACAGTCTTAATTACATGTAAAACTGATGTGATCTAAACCACCAGGCTGGTGATTAGTTTAGTGAGGCAGGTGGTACTTTGCAATTCAGTGCCTCAGAAACTCTGGAGCAAGTGAGATCAGATTCTTTCGGAGGCTATGGAGGATAAGGCAAGCCCTGATCATCCTTGAATTTGATGTTGGGTGGGGACGAGCGCGGCGTAGTAGATTAATTTAATTAATTTATTGCAGTTAGTTTGCAAAGACATTATCCGCCAGCGTCTGTGCGGAATACTGAGCAGTCCCATTAATGCAATGCTATTTCGCCTGTAAATCCTCTCCCCCCGCCCCTTACAGGAGGAATGAGCTGCAGTGGTCTCAGCTTTCTGCAGCGTTATCTGGCGCTGCTTGAATCCGGCTGATTGTCTGAACTACAAAGGGGCCCGGCGCTAATGCAAAGCCATCCCCATTGGCACTAGACCTAGATTAATGACTCTGCATGCATCGCCTTGGCTCGAAGCTGGATTTCCCCAAAGCAGCTAAGGGCGCTGCTGCCTGCATTCCCCTACTGGTGCCTCTGCCCGGCTTGAGACCGTTCTGCTGGTGAGAGCAGCTGATCTGGGAGCACCTCCAAGTGAGAAGGTTGTTAGGGAGGGGTGTACAGGTATGGAGGTACCTGTCATCACCAGCCATCTGCTGCTAATTACCCAGCCTCCCTTCTTGCCGGTGTTTGTTTGGCTTTTATTCACCAGAGGGGGGATTATCACAAAACCCCCAATCCTCACAACCTTATTTAGAAATCGCTTGGCACTGCAGTCCTGAACCCAGCGGTGTTTTGGAGTCAGTCGCGCTTCCAGGACGGGCATCTGCCTGCACACCGTCCGTGTCTCTACACTGGACCCCTCCCCTTGGCCTCCCCTCCCCTTGGCCTCCCCTCCCGTCGCATGAACTCTCTGATCTTCCCCTCTCCCTGCCCGCCCGGGCCCCAGCGGAGGCTCTTCCTGACGTTACTCCCACAACAACCACTTCCTTCCCGTCCCGGCAGCCCCTGGCTCCGCAGCCGTCCCTTCCCGGCCCTGGCCCCGCACTATCTGCCTGAGACCCCTCTTCTGCTTCTCCGCTTCCAGCCGCCGCTGTTTGTTTTGTAAGGGCTTATCTCTGATGTGGGAGCTCTTTCCCATGGGGTGAAAGCCACGGCCATGGGACTGCGGGGTGGGAGGTGACTCACGACCCTGCTCCCACCATCAGAGAATCACAGAAGCAGCGTTTTGGTTGGCAGAGACCTTTCAAGCCCAGCCGTTAACCCAGCACCGCCAGGTCACGGCTAAACCATCCCCCTCAGCACCGCATCTGCACAGCTCTGCAGTCCCTCCAGGGATGGGGACTCTGGCACTGCTTTAGGCAGCCTGTTCCAGGGCTTGACCACCCTTTGCGGGAAAAAAAATGATCCTCGTGTCCAACCTAAACCTCCCTTGGTGCAAGTTGAGGCTGTTTCCTCTAGTCCTATCGCTTGTCCCTTTGGAAAAGAGATCGACCTCCACCTCACTCCAGGCTTCTTTCAGGGAGTTGTAGAGAACAATAAGGTCTCCCCTGAGCCTCCTTTTCTCCAGGCTAAACAACCCCAGCTGCCTCAGCCACTCCTCACACGACTTGTTCTCCAGACCTAGCTTCATTGCTTTTCTCTGGACAGGCTCCAGCCCCCAGAGTCTTTCTTGGAGTGAGGAGCCCAAAATTCTTCTGGTGGCTGCAAGACCTGCAAAATGTTGGGGTTAGAAACCCACGATATGGGACATATTTTAGCAAAACTACAGGGACTAGTTCCCCAGAATTAAGCATCCCTCCAACCTTGACACTCTTTGGGCTTGTTTGCAGGGAGGGAGATTCTGCCCGTGACATCTTGGCAGCTTGTGGCAGGAAGGCAGCAGGACAGGATATGTGGAAGGAGCAGGTTAGGTGTGTGTCAGGGGGCTGAGAGTGCTGCAGCATCTTCCTCGGTGTCTTCCTCTCAGCTGGTGTATTTCCCGGCAGGAAAAGGTCTGTGACTGTGGTGAGGCAGCAAGAGAGGGAATGGCAGGGGGAGGTGCAAGATGGCAGCTACCCTACGGGGGGAACGAGACTCTGCCCGGTTTGGGTGGGAGCTCACCCTCTATGAATGTGAGTCCCGCTCAGAGGGGCCACAGCTACCTGGCTCCCAGGAGGGGAAGACGGAGACCCCACCACCACCTGCCTTCTTTTCCACTCCATCGTGGCTTTGCCTCCCCTTGTCCCACATTTTGGTGTGCCAACCCTTGGCCTTGTGGTGGCTCTAAGGCAGACTTTGGGTGGAAAACATGACTTTTCCTCTGAGATAAGCCACCCTAGACCCAACTGTGCGGTGACAGTGCCAAGGCAGGCCCTGAGGGTCCTGATACTGCTGCTCCCAGGAATCCTAACCCAGCATAACGTCATTGTGCCAGACCTCACAACCCCAGTGGCCATGACTGCCCACAGTACTGTGCCCTTGGGTGGGCCAAGCCCCCCAAGACACCCCACCTCTATGAAAGCAGGAGCATTTTACAGAGAGCTGGTGCAAAACTGGCCCTGCCATGGCAGTGGGGTACATCTGCCTTGATGGGGAGGCTCAACCCTGAATCGTCTGCGGGCAAAACACCCTCTCGCTGAACCTGCGCCCGAGCAAAACCTTTTTTTAGCACTCCCCTATTTGCCAGGCATACTTCCTTTCTTTTGATTCTTACCACCTACATACAGTCTGACTGCAACAGAAGAAAAAAAAAGAAGAAAGGAAAAAAAAAAAAAGAGAGAGAGAGAGCGAAAAAAAAGAATTGCAACATTCAGTAGAAAGCTTTTCTGTCTAATGACGTTAAATTTATTAACCAAAACTCCAGCTGCACCAGGCTGGGATCTAATAATATTCAGGCTATGGAGACATCAAGTAGAAAGAAGCTTAAAGCCCTTTTTATTTCACAGTAAAACTGTCAGTAAATAACTGGATTGTCTTGAGACTGAGAAAATGGGGATTTATCTTCCTGAACATGAAAAGTGTGCTTATTTTTTTTTATCATCTTCAAAAAGCCCCAGCAACCTTGATTTTCCTTCCACACCATTCTCAGCAGCTCTGCCAAGCCCCAAAACCACACAAATCAAGAGACAGGCTCTAAAGATAGTTTTAATTAAATTAATTCCTTTTCCTTCCTTCCCCATTTCTGCCTTCTCCCCTCCTCCATCCTTGCTTTCTCTCTCCCTGTGTCCCCAGCTAATGACTTCTAAGCACTGTGACATTTCAGCACTGGCTGTCACTAACATCACACCTCCATGCTGGTTATAAATTGGGCACAGAGACATAAAATTCCCTGCAGAAGGTCCCCGTTTGATGATATTCTCTGAGGTAAATCTCCAATAGCTCCCTGTTTTCTTTAATAACGCTAATAGGCATAGATTAATTAAACTGTTATATTACTTCCTTCTTTCTACCAGCACCAGTTAGAAATCTTATTACCTGCTCCTCTCCGCTTGCCTTTTCCCCAAGGTGGTTCTATTCCAACCAGTTACCAAGGTTTCTCAGAGGCTGTAACACAAAGTGAAACGACAGACTTCATCTCCACGAGGCTGGATCCTGCCCCCAGCCCTCGGCTCCGAAATCCCACCGACCTCGGCAGAGTCCAGGCGGGCGCAAGCGGGGTCAGGATTAAACCTCAGTTTGTCTGAAGAGGTTCTGTCTTGAAAGCAACAGCGGGGCTATTGTTGAGTCTGGATTCCCCCTCTAAAAGGGACCACAGCTGTAGGAAAGGGAATTGTATACATCCATCAACTCCTCCAGGGCCCCAGGATGTATTAGTTAAGATTGCGGGATAACATGTCTCGGCTCCACTGAAGGGGTCCTTTGAATGACATGTTGGATATACTGTTGCACATCTGGCTGCTGTATTATTGAATTGCTCTACGGTTGCATTTTCCAGACCACGGGAATGTCTTGGTCTGGATTGGGGAGGGGAGAGAAGGATGAAGGGGATGACATGTGGGAAAATTAGAGGGATGCATCCCGGTGGGTTTGGATGGAGCTGCGTGGTGGAGGCGGGGAGGGAAGAGGGGGGAGCAAGGCAATGCTTTCACACAAAATGCCGTGTTGCCGTTTGAAATCCACTCCAGAGCTTCCTGCTCTAATTAAATTTGTCACCATCGTTACTATAATGCCTGCCATTCCTCCGGTGCTTTTTGTTCTCAGGGATCCCAAAACATGACAGAGGCAAGGGCAAAATCTCCAGGTCTTGCGCGTTTCCCCTGCGGGAGCCTTTTCTGAGCAAGACCAGAAAAATGCAGTTGTGGGAGCTGATTTGGGGCCGCTCTGGTTTGGGGACACTGGAGCGAAGAACGCGGAGGCTGGGGGGATCTGGGCAGCTCTCACGCTCACACATAAAGTGCCTCTTGGGACCTCTCATTTGCAGCAGCTTCGGTGAGCACCCTGGGGGGGACCAGTTGCACCAAAGAGCCCTTCTTGGCTTCCCACTTGGCTTGTCCCGCTGTCAGTCCCTCCGGACCCCGCGTGGGAGCTCAGTGTCCCCATCGCTGCACCTCTGGGCACCATGTCCAAGCAGCCTGCCACGGGGTGCCACGGACGGCTGCTCCGCACCGTGCTGGGGCAGGAGGAATTCACTAATTACTCGCGGCTCTTAATATGGCCCCTGAACGCTGCCAGAGCGGCGTGAAGGGCTCAGAGCAGGAGACACAACCTGCTCCATCGTGTCTTCTGTGTCAGCTTGCAGCGAACTGAATGCAAAAAGGCTGTCTGAGCCGCAAACAGCCGAGCCCTTGGAAATTTAAAGGTGCAGAGCACAGAAAACAAAGGCGAGGCGATCGCGCTGCTGAATATTCATCCCGGTGTCTGATCCTGCCAGGAGCAAAGCCCACACAGCTCCCGTGAAAGCTGATGGGAGGGAACCTTCATCTGAACCTCATCTTGGGCGCCAGCCCAAATCTGAGGCGGGGAGGGCAAATTAGTCCTTAATGCACATATATCTTAGACTAAAACCTGATAAGGGAACTCTCCTATGTTAATTTACCTGAGTTATTTACTATACTGATTGCTGAAGGTACTCTGATTAGCGCATGCAATATTTCTATACCTTCGGTCTGATTAACCCATATCTGCAAAATAAATATTTGTCTCATTATAGTTATGCCATCGTGCAATCAAAGACCCTATCATAATGGGAAAGGGAGAGAGTATCCGTGTGGAAAAGGCAGGGAATGGCAACACAGAACAAGCAGGTTTGAGAGCAAGGAGATGAAAAGCCAGGGCATAGCTGGAGGGGGAGGCTCAGTGGTCACAGTCTCTGGCTTGGAGGGCTTGAAATGCCACGCAGGGCACAATTCTCCTCCTGTTTCACCAGTGCTAATTGGGACTAACTTGACTCAGCAGTGTTGTGCCAGTCCCAGTGAGAGGAGGGTCAGACCTTGGGAATCACAAGGGTGAGTCCCAGCAGGCTCCCAGCCTCCAGCTTTTTTGAAACAGAAGCAGGGAGTTCCCGGCAGCAGCGCGGTGCATGTGCCAGTCTCCCAGACGAGCTCTTAAAATAGCCCAGCGCACCAGGCTGTGGCACCGGGGGAAGGCACAGAGGATGAAGTGTTCAGGCATACTCGCCCAGATCTGGGGAGAGGAAGGGAGTTGGCAGCTCCCTGTCCACGGCGAAGGTGGCTTAATGCAAGGTTTGGGGCAGTTGGCACCCTGCAGCCAGGTGGTGGAGAGCAGAGGAGGTGGCAGCCTGCAGTTCTGGCAGTGCCATGAGTACTGGACATCCTCCTTCGGCGAGCCGTAAGTCATCTGGAGGAGAGGATCTCCCCTCTGCCGTGGCAGGGCTGTTTTGCATATGCTCCGTTAGGAAGAGTGAGGGAGTTTTATTGTGGCTGTACAGCAGAGTGAAGTCAAGAGGTTGCTTTATGGCTCGTGGATCCTGGCATCGAGAGGAAAGCGTCCCAGATGCAGCATATAGTAAAGGCTGGCAGCATGGTGTAGCACTACTGCATCGCAGAGCGGCTGTGAGCACTGCTCTGCAAAAGAGCTGAAGTCATTTTTCTTCTAAGGGCAGGGGGTAGTGGGGAGGAAATATGAAGACAGCCCTGTTGCTAAGGAAATCTGCTCTTTGTATGGTCGTACATTTAGGTAATGCTAATGAAAGGCCATATAGTAGCGAGGTGCAGATGTCAGCACTGTGCACTTCTGGATATTTGATTAGCATTTCTTTGACTTTGCCTCCTCTAACAGAAATACCTGAGTGCATGGATATTGGGACAATAAAATCCCCCTTCTCCTCTGCCGACAGCCCAACAGCACACATTGTGCAGAGAAGGGAAAAACCTAAACTGAAATGAGACACTCCATAATGAATGTGTGTTTTTCTGTCCCCCCACACACACACCCTGGAGAGGATGAGAGCAAACATGTGATGAGAACAGAAATAGTCACATCACTTAATGCATTGCTGGACGGTACCCAGCCGGCACGGCGATGAACCTGGTGTAAGACCCGATAGCAGCAGAGCAGCAGAGCATCCTATTTAATGGCTGGTGGCCCACAGATGTTTTAAACCTCCAGACTGCGGCTCTCAGAGGTTTCCCTTTTGACTCGAGCATCGGCAGGCTGCTTTTGGAAGCAAAGGCTGCAGATGCTCTATCCAGGGACCCAGCACATCCACGGATTAGCTGGTGTGTGCGTATGTGCCTGGCGTCCCAGCCTGGATCCGGTGATCCGGCTTACGAAGCGGGAGGGGACCCACACTGCTGCTACAGAGCGTCGTGTCCTGCTCTTGAGCGGCGCTGGAAGAATGAGTCAGCCGTTTTCTTGTGCATGGGGGTCGAGTGGATGCCCCTGTCTGAGTGTCACTAATAAAAGCACCCAGAAATGGAACCGCTCTGTGCTTGCCTGTCGTGCTCGCGACTGTTTTAAAGACCAGCTGCTCTGCGTGAGACTTCCAGAGAGCGAGAGCGCTTGAATGAAGCCCTTATATCTCTCTCTTTTTCTTTTGCCTCTTTTATTTGGGTGTTTTTTTTTTTTTCTCTTCCCTTTGCCTCACAGTGCATTGTGGGCTCTGTTCCTCCTCGCCTTTTGCTTCCTCCCTGGAGCAGCCCGCTGTGTCTTACAGGCATGAGGAGTGAGTCCTCCTGGGAGTCCTCCAGCTGCTGTGAGGAGCGGTCCCTCAGGGGCCAAATCCAGCAGCAGGGCCCGGGGGTAGCAGAGACGTCTGTGCGAGCAGCTCTCCTCCATGCCAGCAGTGCTTGGGACAGAGGTTTGCACACTTTTTGGTGCAAGGCCGGGGACGCCTTCCTCCCTGCCAGTACCTGCCCCTCCCTCTCGCCGTTGTGCAACATCCCAAGGGCAATTACAGCAGCGCTTACGTGGAGGAGTGATATTGGGAAAGTATTTAGTCATTTTCAACTGTTCTGCTGGCAGCTCCCCTCCCTTAAGGTGGTTCCTATTTCTTCTCCCTTTCCAGCGTTTCCTTGCGATTCCCCCTGGAAATCCCTGGCCTGGTGACCTTCTTGGTGCATCCTTGGGGTCAAGGGCTCCTTTTGGCGAGGGGGAGGCCACGCTGCCGCGGAAGAGTCACATTCCTGTCAGACACCTCTTTTCCTTTCCCCTGCTTGTTACTGTGATTTTAAGTCTTTTGCAACTTGGCAGTGAAGTGGAGTGGGATGGTTTTGAAAGCAAAAGTAAAAGACAGGAGGTTGCAGAGCCTCTCCTGCTCTCAGAGGCTTCTGGATACTTCTTCATCTCCATCCCCAGAGTGCCTTTCCCTGGACCCTGTGTAAACAAGGCAATCCGTTACGGCAGTTTGAGCGTTACTCCACAAACATGCCACCGGCCCCTGCCCCCACTCCAGGCTCTCCCCACTCCTTCCTTTCCTGCTGCTGTGCCGAGCGTTGGCATGGGGTTATCTGGTGCTCGTCCACATGTGGGAGCAACCTCTGAGAATTGGAAAACTGCAGGAGCTGGAGTTGAGTCTGCTGCAGCCCTGTCGCTGCGCTGCACGGCTCATCCCGCTGCGGAAGGACAAAACTGAGGAGCATCTAGGGAAGTTTAGGGACACTGCTGTGGTCTAAGGGAGGGATACAGAAGAGCTGGGGTGAATCTGCCCTGGCAGGGAGGTTGGAATAAGGTGATCTCCAGAGGTTCTTTCCAACCCCTGTCATTCTGTGACTGTGTGGTTCTGTGGGTGCTGTTTATCCTAGAAAGAGGTTGAAAAGAAGATCCCATAGTTTTGCACACCAAAACAATGCTATAATACATGCATGATGAAGGTTACAAAGTCAGATGTGAGCACATAAGAAATCCCTGTATTAAAGGCATCTGAGCGGCTTATGGCCGGCAGTGGTGTGCGTTCATTAGGGCACAGTCTTAATTCTCTGGTCACAAGCTCCTTGTTCCTCAGGGTCTCTGCCTCGGGGAGTGTATGGAATGGATGGAGCTCAGCTGAACACAGCTCAGGGCCCAGTATGTGGCTGTCCCCCCATCTTTTCGTCTGCAGCCCCAGTGCCTCATTCGCTGTATGTTGTGCAAATCCTACTTGGAGGACAAATGTGTTCCTCCTGGACCTGGGTTAATGGTTGGACTTGATGATCTTAAAGATATCTTCCAACTGTTCTGAGATGATTCTGTGATCCTGTGACTATCTTAAAAGGCTGAGTCTGCTCTTATCCCTTGTTTTCTGTTCCTTCCCTCTGTCCTTTTTACCTCCGTGCTGCTCAGTGGCTGTCAGAGAGGAGGAAAACGACACACACACACACACACACACCCCGCCAGTAATAACCCTTTTGAGGAAGGCTTGGACCCCAGCGCAGGAGGGAATACACTTTGCAGCTCCAGGAGGGGTGATGCAAGTGCAGCCCACATACTTCAGGCTGCCAGCATTTGATTTTTCCATCTGTTTTTTGTTTTGGTTCAGTTAAAGGCAGAGAGGAGAGGTGGGTTTTGGTGTGAACCTCTTGTCTGTCTGCATGCAGTGTGCAGGAGAAAGGCAGCTTAGCATGGAAAGCCCCCAGAAACCCCCAGGAGTGGGCTGGGGAACTTAGACATCATTTCTTCTGAAGCTGCAGGAGAAGCATACATTTAGGAGAAGCAGCCTTGCAGCCTGCTGTATGTATTCACTGTCTGAGAGCCTAGCCAGCCAGAGCCTGGAGGGGACAGATGGAGGAATTAAGGACATCTCAGCTGGGCAGTAGGACCAAGGGATGCTTTGCAGGGGAACTGGCTCCCATACCTGAACCACTTTGGAAACAAGGCTGGGAGTCATCACAGCTTTTCTTAGCAAGAGAGCCCTCCACCGGAATAATGTGTTGTGGACATAAAAGGAGATCTGGAGAGGGAGTATTTTCACCCTGGAAGCTGCTAAGGAACTTGCATTTAGCTGCTAGCAATCTGTTTCAAACTGAGTTTCTGTCCCAGGGAAGAGAAAGCAGAGCGATCTCGCTGCCCTGACCAGCTGTAAATTCTTTCCTGGCTTTGCTGGGGAAAAACAATGAGCTCTCAGTGCAAACCTCCCAGAAACCCAGGACACGGCTATTTTCTGTGTCAACCCTTCACTGCTTTGGAGAGAGCAGCTAAGGAGACCAGTCAAGTAGATCCCCCCCCTGACTTTTATCTACCGACAAGTCGTTGGAGTGTCTGGTGGAGGACAGAGATGCTGCCTCCCTCCCTGAGCTGGGCAGGTCATGGTGACACACGCGTGACCAGGGAAGAGAGGCCAAGAAACTGTTCCTGGGAGAAGAGATTGGAGAAGGATATGTGTAGCAGAGCACAAAAAGCCATGTGGAAACTTTGCATTTAGATGCCTGCAGCAGCAAACTGGGGGAGCTTTCCGGGAGGACCGATGGATTTCCTGCCTCACAGCTTTCGCTTTAAAAGTATTCATAAATATCCCCGCCACTGCTAACCATCCTTTTCTGCTGGGAATTGCCATTAGCAGCTAAATTCAGCATTTTGCATATAAAAAGCACTGAGACTTAATTCTCTGCCATACTTTCTTCAAAGTCCTTGTAGGACAACTCGGAGCTGGGTTTCGGCTGAGAGTGTGTTGGGAAGCAGGGACTGTGACGGTCCTCAAGGTACAGTTGCAGCACCCGGGAGGTGATGACACAAAGGTTGGGGGCTACCCTTTGAAGGTGGACCCATCAGATGTGTGAGTTGCTGCAGATGGTGGTAGCTTCCATCGAGTGTATACAAGTGGCACTCACTTGGAGGCCAAAAATGGGCAGGTTTTCCTGGATACAGCAAGAAGCACATCCCTGATTATCCCATCTCATTGCAAATCCCTGCTGCGGCACAGGGGGGGCTGAGTGAAGTGTGTGCAGCCTTTTGAACAGGGAGGGAGATTTCCTCTTCCTTCAGTTGCTTTCTCAGAGGTACCTGGACTTTCCCAGCTGAAGTTGTACCCACGAAATAAGCCCAGAGCGAAGGTCCCCATGGAGATGCAGTTTTGGAAGGGAGATGCAGTCTCATACTCTGGTCTGCGGAGGAGTTTCCAAGCAGGGAATTAGGATGGGATTTCAGTGGAAGCAGATTATCCCGTTTCTCTCTTCTCTGAGCACATTTCTTCCTCCAAAGCAGTGCTGCATGACAGCCAGGGCAGCAGCTGAGGTGGCTGGTCGGGCAGCTCCCATGCATGCTGGAGGGGACGAAGCCCCAAGCTCTGGAGGGTTCCCTATGTACCCAGTGTGGCTGGAGGGAGAGCAGAAATGGCAGGAGCAGGGTGGAGGGAGAGCAAGCAGCGGGCACAGAGCTGTGATGGTGAACGGGCAGCACAAAGAGCTGTCAGAACAGCAGGGGCTCGTGCTGGCGACGGCTGCAAATGGAGATGGAAAGGGCTGGAGAGGCAAGGATGCGACACAGCTGGTCCCCTTCGGCTTTGATCTCGAAAGCAGAGGGGTGTTGGCCACAGAGCAGGAGGGGGGAAGAAGGAGGGTGACTCATAAAAATATTGCTGTTTCCATGAAGATGCAGTTACCTGAGGACAGGAAGGAGGAGGGAACTTCCCTGCAAACGTGGGGGGAGCTGGAAGAAAAAGTCCCTACTTGTGTGGAAATTGCCAGCCCGCTTAGGAGCACAAAGCTGTTTGCTTCGGAGCCAGCGGGTTGGTTATTTGCTGTGAGTTGCTGGTTTTGAGCAGAGCAGAAGGTGGTTTGTGTGCTTGTTGCTTCAGGGCAAAAAAAGAAAAGAGAGAGAGAGAGAGAGAGAGAGAGAAAAGGGAGAAAAAAGGAAGAGCTGATTTTCTTGGAGAACCTGTGGTGGAGATGTCTGTGGAAGAGAAAAGAGTCATCTCCAACCTTAGGTTGCTGGGGAGAAGTCAAGTACACCCCTGAGTCCTCATTTGGAGCCTTTGACCACAGGAGGGCTGAGGTTTTGCCATCCTGACCACCGTGGGGTTTGTGCTGGGGAGAGGGTTGTGATTGACTCACAGGCACATAGGTTCATCCTGTGGACCTGCCCCTTCCCCTGCCAAGCTGAGAGAAGCAGTCAGCTCTGCACTGGAGGACACAAGAAAGATGGGTGGACATGGCTGATGCCTGCCCTGCACTGAAGCAAGCTCAAACTTTCTCTTGCTGCTTCCCTCATGAGCCCTTGGGGGATTCCAGCTCACAGAAGCCTTGTATGCAGCGTAGGACCAGCTCTAATTTTTATCCTGGAGGCAAAAATCACTGGGAATAATGCTTCATCACTCTGAAGGTCCTGACACCACCCTTAACCACCACATCACGAACCTCCTGTCGCAATTGTGATCTGCGTATGTGTCAAATCTTGCCTCGCAGATAAAAGCTGCTCCGCAGGCACCTTTTGTACTGAAATACGGAGCCTTTAAAATGTGAAAGAAACAACAAAAATGTAGGACGCCACACAAAGCTGACCCACTGGGGACTGGGGGGGGGGAGGAACCGCAAGAAGGAGGGCTTGACACACAAAAATTGTTTTGTTAACAAAGCATCATTGTTCCACTCTGAATCGGTTTGACTGGAGTGGTAGAAACACCCCATCTGGAGACAGATGGAGAGTTTTCTGGCTAAAGAGGCGGCGGGAGGAGGGATGGCTGACAACCCAGCAGATAGCATTGTCTGCTGCTACCTTGGCAATGGGGAGGAGAAAGAGTGGGTGGCAGATTAGGCGTCCCCTTTGCAACCCGTTGCCCGTCGCGCCGGCTCCTTCTGCACCCTGGGCCCCGCGCCCAGAGGGAGGGAGGGAGGTGTGCACCCAGGTTGGCAGCTCACACTCTGGGATAATCCTCCTTCTGTTCTTGAAGAGCTGGCTGGATGCTCCTGGGGACTAGTGAGGTGTCTGGGGAGGTGACGGGTAGGTGTGTGCCACTCCAAGGTGCTTTTGGTGCGTGCCACGGTGGTGAGATGGTACCACACTATTTGTGTGCTGTGCCAGGGCTTTCTGCGATGTGCTTTTAGAAGCACTGGGGGACCAAAGTGGAAGTAGTTTCCTGAAGCATTGCTCCTACTCTTACATTGGTTTTATCACTCACTTCCAGGAGAGCAGGATTTGGGCTGCTGGGAGGACACTTAGTGGAAGCCACCAGAGTCAGAGCCTTGGAGAGTAAAACTGGTGACAGCAGCAAGAGTTAATGCAATGCTGAAAAGCTGAGACATGCACTGAGGTGCCTGGGTGACCCAGCAGGTCTGCGGGACTCCTAGAGACCAACCCTTTGAGTTGCCCTGGCCACCTTGCTGAGACTGGGAATCAATGAGGGGGAATATGTGCATGAGTGCCTGGGGCCTTTCAGCTCCAGCACTCCCAGAAGGTGAGGTGGTTTATGGCAGCAGGCTCTGCTGGCACAGGGTCTGCTCATCCAGAGCTCACCACCAGCCCCTGTTCCCTCTGCTGCCTTCCATGCCTGATGGGAAACTCTGGGGTGGGTTTCGCTCCTGCCAGAGCTTTGAGGGATCATATCCTGCCCACCCTATCTGAATTCCTGATTACTTGCTAATTGCTTGACACACTCTACTTGCAATGCAGGAGACAGGCTCACGTCATCCTCTGTGGTTTGCCAGGGGAGAGTGTGAACCTCTTTTTGACTTGCCTTGAAATAGATGAAAAAGAATAGAGCTTGATATGATTAATGTGAAAACTTCAGCTTGGTTTCTCTCCTTGGCATCTGGGCCTTGCTCCTCTTAGCATCACTGTGCCTTTGTTTTTGTTGTTGTTGTTTGTCGTTGGTTTTGTTGTTGTTGTTGAGGGTTGAGCTCATGTAGGGGCATCTGAGAGCTGATGTTGTGGGTTGTGGTGGCCTGGATGCTGCTCTGCAAGGTCTGTCCATAATCCCTAGCCACTGGAGACATTTTGGGTTTGTGCAGCAGTCACGGAAGGATTCAGGTGGTTGCCTCGAGGCACTGCTGAGATAATACCTCAAGGGCTCCTATTCAAACCCACTGGGGCCTTTACATTTGCATGGTGGAAATCTATTCAGATGCACCATGGCTTTTCGCTGAGCCCAGATGAGCAGGCCAGCTCAGCCCACTCGCTTCAGGCAGGCAGTTGCCCATGCAGAGGGGCTCAGGGGACTGACACAGCTTAGATACAGCCCTGAAATAAATGTAAACAATGAAGTAAAAAATAGTTTTGGGGGTTGATCTTTGAGGCTATAGAGGCAGCAGCATGACAGTGGCAGGAGGTGCCCTGCTGGTGCCCTGCTGTCCCCAGACCCACCCAGCATTTAGCCATGAGCTTTCAGAGGTTGATGCAGCATTCGCCTCCCTGCCTGCCTCGCCAGGTCTACTTCCTGCATCACCTGTTCTGGATGGATCCTGCCTGGTCCCAGTAGAGCCCAAGCTGGCCCAGAGGGACATGGCATGGGTAGGAGCTTGAGTGTCAAACGAAGTTCTGTGTCACATTGTGCTGTTCAGCGCAAGAAGTCCCAAAGTGTTTGCATCCATCACGGCTCCACAGGCAACTTTAGGATGAAGGAGAAGAAGTCACTGAGTGTAACTGAACACATGAGCTGGAGTAAACCAGCTCAGATCTGTTTACCTGAGGGTTTTTTTGTAACATGGCATGATTGTCCTAGAGGGAAGGGACGTGGACTTTGGAGAAGCAGAATGCTTGGACAGCCAGAACATGTTTTCTCAGCCATTTGCCTGACCTGGGCCGCTGAGAACACTGCTGCAGGCAGAGACCACACCAGATACATCACACTGGCAGGAGAGAGGAGGTGACACAAGGCTGGCAGGTTCAGCTCATGCCATGGCTTTTGATGCCAGGATGCTGAAGTGCAGGCCCCACCACTGGGCACAGTCTGCTCTGGAATGAGGAGATGGAGCCAAGACTGGTGGTGATGCAGCAAAGTATCCACGTGCACAGTGGCAGACCAGGATGGTGCTTGCTTTGCCCTACCACTTGGTAAAGCAAAGTAGGTCCCTGGGGACCCACCCTACCTCCTGCATCGCTCCATCCCCACCATCCCCACCCCATCTATCCCCAGCGTTTCTCTGCATGGCATGAAATCTTTCGCCTTTCCCTGTGCAGAAAGGGGAGAAAAATCAGCACGAGAGCTCTCCTGGGGAGCAGGAGGGATGAATTCACCTTGCTGAGAGGCGAGGGAGCCGCTGGATAAGAGGTGCTGGAATAAGCGCAGAGCGGATTAATCTGCAGCGACTTCGCCGCCGCTAATCAGCAGTGTGAAAGCTCTCGGGGAGGTCGGGCGCTTTCGGGTGGCATTGCAGAGGCAGCTCTTGCCTGCGCAGGCAGCAAAGCAGCCAGGTCGCTCCTCTCTCTGCCTCCCAAACGCCTCCTGCGCCGGGCTCTGTGAATCAGCATTTCTGCAGCTTGAGAAACCGAGAGAGCGGGGAAAGGCAGGGAGGCTGTCGGGGCGCAGGGAGCCTGGCAGGGAAGGAGGATGTGGGGGACCTCGTTAAAAAGGGGTTGAGAGGTGGATCCTCAATCTGCCCCCTCTTGGATTTTTGCTCGTTACCGCCGTGCACCCCTGGCGTGTGCGGCGCTGAGGCAAACCAGCGCTGTGAGCACTGCCTCCCCTTCTCCCCCGTCCCCTCCCTGCCGTCGGTGACGGGGGAATGTGACGAGCTGGCACTAGGAGAAGGCATGAAAGCGATGTGATCCGCTGCGGCTCCTGAGCAGAGAACCCGGGCAGATCCAGTTACAGCAGTGGGGTTAGAACAAAAGAGATTTGCCTCCAGGATCAATTCCTCTCCATTTTCCGGGCTGTGCATGTGCGTGTGCGAGCAGGCGCCCAGCAGCCTCTGTCTCCGGCGGTTAGTGCCGCTGGCTCTGCAGCCTGAGCAGCTCCGGGCCCAGCCAAGCACCGACCTCCGGAGGGCTCCACTGCTCCCCAGCGCTTCTCTTTTCCCAAAACAGACAGAGCGGGGTGATCCCCTGGGACAGGCCTAGAAATAGCAGGGTCAGGCCGGGTTTTGCAATGCTTGAAAACCAGGAGCAAAGCTGGGTGGTTGGCACTTGCCAGAGCTCCAGCCTTTCCTCTGCCAAGAGCTGACCCGATGTAGTGCTGAGCTCTGGATGTGGGGCTAAGCACACTTGTGGTCCCCACTGATGGCTCTCGAGATGTTTTGAGGTGACACCTCCCCTCCACTACAAGGCTGGCAGTGAGCAAACATGGAACTCCTAGAAAGCCTTTTCTGTGACATAAAGGCTGTGCCAACATTGACCAAGATGCCATCACCATCCCTGGAGAGGTTTCAAAGCTGTACAGATGTGGTGCTGATGGATGTGGTTTAGTGGTGAGCTGGCAGTGCTGGGTTAATGGTTGGACTTGATGATCTTAAAGAGCTCCTCCAACCTAAATGATTCTATGATCCTAACCCACAGATGTGGTAGAGCTGGGTGCACGGTGAGTGTTTCACACATGCCTCAGGATCAGGTTGAGGAATTAATGGGGTCTAGCACCCTGGGGTGCTTGTCGTGCCATGTGGGGAGGGATTTGGCTTACTTGGGGTTGGGATTTGTTTGGCATATTGCCCCCGAATGCCGCTGGGGATGAGCTGTGGAGAGCACAGATGTGCATCCCAAGCATACTGCAGCGAGGTTCCTGATTTAAGGACTGTGATTAACCTCTTTCCAACAATTGCTAACCAGGTGCAGAATCGTAATGGGAAGAGGAGGGAGTGCTGTGGAAGCAGCCAGTTTTCCTCCGTCACCTGGTAATGCACACGGATGCCATTTTCTGCCTGGAAAACAGGCAGGGTTTAGAATGCATAAACGGGTGCAGGGACACCCCATTTGTATCAGCACTGCCCTGTAGTTTCTTTCCAGAGCCTCTCTTAGCTTGGAATCCTGCAAAGAAGGCAGGTGAATTCAAAAGTGAATTCGGTGCAGGGCATGCCAGCGTGTAGGATGCTGGACTGTGTGCGAGGGTACCAGATAGAAATGAGGCAGAAAATCATAGAATGGCTTGAGTTGGAAGAGACCTTAAAGATCATCTAGGGATGGTGGAGGGACAACTCCCACTAGACCAGGCTGCTCAAAGCCTCATCCGGCTTGGTCTTAAGCACTTCCAGGGACAAGGCCTCCACAGCTTCTCTGGGTAAGCTGTTCCAGTGTCTCACCGTCCTCATAGTGAAGAACTTCCTGATGTCCAATCTAAATCTGCCCTGCTCTGGTTTAAAACCATTGCCCCTTGTCCTATCACCACAGGCCCTTACACGTACAAATTTCCTGTCCTTCATCTCATGAGTCTGAGCTGGAAGAGCACCAGCCCTTGGTGGCCTCTCCCAGCTGTTCCTGCATACATGCAGGAGCCATGAGCTGCACCTGTGGCTGTGAACTTGGATTTACCCAGTCCAGGTTTCCACCGGACCTTGCTCTGTGGAAGAGCAAAGTGATGTTGCATGGTTGGGCATGAAAAGGAAGTGCATTGCAGCTTGCATTTTGCAGTTGAGGATTAAAGCAGGAGCTGCCAGACTTGCTCGTTTTCAGGAGATCTGGTCTGCCTGGGACTCAGAGCTTCTCTGCCCAGGACTGACACTGGCCTCCCAGGTCTGCTTTTTGTGTGTGACACTCAGGAGTATTCTGTCTCACCCCAAGTACCATACCCATCGTGGTGGGGGTTGGATCACCTTCCAAGCTGCCCGCTGGCCCACCAAGCACTGTGATGCATGTGCATGCATGGGCTTTTGCACCCTGTTTTTTGGAGGGGTGGACTCTTACTCATGCTCCAGCCACGGGCTAGATGCTTTTAGGACCCCTCCATTATACCTCTTTCCCTTTCCACCTCCCCATCTTATAATAACCAAATCCCCATTCTTTCACCTCTCAAAGAGGAGGCTGTAGGCTGAATTTCACATGGGCGCGTCCCCAGGCAAGGGAGCAGCAGTTGTTGTGCTCCAAACACTTTGCAGAGTCAAGAGCTGTCGTGTCCCTTGGGGAAACAACAGGGAGAGAGAAGGATGGGGAGCTGGGAAAAATGGGAACACCCAAAGCAGCGCTTGAGAGATGTGAAAAGACAGGAAAATTTATTAAGGACAATTAATAGCTGCTACAACCAAGGATTTAAAGTGAACCCAAAGCCTGAGGGAGGGAGGAAATGAAGTGGCTTACGATTGTTATTTTATTGCTTAATATTATTTCCCCCCCCCCCTTTAAATATGATATGCTAAATGCAAATAAGCATTCTTACCGAGCTGGAGAGGGAGGGGATGGAAGACATGCCAGGAAAAGTGAGTGGGATCTAGGTTTTGCATCGTTCACTGAATTACTGGCAGGCCTTTTGTAACATCTGTTAAAAATAAAACAAACATTCATTCCCATTTCTTGCTGCCTGAGATAGCTCCTGCAAAAAAAAATTCAACCTGTCCAGGAATTTGTCTTGAAAGTTGCCCTCCCTCTCCTCACGCCTCCTCTTCTCCAGGGGAGATTTCCTTCCTGGACTTCCCAGGGGCTCCATTAGCCCCACATTAAAGCCTTTTTACTTTGCTCTAAAACTCTCCATCGAAGTAAAAGGAATTCTAATAAACCACTGGGAAGACTCTGCTATTCACTCTTTCCATGGAAACACGGCGCTGCCTCAGAGCAGAGCTCTTCTCCACAGAGCCTGGGTCACGGCAGGAGGAGACCAAGGAGGGATGGAGAGATGGTTTCCATTATAAGAGACCTTTTGAGAGAAATAATCACTGCTCTCCCACCAAGGAAAAGCCTTCGAGACGGTGGGGGCCTCGGCACGCTGCGGGAGCGGGGCTGGCCTCAGAGGGGGTGGTGGTGTGAAGTGGGGATGTGCTGAGGGCTGAGGAACTCATTAAAGCATCTGATTAGTGAAAACGAAGGCACCCGGGACCAATTCGTCTGTCTTGATGGGAGACAAGAGACCAGGAGAGTGGATGATTCTGATGCTGTGGGCAGAGACTACAGGGGAGCTTGGAGCTGGGGACATGGGGTGCTGTGAAGGGACAGGGTCACAGGAGGACATTGAGGGCTCCTTGCTCAGGGCCGTGCTGCACCAGCCAAATGCCACAGTGGGCAAAATGCCTTTTAGAAGGCCAAAACATTTGCTCTGGGAAGGCATTTCTCTGGGTCCTGGGAAGGAACTGATCTGATGAGGTCAATGCAATGTCCCCCCCTACCCAAAGTGACTGCGATAGAATTAATTTTGAGTCTCCTTGCAGGCACAATCGTCCCAAGCACTGCTGCTCCAGCACCACCAGATGAAGGATTTATTTTTTAAGCGTGAGGAAGCTCGTTAGAAATAGCCCAAAGGGCAAAGTTAGGAAATGAAAATCCATCGGATCCGCTCAGAGCTGGTGCATGGAGCTTGATGAGAGTTGGGGCAGGACTGCCTGCTCCCTGTCTGCACACAGCTGTGGGTACAGGGAGGGCAGTGCCAGGTCTGAGGTGTCACCTGGGTCGGGGAATGACAGCAATCGTTTGGGATCGTTGGCAACGTCAGATAGGAAGAGGGATGAGAGGAAGAGGGATGAGGAAGAGCCAGCTCAAAGCATCCCACATAGGCACTGGGAATGTCCCAGGGCCAGCAAAGCACAGCAGGGTCAGACAGAAGGCAAGGCTGGTGGAGGAAAGCTTATTTTTCTCAGCATGGAGGAGGAAGCCTTGTCTTTGTAGGTTGAGGTGGCAAGACACTGAGGAAGCCGAAATGCCTTTGTTTTAGCAGCTCTAGAAATGACATTGCAATGAGTCATTATTTTGTAGCCCACTTGGGGCAGGAGGTGGAGGAGTTACCTCCAGGGAAGCCTCCAACTTTGATTGGCAAGGTGAGACCTGCACTCATGGTGGGGAGGATGGGGAGAGGCTTTTTAGATGCTGCTCTGGTTGGATCTGTGATAGCTCAGGGTGGGATTTGCTCTGCAGAAGCAGCTGATGAGTTCACAGGGCATGGGGCCATATTCACACCTGTGGTGGGGGGCTGTGAGTCATTCAAGGGGATGCTCTGGAGTTGAGTTTCATCAAGAGGATGGCGACTTTCCCATCTAGACAACTGCAGCACCATCTTCTGAGCTTTGAGGCTTTAACAAGTTTTAATTGCTGTGGTAGGCGATGGTCTCCCACCCAGCTGGCAGTTGGGCTAAGACAGACGTGGCCTTGCCACGCAGATGGAGGTGATGTGGGTGCCATCACCTCAGAAGTGCTGAGAAATCATCAAATCAGCCTTTGTGAACCCGTAAATTTGAACTATGAATCTGCCAGAAAACAATCACAGTATTTAAGAAAGCAGAGTGTTTGGTGGTGATTTCATTTGCATATGGGGTTCTCAGAAGCTTGTGGTTTCAACCTTGGTCCTCACCACAGTGAGGTCAGGGTTTAAGAAGTGCAGGGCTGAGGTTCTCCTGAAGTCACAGGACTCCCGAGGTGGGGATTTAAAGCATACCAGCACCAGGGAATGACTTGGGTGGACCAGATTGCTGAATTTAGGGGATTGTAATGAAAAAAAAACCCAACAAATCCTTTAGCCCTCTCTCAGTCCCAGAGGAGAAGCTGGGGATGATGTCCATTAGACATGTTCCACCTTGGCTTTACTAGGCAGCAGTGCTAAATGATGGAAAAGCTCTTCCCTGGGAAGGGCAGAGTGGGATCAGTGGTTATGGGGAATAAACACTGAGTCCCAGGAGAGCCATGACATCCTGGCTTGGTTTACTGTCCTGCAGGGAGGCACGTGTGAAGTTGGAGGTGGCTGGGAGCATAATGTGGTGTATTGGCTGTAAACAACCAGGCTGGGACTGAAATGGAGATGGGGTTGAGGATCAGGATGGAGAGAGAAATCAGGATGGAGACAAGGATAAGACTGGGGAGAAAAGGAGCTAGGGAGATGAGAGCTAACAGCCTGTTTTGGCAGATGCTGGGTCCCCTTATGAGGTCTGGTCTGTTTTGCAGCTTGATGCCTGCTATCTCAAGTAATTAACAGGGAAAAGAGAGGGCCTGGTTATCCATCCTTCAAGAGCAAGGGGTTGAATTGAAAGGCAGCACCTTGGAAGTGGATCAAATAGCTCTCCAGCCCCCTGCGTATGGCTCGGCAACTCGCTGCCTTGCTGCGTTATCAAGGTGAACAGCTTTGGCTCAATTAAAGAGAGGCTCAGAGTGGAGTCGTGGGAGGAGGCAGGGCTGGGCGTTTGCACCCTTTAGGCAGGGACCAGCACACGGAGCTGCACGGCAGCGACCTCGGTCAGTCTGCTTGGGCACTGCTGGTGGCATGACGCGCGCGCCCCGGTGTGCCAGGGCCACCAAAGCGGCACTGTGCTTCCCTTTGCGAGGGGACCGGCTCCCCCTCCTTGCCTCTGCGCCGGATCTTATTTACCTCTTGCAAAAAACGGTGTTTGGGGAAGGATTGCTCTTTGTTACCGTCTCCCTTTCCCTCAAGTAAGTCCCCCCCACCAAAAGCAACGGCTCCCAGGGGTGAGCTACCATCCGCTCACCGTGCACCTAAATCCCAGCAGATGCACGGCAGTGGGAATCCGTGCGCCTGTATTTTTCGTGCCTGGGCTGCAGCTGGCTTCAGCGCGCAGAGAGCTGCAGGTGTGATTTGTTCCTTTGCCTCCACTCCCCCCCCGTGCTGCCTCCCTCCTGCTTTCCGTGCCCGCTGCTGCGCAGCCGACCTCGCTCATCCCACCCAGCTCATCCCAGTGATGAGACCCGCATGCCACCCCACGCTGACTCCGCTGTCTCCCCAGTGCGACGCTGGTGAAGGGGCTGGGATGGCTGGGGCTGGCGTGTGTGTGGAGGGGAAGGAGGAGGGGGGGTGTTAATCTGATCCTACGAGGTTGGAAGAGGAAAAAAAAAAAAGGCAACTATAAAGGCGGCAGCAGCCTCCTCCTTTCCCCTCTCCCCCGCTCCAGAGGATTAAGCCAAAAAAAAAAAAAAAAAAAAAAAAAAAAAAGGAGAAAAAAATGTCTGCAGCTTTCTGTTGACCCTGCATGATGGCATTTTTGCGCTCTGTGTGCTGCCTCTGCTGATTGCTATTTTGCTATTCCTGGCACAAACACACACACACGCGCACACACACACACACGCAGCCCCTGCACGGCTCACACAGGCACAGCCATCACACCCCCTCCCCAAAAACAAAAAAGAAACGCAACCCAAACCTCGCCACCCCAGCCATCAGCCCCTAAACCCACTGCGACCCCTCCGACCCTCAGCTTCCTTGGGGCTACCGTGATCGTCTGTGCAGGGAAGAGCCACCAGCACCCTCTCGCCCTCTCCTCCACCCCACTTCTCACCTTCGTCCCCAGCTCCAGCAAGCACTTTTCTGCCGGAGCCGCCCGCAGGAGCCAGAGCCCTCCACCACTCCTACCGCTGGCATTACATTTTCAGCCTGGATGCTATAGGGCCGTTTCTAATTACCTTATATCCCCTAGTGGTCTATGAATAATGGTTAGTGAAGGAGCTCAGAAGGGCTGCTGAGAAGGGAAGCGGAAAAAAAAAAAAAAGGAAAAAAAAAAAGATTAAAAAAAAAAAAAAAAAAAAGAAAAGGGAGAATTGTGCTATTTCTCACATTTTTTTTTCTAAGGATCTAATCTGGCTACTGTGCTCTGGAAGAGGAGGAGAGCGAGCCAGCAGGAGAGAGAGGAGAGAGCGAAGACCAGCGCAGGTATTGTTGCGAGCTACATCTTTATGCCTTTTTTTTTTTTAACCCGGGTTGTTTTTTTTTTTCCTTCCTCTCTCTCTCTCTCTCTCTCTCTCTCTCTCTCTCTCTCTCTCTCTCTCTCTCTCTCTCTCTCTCTCTCTCTCTCTCTCTTTTTTTTTTCTGGAAGCCGCAGTCGAATCGGAGCTCTTTGCGTCTGTCTCTCTGTCTGTCTGTCCGTCCGTCCCTGCGTGTGCACGGACAGAGCTTTTTCCCCCGGATTTATTTTTCTCTTGCGCAACTCGTGTGTCGCTGCGATTGAATGGATGCATAACACCGCGGAGTTTGGGGAGGTGTGTGTGTGTGGTGGGGGGGGGGGGGTACGTCCGTCTGTGTGTGTGTGTGTGTGTCTGTGTCCTATGTGAAGCAGAGGAGGAGGAGGAAGGAGAATTTGGGGAGGAGGGGGGGGAGGAAGAGGTGGGGAGTGTGCTGGTGGTGGTTGTTTTGCTTTTCTGGAAGTAATAAAGAAATTTGCAACCGGTCCAAAAATCCTCCTGACTTGCCGATGGATGAGTGTCTGAACAAAGCTACAGCTGAGACTTGGAGTATTTGTGTGCTGAAGGGTTGGATTCCTTTTGCTTGTCCTGACTCCTACTTTCCCAAAGTTAAAATAATAAACGGGGCACGGGAGAAGGGGAGTGGGGGGGGGGGGGGGGGGGGGAAAGGGAGGTAGGGGCGGGGGCAGGGGGGTGTGTGTGGGGACGGACACGACACGGACTGTGGAAGCCTCTGAGGAGGGAAATGTTCCAAGGGGAGGCTTGTTTCATGGTGGAGTTGTGGATGTGGATGGGTTTCTAGTTGTAAAAGTTGCGCTGGGCGGGCGCCGGGCTCTGCTCGCCGTTGTCTGCTGACTTGATGGATTGTCTTTCTTCTTTGCGGTGGCCGGGGGGGGGGGCAGGGGGAAAAAAACCCGGAATCTTAGCAGATAACCCGAGGAATCGCGGGGTTTGCACATCTGGCTGCGCCTTCGGGAAGCCCCTCGGTGGGACTTTCACCTCCCACTCCCTTTCTCCCCTGGCAGATTTTACCCCTTCCCTCCCCGAACCTTCCGCTGACATTAATAAACAAACAAACCAAGGGATAACCGAGGAGCCTGGTGAGGAGGGGGGGGGGATCTGAGACTGCTGTTGGTTGCGGAGGGGCGGGGGGTGTCCTTGTGCTTTTGTTTTAAAGAAGGGAACAGCGATGATTAGAAACATATGAATAGGATGCAATGCAGAGCGGGTGTGTTACTGGGGGGGGGGGGGGGGGGGAAGAGCTGGAAAACTGCTTATACGACAGAAGCAGGGCTTGAATGAGCGTGGTGAGATGAAAGGAGAGGGCTCCGTCCCTCGCCCTGCTGCGGGGCTGCGGTGGGGTGGTGATCCCCAGAGGCAAAGGAATGGTCTTGGGGTTAGAGAAACTGGCTGAGGAAGGCGGAAAAAAAAAACCCAAACCAAACCAAACCCCAACCAAAAATCCCGACCTGAAGTATGTGATTATATCCCATCCAACTTTGCCGGCTGCCGCCTTAATGGAGGTAATTGTACCTGAAAAGGATAAAATCCGAGGAAAATGTCCCCGTGCGTTAGGGGGGGGGGGGGGGGGGGGGGTAGGAAATGTGGGAGGGCAGAAGCAGGTCTCAAACCCCCAGCAGCCTGCCCCCCCGCCCCCCGAAAGTGCCGCTGAGGTGAGTGATATCAAGGCGATATCCAGACGTGGTGGGATTGTGTTTATTTGGGCGGAAATAAAGATGGAGCAACTGCCCCGGGGAGGGCTGGAATCCCCCGGGAATGGCTCTGGTGCTGCCCTTCGCTGCCTGCCCTGCCTGGCCTTGCTTTTGTGTTTGTTTGCTTCCAAAGGAGGGGGGGGAAGAAGGGAGCTAAGGGGGGTGGAGGGGATGTGAAGGCGGGGAGAAGCCGTGAGGGCGGAGAGCCGATTTAAATTGGACTTAATGGATTCCCAGGGCAGCTCTTTTAGATGAAAGTCAAAATAAGAGCCAAAGTGAATCTCAGCAGACCTGTCTGTTGCATTAGAGATGCAGCCTTCCTCTCCCTGCCTCCCTCCCTCCCTTTATTCTTTAAAAGAGAGGGGGAAAAAAGTGTTATCCGTACAGAAGACGGCGTGGAGTTTCTCGTTCCTATAATGAGAGCTCTAATTGAAGAACTTGCAGCCTCTTGGGAGAGTCTTTACTGATCGCTGCTTTTGTTATTCATGCCACGCTCTGTTTTCTTGGGGTTTGGGGGGGCTGGTGTAAATCTGGCTGTGCTGGCGTTGGAGTCTGATGCTGTTTCCCCCCCCCAAGCTGCCGGCTGGCAGGTCAGCCCCCCATGTCCCCTGTGAGTAGGCTGGGTGGCTGTGCCATGCTTGAGGAGGAGATGTGTGGCTAAAAAGCCCCGGGAGCTGGTGGGGCAAGATGCTGCAGTTTGGCTGCGGTTGCCTCTCATCCTCGCAGGACCCCCCAGGCTGTGGGACAGATCCTGCCTGGCGTGGGATAGCTGTTGGTGAGGGTGCAAAGCAGGGCTCCTGCCTCCCTCATGGGCTTGCTGCAATAGCAGGGAACTTTAGGTGGCTGCAGGGTGCTATGGGGTGCCACAGGGTGCCATGGAGTGTCATGAAGTGCCACAAACCCACTCGGTGCAGAGGGCGTGATGCAGCTGCACTGTCACAGGTCTTTTGGCCCTCAGGACTGTGGGGTGACACTGCAGACCAAGTCACCTGGAAGGGACAGGTGTTATACCAGAGCCCTGGGTCCTCTGCCTACCCAGGATGGAGAGTGGGACATGGCCACTGAGCCAGCAGGACCTGTGCTGAGCAGGAAAGGTGATGTTCCTCCTCTCCTGGCTTTTCTGTTGCCCAGCAGTTTAGGACAGGGATGGGCAGAGGGGCTGGCAAATGGGGCTCCCCTCCACAGGGGTTGCATCACACCCTCCCAGTCACCTTTGGGTGCCTGGTGTCTCTGATCACAGGGAGGTGGTGGCTGTCCCCAAGCCCTGCGTTCCCACCTGCTGCCATGGCAATGCTGCATGTGGCATTGGGCTGCTTTGGTGCAGCTGAAAGCTCCAGAGAGGCAGGTCCCTCTTTCCCCTGTGTCTCTCCCCCAGCCCTGGACACCTTTTACAGCTACCGTTGAGCTCTACTGTGGGCAAAAGCAAGCACCACAAGCCCTGGGGATGCTCTCAGTGGCATTTGATGGCTGGTGGGGGATGACTCTGGCTGGGGAAGAGGATGTGTGAGCAGGATGGGGCTCCACCGGCTCATCAGCTTAGCACAGAGGCAAAGCAGTTAACCTGGGCATCTGATCTCCCCAGGAATTGTGTATTGACCCTGACAGCCATGCATCAGAAGAGACAGACTCTTCATCATCGATCCCTCTCCTCCCATCACCAGGTGTCGACACCAACAGTTGTGAAGCTGGCTTTAATTTCAGGTCTCTGGCTCCAGCATGTAACCCTGAGCCGTGGTCTCAAGGTGCTGCCAGGCTTTGCAAACACCTCTGTGGGCAGGTTGCCACTCCAGTTTTGTGGCCGGGATGGCACTTGCTAGGGGTGGCTGACTGAGCTGAAAATGTGACATGTGGAGTACCCAGGAGCCATCAGGCAGGGTGGCCTCCTGAGATGGCATTGCAGCCTGTGGTGGAGGACCCAGGAGGTGACCTGGAGCTCCTGCTTTGTTTGTTGTTGCTAGGAAAACCCTCTGATCTGGTCCTCCCTATGTCATCAGTGCCGAGCAGCAGAGAATGAACCCAGGCCAGGGTGGGGGATGACCCAGACATTCTGCAGCCTTTGCTGGGTGACCTCATCTAGCCAGGATACCTCTTGCCCTCCTCTGGTCTGAAATGGCCGTGGCCAGCTCTGATGGGCACGTGGTCACTTATTTGTGCCACCCCATGGAGACTTGGTGAGGAAGGCGGTGGGGCTTTTGTGTGCCTTGATCTGGGGGTGGATAGCGGCACTGCTGGGGACCAGCTGACACCTGCCCATCCTCCTTCCCAGCATCTTGAGATTTTTGAGATGTACACAGCCAAGCTGAGGCTGAAAAAACTGCTTGGGGTTCAAGAGCATCTCGATGGAGGAGAGAGGAAGGCTTTTTCGTTCCTCCCTTTCTTTCAGAGCTAGCAGAGCTTCCTTTCCTGTGCAGGGGTTCTTCCTTCTCCCCCTTGCAAGGGACTGTTAAAAGCCAGGGCCAGCAGATATCTTGACACCCCGTCAATCTGAGCCCTTTCCAGCAGCAGTCTCTGAAGGCTGGCACTCTGCTGCACAGAAGAAAACAAGTGAGAAGAGGGGGGGAGGCGAGAGCAAGCCTTTGCAGCCGGCAATCGATAATTGTAGTGTCAGTCACTGCCTAGGAAGTTCCTGCATCCCCACCGTCGCTGGCAAGGGGAGGGAGAAGAGGGTGGGAAGAGCTCGACTCTGCCCCACGCAGCATCGGGCACAGGGCAGGGAGTGATGGCGGAGGGTGAGAGCCCAGCCCCGAGCAGGAGCCTCCCGCTGCATTACTCACCACTTGATGTAGCTTGAACCTTTCAACTCCCTCCCCTTGGGGATGGAGCGGGCTGGGCAGAAGGTGTCGACAGAAAGCGCTCTGCTTTCTTAGGTTTAAGGTCGATTTTTAGGATTTTTTTATCCCTTTCCTCCTTTTTTTTCCCTTCCCCACCCCTCTCTCTATGCATTTTGGGATCTAAGATCGTCCAAAAAAATAGAAAAGAAATAGATACGTTTTAAAACCCCAGAAACCCAGCCCAGCTCCCCCTCGTGTGTGTCTCCGTCTTAGCAAAAGCCGAGGTAAAAGATCAAGGAATTCTTCCTTTTGTGCAGCTTTCAAGACCAAAGATGTGCTGGTGAAAAGGGGAGGCTCAAAGAACCAGGCATACACAAGTGTTAAAGGAGAGGCTTCCCCTTTGTCTCCAAGGCACTCAGCCGGCAAAGGGATCCACAAATTAATTAAAAATTGCTCTGTCTTGATTGAGTTATTCCTGCTCGCATCCCACCTGCCTATTTAAAGACTGGGAATGGCAGGAGGAAATTCCTATTTCTTTCCCAGGCAGCTCAGATGTGCTGTGAATCCTCTCACTCGCCTTTTATCCCAGGAAGCAAAGGAAATAGGGAAAGGAAGGGCTGGCGTGGTATCCAGAGAGGTCTTTCCTGGAGGATGTGTCCCTCTCCTGCACTACCAAACGCTGAGAGGTTTGGGTGATTGGGAAGGAAAATGAAAGGATTTACATGTCATGCGTGGGCCAAATTGTGGTTGTAACTCCATGAAGTTGATGGAGATCTGTCAGAGATTCACTTGGCCCAGGGTCTGGGACTTGCTCCGCAGGGAACAGGCTGGATCTCTGCCTTGGTGGAAACAAGAGGTATTCAAATGGGTTTGTTGTGGCTGAGCTATGCCCAAGTGGTAGAGCCGAGTAAAAATCCCAACTGGTTGTATCCCCTGTGCCAACGCACCATAAATACGCCGCGATCTGTCAAGTCGGGCACAGTCTCCCACATTTACCACTGAGAACGCTTTAAGGGGGTAGATTTATACGTAGAGGATGTGCAGAAGGCTCCCTGTGTGCTTAGCTGAGAGGCTTGAACTCCATCCCAGTGTGCTGACGTGGGGAAGCCTTTCTCCCCTCCTGTCTATGGGATTTCCACCCAAACCGAGCCTGCGCCAGGGCTGAGCTCAGCCCGAGCCCAAGCTCAGCTCCCTTTCACCAGCCCCTCTTGTGCCCATGCAGGGCTTGGGCTCCCTTCTGGTTTGGGGGAGCTTTGTCAATCCGTGCCTCTAAGCTGGATTCAGGGGGAGGGTTGGTTTGCTGCTTTGCAGTCAGACCTTGCTTCCTCCGCTTTATTGTCATCTCCGCTCTTAGTCACCGCTCGATGCCTCACCAGGGGACACCGCTCCTGCTGCATTTATGGCAGCCACTAAAATCAGCACTCAGTGCTTGAGCTCTGATAAGGAGGGACACTGAGCATCAAGGAGGCTCTGCCCAGCTCTCTTATGGTCCTCGTGGGATGTGCAGAGGGGCTGCGGGGCAGGTCAGCCACCAGATGGGTCCTGATGGTCCGCTGGCTCCACTGGGTCCCATCCAGCTGGTGTCGGGAGGGAATACTGGAGCAGTGCTGGGAAGGAGCATCACTGGCCACGTTCTCAGGTGAACATGGCCAGGACGTAAATGAAAATGAGCTGCTCAATAAAATAGCAGAGAATAATTAAAACCGTTCAGCGCCGCTGGCTCGCAGGGGTGTGGGCACTCGCTGACCCAGCGAGGCACGGCCGTGTGTGTCCCCCAGACACTGCGTCCTTCAGCTCGGCTGTCGCAGGGTTACCCCCCCTCAGCACCACCTTGTCCTGTAATAGCGTGTCCTTCAGCACGCCTGTCGCTACATGATCTATAGAACAGGGCTGGCCTCTTCCTGCCGCTGCCTTTCACCGGGCTGGGGACTGGATCCTCGGGAGGAGGCTGTATCCTATCATAGCATGTCCTTCACCGTGACTGCTGCTGCGCCAGAGGCTCGCCAGCGCGGGGCTCTAATACCTTGTAATTCACTGTGACTGCTGTGGCAGGACCTGCACCGCGCTGCGCTGCCGCAGCCCTTTGGCTTTTGCATCTGCTCATTGGCTTCAGAACAAGGGCTGGCTGGGAGGACACGTGGTGGGGGGACCTTGGAGGTGCCCCAGGCTTGGAGCCTGCACCCTGGCTCCCAGCATGTGCTGAACAACCCTGACCGTGACAGGGCACGGTCACGTCCTGCCTCCTGGGTGGTTTGCAGGGTGAGCTGTCTGTGGGGAGGGTGCTGGAGGGCAGATCCTGCTTGGGCAGGGGAGAAGTCCTTGTGTGAGTGTGCCAGGGTGAGAAATGGCCTTTGGGTGCAAGGAGAGCATCCTTCCTCTGGGTGGTTCTCAGGCAGCATGATAAATGTCAAAAGCCCAGCATACACAAAGGAGAAGGGGGTGTGTGGCTACCGAGCGTGTTTGTTCCAGGAGTTGATTTACTTTGAAGACTTAAAGCGTTCTCTGATGCCTCTCTCTTCGTTCCTTAACCCTGTTTCTTTGCCAGTTAAATAGGAGCACAGCTGCTGTCAATAAAACCCTTCCCAAGGCTCCTCTGGGAATATTTACTGTGCTGTTCTCTTCCCTTTGGACATTGCTCCCTCTCCCACCAATCTGGTTTAGCTTCTCTGTGACAGAAGGTGGCTGTACCCATGAGCTTTTGATACTGTATGGGGCAAAGGTTTGCTGGCCAGGCAATGGAGATCCTCAGTGCTCACTGCTTTGTTGAGCACCACTGTGAGCTGTGGTGCTGTGGTCATGCATGGCATGGGGTGCAGATGACAGCAGCTCAGCCAGGAACCAGATTTGGAGCTGGTGCTTTCTGGTGTTGGATTTTCTTTGCAGAAGTGGCAATGAAAAGCAATTGCAGGGAATTGGAGCCTGCAGGAAGAGTGAATACCCTCAGAGGGCTCCCAGTCTGGGAGCAGGGCATATCTGGTGGTGAGATGGGAGAGTGGGCAGGTTTTTGGAGCTGGCGCTTCCCTGCAGCACAATGTTCAGCAGCAAGCACTGGTGTGTGGCATTGCTGGAGGAGCTGGCAGCTTGACAATAGGAGCTCTGGATTTCCAAAACACAGGTGCTGGCATCTCTCATTTTGCTCCTGTACAAGTTGGCAGCGATGCTGCTGCTCCAGCGTGACTGAGGAAGGAGAAATTTGGCCCAGTGGCTTTTCTTCCTCCCACTTCCCCCAGCAGCCTGGGCTACATATCTGCAAACAGCTGTAAGAAGAGCAAAGATCATTGGCTGGAAGGATCAGATGAGATAGTTTCTTAAAAGGATTGTCTGATTTCTCTATTGATCAGCCTGATTTAAAAGAGGGAGTTGGGTCAGAGGGCATAAATTATCATTGAAGGAGGGGTGAAGGCCTCAAAGGCTGTGCTGCACTTAGCTGCAGTGCTGAGGAATGTGTCTCTCAGTAGGGATGTGAATAGCTGAGTGCCGTGGCTGCTGGCCAAGTTGGGTCTCCTCTACGCTGAACTGGGAACTGAGTCAAGGGAAGTGAATTTAAACTTGGTTAAAGAGCTTCTCTTAGCCAAACTGGTTGCTCACAGCCCTTGCCAGTATTGCAGAGGTGGGTGTTTGGGGTCATAAGGGGAAAAGGGTTCAGTGTGTGGCCCTTCATGAAGTTTGGGGTGCTGCCGTGGGTTAGTGGAGCTGTGGGGTCCTGCTGGCTGTGAACTAGCTCCCTCCCTGGGCAGACGATGCTCTTGTCCCACCACAGAGACCTGTGACCTCTCCCTGGCTTTCCTCAGGCTCCTTGTGTGGTCTCCAGCGAGTTGTTGAACCACAGGAGGTTTCTGCCTCCTTGGCTATAAAATGAAGATAATCTGCAACCTGAGGTTACTGCTTTCCCTGTTCTTGTGATCACTGCCTGGGGCTCCTGCATCTCCTGCTGCCGGAGTCATGGGACTCACAGCCTTCGCTGCGGCCCCCTTGACCCTCCGACTTAGGGGAAGAGGATCAGGAAAACATCCAGAGAAAATAAGACAGTGTTGCTGTTGACTGTAGAGGGTCTGGATTGGGGGAGAGATCACACACACTGGCTTGGTCTGCAGCAGCATGGGTCCTTGCAGTGCTCATGGGGCTGTTGAGCATAATTGCTATTCACTTAAGCTGCAGCTCCTGTAGCACATGGAGACACCAGCCAATTCTCACGGCAGCGCTGGGCAGCAGCCTATTTGTATCTGTCAGGCTGTGGGCAGTGCCCATTTCCACACCAAATCTCACCATCACTACCTTCTCACTCCTGAAGCTCCACCTTGGACCCCACCAATTGAATGTGGCATCTCCTCAAGCTGAGCTCAGTCCGAGTCAGTTGATGTTTCTTGCTGATTTGGTGCCCGGTGAAGGTTTTGGCTGGAGCAGGAGGGAATCACAGCCCTGCAAGGTGCATGAGCCCTAAGGTCAGCCCTGTGTGTCATGCTTCTCCTATCCTCATCCTCCTTGTCCTCATCCTCATGACGGTGGAGCCTCCAGTGCCTGGGTCAGCATCCATCTCTGCTTTCTTCTGGGGTTTGCATCTCTCACCTCTGTCTGTGCTGTTCAAGAATGGACCTTGGTGACCTGCAGCAGGGTTGTGCTATCCCCAGCAAGGTGTGATTTGGAGCCAGGACAGACTGGCTGGTGAGGAGATGCCTCAGGAGCTGCTGTGGGTTTGTGCCCTTTCCAACCCTGGTGGGGTTTGTCCCTCCTTGATTTCTGGCTATGCTAAAATAAAACAATGCAAGAAGCGTGGGTTTGGGGCGTTATTGAGGTGAATACAAGCTAAGGGTTGTGGACAGATTTGAAGTTGCCTGGGGAGCACTGGGTTGGGACATCTGCCTGGAGCAGCACTCTGGGGAAGACAGGTATAACTGTACCACTGGTGTGCCCAAGCTAGGGACATGTCTCAAAGGTGGGCCGTGAGCATCTACTTGTCTTTGCCCAGTGTGTTGGCAATGTCGCTGGCACAGTCAAGTCTGCTGCCCACCCTGGTGCTGCTCAGGCTGCTGCCTGCCCTCATGCTTCTGCCTTCTCATGCTCCCCGCCCCCATGCACAAAGGCTGGCAGGGATGGCAGCATGGTGGTGGCATGCAGTGTATGGCTCGGGGCTGGTAGGAGGTGAGCCAAGGCATTATCATGAGTCACCTTTGCCAGGTAGAGAGCAGGGGGCCAGGATTCCAGACTAGGGCATGGCCTGGAACGGGCAGCATTGGGTAGAGGGCTCAGACTCAGCACAAGGACAAGCTGGGGTGGCAGGGGCACACAGTAGCCCCACTCTCAGCGAGGAAGCATCATCTCTTCCAAGCATCTGTGTGGTGCTGGCTACCCAGGCTGACTGCAGTTGTAGCCACTGGCGAGCGGCGGATAGGCTGGCATTATCCTGGAAATGTCAGGCGAATGCCAGCCCACCGCTGAGTGCCAGGACGCGGCGGGAGGCAGTGACTCGGCTGGCTGGCATTGGCTACCATTTTAGAGGAAATGTGGAGCGGTGGGTAATTATTTCTCTTCCTTAATTGAAATTTCAGCCTCAGTGGTTTGCAAGAGCAAGCGGGAGAAGGGGAGCACAGGCAAGCGTGACACGAACGTGGGGCTCACCACGGGACGATGGGGAGCATGAGCACACCAAGTCCATGGGGTGGCAAAGCATCTCCTGGGGTCCAGCACTGATGGGTAGGAATTTCCAGAGCCCTCAGTACAGCCTGCTCCTGCTTATAAAGTAAAAAAATCAACCCTGAAAACGCAGAGATTTTAAATTTAATTTTACTTTTTGGGGGGAGGGGAGTGGTGAGGGCAGGGGGAGAAGGAGGGGAGGCTGCTTTGTTGTTTCTTTATTCCTCTATTTCTGTTTTGCTTGGGATGGAGGGCCAATTAAATGAAATTAGGCGCTGCAGTCTGGCACCCCGCGTCGGCGCGGAGCAATCAGGTGTAACGCAGCATGGCTGATGAGAGCCAATCAAGATGTATAAATGAGGTGTTGACATTCAAACAGCGGGTACCCGCGCCGCCCAGCCGCAGCCGCGCTCGCGGGCTGTCGAGCCCGTGCCACCGATTCGAGCGCGGGGTTGTGACAGGCGGCAGAAGGGACGGTGCCCAACAGGGCAGTAGGGCTCCACTTAGGGCTCCGAAGCGTTTTGTGTTAAGTTATGACATTGGGGACGTGTCAAACTGATCATGCTGGGGGAGTGTGGGCGTAAGGGTGAGTGGCTGGCAGCCCTGACAGGGTCTGTTCATTGGTGGACCCATGCCTGGAGCTGAGGCGTGAATGCAGCCAGTGGTTGAGGAGATGTGGCAGTCGCCAAGCTGCTGCAGGGTGGACAGCAAAGCAAAATGCTGTTGTTTTAGGGAAACTGAGGCACAGGACAAGTTGGTGAACAAGTGCTGCAGTACTAGGGCCTGGCTTAGAACAGAATTGTTTTGGTTGCAAGAGACGTTTAAGATCATCAAATCCAGCTGTTACCCAAGCACTGCCAGGTCACCACACCTGCACCACATCTATGCAACTCTGAAACCCCTCCAAGGATGCAGACTCCATCACTGTCCTGGGCATCACAACCCTCCAGGGGAAGAAGCTGTTCCTCATGTCCTACCTAAACCTCCCCTGGTGCAACTTGAAGCCTTTTGTCCTATCACTTGTTACTGGGGAAAAGAGACTGACCTCCATGCGTCTCCAACCTCTTTTCAGTGAGTTGTAGCGAGCAAGAATGTCTCTTCTGAGCCTCCTTTTCTCCAGGCTAAACAACCTTAGCTCTTCAGATGCATCTCAGAAGACCTAGACTCTTCACCACTTTCGTTGCCCTTCTCTGGACACGCTCCATCACCTTAGTGTCCTTCTTGTAGTGAGAGGCCCAAACTCGAGCTCAGTATTCAAGCTGTGGAGGACATGACCTTGCAGGTGTTGTATTGCCCATTACCAGTGTCAGTTTTGACTCTTCAATTACCTGAGGACTAATGGCAGTGGGGCACATCTGTTCCTATGTGGAAATCACTACTGCCCAGGGACAGTGGTTGGGGACTTCACTGTGACCATCACTCTGGCACATGCGGGGCTATCGCCCTTGCTGTGGCTGCCACCGCAGGATGCTGTCCTCTCACAGGGAGGTGGGGCCGACGGCATAGCAGCACCGCACAGATCAGAGGAACTCAGAGGAGAAAGCGGCTCAGTGGTGAACAACCTCCTCAGCGTTTCCTGTCTCACGATGGAGAAATCGCATGTGGTGAGAGGCTCTAAAAATAGGCTCGGCAAACTTTTAACCACATTTGCAGATGTTAAAGGTAAAGCCAGAGCAACGCCGGAGGAGGAAACATCCCCGGCCAGCCCTGCCTCCCCTGGCGTTAACCCTCAGCGCTGCCGGCCCCGCTTCCGAGCTGGCACATCGACAGGAGAGCTGCATCGTGGGGCAGCACCCCAAGACGGGCAGCGTGGCCGGGGCACCGTCTCACGGCGCCGCTCTCCTCCGTTCAGCGTGCCGGGGAGGACATTAGGAGCAGGAGCACGTAGCGGCAGGCTCTGTCTAACAGTGCTGCCGCCTGACCCTGATTTGTAGCGGGGCTGAGCGGGGAGGTTCGCTGTAGCGTTGCGGCTCTTCCTGTGGCAGTCGCCGTCCGGGCGGTACCGGCACAGTGCTGCCGGCGACACCGGGAGCCCGCGGTGGATGGCCTGGAAAGGAGAAGCTGTTGGAGCTGGGTCACGGCGAGTTTGCTTGTGAGGGGAGTGAAGGGGCACACAGGAACGCGTGGCCCTGCGGCACAAGTGGTGTTGCTGCAGGGGTTACTTCTTGCCATGGCGGTGGTGCTGGTGCCCAGAATGATGGTGAGGAGCCAGCTGGGTGCCACCTGTCACTCAGCAACCCTGTGGCCCTATGTCCAGTGGCTTATCCCACATGCAGCAAATGCTGCTGTCCCCTCGCTACCTGCCCCTATGTCCCATCACCACGGACAGTCACTTGGGGACTGTGGTCAGGGATGTCTCAGCTGAGGCACTGGCTCCCTAATGTACCCAAGAGATATTGTTTCACCTCCACAGTCTCCACCAAGATAAGGATGACAAACTGTCAGAGAGTGCCAGCCCCAGTGGTCACAGCAAGCACTTTGCCCAGCACCCCTGAGCTGTGGTGATACCTGTATGTGGGCAGATGTGTCCCACTGCTCTTCATCCCCAGGGACTTGCAGAGGCAGAACCGACCCAGGCAATGGAGATACAAAACCTGGAGGGTCAAGCCAGGCCCTTGTCCGTCAAGGGTTGGTGAGGGGCATTGTGGCCATGAAAACTGGGAAAAGCAGCACTGCCTTCATGGTGCTAGAGTCTCCTCTGCTTGTGCCAGCCCCATAAACCCAGGTAGAGGACAGCAAGAAGCCTTTAACCTTGCACACCTGGAAGGTTGATTTGGGCCATCAGAAAGATGAAAGAACCAGAGACAGGGAACAATTAAAGGGAAGAAAAGGAAATTCCTCCCATTACCTTAACTGCCCCATGCTGACAACTGGCAGATCCTTGGCACCTCTTGCAAGCAGCTCAATACAGTGCATGGGAAGCACCCTAGGAGTTTTTTAGTAGTTGCAATTTGTGCAACAGCTTGGAGGAAATCCGTTGCTTACTGTCCACCATTGCCTGGCTTCACCTCTCCTGCATGCAACTGCTGCATTCTCATGGCTGAGTTTGGGGTGATGGTTTGGCTTCACCTCTCCTCCTGCATGCAACTGCTGCATTCTCATGCATGAGTTTGGAGTGGTGGTTTGGATGTTCATCAACCTTTCCCTGATACCTCAAAGGAGAAAAACTGCCCCTCAGAGCTTTGTTTAGGTAAAAAGCAAACCCAAGCCCAGCCCTCCAACAGGCACAAGCTGGGTGATGCCTTGTGGTTGGATGGTCAGGGAGCAACACTGGTGTCCAAGGGTCTCCGTGGGGGAGCATTGGCCACGTCAGGATCAGTGTTTTGGCAAAAGGCATCACCTTGCCAGTAGGAATAATAACCAGGAGGGGGAGGGGGCCAGGGCAGGCAGACAAGCAAATCCGTTTCATCAGACGCCGCATATTTTATGAAAGCACATTTCAGCTCTTCAGCCTTGGAAAGCTTTTCATACCCTTTAATTTTCTAATAAAAAGGAATTACATTTGCTGAAAAGCCAGTAACAAGATTCACTGTCATTGTCTTTTGTACAGACCATAATTCTGGGCTTGGGCTCCTGCCTACAGCCCCGTTGTGTGGTCCTAGGTGTGGGTCTGGCATGCTGGCAGCAGGGCACAAGAAGGCTTTGTTGATAGGAGCTTGCGTCAGGTACCCAGTGGTGACAGAGGCGAAGGCAAATGCCACATCCAGCTGCAACCACAGTGATGCCTTTTGGTGCCATGCACCATATGTGGCATCTGGTTTGGAGGTTCAGCAAGGTGATTCCTACTGGCTGTGTGTGCCAGTGAGCAGTGTCAGGGTGGCTCCAGTATACCCAGACTTGCAGAGCCATTCCCTAGGCCCTCTTAGACTGGGAAGGCATTTTGTGACCTCACCTCATAGGATGGAGATCTGGGAGGATGTGAAGGACACGGCAGAGAAGGCCCTGATGCTTGCCACATCCCATGCAGCAGCAGGATCTGCATCAGACACCATTTCTCTACCTCCCCCTGTGCCATCCTGCCCAACTGGTGGAGGTTCCCTATTCCTGACAGCAAGGACAAGGGCTCCTGGTCCTCTCACTGTCCTGTTCATCACATCACCCACTGCAGGGGTTTAGTGCAGTGGGAAATTGGCTGTATCCTGGTTGGGAAGCAGCGTGGAAGATCTTCATCACCTGCTGCTTGCATCAGATGGGATGAGGCTGGAGCAGGGACCTTGTGCCAGACAGCTGGGAACTGCTGGCACCTCTCAAGGGTCCTGATGCAATATAGCTGCTGCTCCTTTCTCCACTCTGAATTAGCTCCTGCTGGGATATCCCTCCCAGGCAGTGACTTGCTGTGGCTGATGCAAGGGGACCATCCTGGTCCTGTCTTCCTTGGGGAAAGTCATCATCAGAACCTCAAGGACTTAGTGGCCCCCAGAACCTCAGGAACTCTGAGGTAGCAGGGTAAGGTACCCTGGGATAGCAGTGTAGGGCAAGTACTGAAACAGATTTGCTTCCCAACAGCTTCAACATGGTGAGGGACATGCTGCTAGCATGGCAGGTGGGATGGCTCTTGAACCAAAGTCTAGGCAATTTAATTGCCCTGGAACCATGAGCTCAAGAGCAGTGTGAAGTCCTGGTTAGGCTGGTGGCTAGGAGACAGCTTTTCCTGTCTCTGTTGTGGATGGGGCACATTGTGGTTAAACTCGTGTTGGAGTGTTTGGTGTCTTTGCTGGTGGCTGAGGACAGTGAGCCAGCATCTTTCGTCTCTGTGCCAGCACTACGGACTTGGCTGTAGAAGAGGTTCAGCTAGGCAGCTGGCACTTCCTCATCACCTCCCCCCCCCATCCTAGGCGTCTCTCCTGCAGGGTGCATGATCCAGTGTGCAAACAGCAGCCATAACACATGAGACATCCTGGTCTCTCCCACCAACTACGGACCATGCTGGTGGGCAAAGCATGCCAGGGTGCCAGCTGTGGCACAGTGAGCAGCAATGGTGCAGCACAGCACTGAGAGCTGCCGTCTCCTCTCAGCTCCCCTCAAGGCCCTGACACATCCTGGCAGTGCTCAAGAGCCCACTGAGGTCTCACTTGCTCCCCGCTCTCCTCTGGGGATACACCTCTCCAAGCCTCGGCTCCGCCTTTGCCGCTCGGGCCCCCCGGTCGGCTGCCACGTGGCGTCGGAGCCACGATGCCGCAGCTGCAGGCGCTGCCCTCTCCCTCCGAGTTGCTCATTTGAAGTTTCAGCTCACAGGCTGTTTGCGTGCAGGGGGGATGCAAAACCAGCCCACAAACACCAATAAATATCCACTCCATCCTTCCCTCCACTCCAAATCTCGTTTTCATTCTCACTTCCCAGCTGGTTTTGGGGGGGAAAGGGGTTTTCAAAGCTTTCCCTAAACGTGTGTAACAATAGGAAGCTCGTTGCCTTTTAGCCTGCGGCCGACACAGTTTTAAATGAGGTCCCAGGTAGTCATGGTTACCTCTCCTCTTCAGTAAGAGATGACTTTTATTTCCTGCCTTTTGTATTTGCACATCTCAGATATACATTCTCCTAACCCGTAATTGGTATTCACGGATAGACGGGGACGCAGGAACGAGCTGCCGCAAGAGGGGAAGAGCCAGATGGACGCAGGGGGTGTCAAGGTCTCCAAGCCCCCAAACATCAGGAAATCTTAATTTCAAGTCATTTTTCCTCCCCTGGCAAGGGCGGAGAGGCAGCCCTGCCTCTCTGCAGCCTCAGGGCTTGTCCTAATCCCACCTCCCTCACAGCATCCTGCTTTGCCTGAATGCTGCCCTGGGATTCGGGATTCACCCTGCCTGGCAGCAGCAGTCCTGCAAGCCTCCTCTTGCAGAAGGGCTCCCTGGCATCCCCCATCCTCTCCCAAGCATCTCTTGATCACACCACGCTACGACGGTGGCAGAGGGGCTTTTCTGAGCACTCCCAGCCCTGAGCGGGGTCTTGACCTCATGAGCATTTTGGGGACTAACGCTGCACCCTTGGAATTCGGGAGGCGAGGACGGAAAGCAGAGTGACGCGGCTGTACGAGCACGGCCAGGGGAGCAGGCGCGGGAGGGAGAAGCGCTCGGCAGTGATTGATGAAAGATCATAGCCTCATTCCACAGGATCATTGCTCAGAGTGTGGGCAAAGCTGCGCGTCCCAGGGGGACCATCGCCGGGATGCGTGCGAGCCTGTCTTTCAGGGCAGAGGGGATGGAAAGCCACATATTTTATGCCTCTTTTTCTTTTCCCCCCCCCCCCCATCTCTCTCTCTCTCTCTCAAGCACCAGGCAAACAAAAACCCAAGCTGTCTAATCAGACACAAGCAGATTCCACCCACTTCCTTAGAAAAAACTTGCATTTTGCTAGGAAATGATCTCGCTGCATTTCCAGCAAGCGGAGTGCCCCAGCGGTAGCTGGTGCCTTTCTGGCAGGATGCTAACCAGTGCTGAACAATTACTGCGCTGGAGAGGGAGCAGCAGACATATTGGCTTTTCTCAGCCAGCAGGGAAGAATTTGCAAAACTAAGCAGGCAAGGGCAGCAGCTCGGATTTGCGGCGCTGGGCGCACGGTGCTGGGGATTCGCAGCTCACCAGATTTGCTGGTAGCAGCATATCAGGGACTTGCACACTGCGTGCACCTGGGCTCCTATTTACATTGGGTTGGTTGTTGTTTTGTGGGTTGATTTCGAATTTTTTTCTTCCTGTTTTTCTTTCTTTCTTTCTTTCTTCTTTTTAACAAGGGAAGAGCCTGGTTTTCCTGCCTGGAAAATGCCTTTGGTTGTTGCCAGCTCCCTCCCGCAACCCACCCCCCCCCCCGCAGATGCTCAAGCCCCCCCCAGGTGTGCGCTGGGGCTGGAGGGGAGGAGTTAGTTGCTTCTTTTTTTCTGCCTTTAATGAGAAAAATGTGTTCTTGTCAAGGAGGTTGTCCATAAAAAATAACAGTGCTGGGAAGAAAGGCAGCCGGCTCCGTGACATTTACCCTAGTGGGGCCGCGATTGATGTGCAGCACCCAGGAGCCTGCCCTGTACCAGCTCAACTGCCCACAACATTGCCTGGAGGAGCAGGGTCAGCCCTACGGTCCCCAGGGGAAGCCCTATTAAGACACAGCCTTAATTCCACGCTCAGGGCAATGCTCCTTTGCTGGGTTTTAAATCCAGGTGGGGGTGTATGGGATTGTTGGAGCGACTCCCATCCCACTAAGGTTTTTTGGTTCTTCCCTGGAACAAAACTCAGTCTGATTTGGGTTTGTTCAACCTTGAGAAAAAGAATGCTGAGGGGAGACCTTATCATTGTGTTCCAGGATTTAAAGAGTGGCTACAAAGAAGAGGGAGACTCCCTTTTTACCAGGAGTCACATGGAAAAGATGAGGGTAATGGGTACAAGTGACTCCTGGGGAGACTCCAATTAGACACAAGAGAAAAATTTTTCACAGGGACAATCAGTCATCAGAATAATTTCCCCAGGGATATCTTGGAAGCCTCAACATTTAAGATTGAGCTGGACAGATTGCTGGGCCATCTTATCTAGGCTGTGCTTTTCCCAAGAAAGGTTGGGCCAGATGATCCTCGAGGTCTCTTCCAACCTGGGGTTTTGTAATTTGATGACTGCAGGTTCCACATCTGCTTATTTTGAGCTGGGCATGGGAAAAACAAAGAAATAGCTTCTCTACAGCCTTGTGAGGTTGAGAGTTAGGGTCTGGCCCCATGGATAGAACCACTCACAGCAATCCCCTTTGCAGCTGGAGCTGGGGAAGGACTGTTTAGAAGGGCAATGGTTTTAAAGTAGAGCAGGGTAGATATAGGTGAGACATGACAAGGAAATTCTTTCCGCTGAGGGTGGTGAAATACCGGAACAGGTTGCCCAGAGAGGTGGTGCAGGCCCCATCCCTTCAGTGTCAAACTTCATGGGGCTCTGTGCAACCTGATCTAGTTGGAGATGTCCCTTCTCACTGCAGGGGGGTTGGACAAGATGACTTTCGAGGGCCTCTTCCAACTCAATGCATTCTGTGATTTCCAAACGGGATGCTCTGATGTAGAAGAGAAGATGGGGCCGGAGTGGCACCTTCTGCCCATCATGGGTCGTGCCTGACAAGGACAGTGGGGCAGAGCCTGGCCTGGGATGCAAACTGCGCATCAGTTGCAACAGCAGCTGATGGAGACTCCAGTATATTAGCAGCATTAATTAAGTTACAAAAATTATGCATGTTATCAGTTATGAGATGACCTTTCATAAACTCAGTTATTAAAGCAATAAAGCATGACCCGCTGGTCCTAACCAGTTTAATGGCTGGCTAAGAGTGCGGTTTTTCACATAATACTTTTAGCAGGTCATTAGCTGAGCAATAAGACAACATGGAGAGCCAAAGTGATGCGTGCAAATGGCAGGGAAGCAGACACATCACTCGATGAGGGGACGTGGGGCTGGGGGTCACCCCTCCTCCCACACTGCTTGAATGGATCTGCGTGGGCTCCGGCGGTGGCTGCAGTGGGTGATGGTGGTGTGGTGGCTGCTGCTAGGTCTGCTCCCAGCCTGGTTGTGCCACGCTGAAATCCTTGTGTTGTGGGGGAAAAAAAAGGCCCTGGGTGCTGTGGTGCAGGTTTGGGGCTGATGCTGTTCTCTCTGCAACCCCAAGCCCATGCTGCAAAAGGGAGGTGGGATGTTGGTCTTCTTGGGAGGTTCTGGTGCTGGTCTAGGATGGGAGACCCTGACCTTCCATGGGGCTGGGGAAGGGATGGAGTGGTCTGGGACAGCCTCTTTGTACGAATGGGTGCTCGTCTTGGCATAAGGATGTTGTTGGTCTCTGTGTACAGATGGTACTGGTCTCGGCATATGGATGGTGCTGGTCTCAGTGTACAAATGGCGCTGGTCTTGGTGTACAGACAGCACTGGTCTTGGCATACAAATGCTGGTTGGGCATACGGTGATGCTGGCTTTGGCATATGGATAATGTTGGTCTCTCCAGACTGAGACTCCAATTTAGGGGTGTCCAGGTTGGTTCCTACATCCCTGCCATGCTCACAACAGAATCCGTGGGGACATGCCACATATCCAGAGCCAGCCGGAAGAAGCCACTGAGCTCTGGCTGCCAGGTCCTGTTCCCTGCATTTGCTGTTGCCGTTGCTGCTGCTGAGCACATCCCAGCCGGGTGCCGATGCCCTCCCCTACGCGTGGCCACGCTGTGATACCCGGCCATGCCGAGAGCTGTGCCACGTCACTGGCACCCCCAGCACCCCCAAAGCGCCTTTCCCTGTACCCACCAGCCGTTTCCAAGCACTGACCCTCTCCATAAACAAAGGAGAGGGAGAGGGAGGGTGGCTGGCATGTTAATATACTCTCCCCCCCTCTTTTCCTCCCTTCATCCCTCTGGGAAAGGCCTTTGCAGATATAAGCAAACCTTGATTAAAAGCTGCCTGACAGGCAACGGCAGCAGCAAGCAGCAGGCAAGGAAGCTCTCCAAGTCCAAAGGGAGCTGCTTCTGCTGCTGCCGCTGCTGCCTCCATTCTCAGATGTCCCTGATCCTTTAATCAATCACAGCCGCGGAAGAGAAGAGCAAACACCCGTGCCGGGGCAGAGGTATGTGCATGCATTCGTTCCAGCCGCAGCCCAGGCAGCGGGGTGGCCGCACGCCTTTGCTTGGAGGCACGGAGCCGTCCCTGAGCCGGGAGATGCTCTTTCATCTCCCAGAGACAGCAAAAGGCTGTGTCATTACTGATCCCTCTGATGTCCCCGCGGGACCCGGTATGGAGGATGGTACCCATAGGGTGCGGGAAGCAGGATAGGTGCAGGCAGCAAGATGGCTGCAGGGACCCTCTTGCTCATGTCTACCCCATTTTACTCCAGTGCAGAATGCATCCCTGGAGAGGAGGATGCTCCAGCTCCCGTGCCATGGGCTGTGCTGCACCAGCGTTCGCATGCTTGGGTGGCAGCGAGTGGGGAAAATGGGGTGTTTGCAGATGGGTACCCTGCTGGGGAGCTGCTGCAGTGGGGATGGCAGTGGGGTGCCAGCCTGAGCATTGCATCTAACACAGGATTGGCCACAACACAGCCAGCCTTCGACGGCAAAGCGTGGCAGGGCACGTGGTGCTGCACCCACAGTTCTGGCTTGGTAGCCCTGGGGATGGCCACGGCATGGAGCACAACCCTGTCCTGGGCTCCGTCGAGTAGGCAAGAGATCCACTCCAGTCCCAAATCCCCGGTGTGCGGAGAACCTCCCTACCCCGGGATGATTTGCCACCAAACCTTGTGTGTCACCGCGGGGCTTGCTTCCCGGTGAGGCTGGAGATGGGGGGAGGGGGGAGCAGGGGGCGGAGGAGGGGCAAACCGCGTCGTTTTCATAAATCCCAGCCAAAAAATCCCCTTTCCTGCCGTGCTTCCCGAGATTGCGGGTGGCAGCCGGGGGCTCTGCCCGCACCAAGCCGACAGGAGCAGGCAGGGGCTGCGATTTCCTCGCTTATTTTTGCCGTTGCTTATTTTTAGCGCCGCGTCTTAATATATTGTGACAGTGCCCTGGGACGTAGCGAGCCTCTGGTCGTATGAGAAGGTGTCTGGGGCAGAGCCGCTTGACGCCGCCAACGAGTCTCAGCCAATCGCCGGCGTGACGCTGGCTAACGAGGCACCCGCCGCTACCGGGGCTCCCCGGGGGGGGAGGCTGGGGGGAATGGGGAGGGGGAGTAGCCGAGTTGAGCCGGTGCGTTGAGTTTGTCCGGGCTCTGCGAGGAGGAACTTGCTCTTTAAAGGAGCTCTAGGGTTTAAAGCCCTTTTTGAATGGTTTTTGGGTAAGGGGGTCCTGGTGCTGATGAAGCCTGGTACTGGCGCTGATGGCTGAGCTGCGGGGTGGGAGTGGTGGCAGGGTTGGGGCTGTGGCTTCTTGGAGGAGAACGGGTGCCAGCATGGTTAGGGACATCCAGTGAGGTTGATATTTGGACTTCATGGGTACTGGGAGATACTGGAACCATGCTGGCCTCAATTTCCCTTCTTAGAGCTGCTTTTTGGGGAGGGTTGAGTGGCTTCCATGCCAAGATATGCCACACACTCGTGTTTTCAGTCGTGCCAGCAGTTTTTATGGCAGAGAGGCAGCTAGGAGAGACAAGGGGACATCAAGATCTCACTGGGACCTGGGTGGGAGCCAACCAAGCTGGAGGTCTCTGGCACTGGCTCAGCTGCAGGTGCCAGAGCAGTGAGGCCATGGTGGCCAAGGGAGAGCTGGGAGCATCATGATGCTGGGTTTGGCGGCAGGCATCGGCACACAGGCACTGCCTGCCCCAAGCCCATTCGTAACAGCACCGCCTTACCATGACAGCCTGCCCCACACCTCAAAGCTACTTCAGAAAGAAACTCTACCAGGGTGGCAGTATGGGGTAATGCTCAGTGCAGAACCTTTGGGAATCCCAAGTTCAAGAGGCAGTGGGAGGCTCTGGAGGGTACCAGCATTTGGGGGTGTGCCCCAGCCACCTCCTGGGATCCAAGGCCTTGGCAGGAGTCACAAAGCTCTTTAGGACTGGGATGTCTTTGGTTGGTGGGGGTTCCAGCATCCAAGGTCCATCCTCCATGTCCTCCTGATAGCATCACGGTGCAGCTCTTGCCCTCTGCACCACAGCACCCCTCTAGATTTGGGGGAGCAGAAGGGGAAACCCACTCTCATCCATCAGTTTTATCAAGATGTTGCTGCATGCCCAGCACTGTTGTGCAATTCCCCTTTGCTTCCCAATTCATGCCTGACCCAGAGCTCACACTGAGCTGGAATTAAATCCTCCAGATCACACACATCTGGGGAGTTGGGATACTTCACACACACATTTCTCGTGCTCCAGGGTTTGGGAGAAGCTGAAGGAAGGTGTCAGAGCTGAAGCCATCTGGAACATTAGGCAGCTTTGGAGCCCATCAGAAGACACTGAGGGACATCAAAGGACATTGAGAGACTCCAAGGAATGCCAAAGGACATTGAAGGATGCTAAAGGACACTGAGGCACACTGAAGGACACCAAGGGATGCCAAGGTCCCTCATACAGTGGTGGTGCCCCTGCAGACTGCTGCTTTTCCCAAAGCAAGGAATGCTCAGACCATGGCAGCAGCAGCTCCACCAGCTCCAGCCACAGCCTCCCAGCATGCCAGGGCATTGGCTCCTCTTCGCACATACCCGGCGGCAGCTCAGCGGGGAAGTAAGACCCTTGGTGGTTTTGGCAGCGCGTTGCTAATCAGCACGACCCAGCGCGCACCGCCGCGGGCTCGCTGCTATTTCAGGAGCCTACTTGAAATCCACCTGCAAGAGGGGAGAGGAGCGCCAGCAAGTAAATAACCCAGCAACCCGCCGGCACGGCAACACCGGCGGGGGCAGCATGAGGAGAGGTGCAGCCATCTGAGGGAAAATAGAAGAGAAAATTGAAGTGCAATCTGGCAGCTGAGGGGCTTGCTCCTGGACACGCCCCAGTTTCCCACAGGGATGCTCCTCAGTGCTTGGTGGGGAGAGCCCATCCCAACGGCCGTGGAGCAGGGGAGGGGGGGGGCTTGCCTGCGTCCATAGCATGGGGAGGGGGATGGATGGAGCCCCCCCAACCCGCATCCCTCCTTGATGTGTTTACCACATGCTGCCGTTCAGCTTCTGCCTTCCCCCCTTCACCTTTCTCCCCCACACGCCTTTCCTGAAACATTATAAATCAAACAGCTTAAAATGTAAAGCATCAAAAATTCTAAAACCTTCATCTATTATTAACTCTGACAGTAAATTCCACCTCTGAATGTTTCACCTAGCAACTGTTACCAGGACTCAGCATCCAAAGCTGATGTTCCAGCAACTTTCCATCATGCTGCCGCCACTCCAGTGATGCTGAGACTGGCCCGGTGAGACACGCTGCCTTTCCTGACACCTTTCCATGAGACTGGGATGTCAGCAGAGAAACCCAGTTCAGATTTAGTGAGCATAGCCCAGTCTGCTCCAGGCAGGAGCTTGGCATCTGCATGTTGGCATGCAGGTCCGTCATTATGATCCTACCTCCGTGACCATCATATAACCCCCTAAACTTCATTACTTTCACCATCATGTTATGGAGCACCATAAGTAATTACAGAGCCATAGAATTGTTTTGGTTGGAAAAGACCTTCAAGGTCATTGAGTCCATAACACTACTGTGGCCATTAAACCGTGTCCTGATGTGCCATAGAATCATAGAATCAGCCAGGTTGGAAGAGACCTCCAAGCTCATCCAGTTCAACCTATCACCCAGTCCCATCCAATCTACTAGACCATGGCACTAAGTGCCTCATCCAGTCTTTTCTTCAACACCTCCAGGGACAGCAACTCCACCACCTCCCTGGGCAGCCCATTCTAATGGCAAATCACTCACTCTGTGAAGAACTTCCTCCTAACATCCAGCCTAGACCTCCCCTGGCACAACCTGAGACTGTGTCCCCTTGTTTCTGGTTGCCATATCCACACATTTCTTGAGCATCTAGTGGAAGGTATCCCTGCCCATGGCAGAGTGTTGGGATTAAATGATCTCTAAACCATTCTGTGAATCTATGAACCTTCAGGAATGGTGACCCCACTACCACTTTGGGCAACTTGTTCCAATGCCTGACAATGGGAATGATGATGGGAATGGGGTAGTTAAATAATCAGGTAGAGAGATGCTTCCCAAGGGATGATCTCTTCTTTTTCACTGCTGCTTTGCTCAGGTGCTGGCTGTGGTTGTGCCCCCTGGATGGTGTCCCCAGGTCTGGCATGGGCAGTGGATCTCACTGCTCTGTTCATTCAAGGTTGTGCTGAGCTCACAGTGAGCTTGTGGTGTGCTGGATGCCTCCAGGAACTGGGAGCTGGGCATTCACTATTGGTGCTTGTTCACTTTCTCCAGGTAGTGTCATGGTTCTGCTCTGCATTGTGCTATGTGCTGGGAGGCCAGGGTGACTCTGGCTGCTCAGGTGGAGTCAGGCTGGGGTAGTTTGAGTTGGATTTGGCTGCATGGCAGCAGCAGGAACCTGGGTGGACTCCAGGAGCAGGGGATACTGAATCTGGTCTGGTGAGAGCCTGGTGCCAAGCCATGACCAGCTTGAGGTCCACAGAAGGTAAACAAAGTTGATGAAGGGTCTGGAGAACAGGTCTTATGAGGACTGGATGAAGGAACTGGAGTTATTCAGCGTGGAGAAAAGGAGGCTGAAGGGAGACCTTCTGGCTCCCTACAGCTCCCTGAAAGGAAGTTGGACCCAGGTGAGGATTGGTCTCCTCCTGAGGAACATGTGACAGGACAAGAAGAAATAGCCTCAGATTGCACCAGGGGAGGTTTAGGTTGGACATTATCACGGAATCATAGAACCAAGCAGGTTGGAAGAGAGCTCCAAGATCATCCAGTCCAACCTATCCCCCAGCCCTAGCCAGTCAACTGGACCATGGCACTAAGTGCCTCATCCAAGCTTTTTTTGAACACCTCCAGGGACAGTGACTCCACCACCTCCCTGGGCAGCCCATTCCAATGCCAATCACTCTCTCTGCCAGCAACTTCCTCCTAACATCCAGCCTAGACCTCCTCCAGCACAACTTGAGACTGTGTCCCCTTGTTCTGTTGCTGGTTGCCTGAGAGAAGTGACCAACCCCACCTGGCTACAGCCTCCCTTCAGGTAGTTGTAGACAGCAATGAAGTCTGCCCTGAGCCTCCTCTTCTCCAGGCTAAACACCCCCAGCTCCCTCAGCCTATCCTCACAGGGCTGTGTTCCAGGCCTCTTCATCACTGAAGGGGTTCTCAAACTCTGGAACAAGCTGCCCAGGGAGGTGGTTGAATCCCCATCCCTGGAAGTGTTTAAAGGATAGAGAGATGTGGTGCTAAGGGACATGGTTTAGCACCAGACTTGGCAGAGTTAGGGAATGGTTAGACTCAATGATCTTAAAGGACTGTTCCCACCAAAACAATTCTGTGATTCTCTGCCCACAGCAAGGTTCACATCTGCATCCCCAAGCACCCAAATCCACGCAGTTCTCACTGACAGCACCCACCAGGCCATGCCTGGTGCCCCCACATTTCAGCTCACTTCACCTTCACCCCAGCTGTGCCATCTTCTCTCAGATCCCAGTGGCTGTCCCCGTACCACCAGGATCTCTGCTGTGCTGTGTGCTGTGCCACGCTGTGTGTGTCATGCCGTGCTGTGCCGTGCCATGCAGCAGTGGCTGCTCCACCACTTCCCCAGGGACAGGCAGCAATTTTCCTGCTCTGAAAAAGCTTGTGAAGGTTTGAGTGAATCTGGGAAGCAAATCTAATTGGCAACCTGGTAATTCCTCGGGGGGACATGTTCTTCGGTCATATCTAAGTACATTCCAGCCAGTGTTTAAGACACACTGAATCCAAACTTGGACAGTCAAATACCAGCAGCTCTAAGCTCCTTATCTATTTCAGGCAGATTAACTCCTTAATCATCCCTTTTGGAAGTTCCCTGCCCCAAATTCCTCTCCCTCTTCTCCTTTATCCTCCCGCCTGGTTTTTCAGCAGGAACAAAAGGAGCAGGTTTGGCGAGGTGCAAAAGGTTGGGACGACGCCGGCCGTGATTGACAGAGTCAATAACCAGCAACCAGGAGAAGGCTTTTGGAAATCTGCTTCCCCCAGTTCACCTGCCCAGTGTTTGTCTTCGGGATTTGGAGACAGGGAATGGATAATACCCAAAGAATTTATCACTTGGCATTGAAACTCCAGCTATGATTTCAACCCCCTCTTATCCTTTTACTTCCATTTTTTTCCAGGCCCTTTTTATCTGTTTTTGTTTGGTTTGGTTTGGTTTTTTCTTTTCCCAGGAGATCCTTGCTCATTATCCACGAGTCCAGCCAGGGGTACCAGCTTCCACCATGCCAGCTGGGGACATGTGCCACTCCACAGCCCCTGGCCATGCTTATGGCAAGGGGATGCTCATATTTTCCACTCCTCCCAGCAGGCAGAGGCGGCTGTGCCGAGTTGCCAGGACGCAGCCGGCGCTGGCCACTGTCACTCAGGGGAGTGTTGGAGCATTACGCTTCATTACCGAGCTGTCTGCTGCTGGCAGGAGATGACTCAGAGTTCAGAGCTTGGCAGAGCCACAGCCAAATTCATCCCCAGTGGACAAACATGTCTGTAGGCAGACACCAAAGCACAGCATCTCGGGGGCACCCGGTGACCAGTGGGAAGTTGCCATGCCAGTGTTGAGGAGCTGCTGGTCACTGGGTCTGCAGTTTGGGCAGTGTCATTTGGCAGGGTGGAGAGGCTGTGCTGAAAGTGAAGTCAGGAGGAGCTGTGAAACCAGACCATAGGACTGTAAAAGTGAGGCCAGGGTGATGTGCCCCATGGTTATCATGGGTCCTAGTAAGATGGTCTCACCAGGACTGGGAACACCAATAATGTTTAATGACTCTGATCTCAAGCACTGGCATAAATTTCCCTGCCTGCCTACCAGCAAGGAAGGGACGTGAGGACATAGATAGCAAAGCTCCGTGGCCTCCCAGAGGATCATAGAAGGGGGCTGGGTTGCAGTCAGGTGCTAGGGTCTCTCTGCTGCCCATCAGTGGCCGTCCTGCAGTAGTCTTCTGGTTTCAGCTGCCCCAGCATGAACTTGCTGAAAGTTTTCTCTGGTTGTGGCTGGAGCAGAGCCTGATCCACCAAAGCTGGAGGGGATGGACCCAGCAGCATGGCTGAGAGAGCTAGAAATGTCCTGGAGTAGATGTCTAGCTGTCACCCTCCGGGGCCTTCAGGGCTGCTGGGAATGAGGATACCCCCTGGAAGAGGAGGTCTGGCACAGGGCTGGGGCATAAGCCCACTCCATCCTCATGGTCCCAGTCAGGTGTTTCCCATGCTGGCTGGGGACAGGAGCACCAACACCATGCACAAACCTGGAGCACCCCAGAGGTGGCAGCGGACTGAGGCACAGCTGGAGAGTGGTCTCAGTTCCCACCCAGCTACGTTCCCTGTGCAGGGTGCAGGCCAGCTGTGAGCTGCAGTGCTGGGCAGGTGCCAGGGCCTTCCTGCCACTGGGTTTGTGCCCATGGGCCAGTACAGCCTGGGCACCGTGAGCTGTCCCTGTTGTGTTACCCCAGGGAGCTCAGCTTTGCACATTCACTGGCAGGTACTTGGCAGCATCCATGAGCAGCTGGCTCATGAGATCCTGCAGAACAGATCTGGGAGAGGGACAAGGATCCTTTTGCTCTCTCATCCCCTTGGAAAAGTTTTTATTTTTGTTGTAAGCAGCATGGCAAGCAATGGGACAAGAGGAAGCAGCCTCAAGTTGCACCAGAGGAGGGTTAGGTGGGACACGAGGAGAATTTTCCTCCCCCAAAGTGTTGTTAAGCCCTTGTCAGGCTGCCCAGGGCAGTGGTGGAGTCTCCATCCCTGGGGGACGTTAAAGCTGTGTAGATGTGGTGCTGAGGGACGCAGTTTAGTTGGGACCTGGCAGTGCTGAGTTGGTTGCTGGTCTGAATGATTTTCAAGGTCTTTTCCAGCCAAAACAATTGTGTGATTCTGTGAACCCCACGGGACCAGGACTGCAGACAGCCACATGCTCAGCATCACCAGGCATCACACACTGTCCTCTCCCATCAAGGGGTGTCCAGCACCCACATCCCTCCCAGTAACAAACCAGCATCTTGTTTTATATAGCTACAGTGAATCAGCTCATCCGATGGTTATGCCAGTGAGTGAGCAGCTGGGAGGCTGCTCCGTGGGGAGGGTCTCACTGGTAAAAAAAATCAATGAGCACAAACAGTCAGGGTGGCAAGAACAATGGGTTGCATCCGGGCACCGCCAGGCAGCACTTCAGCGGCAGCATCACTCCGCTTGCGCTGCTCTGCTCCTCTCTCCTTGTAGGGATGCGGTGTCATACAGCTTCAAGGGGAAACTGAGGCAAAAGCAGGTATTGGAGAGTGAGGGGAGTTAAAATTAGAGGGCATAATGATTGGAATGGTTAATTAATTATTGTTGGAATGTTTGTTATTGGAACTGAAGTGAGTCAGGCCAAAGGCAGGATGGAGGAGGGAAAGGAGGAAGGAAGAAGGATCCTGACCTGTCAGGCAGAAAATGAGTAAAGAAGAAAAATTAAAGTGCACCAAGATCCATCCAGTGCCACTTCACACTGACACTGTGCTGGCACCGTGCTGCTCAGTTGTTTGAGGCTAGAGGGTTGGTGAAAGGTCACTGTGGTGATGAGTGGCCACCCCATGGCAGTGTTCGTGCCCATCGGTGCCTGGCACAGGCTTGCTTTGCCCATCTGTGCCGGCAGCAGCAGGGTTTAGGAGCAGAGGCTGGGAGAGCTGGGCTCTCTGTCACCTCAGCTGTGTTTCTAGCCTCATGCCAGCCTCGTTTTCCTCTCCCACTGGCACCTCGGGGTTAGGGTGAATCCTGTGCCAGAGCAGGAACATGCCCCAGCCCCGCCTCCACGTTACCTCTGCCTTGGATTGTGCTCCGGAGCCGTGACCCACCGGAGAGGGAATCTGCCCAGGAAGGCTCAGGCTGAGCAGCTGCTCTGCTGTCAGTCACCAACCTCTTTGTGATTTTTTTTCTTCTTTCTTTCTCCCCCCTTTTTGATTTTTCTTTTATTTTTTTCCCTTCTTTTTTTCTCATTTTTCCTTTTTGATTTCTTACTTTTCTTTTCTTTTTCCTTTTTCTTTCTTGTTTCTTCCATTTTCCTTTATTTTTTAATTTAAAAATATTTTTCCTTTATTTTTTCTTTTTTATCTTTACATATATTTTCTTTAGGTTTTTTTTTCTCTTTTATTTTTTCTCTTTTTTAAAAATGTCTTTTTTTTTCTTTTATACTTCCCCCCTTTTTCCATTTTTCCTCCCTTTTCTTTCTCTTTCTTCTTTTTTTCTTTCCCTCCTTTTTCCATTTTCCTCCCTTTTCTTTCTCTTTCTTCTTCTTTTCTCTTTTTCCTCCTTTTTCCATTTTCCTCCCTTTTCTTTCTCTTTCTTCTTCTTTTTTCCTTTTCTTCCTTTTTCCATTTTCCTCCTTTTTCTTTCTCTTTCTTCTTTTTTTCTTTTCCCCTTTCTGCCCCTTTTGAAATCTCTTCTTGCCAGCTGATATTTTCCAGCAACAAAAAACCACCACAAATTGCTCTGACATCCATGTCCCCCCTCATCCCTCAAACACTCCCCAAACCAGCCCTCTGCCAACCTCTCAGCCCTGGCATCAAGCTCCCAATCTTCCCCCACTCCATCCAAGATAAAGGAGGGAAAACCAAGGGGTGAGAGGCCGGAGCTGGCAGATGAGCCGGATTTCCATGTGAGGGGATGAGGTTGAGGAGGCCACGGGCGTCCCCTGGCAAGCAGTGGAGAAATCAGGGCCAGCAGAAACGTTGAGTCATGAGTGCGGTTCGCAGGCGATGAGAGTTTGTTTCCCCGGTAGAATTCCTCACTGGGGAGGAGTGGAGCTGGTGGGGGTGGTCCGGGGGGTGAAGGACATTACCCACCAGGAGGAGCATGTTGCTGGAGGTGCGTCCCGTTGCAGTGGGAATTCCCTGGGGAGTGGAATTTGAACTGGGAGGGGGACACACGCGGCACACACCTACCCAGGGGATTCCCAAACAGCTGGATGGGAGGAGCAGCGTGATCTGGGGGGGCTGCAGGAGATGGGGACGCCATCCCTCCTCCTCTTCCTCGCTCCCCGCATCCGCCCACCCCAGCGCAATGGGCGGCGCAGCCCCAGCTCCATTTATCATCATCTGCGGGCAAGTGAAGTGTGCAGGGAACAGCTGCTCCGGTCGGCTGAGCGCTGAAGCGCGGGGTGGGGGACACAGTGATGGAGGGGAAATGGGGGGCTGGGCTCTGCCCTTTGGGTGTCATCCCACCACCCCGTTGCTGCAGTGGAACGGAGTGTTGGTGTGCTGGGAGACGGCGGTGCTGATGGGGGGAGGACTGGGGAGAAGGTGTGTTAATGGGAGTGCACTGGGGAGACGATGCGTTAACGGCGGTGCAGTGCAGAGGGTGCTTTAAAGGGGTTCACTGGGGAGGAGGTGCATTAGTGGGGTTCATTGAGGAGAGGATGCTAAATGGGTTCATTAGGGAGGAGGTGCATTAAAGGGATTCTTTGGGAGAAGGATGTATTAATGAGGTGCATTGAAGAGAGGATAAACTAAAGGGGGTCATTGGGAAGAAGGTGCATTAAAGGGGTTCACTGAAGAGTGGGTGCATTAAGGGGGGTGTTGGGAAGGGGGTGCATTGAAGGGAAGGTGTGTTAAAGGAGTTCATTGGGCAGAGAATATATTAAAGGGTTCATTGGACTGAGGGTACACTAATTAGGGTGTTTCAAAGGGGTGCGTTGGAGAGGTTATATTAAAAGGGTTCAGTAGGGGGAAGGATTAATTATTGGGGTGCATTGGAGAGTCTATTAAAGGGGTTCACTGAAGAGGGAGTGCATTGAAGGAGTGCATTGGAGAGGCTGTAGTGAGGAAGTTTGTTGGAGAGCATTAGTGAGGTGCATGGGCAGAGGGTGCATTGCAGAGGTTGTTGAGGGGACAATGCATTAAGAGTTCATTGGAAAGAGGTATCAAAGATGTGCACTGGAGAGAGGCTTCGTTAGCAGGGGGTCATTAGAGGGTGCATTGGAATGGAGGCTGCATGGGCAGCGATGCACCCAGCTGGCGATGCCTAATGTCTCCAAGCTGGGTACCATCACCCAGTGCCAGGCACTGCTGGGGTACCCGCAGGCAGCAATTCCACAACCACCTGCAGTGTTTGACCCTGCCCGGGGCAAGCCTATGGGTCCTACGCTGCCAGGGGCATCTTTCTGTCTTTCCAGCCCCCTGTTCCTCTCATTCCCAGCTCCCTGGGCTGTACCACACATCTCGACCCTGCTGTCTCCCTGTCTTTAACCTCCCTTTTCTCTCCTCCCTCAATAATCAAATTCTCCGGCGCAGTTTGCGGTGTGGCAGCCAGCCAGAAAGGGTTTCTTTAAACTCCACCAGCTCACAATTAAACAAATCCGGGGCTGACGCTCCTTGATAGGCGTTTGTTCCCCTGAGAGCCTCCGGGGAGGGGGTCCTACCCTTTTGTTCCCCTCTCTGAAGCCATCTCACCATGTGGGGCTGAACCCCTGGGCTGAGAGGGGATTTGGTGTGGAGGTTTCAGGGTGGAGGGCACGGGGTCCACGGTGCCAGCCCTGCTCTGATGGTGAAGCATCCCCCCATGAGAGCATGCTGCTATTTTTAGGCTTTGAGTCCTTGTTGCTGGCACAGCAGCGAAGGAGAGGGAGCAGCCGGAGAAGCAGCAGGATCAGGCCTCATGGGATGAGCAGCAGCAGCTGGGAAGCAAGGCTGGAGTGCAGGGGGACTGAGGGATAACCACCACCCCCCCCAGAGCTGAAATATTGGGGGTCTTGATTGCTTACCGAGGGGTCCCTGCTAAGGAAAGTCCTGGATTGCCTTCAGAGGACTCTGGATCCAACCCTACCATGTCCCTGTCAGCCAAGAGGAAAGAGGAGAAGGCAAAGAAGGAAGGATCAGGGGGAGGAAAATAACACCAAACCCAGCCACGCAGCACAAATCCTCCTGAGCAGCAGGCAGGCTTTGAGCCACCGTGTGAGCAGGCGTCTGCAGCGGTGGGGTTGAGCTGGCTTGGCATCACCCCCCAGCACTGCGTCAGCCCCAGGCACCACATCAGTCCCATGCACTCCACCAGCCCCGTGCCCCATACCAACCACATGTCCCATGTCAACACCGGGCATTGCAGTGTGGCCCATGCACCACAGCATGGTGCCAGGTGATGCAGCAGCACAGGGAGATGCAGCACGTCCTTGAGTGTGCTTGGAGCTGTGTGGCTGGCTGGGCTGTCCCTGCGTCTTCAGAGGCCAGGGATGGAGTGTTCTGTGTTGGCCAGAGCCAGAGGCAAGCACGGCTCATTGCATTGCCAGGACAGGGTCTTGCTGCTTCTGGGCACTATGATAGCCTCAAGTTCCTACCTCCTCTAGATGTCTTTAGAGACCCCTTCCCAGGGATTCACTCCATGAGCCCTGGCTGTAACTGCCATGGCTTTACCAAGCCACCAAAGGCAAGCATCTGGCTGAAGCATGTGCCAACAGCCTCTTATCAATTCCCATCGCAGGCACAGCAGGAGCAGGGCTGGAAACTTCAGGGCTGGGAAAGCACGTCTGGCTGGGATGTGGTGGGGGAACGAGCATTGCAGGGCCCCCGGGATGTGGCCACAGCCACCTCCCCCTCCCGGGAAGGGTCATAACCTTGCTGCTGTCGACAGTTTGATTTGATGCCATTAAAGCATTTGCTTGGAAACAGCCTACATCAGGCAGCAACATCTGTTCTGGCCCTCTCTGGCAGAGCTACGGCACAACCAAAGGGCAGAGCTGGCCTCTGGCTCTGCCAACAGGCCCAGGTGATGCTAGTGATGAGTTTGTCCCCTGCCAGCCTGAAATGGCAGCATGTCATAAAATCATAGAATGGTTTAGGTTGGAAGGGACCTCAAGGATCATCCAGTTCCAACCCCATGCCATAGGCAGGGACACCTCGCACTAGAACAGGTCGCTCAACGCCTCATCCAACCTGGCCTTGAACACCTCCAGGGAGGGAGCATCCACAACCTCCCTGGGCAACCTGTGCCAGTGTCTCACCACCCTCACTGGGAAGAACCCCTTCCTAACATCTAGTTTGAATCTCCCTTCCTCCAGCAGAGCCTGGGTGGCCACAGGGAGATGAGGCAGTGGCTTGTTGGTGCAGGATTTTGGCTCATCTTGGATGGGGAAGCAATGGGCAGCCTCCAGCTGTATCTGCTGCCTGGTGGGTCTCATTCAGGTCCTGTAAGAGGAAACCCAGGGGTGCAGGCTGAGTTCCCCAGGCCTTGCCAGGCACTAGGACATGGATTACCCTATAGGAATGGCCATCACTTCATCTTGTCTGAGAGCTTCTTCCTACCTAAATACATGCACACCCCTCTCTGCATCCCCACCTCTTCATGCTGGTAAGTAATCCTTCCCCTCACACTGGGTGCTTCTGCTCAGCCTGGCATTGTCACAGATGTTTGGAACATTAGCAATAATTAATTAATAATGATAATTAATAATAAAAGAGAAAAGGGGGAAAAAGGTCCCCTTAAAACACCAGCCCAGGGTCTTCTCAAGACAGTTTCATTTTTCAAACCTGAATTCACATGGAGTGTGAGGGGCCCTTTTCTGCCTTTAATTTTCTTGCAGTGCTCAAGGCTGCCTGCCCCAGAGGTCTGGCTTTGATTGTGCTGCCTTTGTTCTGGAAACTCTGGCATGGGACAGGGTAGCACTGAGCCCACACCATGGCAGACACTTCCACACCAGCCTCACAGGGTTTTTAAGTGAATCATAGAATCGTAGAATCCATCAGGGTTGGGACCACAAGGATCATCCAGTTCCAACCTCCCTGCCATGGGCAGGGACACCCTACCCTAGATCAGGCTGGCCAGAGCCTTATCCAGCCTGGCCTTAAACACCTCCAGAGATGGGGCCTCAGCCACCTCCTGGGGCAACCCATCCTAGCCTCTCACCACTCTCATCCTGAACAACTTCCTCCTCACATCCAGTCTGAATCTCCCCACCTCCAGCTTTGCTCCATTCCCCCCAGTCCTCTCACTCCCTGATAGCCTAAAAAGTCCCTTCCCAGCTTTTTTGTAGGCCCCCCTTCACATACTGCAAGGCCACAATAAGGTCACCTTGGAGTCTCTTCTGCAGACTGAACAGCCTCAACTCTTTCAGTCTGTTTTTTCCCAAGTTCTAAGCTTTGGCTGCGTCCATGCAGCCTGCAAAGTGGAGCTGCAACATGGAAGAGCAACACAGAAAGTATCCAAAATATGGATGGAGTCTGTGGGGGACAGGCTGCTGGACTGATGTGGGTGGCACTGTGTGTGGCTCCAGAGGACACCGTGTGATTGGTGGTTGTGGAAATCCAACTGAATAAAGCCCTGTGTGTACATAGACCCCAAAAAGCTGCTGAGACATTACCAGTGTCCACAGGGCACTGGGAGGAAATGGGGCTAGGTTGGGGAGTAGTCAAACCAGCACTGTGGATTCTGTGGCTGGTGCAGAGCCGTCGACACGGCCATGTCCTGGGCCATGTGCTGTTACCATGTTGTGGTGGTGGCTTGAGGGTGGCAGAAGAGTACATGGAGGAAGACACATACGCATCTGTGTGCTGGGGAGCAGGGCTGGGTTGACTCCATTAGTGTTGGCAGTGCATCCACCTCACACTCATCACCTTAATGAAGGCACGGGGGACAGCACCAGGGATACTGTCACAGCTGGGTGCCTAGGGAGCAGTACCAAAGAAGTACTCAGGGAGCTGCAGACTCTTGAGGCTACCCTAACCTAGGCTCCCAAATCTGAAGACAGTGCTGAAACAGGCTGGTGTTTACCCCAGTGCTTCCAACCCACTGGTACTGGAGATGGGCAGGATGTGCCCCCCACTGTGGCTTTCATTAGCCCCCTACAAGCCACTCACCTGCCTTTAAGATCAAACTGGTGACCCAGGTGCTTGCCTGCAAGCAAGGCTGGGAAATGGGGAGGTGTGATGACGATAGTGGCGAGGCGTTTGGCTAATAGATGGCTGCTGGCGGGAGCAGACAGCTTCCAGATGGCATCGCACCAGGATAAGGGGGATCTGCTGGGGCCAGGGGGGCTGTGAGAGGCAGCAGCAGGCAGAGTCAGGCAGAGCCAGCAAGTTCAAATGACTTTTTTTTTTTTGCAGTGGAGCCTGTGGTTCTGGACCTCCACGCTGCTGCTTCCAGTAATTAGCCCAATAATTAAAAAGAGTGGCGATAAGCAGGGTGTTCGGAGGGGCTTGTAGGATCCCGGCGTCCCCGGGGAGGGCAGGCAAGGGGGAGGGGAGGAAAGTGATTTACAGAGGCGAGGGGAAGCAAATGTGTGAAATGCAGAACACCAGGGCTGGGGGACTCCAGCATGGTGCAGAGGGTCATGGTGACACATGGGGCAGGCATAGAGAGGGTTTGTGAACCCTGCAAGGCTGGGTTGGGCAGCAGGCATGGGGAAGGCTCCCAGCAGCATGGCAAGGAGGGCTGACTGGGCACACCACAGGCAGGGAGCAGTCCAACCATCTCCCTGCTCATGGGCACCCTGCTTCACAGTGGGGCGATGTAAGAAGATGTGATAGAGGAGGACGCAGGGCGATGGAAGGTGAGGTGATGCAACAGCAGGCAGCGTGATTTGGGGCGACACGGCGCGATGCAGAGTGATGGGAGGTGGTGCAAAGCCAGCTGCTGCGATCTAGGGCAAGGCGGCGTGGCGCAGCGTGAGATGATGGGATGGGACGTGCTGCAGGGCAATGCTGTGCAAGGTGATGTGATGCAGGGTGATGCAATGCAGGACAATGCAAGGCAGTGAAGTGAAATGCAAGACAATGCAATGCAGGGCAGTGTGAGGTGATGCAAAGCAATGCAGTGCTGGGTGATGTGACGTGATGCTGTGGAAGGCAATGTGATGCAGGGCAGTGCAATGGAAGGCGGCATGATGCAGGGAGATTAAGTGCAAGGTCATTTCATGAAGGGTGATTTGAGGTGATGCTGGGCAATAGGATGCTGAAGTGATGCACTGCTGGGTGATGTGAGGCAATGCAGAGCAATGCAAGGCAATGCAATGTAGGGTGATGTGAGGCAGTGCAGTGCAAAGTAACGCGCTGCTAGCTGATGCAGAGAGATGTGAGACAATGGAGTGCAGGGAATGCAAGGCAATGCAATGCAAGGTGACATGGTGCAGGGAGAAGAAATGCAAGGCAATGTGATGCCAGTGTGATGTGAGGCAATGAGATGCAAATTGATGCACTGCTGGGTGATAAGAGGTGATGCAAGACAAGGCAGTACAATGCAAGATGATGTGATGCAGGGCAATGCCATGCAGTGCAATACAATGCAGAGCAAAGCAATGCAGTAGTGTAATGCAGGGAGATTAAATGCAAGGCAGTGTGCTGCAGGGCACTGCAAGGTGATGCAGTGCAAAGTGATGCGCTGCTGGGCGATGCAAGGCAGTGCGATGTAGGATAATGCAAAGCAAGGTAATGTGATGCAGAGCGATGCCAGGCAATGCAGTGCTGAGCAGTGCAAGGCAAGGCAACAAGATGCAAGAAGATGACATGTGAGGTGATGTGATGCAGGGTGATTCAAGGTGATGCTGGGCAATGTGCAGCTGGGTGATGCGAGGCAATGCAATGCAAGATGATGTGATGCAGGGCAGTGCAGTGCCAGGTGATGTAACATGGGGCAGGGAAATGACATGCAAGGCAACATGAAGTGATAGCATGAAGTGATAGCAGGTGATGCCGTGCAATGCGATGAGATGCAGGGTGACGCTAGGCGATGCAGTGCCAGGTGCTGTGCGCTGTCACGGCTGCGAGGCGGTGCGGCACCCGCGGGGCAGTGCCACGGCAAACGAGGTGATGCGGTGCGACGCGATAGCCCCGTGGCGCACGCCACGCTGCCCTTCTCCGCGCGTGGCTGCGCTCCCCGGCCCACCGTGGTGGCCATGCTTCATTTGAATTCTCGCCTCTCTCTCTTCGCAGATAACGAGCCCGCGCCATGCAGTCCTTTCGAGAAAGGTGTGGTTTCCATGGCAACCAGCAGAGCTACCAGCCGACTTCACAAGATACATCACGCCTGGAGAATTACAGGCATCAAAGTCAGGCAGGGCCGAACTGCGAGCGGCAGAGGCTGGTGGCAAAGGAGTACTACAGTCAGCAGCAACTGCCGTACGCCGGCTATGAGAACAGCACCGTGGAGAAATACCACCGGGGGAACAAGCAATTAGCAGGGCAGCAGCTGCAAGGCAGGCCGGCCTTTTCCAGCTACACCGTGCAGGAGAACAGCCCTTACCCACCCCGTTATTCAGGGGACGAGAGCTTGCAGGCGTGGGGTGGCCAGCCACAAGCGCTGCCCGGTGGCGTGGCCAAGTATGAAGACAACCTGATGAAGAAGACGGCAGCGTTGGCAGGTGGGCGGCCCTACCACGAGCCGGCAGCTGCCTCACTGCCCTTCCGGACTCATTTTCAGCAGCAACAGCAGCAGCAGCAGCAGCAGCCACCCGCGCTCCCCTACCCCAAGCTGCAGCGGCAGAAGCTGCCAAATGACGTCTCCTCACCCATGCCCTTCTCACAGAGCCCCCATTTTGGGCAGCACTCACAGTCCTTCCCTGCATCCTCTACCTACTCTTCGGTGCCAGGGGGCAGCCAGCCAGCACACTCCTACAAGAGCTGTACCGCGCCCTCGGGGCAACCGCCACTGGAGCGGCCCCTGGGTAGTGCTGCCAGCCTGGCACCTGGCCCTCGCGTGCCCAACCTGCACGGCTACCAGCCCAACCGCATTGGCTATGAGCAGCCCCCACAGCCCCCACCACAGCCCCCACAGCCGCCACCACCACCTCAGCCCCCACAGCCCCCGCAGCCCCCACAGCCACCACAGTCCTTGCAAGGGCGACATCATGCTCCAGAGACCATCCACTACCAAAACATGGCCAAATACCAACATTACAACCAGCCAGGCCAGACCTACTGCCAGGGTGAGGCACCACCGGTCCGGACACCAGAGCAGTACTACCAGACCTTCAGCCCCAGTGCCAGCCACTCGCCAGCTCGCTCTGTTGGCAGGTCCCCATCCTACAGCTCCACTCCTTCCCCTTTGATGCCTAACCTGGAGAACTTCCAGTACAGCCAGCAGCCGCTGAGCACTGGCACTTTCCCAGCCGGCATCACTGACCACAGCCATTTCATGCCACTGCTGAACCCTTCTCCTACTGATGGATCAAGCCCTGATGCTCAATCTGGGAACTGCAAAACCTTGCAGAAGGAGAAGCTGCCTGAAAATCTGCTTTCAGATCTGAGCTTGCAGAGCCTAACAGCACTGACCTCCCAGGTGGAGAACATCTCCAACACTGTCCAGCAGCTGCTGCTCTCCAAAGCTGCTGTACCCCAGAAAAAGGGAATCAAGACTCCGTCAAGGACACCTGAGCAGCTCAAGGGGCAGCACTGCAGCCCTGAGAGCAGCACCTACTCAGCAGAGCAGGTGGGAACACCCCTGTCTGACCCACTGAGCACCCCTCAATCTGTCCATGCCGAGACTCAGGACGCTGACTATCTCAGTGGGTCAGAGGACCAGCTGGAGAGGAGTTTCCTGTACTGCAACCAGAACCGCAGCCCTGCCCGTGTCAATAGCAACTCCAAGGCGAAGCCTGAGTCAGTGTCCACCTGCTCCGTGACCTCTCCAGATGACATGTCCACCAAATCAGATGACTCCTTCCAGAGCATCCATGCCAGCCTGCCCCTGGAGACCTTTACCAAGTATGTGACCAATGAACGGGACTGTCCCCGGCTGCTCCTTAGTGCCCTGTCCCAGGAGGAGCTGGCTTCTGAGATCATTGTCCTGCAGGATGCCATCAATGAGAAGGCAGACAAAGCCTGGGCCAACTCGCCTATACTGAGCAAGGAGACCAACAAATCCCCCTTCCAGATGGAGAACCACCGACCCTGCTTGGACTCTATGGTAAAAGGCACCTGGCCCAGCCAGGGTGACTCCAGCACCCTCACTGAACCCCTCAAGCTGGACAAGGCTTCAGGGGCCAGTACAGGGAAAGATTTTGGCGAGGAGGTTTTTGAGGGTCCTCAGGTGGAGTTTACAGACACTGAGGCCAAGGATGCGCTGAAGGACACGGCCTCACTGGCCTTCAACTCCAAGCCCAGCATCCCAGCATCAACATCGAGTGCAGGAGCTACCAGCTACAGCTGCTATTCAAACACCACTGCCAACTCAGTGGGGTCTGAGAACACCATGGAGCACTTTGAGTGGCCAGAGGAGAGCCTGGGTGAGGAGTGCCTGCGATGGAAGGAATTGCAGGCCACTGACCTCCCCAAGGGCTTGTTCCCTAGTAAATTGGTGGACTCCTGCAAGGAGAAAAAAAATGCCTGTGGCTTGGATCTGTGTGATGGTGAGCAGCCAGCCAAGAGTGAGCCAGCTCAAGACTTCAACCAGCAGGCAATAGCGGAGGAAGAGGAGACGCTGACCTATGATGAAGCAACAAAGGCAGACAGTGAGCGGTGGCTGCAGGACACCAGGCACTGCTGCTCAACTGGGGACTTCAGTGAGATCCCCATCATCTCCTCACCAGAGCTGAAGGAGTCAGACCTGGAGGCAGAGGAGTACTCCTCGCTCTGCGAGCTGGCTGGATCAGAGCAGAAATCAGTGACATATGATGCCGCATCACCCAAGCCCCCAGAGATGCCTGCTGTGCTGTCGTCCAGCGAGGTGCCTGTGTCTGCTGAGGAGACCGTCAGCACAGTGGAGAAAGACAGCGCGGCTCCCACCCCACGCCTCTCTGATGAGTCCGTCATCCTGCTGGGCCCCACTGTGGGCACAGAGACCAAGGTGAAGAGCTGGTTCAAGTCTTCCCTGCCCCACATCCAGCCCGAGGAGGAGAGTGGTGGAGGGGAGATGTCCCACCCAGAGGCGGTCAGTGCTGAATCCACCCCATCAATTGCAGTGGAGCAGCAACTCGCCCCTGAAACCACTCAAGGGAAGACAGAGCCTGTCTCACGGGGCAAAAGCCTCCGCAACAAGAGGGTCCACTGCTGGCTACCAGAGGGAGATGGCCCTGGCAGTGCTATGCCGAGCCCCTTTGACGACCTAGCAGCAACTGGCAGCGTGGCCAGTACCTGCCTCGAGCCAGACGGCCAAGGGGAGATACCAAGCAAGAACACCCACAGCCAAACACCGCGGTTCACAGCTGAGGGTCTGCCGGCACGCATGTGCACTCGCTCCTTCACTGCCCTTGCTGAGCCCCGTGCCCCAGCACCACTGGAGGGGCTGAAGACCCCTACCCACCAGGAGAAGCTGGGGAAGAAGCCTGCTTGTGGTGTGAAGCAGAGGGTTGGTTTCAGAGCCAGGAAGCGCAGCAGCCGGCCAGGCCCCAAAATGGTCCAGAATGCCAGCGATGCCACCCTGCTGGTGCCCAGCCCGGTAGTGGCAGAGGAGGTCTCAGGGCCAACACCACCAGAGGGGGATGCAGTGGAGGTGGGGGACAGGGACCAACGGTCAATGATCCTGCGCTCCCGGACGAAGACACAAGAGGTTTTCTACACCAAGAGGCGGCGGGGCAAGAGGACAGCTGATGTCCGGCTGAAGAACTGCAAGGCACCCAAAAAACTCATCTCCAACAACCACCTTCCACCCACCTTTAAGTTGGCAGCCCCAGGAAGCCCCCACAAGGAGGGCAAGGTGGGTGCCCGAATGAAGCTGCCCAAAGGAGGGCCAGGCATGGGGGGCAAAATGTCTGAGCGCTCCCTGCATTCATTGAAGAGGAAATCCACCTTCATCTCCCCCATCCCTGCCAAGAAGCGGAACCTGGTCCTGCGGAGCAACAGCGGCAGCGGGAAGGAGGAGAAGCCTGAGGCGTCTCCCAGCCTCTTCAAGAAGATGCCTGTCACCAAGAAGGTGAAAGCTAAGCTGCCCCCCAAGAGCTCTGGTGAAGCTGTCCCAAAACTCCCCCCACCAAAAGAGGCCCCCGATGTCTGCATCAAGATCACCTCCCGGGCAGCTTTCCAGGAGGCCACCAAGACCAAAGTGCTGCCTCCCCGTAAGGGCCGTGGCCTCAAGCTGGAGGCCATTGTCCAGAAGATCACCTCGCCCAACCTGAAGAAGTTTGCCTGCAAACCATCAGCCACAGCAGCAGTGGCCACGGTGGCTGCCTACAGCACCTCCTTGAACCCGGTGGGAGCAGAGAGGGAGCGGGCGGTGAAGCACACTGGGGTGGCTCTGGCAGTGGGGGACGCGCGGCTGCCTAAGCCAGCTGTGGCACAGAAGGTGTCCACCATGCCAGCAGCTGATCAGCTCTGCCGAAACCCCAACGGCCGAGCCCCGAAGGGGAAGCTGGGCAGTGGGAAGAAACTCTCCGCCAACAGCTGTCAGGCTGAGGCCTGCGCACCCGCCCTGGGGACGCAGCCCAGCTCTGCCATGACGGCCAAGAGCCTGGCGCTCCTGGGACCTAAGAAGAGGAACCGCAAGGGCAAAGCAGCAGCGCTGGGCATGACCAAGGCCCCCTTGGCCCCTGCGGCAGTGCTGTTGTCCCGGGAGCGTGCAGCCGGCCCGGGTGGTGGGGAGGAGGCACCGCGGGAGGGCAAGAAACCAAAGAGTGAGGACAAGGAGACCGGAGGAGGCGAGGGCGCTCCTGAGGGACGCTCCACGGGTGGGCCAGCACGGGGGCCGAAGCCGCGGGCCAACCACTCCAACTACAACGGCTACTCCAAGCGGCAGCGCAAGCGCCTGGCCCACGGCAAGGCCAAGGCAGTGCCGGCTCGGTGCAAGAGCCGCGGCAAGCGGCGGCGGCAGGCGCAGCAGGCTCCGCTGCTGCACCCTGCCGAGCCTGAGATCCGGCTGAAGTACATCTCCTCCTGCAAGCGGCTGCGGGCAGACAGCCGGGCGCCCCCCTTCGCGCCCTACGTCCACGTGGAGCGGCGCGGTGAGTTCACCACCACCTGCACCATCGTCAACTCGCCCGGTGACGAGGCCCGGCTGCAGCGGGGACCGGCCGGGCCGGCACCGCGCCCGCGGGCAGCCCTGCCCTCCTCTTCTACCATGCACATGGGGCCAGTGGTGTCAAAGGCGCTGAGCGCTGCCTGCCTGGTCTGCTGCCTGTGCCGCAACCCCGCCAACTACAAGGACCTGGGGGACCTCTGCGGGCCCTACTACCCTGAGGACTATCTGCCCAAGAAGAAGTCGCGGATGAAGGAGAAACCGCGGGCAGAGGGGCCGGGCGAGGACAGCATCCCACCCGCTGCGGCCGAGCGGGCACCGCGGGGGGCGGAGGGCAGCTGCAGCGCCGGCGGCAGGGCGGCTCGGCCGGAGGGTGCTGCCGAGGCGGCCAAGCAGAGCGCGCTGCGCTCCAGCCCGCGGGGCATGTTCCGTAGGCTGCAGAGCTGCTACTGCTGTGACGAGAGGACAGAGGGCGAGGAGGCGGCCGAAAAGCCCCGGCGGCACGAGTGTCACAAGGCCGAGCCCCCGCCGCAGGAGCTGGCCGGGGACACGCAGGAGCACTGGCTGCACGAGGCCTGTGCCGTATGGACCGCAGGGGTTTTCCTGGTGGCGGGGAAGCTCTACGGGCTGCAGGAGGCCGTCAAGGCGGCTGCTGACCTGGTAAGAGCTCGGCTGCCCGCACAGCACAGCGTCCTGCAGGCATCCTTCAGCCCAAGCGCATTCCCCTGGCCGCACCTCCAGCTAGGGTAAACTTTAATAGGGTTGACCCCTGGGAGAGTGGGGTTGGTGTTCCAGCACCTTGAACCCACTTGGCTGCCTGCAAGTTTGGTGCTGCCGTGTCTCTGGTAGCGCCTAAACTCTCCTCTTTTAGGCGTAGAAGTGTAATGAGTTAGAATTCTATGCTTCGAGAGGCCTGCACAGCCCATCCTGGGACCGTGAGGATGCTGCTCCTGCTGGGTTGCAGCCCTCAGCTCAGGCATGTGTCACCGGGAGAACGTGACATGAAAGATGGGCACGACAAGGCCTGATGCCACAGTGATGAACGGCAGGGGAAGGGGAGCTGGAGGGTGGGTAGAGCCCTGCTGTAGGGAGAATGCTGCTGGGAGCAGCACAGGAAGATGGGAGTTTTGTGCTGGTGAGAGGGAGAGGACAGCCATGCCAGAAAAGGTGGGGCAGAGGGCCTCCAGTAAGCGTCTTGGTACCAGGTTTGTGCCTGGTTGTACGTCGTGGCTGTCAGGAGGCTGCTGCCCTTTCCCTGCCGATGCCACAGGACTGGGTGCTGCTCCCACCCCTGCTGCACCCGCGGGGACAGGGCGAGACATAGCAAATAGCTTGGTCCACCACCACTGAGCCACGGCATGGCCCAGGCCACCTCCCTTCATCTCTGCATCTTCTGCCCTATGGAGAGCGTTGATGGGCTCAGTGCCTTTGAGGGGAACGGGATGGTGGGTAGAAACCTTGCACATGGCAGCAGATGGCCAAGCAAAAGACACCAGCATGGGAGGAAGGATGGTGCCTGGTGGGCTGGAGAGGTGCAGGAACACCAGCATGTTGCCTTAACAGATGGGGTTGTCAGGGTGCTTTGCTCCTGTGCTGGGCTCTGATGGAGTCTCTCTGTCTCTCTGCATCTCTCCATCCTTGCTCTGAATTCCTGGGTGTGTTTTAAAGAAGTGCTCAAGCTGCCAGCAAGCGGGAGCCACCGTGGGCTGCTGCCAGAAGGGCTGTCCCCACACCTACCACTACGCGTGTGCCATCGACACAGGTGAGCGTGGACGTGGGAACATGGGACAGGGGGACCCCTGGCACCGTTTGACCCAGCTGACTGTAGGGCTGGTCACTTTGCAGTGTTTAAACCCAAGGGCAGGGTGGGCTCACAGGTCTCTGCCTGCCAGGATGGCCATGCCCTCTGCACTGGCAGTGCCAGCTAGTGTCCTGAGTTTGGCTGTCCTCAGCTGAACTCTCTATGCAAATGCTGTAGCTGATCTGGATGGTGGCAAGAAGAGGATGCTGTGTCCCCACACCTGGGGACAGCCATCACACAGTGCAGGGACTCCCTGACACAGCTTTCTCTCCTTTTAGGTTGCTTATTAACTGAAGAGAGCTTCTCTCTGAAATGTCCCAAACATAAGGTAAGCTCAGACCCCCCCTACAGCCCCCCAGTGTTTTGCAGCCCTCTGGGGACCTGTCTTTGGACCACACTGGGGACACCCTGCTCTGCAGTACACCCACCTCAGGCACTCAGCCCCATATGGCATGGGGTATCACATCCCTGGGGGATGCCAGGACACCCAGGAGCCTTCCAGGCAAGTGGGTGCCAGGTCTGGGACCCCCGCAAGCTGGGCTGTGGAGGTTTATTTCTGTTCCCTGAGCTCTGACAAAGTGTGAGGCAATAATTGAACCCCGTCTAAAGGTGCTGGTTTGGCACCTGATTATTCATGGGTGGGCAGAGTGGGTATCCCAGGGATATCCCCACCAGCTTGGGAACTGGACCCCCAACCCAGCAAGACCACTGGACTGACACCCCCCTTCTCCCCACAGAGGCAGCCGGTGTAGCCCTGCCACCAGCGAGGGACCGGTGGAAGAGGCAGCGCCCTGGGAGAGGAGTGGGGCCGGCCTGGGCTGTACCAGGAGCTGCCCTGCTGCAGGTGGGCACAGCGCTGCCCCCCGTGTCTCCCACCCAGAGCCCATTCTGGGCGGGCAGAGCCAGCGCTGGGTTTTCTCTCCTGCCAAACCCCAGCAAAATGTGGGCAAAACAAGCCAGTGCCGGGTTTTCCTTCTGCCAGAGCCCAGCAAAACCTGGTTTGGCTGCTTGGGAGAGATGGAACAGAATCCTCCAGACAGTGCCAGTGCCAGGTTTTCCCTCTGCCAGACTCCAGAAACAAACAGTATGGCTGTATGGGAGAGACTGAATGGGATCCCCTCAAAGGCAGAGCCAGTGCCAGGTTTTCCCTCCTGCTGGGACCCTGGCAAAGCCTGGCCCTGGCCTGGCAGTACAGGAGAGATGGAATGGGATCCCCCAGGCTGAGCCATTGCCGGGTTTTCCCCCAGATCCTGGCAAAACTCGACCTGGCCATATGGAAGACATGGAACAGGATTCACCGGGAAGAGCCAGCACTGGGTTTTCCTTCCTGCCGGGCCCTGGTGAAACTCAGCCTGGCAGTAGAAGAGAGATGGAATGGGATTCCTCGGGTAGCTCCAACGCCAGGTTTTTCCCCCTGCCAGGTTTCCAGTAAAACCCAGCCTGGCCATATGGAAAAGATGGAACAGGATCCTCTAGGGAGAGCCAGTGCTGGGTTTTCCGTCCTGCTGGGCTCCTTGTAAAACCTGGTCTGGCACAGAGGGATGAAATGGGATCCCTCGGCCCTCGATGGCTGCACATGGGGGGGGGGGGGGGGAAGGGGAGGGAGAAGCCGTGTAAAAGGGAGGGGTCCAGCAATGTTGTCTTACTGTGGGGCTGCCAGACCCGCTGGGGGTCCTGGCTCCCCACATCTCACACTGATCTGATCTGAGATGTTGCCTTCAGCAAACCTCACGGTGTCTGTCTGTATATACCTGTGGCGGAGAAAAGGTAGGGGGAAAAAAAAGAAAAAAAAAGAAGAAAAAAACAGGAAAAAAAAAAGGAAAAAAAAAAAAGAAAAAGCCCAGAAATGGCCTGCCCTTTGCAGCACCACTCTGCATTCTCCCTTTCCTTCTTCCATCTCCACTCTGCCCATCACGGGGTGCTTGGCTGGGCTGGTGGGTGCCCACTGGACTGCCCCATTCCCTGCTCCGTCCTCCAGACCTCTTGCACCCACCACCCTCCCACTCCATGGGGCCATCCGGTCCTGCTCTCTGGGACACCCCATAAACCTACCCTCCTCCCTCTGCTCAGCCTTATCAGCACCTCCTCTGCAGCTCTTGCGGGGGATGGGCTTCGCTCCTTGGGCTTATGCTGAATCCCAGACTCTGGGGGCTGAATCCTGTGGCTCTGGGTGTTGAACCCCATGGCTCTGGGTGCAAAGCTCAGGCTCTGGGTGCCAACCTCAGGCTCTGGATAAGGTCTGGTGGAAGAGGGTGCCAGCAGCCCAAAAATGACCTCCACCCAGTATCAGAGTTCTTGCTGGAGGAGGAGGCATTTGCTTCCTCCCCTTTGCATGGCCCTGGGCTCACCCCTTGCTGCTCTGGGTGCCAGTTTTGCTCAGCTCTCTCGACGTTCAATTTCCTTCCTGGCCACTTTGGTGGAGCACTGGGATAACTCCCCCACTATGTCCCTAGAGGGTGCCCCACATCACTCCGCAGTCTGCACACACCTCCACCTTAGCGTACGTAGCAAATCACCAACCCAGGGTGAATCAACCCCAAATCCCATCCCAAAAAACCCAGCCTCTTGTGGGATGCATTCCACAAAGTTGCGGGGAGGATGGGACACAGAGCTGGCGTCCCATCCATCCCTGTCCCCACAGCATCGGCATCTTGTGTCCCCCATCAGCTGTCACATCCCCTCTGTCCCACCCAGCCCTCAAGGTTTGCTGGCCACAAAATGTCTGTTGTTTCAGCAGCTTGCCTTGGACACAGGAGTGACGAAAAAGAACCCAAACCCAAACAAAACCACCACAAACACAAACACAAACAAGAACTTAAAAAACAAAAAAAAAAAAAAAGAGAAAAAGGGAAAGAAAAAAAAAAATAGAAAAAAAAATAAAAGAGGGGGAAAGGAAGAAAAAAAGGAAAAGGAAAAAAAGAAAAATAAAAAGGAAAATAATGAAAAATAAAAAGGAAAAATGAAAAGGAAAATAAAAAAGGAAAAATAAATAAAAAAAGAATAAAAAGGAAAAATAAAAACTATGAAAAAATACAGGCATTTTAAAATAAAAAAGGGGTGGGGAAAGCAGAGGGGGAGGGAAAGGAAGAAAAAAAAGAGGCAGAATAATAAAAATAATTAATTTAAAAGGAAAAAAAAAACAAACAACAAAAAAAACCCCAAAACCCACACAGACAATTAAACTCCTGGTGTCCTTGGCAGCCTTGCCTGAAATCTGGCTATTTTTAGTGACATCTTGTACATAGGACTGTAAAATGGTAACCCCCCCATGTGTATTATATATTGCCTCATTATATAGTGTATATATATGTATACATATACATATATATAATATATATGAAGACTGTAAATGTTAAGACTAGTGTTCTTATTAGTATATTGCTTCACACTGAAGATTGTGTGTAACAAGCTGTTTCTAAAAGATGTTTATTTTCCTTAAGAGTTAAAAAACAGGTCATTGCATTCAGAGCGTCAATAAAGATACAACGATTGTTTTGGAAGTATGGGCGCCCCCCTCCTGGCCTCTCTTCTTCTCCTCACCTCCCCCACCCTCCCTTCTCGGGTTTTCTTTTTTCACAGACTCACAGAATTAACCGGGTTGGGAAAGACGTTTGTGATCATCGAGTCCAACCTATCACCTAACACCTTCTGATCGACTAACCCATGGCACTAAGTGCCTCGTCCAGCCTCCTTCTAAACACCTCCAGGGTTGGTGACTCTACCACCTCCTCGGGGAGCCCATTCCAGTGCCAATCGCTCTTGCTGTGAAGACCTTCTTCCTAATATCCAGCCCGAATTTGCCCTGGCACAGCTTGAGGCTGTGTCTTCTTGTTCTGTCCCTGGGTGCCTGGCAGAAGAGACCAACCCCACTTGGCTACAGCCTCCCTTCAGGTAGTTGTAGACAGCAATGAAGTCTGCCCTGAGCCTCCTCCAGGCTTAACACCTCCAGCTCACTCAGCCTCTCCTCACAGAGCTGTGCTCCAGCCCCTCACCTGCCTTGGTGCCCTTCTCTGGAGACATTCAAGCACCTCAGCATCTTTCTTAAATTGAAGGCCCCAGAACTGGACACAGTACCCAAGGTGTAGCCTGACCAGTGCAGAGTACAGGGGCAGAAGGACTTCCCTGGTCCTGGTGGGCTGTGCCAACTCCTGCCTGCTGCTTAAGTCTTCAGTTGCCACCGAGGGTTTGATCATAGGATGGTAAAATGGTCCACACTGGAAGGGACTTCCAAAGGTCATCTAGTCCAACCCCCTCCCCCTGCCCTGCAGCCAGCAAGGGCATCCTCAACCAAATCAGGTTGCCCAGAGCCCTGTCAAGCCTTACCTTGAGTATCTCCAGGGATGGGACCCCAACCACCTCTTTGGGCAACCTGTTGCAATGGTGCCACCACCCTCATAAAGAACTTGTTCCTAAAGACCAATTTAAATCTGCTCTTATCTATTCTGAAGCCACTGCCTCTTATCCTGTCACTGCAAGCCTTTGTTTTGCTAAGGGGATGCTGCAGTGTGGGGATGGGGGTTTGGAGCCAGAAAGCAGCATTGCTGGGGTGAGGAAGGGATGTTTGGGGTTCTGAATATCTGCCAGCCCTTGAAGCAAGGTAGAACCCAAAGTTGGAGTTGCCCAACCAAATCAAAGAATCACAGAACCTTAGGGGTTGGAAGGGACCTTGACAGATCATCCAGTTCAACCCCCCCACAGCCAGAGCAGGATCACCTAGAGTAGGTCACACAGGTATGCATCCAGGTGGGTTTTGAGTGTCTCCAGAGGAGATTCCATGACCTCTCTGGGTGGCCTGCTCCAGTGTTTTATCACCCTCACAGTGAAAAGGTTTTCCTTATATAAAGGGATGTTCAGACAGGGTTGGTCCTTTGTCCCCTGGCCCAGCCAGGCTTTGTGTGCCACCTGGGCTCAACATCCCCACTCATCACCAAGTCCAGCACACAGCAGTATAAATAATCAGCTTTAATAGTCTGTACAAAACTCTCCAGCTATGAAAATACCGTTTAAAAAGGCAAGGTTGGGGGGGAGGGTAGAGGGGTGCTGGGGTAGGGCAAGGGGCTATGTACAAGTGACGTTGAAGCAAGAGGACAGGGGTACCCACCAGCCCCCTCGGAGTCCCATGCCACTCTGCCATCCCTTCTCTGAAAATACTCAGGACCAGCCATGCCAGGGGGTGGTGACAGCTCCTAACTGGGGAGACTGGTCAGTACTGGGGGTGGGGGGCAGGATCGTCTGGGATTGGAGTCCTCTTGCACCCCATGAGCGTGGTTGCGGGGAGGGTCCATAGCTGCCACCATGGGGTCAAAACTCCTCCCCCCCCCAAAGTGGGGGCAAAGCCGAGCTTCCCATGCAAGACCCGCGGGAGGAGCGGGAGGGGATAGGGACAACCGGGAGAGGATGAGGAGGCCCCCACACATACACTCTGTGCAGGGTACTGAGGGGATTACTAGGGGCACCGGGAGGTACTGGATGGCACTGGGGCCAGGCTGCTGAAGCATCCCAGTGCCATGCAATACTGCGACAGTGTCACTAGAGGGCCCCACGTCCCACCACCGAAATGGGCTGGGCACAGGGACAGAGCCATGGGGTGGCCAAGCCCATTCAGGGTGCCCCACACGTGGCTGTCCCATGCTGAGAGCCTCCACTGGTATCCCCAGTAGCACTGGGCATCGCCCTACTCCTCCTCAGTCACCTACCCCCCCCAACTTAAAATCTGCTCCCTCACACCAACCTGCAGAAGGAACTTCCACCCTGGGGGGAAACTGAGGCACGCACATCCTCGTCACCCCCAGCCACCCCCCCGGACCCAAGGCAGGCAAGCGGTGGGGCTGACAGCATGCCTTCAGTCCCTGTTAGCCTGATGTGACAGTGGTGCCACTGGCCAGGTTGATGATCATCTGCTGGCAGTCGTGCAGCGTCCGTTTGTCGCCCAGCTTCTCCAGGCTGCGGGCAGCCTCGGCCAGCATGCCCACGCGTTGTCCGGGGCCCGACAGGAAGCTGGGCGGGAGGTAGCAGCAGGCCAGGAGCAGAGCTTCGGCGTTGTCCCGCGGCGTGGGGTGGCTCTCTGGCTCCCCAGCTGCGAGGAGGGAGAGCAGGCGTCAGCCTCAAGGGTACCTACCGCTGGACGCCACCAAGCCTCCCTTGGGTGCTGTGCCGTGCAGATGGGGCTCTTCACCCACCCTAGAGCAGGTGCCACCACCCAAGCACAGGCAGGAATGCCCTGTGCCCTGCCGCCAAGCATTCCTGGGGTGCTGCCGCTGGGGAGCAGTGTCCCACCCTGTGTCCCACCTGTTTTGCTTCCCTGCACTCCTCTCCTCCGCAGGCTGCGGTCCAGCAGCTGGTGGGTACGTGTGGGGCTGGCCCGGGCCATGAGCCTGGCAGTGGCTTCGTGCAGGAACACCTGGAGAAGGGGAGGACAGTGAGCAGAGCAGTGCACAGGGCACACGGGGACACGGTGGGAGGAGGTGCTGGGGGCTCACCCGGTGCATGGCGGGGCGGAGGGTCTGGGCCAGGCGCCGGAGGCTGCTGAGGTCCTGCTGGAAGCCACGGAGCTCAAGGGCAGAGGCCTGATAGAGGCAGCTGTGCTGCTGGCTGACGGTCATCTGCTGCTGCCACAGGTTGGTGCGAGTGACCAGGAGCAGGTCACACAGCAAGAACTGGACCGCCTGGGGCAAGGGGAGCTGGGTGAGTGTGGGGGATGGATGAGTGGATGGACAGATGGAAGGGTGGGGGGGACAAGGAGGTCCCTGCGGGCAGGCGTCGCTGCGCGGGACCCCCGCCGGGCTGCATGGCAGGGGCATTGCACTCCCAGTCTGACACATGCAATGCAACTACAATGCACCCCTGCGAGGGCCGGGGGCACCTCCTGCCAGGGCTGGGCGCTCCCACTCCACCCAGGGTGGGCAGCCACGCCGTCCCCAGCCTGACTCACCTTGTCGATGGTGCCCTTGGCAGGGTTGCCCAGCTCCAAGCTCTCACGCAGGCAGGCGCTGGCCTTCTCGCAGTGGTTCAGACTGGCCTGGCTCCCGTCTTGCTTGCTCAGCATGGCCCGGATGGCTCGGAAGGAGTGCAGGGCAGCGCGGGGCAGGGGCTTCCTGCAAGGGGGGGACGTGGTCACTGCAGACCCCTCCCTGGGCACAGGTGTGCCCTACTCTGTGGACGCTGGGCGGTATGGCCACGTTGCTCAGTGCTCAGTCGAGCAAGCGAGCAGAGTCCTGGCTTGTATCAAGAATACTGTGGCCAGCACGACCAGGGCACTGTACTTGGCACTGGCGAGGCCACACCTTGACTGCTAGGTTCAGTTTGGGGATATTGAGGTGCTGGAGCATGTCCAGAGAAGGGCAATTAAGGTGGTGAAGAGTCTGGAGAACAGGGCTGGTGAGGAGCAGAAGAGGGAACTGGGCTAACCAACACCTGGAGAAAAGGAGGCCAAGGGGAGACCTTCTGGCTGCCTACAACCCCCTGAAAGAAACCCAGAGCCAGGTGAGGGTTGATCTCTTCTCCTGAGGAACAAGCAATAGGACAAGAGGATAAAGACCTCAAGTTGTGCCAGGGGAGGTTTAGGTTGGACATGAGGAGTAATTTTTTTGGCCCAAAGGGCTGTCAAGCCCTGGACAGGCTGCCCAGGTTAGTGGTAGGGTCCCCACCCCTGGAGGGCTTTAAAAGCTGTGTAGATGTGGTGCTGAGGGACATGGTGACCTGGCAGTGCTGGGTTAATGGTGGGACTCAATAATCTTAAAGGCTTTTGCCAACCAAAGCAATCCTATGATTCTAAGGGCTGTGCCAACCCAAACTGGAAGGAAGATGTGTGATGAGGTGCCACCCGCCTCTTCCCAGTGTCCCCCAGCACTCACTCAGAGCTCTGAAGTGCCCGGGGCATGGTCTCCACCAGTGGGTAGAGACGCTCAGCCCCTTCCTCATCCCCCTGCAGCCAGTGAATAACTGTACCAATGATGGACGCCCACCACTTGGACACGGGATCGGTGCCTGCAAGGTGAGAAGGGACATGGGAGTGGGGTGCCCACTAGCCCTGCAGCCTCCTTACATGAAGCTCTCCACGGGGAGGGGGGACATTGCAGCCTCACCTGTGACAGCAGCCAAGCCAGAGCTGATGGAGGGCGTGGGGCTGGGCGTGCCACTGACGTTGGAGCAGCCATTGAGGAGCTGGAGGTACTCAAGAGCACTGGAGAAGCGCCTGCCAGGAGAGGGGCCGTGAGAGAGGCCACCCCCCGGTGGGTGGAGGGAGTAGAATGCCCACCCTGGCACTTACCCCTCACTCTGAGCAGCGGGGCGGCCAGGCTCGGGCATGGCCACGCAGCACAAGGCCTTCTCCAGAAGGTGCTCACGGAAGAGCTGGGTGACCTGCGCCAGAGGGTCCACTGTGGAACAAAGGGATGGTGAGCAGATACATCCCCACCCTGAAACAGAGGGCTTAGGGGTGCCAGGGGCAGTGGGGTACCTGGGTTGCCAGCAGAGCTGTAGATGGTCTCCCTTGGGACACCCTTGACAGCCCAATCACCATCAACGAAGAAGCGGTGGCCCAAGGGGTGGCAAAGCCACTGCATGGCAGGGGGCACAGCCCCACCATGGGACAGAGCTACACGCCGGGCACTGCAGAGGAAGGGACGCTGCAGGGAGAGCAGGGTGTCACAGAAGCATTTGGGGGACACGGGAGACCCCCCCTGCCCCGCGATGGAGGCGGCTGCTCCGCACTCACAGCCAGGAAGTGGAAGCAGCGGTGCAGGCTGGCCTTGACCCGCAGGGCAGCTGCCACGTAGATCTCGGCCAGGGCGGCCACGGAGACGGCGTCACCGGCACACTCTGCCAAGTTGACAGCGCTCAACGCCAGGTTGATGGCCAGCAGGTGCCCCCCAGCCTGCTTCCCTGCAGAGACGGGGACAGGGGCTCAGAGAAAGGCAGGAGAGGCTCAGGAACGGAGACAGAAACTCAGGGATGAGGATGTAAGCATGAGGGACAACGATGAGGGGCTCAAGGATGGGCACAAAGGGTTCAGGGACAGGAATGTAGCCTCAGGGATGGAAGTCTCAGGGACGACAAGGACAGGGATAGGAGTTTCAGGGACAGTGATGGGGTGCTCAAGGGAAGGCCACGAGGGTGCCCAGGGATCAACATGGGAAGCTCAGGGATGGCAATGGTGTCTCAGGGACAATGCAGGGGGGCACAGGGTTCCCATCCCCTAACCCCCACAGTGTGTGGGGCCATACCTGCGAGGTGCAGCTGGTGCAGGCGGTGGTAGGCCATGGCGGCATCGCGGGCGCTTTGCCGGACGTGGGCAGGGGGCGGCGGGTCGGGGCGCAGCCTCCCCGCGCGGGCAGCCAGCCAGCGAACCACCCAGAGGCGCTGCAGCAGGTGCCGCAGCAGCGTCCACAGCAGGCTGCAGGCCAGGTCCCCATGGGAGGCAGGCAGTGGGCGCCCCAGGGCCCCCAGTGCTGTCCGCAAGTGCTGGGCACCCTGGGCAAAGTCTCCCTGGCATTGGAAAAAAGGGGTCACAGGGGACAGCAGCAGGGGTGGGACCGAAGGGACAAACTATAGAATGGTTTGGATTGGGAAGGACCTTAAAGATCATTGTGTTCCAACCCCTGCCACAGGCAGGGACCCCTCCCACTAGAGCAGGCTGCTCAAGGCCTCATCCACCCTGGCCTTGAACACCTCCAGGGAGGGAGCAGCCACAACCTCCCTGGGCAACCTGTGCCAGTGTCTCACCACCCTCACTGCAAAGAACGGTGACACTCTGCACAATGGTGTGGAAGGGGCTGGGGCTTACCCGGTCGAGGTCGAGGTCAGCCTGCCGGCGGTGTCGCCAGAAGAGGACAGAGGGCTCGGAGTGGGGGCGGGTGACAGGCTCCCCAAAGACGAAGAGCCGCACCACCGCCCCCAGCACCAGCAACGTGTTCAGTGCCCAGAAGGCCAGTGTGGGCCACAGCCACTGCGACCATCCCCATGGCTCCTCTGCGTGGGAAGTGGTGGAAGTCAGCAGCACCCCACACTGTGCACACCCCAGGGTCTCCATTCCGGTAGCCTCCACCTCATGCCCACCCCAGGAGCCTCCAATCCAGTGTTGTCCATTCCAATCACCTCTACCCAACAGCCTCCGCCCCCTCTCCACTTCAGCATCCTCCACCCCAGTCATCTCCCATCTCACTCCTACCCTGTGAGCTCTCTGCTGATGGCCTTCACCCCATGTCCACTATGACCACCTTCACTCCAACAGCCTCCATCTCAGTGTTTTTCAACCCATGTCCTCCCCAACAGCCTCCACCCTCATGGTCTCTGCCTCAACAGCCTCTGGCCCATGCCCACCCCTATAGCCTCCACCTCAACAGCTCCATACCCACCTTGACAGTCACCACCCCATGCCCATCCCAAAAGCCTTCATCCCAGTGGCTTCCACTCTTTGCCAACACTAACAACCACCATGCTGATAGCCTCCATTCCAACATCTGCCCCTTCAAGAATTCCCACCCCATGGCAGGGCTTACCCATGGTGCTAGACTGAGCCATGATGCTCCTGGTGGGGCCGCTGGTACCCGGGTTTCCCACAGGGCCTGGGGCACCGGTGCTCCGGAGGAGGGAGGCCAGGGGGTTGAAGGAGAGGCAGAGGAAGACGAAGGCGCAGAGGGCCATGCGGGAGCGGTCCAGCATGCCCTGGCTGCTGGGTGAAGGTGGTGGCTGCTCCTGCTTCATCTGCACAGGGAGAGCTGCCATGAGCCCCAGGGCATGGAAATGGGGCACAGGCATGGGATGTAGAGCATGGAGTACAGGGCACAGGCATGTGGCACAGAGCACATTTTGGGGTACAGTACACAGGACATGGGTGCAGCAGGCCAGAGCACTCCAGAAAGCCCTCATATGCCTCTCTGCAGCCTCAAACTGGGCAAGGAGCAGCCTCAGAGAGCAAAATCAGCTTTCGGCTCCTTTCCCCATGCCGGTATCTGGCACACTTTGCTCTTGGTACCCGCAGTGTGATGCAGAAAACCTCCTGCCCACTCAGAGACCCCACACACCTTGCCATGCTCACAGAGGGGACTGTCAGGCTCCGAGTCACTGCTGCTGTTGCTGCTGGTGCCGCTGAGTGAGAGTGGGCTGCTGTGGGATGGCGAGCCCACATCTGAGGGGGGTGGTGTCAGCATCTCCACCACTTCTGCCTTCACCACCTCCATGGGGGTCTCTGCCTTGGGCCCACTGCTGCAGGAGGCCACCAGGTCCTTCAGGGACTCTGTGAGGAGTAGAGTGGAGTTAGAAGTACTGGCAGGGGTAAGGCAGCTGTGGTGCCAAGGCTGAACCCTCCCTAGGACCTGCCCTTCCACTCACGATTCTTCTGCATGGCCATCTTCAGAGCAAGGTTCTCCTGCTTCAGCTTCTGGTTGTTCTGCTGCAGGAAGCGGATGTACTCGATCGCCTTCCTCAGGATCGCAGACTTGTTGAGCTGCCAGCAGACAGGGACGGCTCAGCCCAGATACTGGGCAACGTCCCCCCTTTGCCCAGCCCTTGTCCCACCTCACTCAGGCTCCCACCTTGGCCTCGGTGCCCACTACTAGGTCCTTGAGCTCCACGATCTTGTCGTTGATGGAGGAGCGGTAGCGTTTCTCGATAGCGTTGTGCGCCGTCCGCTTCTCCCCCCGGCTCTGCACCAGTGCCGGCTTCCCGCTGGGTGCCAGCCGGTTAATAGGCAGCTTCTCAGCATCCACCACCAGCGGCACTGTGGCCAGGATGGTCCCTCCACTCACCAGTGCCTGTGGGGATGGGCAGTGGTGTTGATGTGGGGTCCCCAAGCATCCTCCTGCCCCAGAGCTCTCAGGTGGTGAGACCTACCGGCACCTGCAGTGGGGTGGCAGAGCCACTGGTGCTGGGGGCCAGGGTGGCAATGCTGGAAGTCTTGGCACTGCCAGCGTCCGTCTTGACAGCTGTCAGCAGTAGGGAGTCAGCCTTGATGAAATGGGGCTGCAGCAGGACCTGGGGGATGGGGGAGGGGTCAGTGGGGCTGCTGGGCAATGGAACCCCCTCACTCACACCTGGCTCTGGGCTTACCGGCACCGGCTGGATCTGGGACGAGACGGGTTGGGGAGCAGCGGAGGCCAGGAGCTGCTGGGGTGCCACGCTCTGCACTGGGCCAGGCAGTGCCACGGGCTGGGCTGGCTGTGAAGTGGGTAGGGGACTAGGCAGGGTCTGCCCCGCACCCCCAGGCTGCACAGCTGGGCATGGAGCAGAGCACAGCATTACCAGAACAGGCCTACCCTGGGCAATCCCATCCCACAGGGATGCATCCCTCCCACTTCAGCAAGAGTTCCCCCACAACAAGCCCCCACCCAGGGACCCCCTAACCCTCCACACACCCCCAAATCCTCACCAGAGAAGTTGTGCTGGTTCTGGTAGCCCACCAAGGGCTGAGACTTGAACTGGTTGGGGGATGCAGAGACAAAGCTGGGGGCCAGCATCACACCGGGCTGGGGCTGGCTGCTGGGTACGGCCACTGGCTCCTCCTTGACACCCGAGGCTGCCGCTGGCAGGAGTGGGGCTGGGGGCTGTGGGGTGAAGGTTGCCATCCCAGGGGAGCCTGTGTAGACGCTGCTGGCGGGGGCAGCAGGGGGAGGTTTGTTGGGCCCCATGTAGGTGCTGAGGGTGCCCGGGGTCGGGGGGAGCCCCGGAGGCATGGCGGTGTCAGGGGCACCAAAGGGTGAGTCAAACAGCCCCGGGAAGTCATTGTCAGGCGTGTTGATCAGCTGGAGCATGTCTGCAAAACAGCCCCCCCCGCACCGTGCCATCAGTGGCTGCCTCAGCCAGGCACTTCCAAAGGGGACCCCCAAAGCTCTGGGGGTCCCCAGGCTGTCCCCACACTGCCCAGCCTACAGCTGAGGATGAAGTTCTCCATAAACCTGGGGCAAAAATACCCAAGAGCCCAGGAATCTGCTGTGCCCTCCTAGCCACCCTACCAGTGGGGAAACTGAGGCACGGGACTCAAAATGTTGGTGCTATGGCTGGGCCACCAGCCTGGTTCTGAGGTTGAGGCAGAGAGTGGCCTGCACCAGTTTGTTTATCTATCCTGTTACTGGAAACCCCAAAACCCTCTAAGTATCACTCGGAGGGGGTGATGGGACTGGGACAGAGGGGTGGCACACCCAGGACATGCCAAACCCCCATGCCAGGCATGCCTACCTACAGCACCTCAGGATGGCAGCTGGGTTAAATCATCTCAGGGTGGGAGTAGAGGGTCTGCCCCACTCATTGAGACCTGCCTCAGGACGTCGCCACCAATATGCCCAATGCCCATGCCGAGGTGTTCCCAGACCATCCCACCAAATCACCCCAAGATGTCCCTGTGGTGGTACCTACAGGCACACAGACCTTGGATGTCCCCACTGCAGTACCCCAGGGAACACAGACTCCAGCATGCCCCCACCACAGTGCCCCTAGGCACAGAGACCTGGAGGTCCACAAACCCCTAGATGCCCCCACCATGGTGCCCCTAGAGTGCCCAGACCCCAGGGTACCCCCTTGGTGGTACCTCCAGGGCACAGAACGCACTGCAGAACCTCCAGGCACACGGACCTTGGATGTCCCTGCTGTGCACAGCCCTCGGGGGTCCCCATTGCAGTACCCCCAGGCATCCCTCCCACCCCTGGGGTGCTCCCCCTGAGGTCCTCACCCCCCAGACACCGACCATGGGCTGCAATAGCCCAAGAGGAGCCCCAGCAGCGAGCCTGCCAAGCGAGGAGGGGGCTACCTTCGCAGGTGCACTCCATGCCAGAGGGCACTGCGGGGATCGCAGGAGCAGGTCGTGGCCCTGGCTTAGCCCCACGCCGGCCGTGTGGAGGCGGAGGGATGTTTTAAAGCCACGTTCTGGCCTCCTCCCCGGCAGCGCTCACCCTCCCCAGCGCTGCCCGCGCCAGGCCTGGAGCGCAGCCGGCGATGGGGTGATGCGACTCGGCCAATCGCCGCCCTCCGCCCCCAGACAGCCCCGCAGCCGCGCCAAGGTGAGCCCGGCAGCGGGTTACTGCCGGGCACCCTGCCGTAACCTGCCAGGCCACCGGTTACTTGGTGTCAGCCACCGTTAACCCCTTCGCCCCATCGCCCCCCGCCATGCCCGGCCAGCCCTACAGGGTGCTTCTCGCTGGATGGCCGGAGCCCGCAGGAGATGCCCTGCAACAACCTCGTGTGCCCGCCAAAAGACATCCAGCCCTTGGCATCTCTCCCTGCACACATGGGTTTCCTCCTTGGGGGGATCCCCAGCCTCAACTCCACCTGCTTAAGAGACCCCCTCCCCAAGGCTCCTCCGTGATCCAGGGGCAAGTGTGGGAGTACAGAGAGGGGATGCAGCTTCCTAGTCACCCTGCTGCCCATCCACAGGAGTAGGCATAGATCTTCCAGCCCACCCACCAGATACTTCTGTGCTGTGGCACCTGCTGCCACCCATGCCATGAGCATGGTAGCCAGTGGTGCCAGTTGTCCACCACCCCACTACTTCAGATCACTGGGAGTCTGTGTGGCAAAGCCACACAGCTGTAGGTCCTGCTGGGCACGGGGCACTCACACCCCTGGATGCACATCCCACAGTCAACCTGGAGTGGGCACAGGGATAAGGGACAATCTGTGGCCACCCAGGAACCAGTGGCAAACAGTGTAGGGGAGGAACCATGGAGTACAAGGTGGCCAGAATGGTCGTGATGCAAAAGGGCATGGCAAAACCCCAAGGTGGCAGAGCTTCATGCCAAAACCTTGCCAAAGGAGGCAGGTGGCACCTGGATTTGCAGTGATCCACCTTGATTTCCATTGGGATGAGTCTCTAGCCCTGGGATGCCACCTCCAGAAGAAAGCTCCCCCTCTACAGAGCAGGCATCAAAGGGCTCAGCCAGCCTGGTGCCTGCCTCACCACGTGCTCCACTAGCTCTGCTGGTCCACATCGGATGGCACAGACCGGCAGAGCCGGTGGAGCATGCAGCAAGATCAGGCACTGGGGCTGGCCAAAGGCTAGTAACCCAATTCTCTGGCTAAAGCCACGGTTACACCGCACCTGGCATCAGCAAGACCTCGGTCCCATGGTGGTGAGGAGTAGGTGCACTTGGGGAGTAAGTCTCCTTGGGTACTGGGCACTGGGTCTCCTTGGCAATAGGTCCCCTTGGCACTGGGGAATGGCTTCCCTTGGGAATGAACCCTCTGAGCACTATCTCCATCCCACGGAGATGGGTCCCAGCCGCAGGGAAGCTCCGTTCAGCCCCAAGGGCCGCTGTAGGAGCCTACTCCCTCCCCCCCCCACCTCTTCACCCTATCCCGGTTGGATGGCTCGGGGAATCCAGGCGTCCTGGAGGGAATGACCGGGAGTAACCCCGGCGGTGATGTCACGGAGGAGGCGGGGCTTGAGATGACACCATGCTGAGGACGGGGAGGGGGGAGGGAGCCCGTCGGGGCTCTCCCAGCGCCGGTAACTCCAGCGCGGGGGGCCTGGCGACCTGCACCCCGCCAACCCCGGCACTCTGCTCCTCCCCGAGCCCCCTGCCATGGACCAGCTGTCGGTAAGGGAATGAGTCCTCTACAGCTCGGTGTGTTCCCACAGCCACACCAAGCTGGGCACCGAGGCCCCTTCACCGGCCATGCACCTAGCCCCGGTTATGCACCTAACCCGCTCCCCCCGATCACAACACGGTCCCCGGTTCCATGACCATGCACCGAGGCTGATCTCCCCGTGCCCGGCCATGCACCGAGTCTGGACTAGCCGTGCAGCGAGCTCCAGTATTGCACCGAGCACAGCCGAACGGCGATGCACCAAGCCCCAGTTTTCCCGCCAGCCCGGTCCCGGCCGTGCACCGAGCCCCGGTTTGTCCCCATCCCGGCCCCACTCGCCACTGCCCAGGTCGGGACGCACCGTCGATGTCGCTGAGCAGGGCCGTGTCGATGTCGCTGGACCCGGAGAGGCCGAGGGACGGCGACAGCCCCTCCAGGGCCGCATCGTCGAAGCCGAGGGCGCTCATCCCGGCGGCAGCGGTGGCGGGTCCCCGGCTGCGGCGGCGGCTCTAGGAGCAGCGGGGCCGCCCGCCCGCCATGGCCTCGCTGGCCCGGGGAGAGGGAGGAACGGGACGAGCCGCCAAGTTGCTCCCGCGAACCGTGCCCAGACCTGCTACCGGGCAGGGGAGGGACGGCAGGAGGGAGGGATGGAGGCGGATCCGCCGCCGCGGCCCGCCCCGGGGCCGCCTTCCCGCACCGCACCGCTGCGTCGAGCAGGGACCCCCGGGCCGTACCGGAAAGGCATCTTTCGGCTAAATCAGCCAGGGAAGCCTTGGCTGCACCGGGCAGAGACCCTCTGGCTGCACCGGGCAGAGACGCTCTGGCTGCACTGGGCAGGGACCCCCTGTCTGCACCGGCGAGGCAGCCGGTGGCAGGCGGTGCAGCGGGAGCAAGGCAGGCTGAAGCTCCTGAGCAGGGCAGCAGTGCCTTGAGAAAGTCACCAAGCCCTTGGGACAGTCAGCGATCCCTGGGGATAAGCACCAAGTCCTAGGAACAGTCGCCGACGCTTGGGGACAGTTACCGGCCCGTGGGGACAGTCACTGAGCCCTCAGGACGTCGCCCAGCCCTTGGGACGGGCACCAAATACCTGGACTGGGAATTAAAGACCACTTAGCTCAGTCGGTGCACACACGGGAGCAGGCAGGAAGGACCAGTGCGTGTAGAGAAGGTGGTGGCCATGGCTACAGATGTCCCCAGCACCTCGTGGAGGCCACGTGCCAGGGTGAGCTTGGGACACTGTGTCAATTTTCAAGGCTCTTATGGGTCCTGGCACAGTAGCAGGCTTTGGACATCTACTTTTTTCCCTCCCGGCTGTGGGGTCCAGACCACATCCCAGCACTGTTACCAACTATGGCATGGTCCAGGGTGGGAGACTGCTCCCCTGGCTCCATTCAGGGGATGCCAAAGCAGGTATGCTGCCCTGTGAGTGTCAGCTGAGCCCGTGCACCCTTCCAGGCAAAGGAAGCTGTAAGAACCAGGCAAAACACTGGTGCCATTGAGGGCAGCCCTGTGGGCACCCATGGGTGGTGAGTCTCAGAGTGGAGAACCTCATGCCAGAGCGACCTGTGCCACCATGCCCTGCAGAGCTGGGGAGTTTGCCTCACTGCTGGGAACAGTTTAGGAAAAGGAATTGCTCTCCAACGTTATCCCTCTTCAAGTCTGCCCTCCCCTCTTTGCACCACCAAGCACAATCTGAGGGTACCTGTGAATTAACCCTGACCACACCGTAAACACCTGCCCCTAGCCTTGCTGGCTCCTGCGTGGTGGTACAGTGGGCAGCCCTGTGTCATAGAGGGATGTTCTACATGACACAGAGCACCCCAGTGTGACATGGAGCTCACTGGGGATGACACAGAACATCCTGTGTGTGTGCACATGGTGGGTGGCAGAGCCAGGGGCACACAACCTTGCTAGTCCCTCTGCACTCTCACCCCAAGTTGAGCTTTCTGGAGCTGGGGACGTTAACCTGTGGCCAAGATGGACTGAGCCCAGCGGGTCCTGGCTCAGCTCCGTGCTGATGGCTGGGACAGCGTCACCCACATGCAGGCCACTGACAGCTGCTGGGACATCTCTCACCCACAACAAACACTGTTAGAGGCAAACCCTCAGGATATCCCCAACCTGCTGTTGGGTCTGCGAGGGTGAATGTGTTCTTGCCCCACATTTTTACCGGGGTGACCAGGGAGAAACTGGGCTGTGTGGCAGTGGTAGGGTTCCGTTTGCTTTCAGCAAAGCCCTTGCAGCAGTCGGTGTGCTGCAGGAGAGAGCAGGTTTCAAGGCTGGGGAGATGGATGTGCCGTGGCCCCGGGAGACTTTAGGGCACCCTCGTGAGGGTCACCACACCCCTAAGAAGCCAGGCAAGACCCAGGTGCACAGCCTTCCCCACGAGACATGGAACGGGGGAAACATACAGACGTGGCTTTGCTTTCACACAAGGGGCAGGCAAAGCCAGGCTTTGCAGGGCACATTCCCTGACCCTAAGGATCCCTGCACCCCAGGGACCCCCACATGATGCTTCCCCTGCTCCGGGGGACCCAAGCAAACACTCAGCATCCCCTGTGCAGGATGGAAGAATGGAGCACCCTCGGCAGCTCGCTGCGTTTGGAGGCCGATGGATGCCAGGCGGGGTGGGGCTCCCGGGGGTGAGCGTGGTTGCGGGGTAGGGAAAACCCCGCCCGTAGGACCAGGGCCACGGAGCCAATAAGCGCGGCGGCCCGGAGTGGAGTGATTCTGCATCACGGCTCAGGGCCCGCGATTACATCATGCCGGTCCTGCGGGGATGGCAGCGGGGCCACGTGGTTGCTCCAGAGTCGCTGAGACGTTTTTCCCGGGCGCAGGCTTAGGAGGAAACCACAGGGATGAGACAGAAAACAAACTGACCCCAGGGTGTGTGGGCTTTGGCCACCGAGCCGGCCGGGCAGGCTCGAGTGGCTGCGGCGGGCTCGGACGGCTGCACAGGGCTCGTTGGCAGCGTGGGGCTCGCTGCTGGCACGGAGCATTGTCCTGAGTCGCAGTGGTGGCAGCGACAGGCTCTGCGACGCGCTGTGCTTCATCTGCAGAGCACAAATGTGACAGCTTCAGGCTCCCTGCATGGAACATCTCTCATCCTGCTGCCCCAAAATGCTGTGCCCCAGATGGAAACAAGACCATTCCCCCGCACCTCCCTCCCCTCCCCACCCCCGAGATGGATACAAGCTCTCGGGACATCTGTCACCTGCCAGAATACCTTAACCCTGCTCTGAAATCAGCCAAGCCCAGGGCAGCCCCACTCCCAGCCTCAGCATCCCACATGCTTCAGGGGTTTGTTTTGCTCCGGCAGAGCGTGGCGTTAATCATTAATTAGTGTTGCAAACAGATTGAAAGCCTCTTCTCTCCTTCTCTACCTGTAACTCTGCTCTGTCAACTACCCCTTCCTGAGCCGCGGCTTGGGTAAACACACAGCTGGGGCTGACAGCACTCCAAAGCACAGCACAACCCCTGCCCCGGGGTTATTTACCCCAGAGTGAAATGGGGAAAGGCAAACGCTCGCGTGGTCACTTCCCATTCACACCAGGATCAGTGCCCTACTCTGAAAAGCCCTGACACAGAATCACAGAAGCACAGCGTGGCAGGGGACCTCTGAAGATCATACAGTCCAACCTGCCCGATAAAGAAGGTTGCCCCGGATCACAGCGTCCAGGTGGGGTTGGAATCTCGCCAGGGAAAGAGACTCCACAGCCTGTCTGGGCAGCTTGCTCCAGGGTTCCAGCACCCTCACAGCAGTTTTTCTTTCTGTTCATATGCTACCTCCTAGGTTCTAGTTTGTGTTTGGCACTTGTCCTGTCGCTGGGCACCACAGAAAAGAGTCTGGCTCCATCTTCTTGCCCCCCACCCTTTAGCACTTGCTGAGCACTGAGAAGATTCTCTCTCAGACTGCTCTTCTCCAAACTGAACAGCCCTGGCCAGGTCTAGCAGCCTTTCCTCATAAGGGAGAAGCTCCACGTGGCCAAGGGGCACATCCCTTGGCTGAGGATGTGCAGGAGCCCCCAGCCCATGCTGGGAGCTCACAGGGTCTCTACAGAAGCCGCTTTGGAGGTAAGAAGCTCATCAGGGTTCACAAACACAGGGAAGTGACACTTGGTTTGGGATCTCAGGTGCCACCAGTTTTTGGAGCCTGAGGGGCACAGGTGTGAAATAGCCATACCTTGCTCCTGCTCTTACACTCTTCCCAGCACCTGCTTTTGCCTCTGATGGAGACAGAAAACAATGTGTTGCAACCCCCAGGAGAGCAGCAAGCACTTGCTGTGGCAGCCTCCCCCCTGCAGAGCACCGAAATGGCTGATCTGGTGCTTTTTGTGTGACTTCTGCTCTGTCAGGGCAGTGGCACCTCCACACCTTTCTCAGCAGAGCTGGGCCCTGAACCTACCCAAAAGTGCCCAGCACAGAGCAGTGGTGAACAAGCTGGGGCAGAGCTGGATTTCACGCGTGCTCAGCTGCAGCTACAAGGAGGGGAAACTCATCTTTCAGGCTCTGCCACACACAACCCCCTTCCTCCAAAGCAGCTTCTAAACCACAGACCACGAGTTTTGATCTTTGTGTGTGGGATGGAGGGCATCATTCCAAGCGAGAACAGAGCTGGAGTACTGGGTCCAGTTCTGGGCTCCCCAGTTCAATAAAGACAGGGAACTACTGGAGAGAGTCCAGCAGAGGCTACAGAGATGCTGAGGGGCCTGGGGCACCTCTGTGAGGAGAAAAAGCTGAGAGCCCTGGGGCTCTTGATCCTGGAGAAGAGCGGCCTGAAAGGGGGTCTGCTCAATGCTCAGCATGAACTAAAGGGTAGTAGGCAACGGGATGGAGGCAGGCTCTTTTCAATGGTGCCCAGTGACAGGACAAGGGGGAATGGGCACAGAACAGAACCCAGGAGGTTCCATCTGAATGGGAGGGGAAAATTGCTGTGAGGGTGCCCAGACAGGTTGTGGAGTCTCCTTCTGTGGAGACATTCCAAACTCACCTGGCTATTGTGGTCCTGAGCATCCTGCTGTGGGTGCCCCTGCTTTAACAGTGGGGTTGGACTGGATAATCTCCAGAGGTCCCTCACCATGCTGGGATTGTGTGTGATTCTGTAAAGGAATACCATGTCACTCCTCCAGGGTTGCTAGATGGCTGCTCATCCTTCTCTGCCCATCACAACCACTGTGATAAATGAGGATGCTGGAATGAATTCCTGGCCGATGAGTCAGGAAAAGTCACCTATTGCTTGGGCTGGAAACATCTCCTGCATTGCAGTGCACAACAGCTCCTTCCCCATCACTTTCTAGGTCACCAAGCACCAAGGTCACAAAGTTACCCCCTGAGGACCATCTGGCAAGCCCTGCAAGTTGGGCAGGTGTTCTACCGAGCACCAGGGTTGTTACTTGTGTGCTTGTCTGATGTCAGCTTTAAAAGCTGTGCCAAGACCCACATAAAGGCACAAAGAGCATCTTCTGCGAGGACAGCCTTCTCCTGGTGTGAAGACCTGGGCCTCTGTCATCTGGAGAAAACTGAGGGTCTAAGTTGCAGATGTCTCTGCTGGCTGCAGCAGGGGTGGGCTAGGTGACCTTTAAAGGTCCTTTCCAACCCAACCCAGCCTGTGATTCTATGGTCCCCCAAAGCCTGCGTTCTGTTTTGACACCTGCACTTCATCCCCTTGTGTGCAGGCTGGGCAGTGAAGCAGAGTAAGACACCATGTGAGAGACACAGACAGACAGACAGACAGGTGCCACTTTTCCAGGTCACACTAGTAGTGTCTTTATTGGAGTATCTCACATGCAGGAACCAAAGTAGAGATGATTTCTGGAGCAAGTTAAACAATGGCAGATTAATACAGTTGTCTTGTCCTTAAGGTAAACACTTTCTACATGAATACAGCAACGTTTTAGTGTTGAGTTTCTCTGCTTTTGGTGTATTTTGTTTCTCTTTACATAATCAATCTCTTTAAACAGTTATGTCCCCCTTCTCACCCTACCCCATTCCCAAACAAAAAAATATCCAATATCTTCAGTAAATAAATATTATCCACTTTGATCTGGAAAGCCTACAGCTGTAATATACAGAGAAGCTCTTACAGGGGTTACATTTGTAGGGTTAACGACAGCTCATTGTAACATGTACAGAGTGAGGAGCTTGTACTCATAAAAACACAGAGCAGGGTGGGATGGTTGGCATAGCTTTGCCACGGGCTAAAGAGAACCAGCACCAGAGCTCCCAGCTGGCTCTGCGTGGAAAAACCACCTCACCTCTCCCCAGGATGGGAAAGAAACCTGGGGCATGGTATGGGGAGGCTGGGGCTGGCAGCCTGAGGATGGAGCAGGCAAGCACAGCCTACTCTGGAGGCTGCAGTTTGAAAGGGATGAGTGGGAAGGTGCTGTGTGGGCACCAGCAAAGCCTCTGGGCACCTGGCAAGGGGATTTGTACCTCTTCTCCTCGCAAGGGTGGGTGGCTGAAGAGTTACCTCCAAAAAGGCCATAAATCCACTCACTGATTGCCTGCTTCATTATTTCCACAAAAATAATTGTCCTGAGCTGTTTTGGTTTTTTTCCAGGGTAGGCTCCCCAAGCCTTGTGGTTGGCATTCTGGAGGTAAACAATGACTGAGCTGGATGAGGCTGGGCTAGGGATGGAGATAGCACAACCAGTTCCCACTCTACTACAGGACTCTTAGCAGCCACAAGAGACTGAGCAAGTCATCAGATGAAAAAGACTGTTGGAAACACTGCTGTGTTTGCTCTCCTGGTCTGCATGTCCTGTCCTCATGGGGGAAAGCAGGAGAGCATTGAATAGGGAGGAACAGGAACAGGCTGGGTTGGCCGGGGGAGCGTTGACCCAGATCCTGCAGCAGCTTATGAAGGGGACCATCACCCTTGCTCCGGATCCGAAACCACTGCCTGCATCTGTTCTTCCACCCCTGGAGGGAAACATCTCGCCAACACAGCCAGCTCTGCAGAGCCCTCCAGTTAGAGGTGGAAACAGTCAGTGCACCCCATAATAAAAAAAGCCAAACGAAGGGAAAACTCCCACTAAACCCTTTCTTCAGCTCGGAGGTGTAAAACTAGCTCTGAAAATGGGCAGAGCTGTTTTGATCAGCACTTTCCAGAGAGAGAGGCTGTGATCATCGGAAGGGGAAAGGTATCTGGGAGGCTACACAGAGGGTCCCAGTAAGGACCAGTCTCTGCATTTCTGCTGTTCCCTTTAAGAGACACCGCGCTACGCTTTTATGAGCGATTCTCCTATGAGCCTCACCTACATACTAAACACCCTAAATGTCTGTACAGCACATTGTTTGCTACTACACCTGCCAAAGATGCAGCTGGAATCTACACGTGACAATGAAACAAAAACAACCCCCCCAACCCCCAAAACCCCGAGGACGTATTTAAATAGAAACCATTTCATTTCTTACACCTCAGCACAGGATGGGTTAACAGAAGAGGTTAAAAAACACACTGGAAAGGGGAAAAAAAACAGTATTGACAAAAAAAATAAATAATTGAACCTAGAGAAGGGTATGATTAGAACGCACAAAGGACCTCCATAATAATTTAGTGTCGTTGAGTGTCAAGCTGTGATTCCTACTACGCCTAGACAGCGCCGGGATGTGGCTGACGGGAAGCGGAGCAGGCTGCGGCTCTGTCCCTCTTCTCGCAAGCGTCGCAGCCACCCAAGGCCTCTGCTCACTTGCACGGAGGAAGCACTTAAGAGTGAAAGCGAAGGAAGAGTAAATCAAGAGGTTGGTCTTTGAAGTGAAAAACCCCTTCTCTTTCCCTCCAACAGCTTTTCTGCAGCCCACAAGAGGATGGGGAAGAGGAGAGATCCTGATACAGGACATAAGGAAGCTCCAGCATAGCTCTAACGTTTGTTAAAGAAGGTTTGGGCTAAGCTACCACTGTTCTGCCACGTGCTCTGTCCCCTTTGCTGCCTCCAGCCCCTGACAGCCAGGCCTGCTGGATTCAGGCTCCAAACTGAACTCACGGCAAGGCTGTGCTTTAACCAGACCCATCGAGGCTCCCAGCACAAGGATGTTTAGCCCCAGGCTGAGCAGACATCACCCAAGATGTGCATCTCCTGAGTGCAGCCCTACTTCCAGCCAAGACACCTGCCACCCCCTGCAAACAGTGCCCTTGCATTCCAGCAGAGAACATGGGGTGTCAGTGAGGACTGTGGGGTGCCTGAGGTTGCAAGCACAGAAAACAGACTCTTGAGTTGTGCCAATGCAAGCTCCTCATCTCCCCTCAGCCCCAGACATTTTGTTTCATCTCTTTTCCTCCCAGGCTGGAGGGAGCAGTCACTGACAGCTCCATGAGATCTTCCAGAAGGGGACCTGATTCTCTCTACAGCAACAACTTGGAAGTCCCAGGACAGATTTAGCATGACAGAAAGAAGCAGCATTAACAGCACACAACCCCCAAACCTCTTTTTGCTTCGGGGTGGGGGAAGAAGGACCAGCAAATCCACAGCAGTGAGGCTCTGCAAGGGGGCTTGGTGACTGCCCAGTGCTATCCTTGCCACTCACCATCATTTGACAATGTCCCCAAGCCTGAGCAATGCGATTATCTCCTCTGGCTCGGCAGGGAAGCTGGATTAGCATGCTTAGAATCACCTGATGCGGCCATTTACAGGGTCAATGTGTTTCAAGGATTTAGGAGAGAAAATACACACTTAAAACACCCATGGAGCTTTTTGCACTGACAGGAATACCAACAATTCACTCTGTGCTAGCAACACTGCCCAGGCAACCACCAGACACTGTCTCAAATCAAATTGGCATCATGATAGAAGTTTCCTCAGGTTTCTGGGAGCTGGTGGCCACATCTGACCTGTTGCAGCAAGGCAGGAGCTGGCAGCAGGGTGCCTGGGAGCCAGCGCCTGAGCATTGGGCTCACCTTGTGTTAAGGAGGGAGTGCAGTGGGTGAGAGCAGGAGCATGTATGTGCAGCCAAGGCAGACTTGTCATTAGCCACAGAGAAGATGAAATGGAGAGAAACCCTCTGCAGACCCACATGGAAGGGGCTCAGAAGGAGACAGGGTCAGCAAGTGGGGAGAAGAGGCAGCTTGATCCATCCTAATTTATCTCCAGCCTTACACTGATTTTCCCCAGCCACTTGCAAGCCATGTGGTGAGCTATGGAGCAGTGATGAGATACCAAAGCAGTGCTGAGGGGTGGCAGAGCAGCATGGCCAGGGCCCAGCTACACATGGAGGGATGCCAGAAGAGGATGCAGGCAGAGCAGGACAAAGGAGAGGATCAGCAGAGACAGCACAGAGCAAGATCTGAACTGGAACAGTCTGGAAATCCTGCACCAAACAACACTGAAGATGACCATGGCCTCTTCTCAAAGACCACCAGTGCTGCCACTGGGCCATTTGGTAACAGGTTTTATGTGTTGCAGCCTACCAAAGTGTGGTGGACCCTAGGAAGCTAATAACTATGCAGAGATTAGAGTTTTGGTTGCCTTCCCATCAGCAGTTGGTCCTCAGTCCAGAACAACTTCTGAGAGAGCTCAACATGCACCATCATCCCAGGAAGCTCAGCCATGCCAAGTCAGAACCAAGTGGATGCTAGTCCAAGACAATGAGCACTCTGAGGAAGAGGGGCTGGAGTGCTGCTGCCTGCCTGGGCTTTCATCTGATCAAGTGCCTCTCTGTCAGGAGAAGAGATTCTCCCTGCCGTGCAGTGTTTAGCACTCTTTTTGATCCTGCCATCTTGCACCACTGGCTTCCTACCAAGGAACAGGCTGGGGAATGCAGTGATGGCTGGAGCTGCCTGCTCCAGCTCTGCATCTCAGCCCAGCCAGGCAGGCATGCATGCTGCAATCCCTTCTGGCAGCTCCGGGAAGAGCAGCACTCTCAGCCATGCCTCTGGCAAGCAAAGGAATACGCTTGTTGGCACAGGCAGAAGGGAGGCTGCAGACCCGAAGGACCTGGGAGTTACTAAAGGGGCAGAGGTATCAGAGGATGCTCCAAAAATGACAAACAGCACAGCCACAACCATCACTTTCTCAGGCCCAAACCCAGAAAGAAATGAGGAGTTTCACCTCCAGCACAAGCAGGCAGGGCTAATCCCTCCATGGTAGCCATCTCCCCCAGCATCTCGTACAAGCCTTTGTGAGGTCTGCCTTTTTTTAACTCACACCTACCACCAGGAGCCAGCACGTCTATCCTACCCAGCATGGCAGGGAATCCAGGAATCTCAGTTCACACCCAGTCCCTGAGCAAGTCCCATCCATCTGCATGGATATTACTGACACCAGCTGAGACAAACGCAGAGCTCTGCAGTCACTGAAGAAGGAATCCAAGGTAAGGAAAAAATAACCCAGCTATTTTAAAAGGCAACCACGCTAGAAAAAAGTCCTCATGTGTGAATGCTCTCCCAAAGAGCAAAATGCTTCATGCACTAACGTTACAGCATCAATTTAGCTTCATGTTCCTCATTCTCCTCAACTGCCAGAGCTACTGGACATGGCCCACAGACTGCTTTAAATGAGAGCAAGCCCAGATAAAACACAAGGAAAAAAATACCCTGTGAGCTTTGGAACATGAAGTGTCGGGGGGGGGGGGGGGCAGCGACCACCATATGGTACTGGGAGATGTGTGAGTGTGAGAGTAAAGGATTTTAAGTTGTGAAGCACATGTTGAAAGGGGAACAGTTGTTCCTTGCTGTCGAATCTGACATGAAAGCCAATACATTACCATTTCAGCTAAAAATAAAGACACGCTCCTCCCGAACATTCCAGCTCAGTCAATTACATGCTGATCGACAGAGCAGTCTACTTGGCAGGACCTGCCTACAGAAGAGGATGATCCCTACATAAACTGAAGGGCAAGGCTGCTCTCTCTCCCCTCTGGGCTTTTGTCTCAGGGTGGTGTGACGTACTCATGCATTCTAAAGGGGTTTTCGGCATCGAGAGCTGGTTTTGTGCAGCTGGGATAGGAAGGAGGGGATTAAGCGAGTGCTGGAGAATCGTGGTCTGGCAGGAACAGTGTTGGACTGAAACAGAAAGAATCAGAGCCTGTGGGAGTAGTGGATTGTTTGGGGAAGACTTGGGGAGGGGGAAGGAGAAGCCATCTATGAAGTTGAGGAGGAAGGGGGAGGGTCGTTGTTAGCCAAGTAGTGTGGGAGGACAAAGTGGCCGCACAGCGACGTTTGCCCGCGGAGCTGCGGCTAAGAGCGATCTTCACAGTGCAAAGAGGGCATCCTCCGGGCGCTCCTGCTTTTTCCTGCCGGAAGGGTTTGTCGCAGGGCTGGGGGCTTCCACGGGAGGGGATGGCAGGTTGGGAACCATCTCTGCTGCTTTGGCTCGCTCTTCTAGAAATTTGTCAAACTCTGCAATGCAAAAACAAAAACAGAAAAGAAGGGAGAGAGGTGAGAACAGGGATAGAGGTTAGCAGTGGCTGGCCCTGGCCAGGCTGTTTTTGCAGGCACACGTTTGTCCAGCCTGACTTCCTCAGGAAGGGTATGGACGTCCTTTGAGACACCCTAGCCCAGGCAGCAGAGGGAATCAATCCCATGCTATGCCATCAGCCGCCACAGAAGCAGGGAAACATCATTCCAAAGGGCTGAGCAGCTCAGGGATGCGTTCCTGCTGGCACAAACACAGTGCACAGCCAAGGAAGATGGCAGGAAAGCACTCGCTGCCAGGAGGGCTTCCTCACACCACAGACACAAACTCATTGCTCTGAAATGCTCCCCTCCTGCGTTTCTGCATGCAGAATCATTTGCTGGGGAACATCAGGCTGGGAGAAGTCAGGGATCAAAGCAGATAACTCAGTCTGTGCACTGAGAACAGCTCACAGCCACAGGCGTCTCTGCTTACCTTCACTGGTCACTCCTTCTTCCACTTCATCTCCTTTCTGCAACAGGGAGAAAAAGGCATGTGAAGACACAGGCACTGCTTCACCCTCACTAGCAGCCTCAGCACATGTTTAATGCAACCAGACAGTTTCCACCACTTGTTTCCACATGCTAACTATGTGAGCAGGGTGACCTGGGGAAATGGCACAGCTCCTGTGTCAGGAGGCTGATGGTGACTGACATTTCTCTGTGCTGCAGAGCAGGAGGACGAACACTAGAGAAGCTTCTGAAGATTGCTGGTGGGTAGCTAGGCTTTCCTCAGCGTTGTTTCCACATCAGACAGCAGGCCTGCTCAAAACCTGAGCTGTCTGAGTTGCACAAGCACTGTGCAGGATGCCACCTTTTCTGTCACAAAACCCTTTAAACGAAGCCAGGGCTGCTGTTTGCATTGTGCCTTCAAATAAAATGCACTTTTAGCTGACAAAGGACACACACTGCAAAATAGTCTGGGGCCAATGTTTCTCCTGCAGGAGGGCATTTGAATACAGCAGCTTTCCTGGTGTCCATTCTGCACAAAACTAGGGTGGGCTGCACGAGGGGCATGAGGGGCAGTTAGTGCCTCTCCATAAGACACAAGGGCTGGGATGCTGGGGTGTCCATGTGTTTTCTACTAGCTGTGTAGGACACTTCCAACAGTGCTTTAAGAAGGAAATTAAAAGTCTAAGATTATGGCATCCTTGTCAATCTATCAGGGTGTCTCAACTGGTGTTCCCTTCAGCTGAAACCTGGACATTATGGGTGAAAATCCTACTTGAAAACCTCATGTTGAACCTGCTTTGGAAAAGAAAAATGTTTGTCCATACCATGGCTTAGCTACCAGGAGAATAGGAACATGATGACTGGCCTCACAAAGGTTTTTACTGCCCAAGTACTAAAACTGTGGAGTATCTACCAGCTTTCTGTTGCACAGAGGTTTCCAAAGGCACACAGCAGCCTTTGACACAGCAGAGGTACTGCTTGCTCCACTGGACGCCAAAAAGTGTAAGGAAATACATAATGATGAGCTGATACAATCTGTAACTTCCTCAGCCAGCAAGCAGAGGACTGAAATGACTCATTAAGGAAAAAAACCCAAACCAAACCAAACAAGGGGAGGGGGAACCCAGAAAAAAACAAAAACCCAGTCCAAAGTTTCTCAGAGGGCAGCTCTGTGCTGCACCCACACATGGCCAGGGGGAGACCCAGGCAGCCAGGAGGAGAGAAGCTGTTACTGTCACGGTCACAGCACGTGCAGTCCTCAGGCCTGTTCAGGCATTTACACAGCATTGCTCTGCTCTGCTCTTCTGGAGCAAAACTAGGGGCATGACAGATAGGCAGAGCTACTTTGCTATCTCTCCACGAGATCTTCTCTCCTGCTAAATTAATTTAAATGGCAAAGACAAAAGTTTATGGCTTAAGCAGAGTGGACATGCAAGATGTACTGTATTCCTTTAGCAAAATGAGTCCAGTTTGTAATTCAATTTGAAAATGACTCTCTGTATTGAGGCCTGAAAAAGCTACCTGCAGCTGCAAGGCAGTGACATTTCAAAGACAGCCAGTTGGTCTGCCAACCTCCAACACCCAAAGCCAGAATGTGTTGAAGCACTTCAGGCAGCTTTGGAGAGCAGGAGCTTTTTCCTCCTTTGGTACAGTCAGCTCTGGTGCTGGAGCAGAGAGAGCTGACCTGCTGAAGCATGCCTGCAGCACTGCTGCCAGAGCCTTACAGCTGCCAGGCTAAGAGCTGAGCAAGCAACCACAAGGGGCTGGGGAGACCTTAAGGAGTTACCTAGGGACAATATCTGAAGCTGGAAGAATGGAAGATGATCCTTAGGGATACAGTGACCACAAGGCAACGGTTTAGTTCAGTAAAACCACGTTTAAAGGAGCAGTCTGAAATACAACCCACCACCCCTCCCCAAAATGCACTCGGTTAACTTGAGTCAGATGCTTACATTAAAAACAAGAGCAGAATTAATGCCTGCTAGCTGTACCACTGCTTAACCCTAATGTGTACTGGTACAGCAAAACAAACTCCAGAACAAAGGAAAAGCTACTTTTATCTCTGTCTCTTGTTTGTTTGTTTAATAATCACTAGACAATAACCATTCAGGAGAAACAGAAAGTTATAAATGTTGAAGAGAGACTGCCATAAATTTTTATTATCACTGTTATGAAACATGTTAAGGTTGCTTGCCAATTTAACAAAGACATCTCTGTCTGAGAGAAGTCTAAGCCCTGATCCAGCATCTCTTAAAAGCATGCCTCAATGTAAGCATGTCAAAGCTCGTGCAGCCTTTAAACATGTGCTTTAGGTCTGGTGGAGAACACAGGGAAACCTCAGCACATGTTTAAATGCTTTCCTGTGCAGGGTCCAGAAACACAGGGCTTCTGGAGTGCTGCTATTCTGTGATGTTAACGTGGAGAAGTGAAAATAAAACAACTCATGGGGGGAAAAAAGGGGGTTTATTGAATTGCTGAACACGACCCTATCTCCTCCTGCTGAGATCTTGCCTTCAAAGGGAAATAGGCTGTGTGATTTGGAAGTGTCACTGCCTCCTGTTAGGAGAAGTATCAGTAACTCAGTAATGCATTGAAAGTTATCTGTACAAGAGTGAAAAATGAAAATATAAAGAGTCTCACCAAGTCGGTACTGAGCCACTCCTCAATGTCATCCATGACAGAGGACTGTGCAACAGGGATCTAGGGAGTGCAGCGAGAGAACAGCAAGGCAGGCAAAACCCAAAACACATCCACAATCATGGCCACAGAGCGATGGAAAACGCCAGAAATAAGATTAAAAACAAAACAAAACAAAAACAAAGATGTGAGATGTGCTGGAAACAAAACAAAATAAAAAAGGAAGGGGAAAAAAAAAAGGCAACAAAATATAAATGGCATTTCAAATAAAGAAACACTTGGAAAGGAAATTATGAACAACAAGGCTAAAAAAAAACCCAAGAGAAAGATTATGGGGAATGACGTGACTTGATGCCAGCATAAGACAGGGAACTTCTTGACCACACATTAAAACCATCAAGATGGACTGATGATTCTAATCTGGATCGTGGAAAGCTTTTAAGGGTAGAATACTGGATATCAGTTAGGGTTTGAAATGTTAAAACTGAGCACCTTTTTCTTTTTGAGAATGGGAACTAACCACAGTGATGGGTTGGCAAAAAGAGGGGCACTTGAGGCAACACTCCTATGAAAACAATGTGGTTCTCTCCGCAGGTGGAGGTGGTCAGAGCCCTGAGTACAGAGTCATATTTCCTTCCCCGTCCTCCTCCCACCACACCACTGAGCCTTGGCAAGCCTCAGCACACCAGTTTAAAGCAAAACAGCCCCAGTTCCCCGTCCCCATTCCCCTTCCAAAGGTGACTCTCTCACAACAGAGGCAGTAAAACTCAACGTGTGCCAGTGTGGCGTCTCAAAGGTGAAGGTGAGGAGGAGGATGGGGCAGCAGCTCCTGATGTGGGCAGAAGACAGCATGGTATGCGTTCCTCTTGACTCCTGCTCCACCAAGGCTCACTGGGGCTAGCCCATCAGGCCTCCATGGATGATTTAGCAAACAGGCATGGAAGTTCTGCCTCCTCCCCTGCGCTCAAACCGCTCGGGTTGCGCTGTGCGACTGCGACAGGCAGCGCGCCGAGGGCTGGAGCGCAGCGATTTCACTGCGGGCAGCTGGGTCAGCCAAGGGAAATTGCTGCCTGTTGGGGGTAGGATTTCCTGGCTGACTGCACTGCTGAAACCCGACCGAGGGCTGCAGAAGTAAACAGGAAAGCACCACAACAGATCCTGTAAAGACAACCTGCAAAACCCTTGGAAAACTACATCAGGCACGCAGGTTCCAGGCCAAAGCATGGCAGCTAAGCAGCAGGGCTGGCAGGCAAGAGACCTTGAGGTGCTGGAGAGGCTCTCCTAGGATGAAAAGGTGTTAGAGGCAGTCCCCAGCTCTGCCTGAATCTCTCAGACGAGGAAGAATTGCTGAAAGAGGCTCTGCAGATGAATTTTCTGGGACATCATGGAATCACAGAATGATTTGAATTGGAAGGGAACTTAAAGATCTTCTAGTTCCAACCCCACTGCCATGGGCAGGAACACCTCCTGCTATAACAAGTTGCTCAATGCCCATCCATCCTGGCCTTGAACACCTCCAGGGAGGGGGCATCCACAGCCTCCCGGGGCAACCTGTTCCAATGTCTCACCACCTGCACTATATAAAGAATTTCTTCCTAATCTCCAGTCTAAATCTCCCCTCTTCCAGCTTCAATCCACCCCTCCTCACCCTATCACTACAATCCCTTGTAAAACGTCTCTCCCCAGCTTTCTTTTAGCCCCTTTCAGGTACTGGAAGGCTGCTCTAAGGTCTCCCTGGAGCCGTTTCTTCTCCAGGATGGAGTTTTCTCAGGGATTTCTAGCAGAAGCAGACAGACACTGAATGGCAGGGGCAGCAGCACAGGCTGGTGCTGTTTAGCAGAGCTCCTCACAGAAGTTTTTTTTCTAGTCAGCTGGCCCTTTGCACCGAGGAGGTCAATTAACCTCTTGCTTTGAGGTAAGGTTTAGTTGTGTCAAAGAACTGGAAGTCCAGAGTGCATCCAAAGCATCTCTCACCAAGGGAGGCACCAGGAAAATGGCTTAGCTCCAGCTCTGCAGGTTGCTGGGTGAAGTACATGTGATACATCCAAGAGTGGCTAGAGGTGCAAGTTGTCATTTTCCTTTAATCAGCTAATCCACAAAGATCCCAAGCAGAAAGTAAGTTTCTTCTTTTTTCCTCTGGAATGGGCCAGATTTAGGATAATTTCCCCTTTTTAACTTGCAATGCAGAACTGGATCACACAGGTACAACTACAAGGCAGTGTGCTGAAGCTGCTGTGAGCTGGCCCAGACAGCTACTAAGGAGATGAGGGCTCCATAGATGTCTTCCAACAGTCTTCCTGCCCAAGAACAAGTTGCATCCTGTAAAACTTGCTTGTGAGCCTAACAGCTGTGGAAAATACTGGCTTCAGAGATGTAAGGCAGTGAATTTATTCAGCCTACAGCAACCTAAAAGCTAGGGCAGATGTTTCACCTGTGTCTCTCTTTCCTGGATTGCTTCAACTTGCAGACAATAAGCAATGCTTTGGAAGGTGTAGCCTTCAGAGCTGTTGGTTAGTTTGCCGCTCTGAGAGGTATTTAAGTTTCTTTAAGAATAAGGAAATAAGTATGGAGAGGAGGAGAAAGGTGGGGGGGGGGGGTCTTTTGTTTAGCTGTGAATAAAAAGTGTGGTGGTATCCTAGTCTCTGTATTAGGAGGAACAGCAGTTCAAATTCTGGTTATCCTGAAAACACAGCAGGCAAGTGTGCAAGGAATGGATTCCTGAGCATGGCAGGACTTTGGGAAGTCTGTGCTGCTGTGCTGTGTCAGATTTAGAAAAGAAAAATAGGAAATTCTACTTTCAGACAGGTCTACTTCACATGACAAACAAACACCGACCTCAGAAGTGCAAAGCACTTCTCACAGGTCATATACAAGAAGCAGAGAGAGCTGGAAGATAAACACTTGAGCACGTCAGCCCCTTTTTCTGCTCTGCACTGACCTTTTAAAGAGCTGTCCCCATCTTCCAGCACACTCACAGAAGAGCCAGGGGTTTGCATCTATTGCTCCTTCCATACTCAAACTGCCAATTCACTGTCCTCAGACTCTGAGCTCTGATTTCCCCATAAAATATGGGTTAAATGCATCAGGTTTAATTTGTTTGAGAATAAAGGTGGGGGAGGAACAAACTCTCAAGAGTAACTGGAAGTTTTCAAGTATTTAAGTAGAAAGTTGCACCACTTCTATGTCATCTGAAACTGACCACACAATGCAAGTTCACCTTTTGCCAGTCACTTGTGCACTTGGCAAGTCTCCTCCTTCCAGAAGCCCTAAACTGAGAGATGTGGAGGGGAGTTCTGTTAAAAAAACTAATCCCCTGAAACACAGCAGAAGCAAAGTGAAAATAAATTAGCCAGTTTGCACATTTGAAAAGACAACAGTTTCTGGGAACAAACAGCAGTGGCAGCCACAGACTACATGGAAATGGCTCCAGAATGGGATCCTGTTTTGTTAATACTTTGATTATGCAAACATCCACGGTCTAGTGGAGCTCTTAGTCTTGGCAAGACAGCTCCCTAGATAGTCAGTCTTGGCTGCAAGAGCTGCTTTTATAATGATATTGTGATTTCTTTTATAAGAGCCTACACTCAAAGTCAATGGAAATTAAGCCACAAAGTATTTTGGGGTACTTTAAGTAACTGGCTTTAATTAAAAGTTGGGCTCGTTGTTCAAATTCCTTTTTTTATTTAGTCTTTGGAAAATCCTACAAATGGGAGCATCTCAACAGTCCTGAAAGGGAAATGGAAAAGGAGGGCTGGGAGAACAAAAGTAGGCGTTTGATCCCACAGATCCCACAGGAACCTAGATTTCAAGTTCATCCTTCACCAAGTCAGATGTGTTGGTGTTCTCACCAGCAATCAAAAGCCAAAGAGTATTGCCAATATAGTTCCTCAGAAGTCATAAAATCCAATATTCTACCCTTAAAATGACAGTTTAAGGTTATTATTATCACATTTTATTTCTATTAAAAGTGATCCCACTGGAAAAGAAGCAGGTATGAAATGACAATTCAGGTCTCTAGGTGAGCTCATTAATGTTCTTAATATGCTTAACAAGGTTCATGCTAATTGTTGCTAGACTACCCTTGTGTAGTAGCTGAGTTAATTCCACTTCTCTCTAGATATTTAACAGCTGACACGAGTACTTGGTTAGCTGCTACTCACTCCTGTTAGTTAGCAATAGTAAAGAGAGGGCTGTTGTTCCAATGATAGCAGCATGAGAGCACTGACATGCACACTAGCAGCCTACTCCAGCTTACTACTACAATCTTATCAGCTATTTAAAGCTGTTGTGATCTTGAAATAGCTGCCTGGCCTCAATATTAGAACACTTTTGACTTTACACATAAGGATTGAATTAGCTACTTGATAGCTTGTAGCTGTGTTTATACATCAAGTAGAGGGGAAAGGCAAGAGCTTGGGTGCAGCACGCTCCCCAACACAGCCTGTTGTGCCTGTACAACAACCAGCTGATCTGGATCTGACAGGCATGTCCAGGCAGCCAAAGCCTTCCTTCACATGGGCTATCACACTGTCCTTGTAGAGTGTTCCATAAAATGTTGTCGCTGGACAGGTAACGAAACCCAGGTGGTCTTCAGAACAAAGGAACATGTCTGCTTGCCTTCAGAAGGGAGAGGTGTCTGAGCACACAGATGAAATGAGATTTTCACACGTTCTCTTCCACAATTCAAGCACTTCATTCTCCAAGAAGGTGATGAATTTCAACAGTCTCATGTTACCCAAGTCATTTCCACATCTTAGATCCTATCTGTCTGTTGAAGGCACACAGAGCGGCATCCTGCTGCACTACTAATTAACAACATCTCAGCAAAGCTTTCATTTGATCTTTATCACTTATCTTTACTACAGAGAGATATCTCCTCCCTAGCCAGGCATGCTGCTGAGGTCAAAAAGCAATGCTGAAAGCTGTTCCTATCACCTTCTGTGACTTCTGGTTCAGTTTCACTCTTCCCCTGTTGCTGTCCCAAATAGCATCTGACCCGATGTGGTGGCTTAAGCAACACCTGCTTCTCTCTTTCACAACAAATACCCCTTTGGTATGTGAGCGAGCTGCCAGATTAATATGTTCATGCAAATCTGCTAAAACTCATGAGAGTGGAACTGGAATTACCTGCCCTAAACTGTGGTGGCCTTAATCTAAGGTCTGTGCCTAAGAGCGGCTGATACAGAACCTCAAATGAGACCTGCATAGCCTAACTGCACAAAACCCCAGACCTCTGCCTGCAAACAGATCCAGTACTGGAACAGCTCCCTAAGTACACAACTGAACCAGGAGCACTCTCTGCAGGTATTATTTTGTCTGTGTTGGTTTAGCAGGCATAGCTGGAGTGGATAAAGGTGTGGTTTGTGTCTCCATGGTCCTGGTGTCACCTTCCCAGCAGCTGTGGATTAAGCTGAAACAGAAACAATGCTGCCAAATTCACTGAAAAAGCACACGCCGAGCCCTGAAGGAGCCTCTTTTCTGTGCTGGTGAACTACGATGCACAGAAGTGGAGTGAGGAGAACTCAACCCTTAGCTTAAATGTGCCACAGTTGGAAAGAACATCAGGACAGGAGGGATGTGGGTACCACTCTGGCAGAGGGAGAACAGCCCGCCAGGGCTCTTAGCGTTGCACAGGGATGGGAAGTGGCGGTGTCAGCTCACCCCTCCTCTTTCCTCCTCATCTCAAAAGGAGAAAAACTTACCAAAGAGTGTGCACATCAAGTTCATACCTGGGATGCCAGTTACTCCACTGGCATTGCAAAGGCTACAAAGTCATATTAATAAATATGGTTAAGAACTACAGCCAGTTAAGAGAGAAACGGAGTTAATGATTAGTCTGGTATTGGTTTAGGTGTTTCTCTCTTGTATTTAGCATACAAACAAGGTGACAGGCTTGTAAGAGCAGCGACTGGCTGGACAATCAGACCCCCTTCCCTCCCCAAATCCATATGCCTCCATAAATGCTGCAGTATCCTTTTTTCCAGATTGAATAACCACAAGCCAAGGAAGGAATATTGTGTTTGTTTTTTTAATAAAGCAGTGGTGTGAACAGCAGGGGGGCAGATTTCATGCTTCCCTGCTCTTGTAAACAGTGGAAAGGCAAAGAAGAGGAACTAACTCAATCACCGGATTATTCATTATGGATGAACATCTAACAGTGGCATAGAACACCTCTGGCTGCCACAGAGCCACCAAACAGCGAGATCCTCTGTCAACCACAGTCAGCTGTATCAGAGCAAAGCAAGTGCTGCTCACTTGACAGCTTTTCACTCTCATGTGGGTCTCTGACAAGCACTGGAGTGAAACTCTGGCTCCCAAGGATAGGTAACCACAGCTGGGCTTACCCATGTGTGCTAGCAGGCATGGGACTGCTTTTGGGTGCTTGCATGGGCAGGCAGATGTGACAGTAAATATGCACATGTCTCATCTCTGTGTGTGCACCAGGCATGCAGACTGCTGACAAATCCACGAGCAGGCCCTCAGGAATAATCTGGATTAGCCCCAAATCCAGAAGAACAAACAGACAGTGTTTCACAGAGCTGGTGCACTTTGACATTGCACACTCCAGGTTTTCTCCACCTCAAACTCTCTGGGATGCTTCTCTTTATAAGCACAGGGCAGCTTAGTCTGGGGCATTCAAGGCTCTGCCTCAGAGCCAGGCATTCCTACTCCATGGGTCTCCTGATGCCCAGCTCCACACACAGCACTGCAGGTGAACCCCAGGGAGTTCCAAAGGGAATTCTGAATTGCACCTTTCTGAATCCAGCTGCAGCCAGGACTGTCTCAGAAGGACTTTGTACTGTTAGGTCACATTATTGGAACTAACCTCAAACACTTAAAAGTGATGGATTATGTTGTCCAAATATATAAAATTGGTCTTAGAACTTCGCTTTAAGGCAGGGCTAAGGCTATTTTTTACCTACCTCTGACTTCTGCACTTAAAACAGGCTTTTGAGCTTCTCTCTGCAAGCATGTTGATGAAGGACAACTTCAAACAAGGTCAAAATGTGTAGAGATTCAGTGATCTTCAGAAGCTTGATTTTATCAGAGCACTGGCTCCACTAGACATGGGAATTAAATCTTTCAAGTCAGAAACACGATTGTACCTTTTAGAGTCTGAAGCCTAATGCCAGTGGGGTGGAAGATGTCAATCTGGGCAGCAGTTCTCCCATTCCCTTCCTCTCACACACAACTATCCCAGCATTACTCAGTTTGATTAGGTTATGATCCTACATGCTCCATATGTTTATTTCAGACCATGATGCAAAGCACTACCAAAAGAGGCTGTTACAAAGACAGGTAGAAAGTGTCCTCTTTTTGAACAAGATCCATGAGACTTGTGTTTATCCCTCGAAAAGTGGATACTGCATAAATAAATCAAGACAGTATAAGGAACCAGCTGGATCCCCACACCTCTTCTGAAGGTGATGTGGGATCCTACAAATAATTCAGGTGGTTGCAGGCCTTTGTGCAGTATAAAGCAGAAATTGGTTGGTATAAATCTTTCCCTTTGCCCCAGGTAATCATGTAGGTGGGAAATCAACTCCTTGTACTGTCTGATTTCAAGTGGTTCAGTAGGGCAGGACAAGAGGTGAACAGAGGATGGTTATTCTAGGAGAAGGGACTGGGGTGGGCAGTAGAAGTCGCTTCACTGGTGAAGTCCTCACCATTCCTTGTGTAATTAGCCACTTGTCTATGGGCTCCATGTCTGAGTTCCCACCTTTACCTCTCCTCTGTGTTGAGAACAGAAAGGTCCATAAAGAGAGAAACCACAGCAACAACCCATGATAAATAACAGCAGCAAATCAAAAACTTCACATACACATTCCACACACACTCAGAGCTTTGCCTTACAGAGCTCTGGCCCTGGAGGGACAGACCTCACCCTGACCTCTGCACTTCCTACAGACAGTTCACAGAATTTGAGCACTTCCTCCATCCTGATATTAAAAATAATAAGAATAATTTAAAAGAATCACTGCCTAGTAGTGAGGCTGATGTTTGTCATCTTCTTAGAAGAAAAAAAAAGTGTAGACTACACAACCTGCTAAAATCAGTCACACTTTACTGGAAACACTGAGGAGCTTGCCTTGTTGATGAGGCTGTGAGATGCAGCATGCCCTGCTTACCTCCTCGTCTCAGCAGGCAGGCTCTGCCCCAAACTCTAATAGCTCTAATGACAGCGTTGAGCAGGAGGGTAAATAATGGCAGTTTGCTGCAGTGTCCTGGCAGGCTTTCAAACTGCCCCTCTTGAAGGGCAGCAGAGGTTAAAAGGACCATGCTGATGCATCCAGCTCCTCTGAGCGGGTTGCAAGCTGCACGACACAGCAACAGCAACACAAAGATTCTCAAGATGGCTTCTTGTCCTTCAGCATCTCATCCTTGAGCCAGGGCCTGGATGCAGAGTTCCCCTTAGCACTGGAGAGGCTTGCCTGGAACTGGCAGAGCACAGTGGTTCCAGCCCACTGGTCCTGCCAGAACTGGGCTAGCTCTGCAGAGACCTCCTTCCAGATACCTCTCCTGTCTCCATTATCACAGATAAGGGAGAATCAGCTCTAAGCTTTTATGTCTCATTTCAGTACTTGAATAGAAAAAAAAGGGAGGTGGGGAGGGAAATCATTCCAACTTCATCTACTAGCTGTGTAACACTAGAGAATTGTTTCTTGGACACCTCTCTTCCCAGCTGTGATCACGCAACAACTCTGTGGCAACAAAAGCAATTCCCAACATGGAAAAGCAATATTAAGGAAACAGTGTATTTTTAGCTCATCTTGTTTCCAGCTGCTAAATCACATTAAAAGACAGCTAATGCCACGTGATTGGCCATCTCTCCACAGACTCTTCTGAGAATGACTACATTAGAGACGTCGGATGTGCTGAATTTTACCACTGGACAACTGTGCTGGAACAAGATGTGTGCGAAGAATGTGCTGGGATGCTTTTGGCTCCTCCCTAGAGCTGTTCTTAAATTAGCTCTCTGCCCAAATTAACCTGTGCCTTTCATTCACTGAGTGCTGCCAGCTTTATTGCTACACATGCTGGGACTGGTAACTTTAAGGAGAGTTTAGTTTTTATTTCCTTTAAGGAGAGACACCCACAAGCCTCACAACAACACTTGACAAAAAGTAGTGTTTACCCATTACCAAAAGACTGCTGTTCTGATTCACAGACTCATAGAATGGTTTGGGTTGGAAGGGACCTTGAAAATCATCTAGTTGCAATCCCCCTGCCATTGGCACAGACACACTTCACTAGAACAGATTGCTCAAGGCCTCATCCAACCTGGCCTTGAACACCTCCAGGGAAGGATGATAACATGGTACAGTCTTTGGGGACCTTTGAAAAGAGGCTGATAGTCTCTATAACATCTCAGAGCCCAAAGTTCCACAACCCATAAAGCATTTGCCCCAGAAAACTTTGACCATCAGATTAGCTTCGAGACAGCCCTTTGAACTGACAACACTTAGGGCAGAGCAGCAGCTCTGCTGGTGTGAGTGACACATCGCAGTGGTGCCTCAAGCAGAACTGGCTGAGAACAAAAGTGTTAATAAATAAGGACATGACCCTGTGGCCACAGGGGAATTCAACCCCCTTGACCAGCAGCTAAATGCGAGCCCTTGCGTTTGGTTAGCCAGGAACAAAGAGCAGAAACTCAAATCCTTTTGCAGGTCCTGCCAGTAACACAGCTCAGTGATGCTGGGGGATTGGGCTATCACCACTGCCCTCAAAAATTCCTCTCTTGCCACCCCCTTAAGATTCTTAATTTTGTTCTCGCCTCCCCCTTTTCCCTCTGGCATACTGCTGGCATGAGTTTTTGTGGGGTCAAGCTTAAACCTGGTCACAGGGCTACCCTGGGTTACCAATTCCCCTTTTTGCAGTAGGACAGGGACAGGGACAAGTTGCTAGGTCTGTGGGACAGGGGAATGCTATGTATAAAATCACTGCTGAAGCCCCACTACCACTGAACTATGGCCAAGGCAAGCAGCTGTGATCTGACCCCAGCTGGCTCTGAGCACAAACTCTCCTTGGCTCAGAGCACAAGCTGCCAGGCATGCCAGCTGCCCCCAGCACTCCCATTTCAACTGATGAAAGAACCAGGGCGGGAGCAGCCAAGGCATGGGGAGGCAATTCTCCATGGAGGGAGGGGTGTGCATACTGCTCTGGCTCTCCCAAGCTACGCTGGCTCTGCCATGCTCCCTAGTGGTCAGCAGACACTAAAATTAGATGAGAGAAAAGCTCTGACCTTGCTCTAGAAACCTACACATTGCTAAATACAAAAGAGCAGGAGAGTTTTAAAAAGCAAGGATGGTAGAACGGGGTTGGGAGACAATATGACAGTTCTTTCCCCTTCTGCCTTCACCGGGGCATGGGTATGTGCAAAGCTGGCCAAGCTTGCACTCTCAAACTGCAAGGTGACAGCACGTGGGCCTCTTCTGCCCACACAAGACAGCAGAAGCCTGCCTGGGACAGACAGGACAGAGACTGCATGCAAGGGCAGCTAAGGCAAGGCATGTGAAGCAGTAAAAGTCTACACAATTCCTCTTGCTCAAACTTGCTCCTGTATCCAGGCACTCTGAGCAAAGTCTGGTAGATTAAGACTGCAAAACTAAACCAAACAAATGCACACCAATGCTCACAAGATGTTTGCCACTTATATTTTTAGCAGTGATTCCATCCAAGAGCTGGACTCCCCACACACACCCCAGGCAAGCTGCAAAAGCACAGGAGAATTTATCCACAGTGATTTTGATGTCTTTTAGGCCGGTGTGCTAAGTAGCAGCTCTTTAGAGATCATTACTGAGCAAGTGCTTGCTCCTAGATATCAATTTCCAAATAGCCAGCACTAGCATGTTGCTGGAATACAGAATGAGAGCTCAAAGCAGCTGCCTACAGCTTGGATTCCACACACTGCTTCAGATAACAAAATGCAGAGCAAAGACCTACCCCTCCTGTGTTCTGTTTTCGAACATCCAGGGCAGATGCCAGTCCTTTGACAGCCTGTGGATCCTCGTACGTCACACTGAAAGAGAGGAACACACCACAAAACTAGAAGGAAGTCCAGCAGTCACCCCACACAGAATGCATTTGCTGCTCTGATTTACTCCCCTGGAAATCAGAGAGCACATTCTTTTGCTGAACAAGACTTAAGTGTACTGAATGTACTCCAGGAAGAGGAGTGTGTTCTGGATAAAGACCATCCAGCAGTTTCAGAAGCACGTTGAAGCGAAACAGTAAGACTGGCACAATGAAAGGTAGACAAATAGGTCATGAGTGTGCCCAAGAGCCAGCAGGGGACAGTGAAAAGAGGCCTGATTACAGATTATGTTTTGCAAAGCTTTGATGATGACATTTGGAAGCCTGACCTTGATGTGTGCATGAAGGAGGAGGCAGAAGGAGACTCGAAGCCAGATGAACCATAACTAAGCAACTGCAGTGAAGCATACAAAGCAATGCACTATTCACAGAGCTTGGATTTTAAAAAGCTTCTTAAATTGCTATGCAAAAGGGACACGTAGCAGTCAGGTGACAGAGGCAACAGCATAATTTCTCAGAGCACAGTGAGCCATGAGCTGAAGCAGACGCCAACACCTGCCCTCAAGGCAGCCCTTGGGAGGAGCCATGGGGCTGAGCAGGAGGAGCACGTCCTCCTCCAGCATGTTGGCTTCTCCCAAGCTCTGAGCACAGCACCCAGAGGCTCTCACCTACACACTGTGGCAAGTCACAGTCACATCTTCACTGCCTTGCTGCTGCTCCACTTACACAGCACACAATCCAAGGAAGACACATCAATCCTCCCCTGTGAAATCACAGGCTGCTATGTGCTCCTTGTTCCATTAGCTCGCAGAAGCAGATAGAGGTGCACTGGGGGAAGACTAGTTTTGTGCTTCATTTAGCACAAGAGACAGGGACCTCCATTACATCTCTCTGCAATGCATCTCCTTTCTGACTATACATTAGGGCTCTCAGCCCAAAATCTCCAGTGGTAACGTACATCTCTACAGCAGAGCACATCTTCTCAGCACCAACAGCTCTACTGGTAACCACAAATAAAAGATCCTAATAAATCTGCTGGCTCAAGTTTCACAGAGCTGGTAAGATTTTGATAATCTGCTAAGGGCTGAGCTAAACTATTCAACAACCTCTCTTAGTTTGAGACAAGATATTGATGATGTTCTAACTGCTGGTAGCAAACAAATCCTCTAGAGTCTGAAGCCAGAAGGAGTCAAGAGACAAATCCTCTAGAGTCTGAAGCCAGAAGGAGTCAAGAGACGATGTGTGAAGAAAAACACCTGAGTGTCTTTTACTGAATCTTGCTTGACAAAGGATCAAAGGACTGCTTAATAAATGCATAGATTTACTTTACATTAAAATAATTTGGCCTCTTAAATGCCCTTGAAAGTGCCACATTAGCAGCTCTAGAGATGCAAGCCCTATGCACATAAACAAATTAAGGATAGCACAACAGCTGGGCAAGCTACACTGCCTTGACAGCCTACGAGTGTCTGACTGCTTGGCCAAAGGGAGAGTTTAACTGGATAGTAATTCTCTTTCCAAGTCCTCAGTGACAGTAATTCAGTCATGAAAGTGTATCCATGACCTTCAGGTGGAGGACTCTTATGGTCCTGTACCTCAAGCACTGGCTGGGTGGATGGGATGACAAGCCTTTATGAGAGAAAGCATGTGCCGAACTAAAGGCAAGTTTAATTCCAAGTTTCCAGTGAGCTCATTAACTAAGACAGTCAACAACATTACTCAGCCAGTCTGCTCTGCCCAGCAGCAGGAACTTCTCCACTTGGTCATATTAATAATGACCAACAGGATGAGGATTGGATTAAAAGCACAAAAACATACACCAAAACTACTTTTGCAGTCTGGAATCAAGTCAAGAAGTTTCAGATTTATGCCTTTAGAAAAGAGCAGTGCTGTGACTCAAACAGTGCTAAAGACAAACTCCAACATACTTCTTTCGTTGTTCAGCCAAGGAACTGCCTCTTGTCTGTGCAAACATGTCAAAGTCATCACGAGGATTACAGTGTTGTAAAGAGCTGAGGGAGCCACTGACGTTGTTTGTACCCAAGTCTGCAACCAGAGGAAAAGAAAATGAACCAGTGAAGTAGCAAACCAAATGCAAACACCACGGTCATGACCGACTTGGTTAAGGAGGATGACATTAACAACACACAACAGCTAGAGAATCGCAGATCATATAAATAGCATCTATCTCACAGCTGCAGCACTGAGCCCAGCTCTGTCCAGAAGAATATGGAAGCTGCTAACCATGAATTTCTTAAGAGACAAATGAAGAAATTGTCTTATTCCTCCCACAAGCACCACACCATGAGTACTCCTCATCCAGAGCGGTGTTGGGGAATGGGTGTGCACCTGCTGCCATCTCATCTTGAGGTACTTACTACTATCTACTACTACATGGTCTCAGATGCTGGGCATGCATATTAGTCTTCTTCACAGTGCTGTCTTGTAGCTATTGACTGTGAAACCAACAGTTTCATATCACATGATACAATGTTGGTGCAGTGCTGAAAGAGGTGGAGAATCTTCAAATAAATCGAGTGATCTTATCAAGCAATCTTTGGTTTGATTTAATGTAACACTCCTAATAGTTTCACAAAGTCCTTCCTCCAAAAATTTGTCTCTTTGTAGAAGGGGAATCAAGAACCTTCACCAGACTGATTTCATCGAGAGTTATGGCTAAGTAGAAATAACAGTACACATTTGCCCATCAACAAGGATCTGCATCCTCTCCTTCAGTTAATAAATCCCTTGTTTGTGCCAGGCTGGCTCCCAACTTCAGATCAGTGCAGTGCAAGGAGTAGGAAAGCCCTCTCAGTTCTGTAAGCCACACACCCAAACCTCCTGAAGGCTACAGGGCAACATTAATCAGGCAGTGAAAAGCCAAAGGGAGCAGAACTTCCCTAGCCCACACAAGAAGAATAGCTCCTTATAAACGTCAACAGCCCAGTGCCATAATGGATTGTGCTGGGTGTTCAGGTCAGTCACAGGCACCTCAGTAACTGGCTCAGACTTCACAGAATCATAGAATGGTTTGGGTTAGAAGGGACATGCATTTGGATGGCCTAGCAGACTGTTCAAGACCCACAGACTAGTTAAGGCTTGAAAAAGTCCACACTTTGCAGCCTCTTGTTCATCAGTCCTAGTTAGATCAGGTACTCACCAAGCCCTGCAAGCTGTGAAGATAGTGAAGACTGGGGTGCTGAGTTTCCAACCATTGGGCTCACTACAGCTGGAGAGCCAGGACCCAAATCTATTAAATTATCTTCTGTCACCTCATTCAGTACCTGTTGGGACACAAGAAAGGCAGCAAGTTACACATGCCAGAGGTTTCAGCACAGCATTAAACAACAAAACTAATGGGTACTTGCTAAAAAGCTCCTGCATAATGCTCAATGGGCCAATCTCTTGGATAGTAGGGTGATAAGTGCAGAATAAAAAGGCTCAGCGACCAGGAAACCACAGTTTGACTGCTCAGCATAGCAGGAAACTCTTCTGGAAGTCATTTACATCTCTTCAGATTTAGCTAATGTGCTCCATGTCTTTTAGGACTGGATCAACATCAGGTCCAAATCAAACTGAATTTCTCTCATCTTCCACATTAGGTATAAATTGTTCTCAGAAACAAAACTTCTTTGCTGTGACTGAAGTTACAGTGCAGAGCCCATTCTGAAGTTTACATCACACTGCAGGAGAAGTGGCAATCAAACAGGCAAAGTAAACAGAGGAAATGGTTGGAAGAATGTTGAACAGAAATTGCAAGAGTGCCACATCTGAATTAATTATGAACTCAGATCTTGAACACTTTAAAACAGCTATAATAGAGTTTTCATTAGAAGAATAATTAGAACTGTAGCTCTTCAGCTTGAAAAGGAGCTGCTGAAAAAGCAGAGAGGTTCCTAGTATTACAAATAGCATGAAGGAATAAAACTGAACAGTGGTATTGCAAGAAAGAATCACAGAATGGTAGGAGCTGGAAGAGACCTCTGGAGATCATCCAGTCTAAGCCCCTTGCTGAAGCAAGGGTGCCCATAGCAGGCTGCTCAAGATCACAATGTCCAGGTGGATTTGGAATCTCTCCAGAGAAGGAAACTCCACAACCTCTCAGGGTAGCCTGCTCCAGGGCTCTGGCTTGCTCAGAGGAAGACATTTCTCCTCATCTTCAGATGGAACTACCTGGGTTCCATTTTGTGCCCATTTCCCCTTGTCCTGTCACTGGGCATCCCTGAAAAGATGTGCTGGGTTTCTGGGAGGGCTGTTGTGTTTCTGTATGACTTATTTAACTTGTATATTTCTGTCTACAGCTGTATATATTGTAAATATCTGCTTGTGTATTATGCTAAGCTGTAAATATAAAGCTTCATTCCTTAATTTCCAAGGGGGGTGTGTGTGTGTGTAACACCCAAACCATCACAGAAGAGTCTGGTCCCATCCTGTTGCCCATCACCCTTTAGCTCTTGCTGAGCATTGAGAAGATCCCCTCTCAGACTGCTCTTGTCCAAACTAAACAGCCCTAGGTGCCTCAGCCTTTCCTCATAACAGTGACACAGTGAAAGAAGAATTAGGTGGAGCAAATAAAAATAATTTACTTGATCAAATGTAAACAAATTAATTTGTTAATATTAAATATGCAAAAATGTGCAGTGAAACTGTGGAAATCACTGCTTAAGGACGTTCTGAATGCCTGAAGTCCACACAGAGTCAAAAGCAACCAAAAAAAAAAGTTAACAGAGGAAAGAAAATCTATCAAGGACTGTAAACACAGAGATGTTTTAGTGTAGTGTCTTTCTGAGCAAAAAAGTTGTCACTCGATGTTTGCTACAGGATCACAGGATGGTAGGGATTGGAAGGGACCCAAAGAGATCATTGAGTCCAACCCTCCTGACAGAGCAGGGCAATACTATCTAACACAGATCACAGAGGAACACATTCATACAGGCTTTGAAAGTCTCCAGAGAAGGAGACTCCACGACCTCTCTGGGGAGCCTGTTCCAGTGCTCTGGGACCTTACAGTAAAGAACTTCCCCCTTGTGTTGAGGCGGAACCTCTTTTGCTGCAACTTACACCCATTGCTCCTTGTCCTATCCCAGGGAGCAGTGAGCAGAGCCTGTCCCCCCTCTCCTGGCAGCCTTCACATACTTATAAACATTTAACAAATCCCCTCTAAGTCTTCTTTTCTCCAGACTAGAAAGCTCCAGGTCTCTCAGCCTCTCCTCATAAGCCATGCCCTCCTGTTCCCTAATCATCCTCAGTAGCCCTCCGCTGGACCCTCTCCAGCAGATCCTTTCTCGTGTTCTTTTCCTGGTGTCCATTACTGACCACTGCAGGAAGGACTCAAGCTGGCCACGTAGAAGGTCTGCTACTAGTGATATGAGGCTGGCTACTTTGGTGTAGCTGCTGGTATACTGAATGGAGTTAGGTACTTACTCCGTTGCTGGCATTTTGTGCTGAACGTCCTGATCTGTACCGTTCAAATCTGTTCAGAAAAAAAGACAAAAAACCCAGCGAGGACTATCAAAGCCACCAATAAACAATGAAACCCACCAGTTTATAACAAAGCCATGGCACATTTTGCACTGAACTTAATTTGCTTTGGTTTAGGAGGGAACCTTGAAGGCTTTAACTCCAAGCCAGGACAAAGGGAGGACAGTTGCCAGAGTCGCGTTCTTGGCAGATGTGGCTTTTAAGCTGACTAACCTGATCTTGGAGCCTGAAACACTCTGTAGAATTTGTCTTTGGTTTGGTTTTGTTTTTGTCTCATTAAGTGCTTCGTGATAGACTATTATGTTAGCCAAGGGACAGGAGCAAGATTGATGCTCCCAGCTAAATAAGCGGAAGGCTGCAGCAAGTCTTCCTCCCACTTAACAGCTCCCTCTTGCTGCAATCCATGTAAATGAGGCGGCCTACGCAGGGCAGCACAGCCCTACCCGAGAGAAACAGTCATTAGCAGATTAACCTCTTAAAACATTCTAGGTCAGCTCAAAGATCATCAGAGCCTACGTTCGCACAGGTTGGTAGTTCCCAAGAAAGAGAGGTGATGATGTTGGAGAAATATCCTCCTAGTTCTTAGGGGAAGAAGTCTGCCTAGTCAAGATCTGGTGTCTTTTCTGCTACTTCCCCAACCAGCTGGGCTGCTGGGGCTGCAAACCTAGACCCAGCTTTTAGGAACTCAAAAAAGCACAGGAGGAACTACCTCCTCCCAGGGCCTGTCTAGGTCTCCTTCCTTACCAGGAAAAACGCCATGATTTCTCAGGAGGGTCAAATGCTCCCTCATTAAAAAGCAATCAAATATTTGATATTCATATAATCCTGTGGGGTTTCTCCCAAATGGACACAACACAACAGGGAATCTCAAACAATCTAAAACGTTTTCTTACTGCAACAGAGGACAACACACACTTAAAAGGCAGCAAAACCCAAATTCAGCCCCAAATTTCCATTTTAGGAAACTGTGGGTGTCTACTATTACTGGAAATCCAGCTCCCTTTGCTGGAAACCTGACACCTCCCACCTCAACTTTCTCACTCAAGGGCTTATGAACCACAGGCTTGTTTCCATCCTTCTCAGCACAGGCCAGAGCTGCTGCTTGAGTCACTGGCAGAGCTCAGTACCCATCCTTGGAATCAACGTGATCAATGTGGAGCTTTTGGAATGGCAGAGGAGGAACTGGAATTTATTGGAACGCTCAGACCGGCACAGCTATTCCACAGCAAAGAGCCTGCTAACATCACTCAGCTCACCTTTCAGTGTCTAATGACTACACATACATTAGCCTCAGGCAGCAAAGTCACCGATGGAGGGAAATAGAAAAAATATTAAGGGTGCCTAGAATAAGCCTTAGTGACAGTGACACTCTGCCACTTGTAGAGTCGTGCCCGTGCATGACACACTGTACCATTTCACATCAAAAGCCACCATTTGTTTCAAACTTTGGCCCCACCTCCTCTGAACGACTAAATCAAAGATAAAATCGAGGCCACCGAGTCTTCCTTCCAGCCTTTGCCATGTCAGCACAGACTCACAGATCTAGAGTCTAATTGATTTTTAAAGGCTTGAGAAACAAAGCCCTGTGCCGAGAGCAAGGAACAAAGGGTACTCTTTAGTGCCTCCCTCCCCAAGCCTGTCATTAAGGGGAAGATTAAACTTTCCCAAGACTGCTGTATCACGTGGCACCTCCTGCACCAGATGTGGCTGACAGAGCCTTTGTCTGACACGTCCAAAGTCCTCTGACCCACGGCCAGCCCCTGGGGATGATTCCCGCAGACTAACTCTTCAGGGCCTCAGCTCTGCACAAGACAGGCTTTTTTTTCCCCCCTAAGATTTTAAGCCTTCCTTAAAAACAAAACTCTTACATGCACGAAGATCACACCCACCTCAGCTGCCCCTACACTAGTAAGGAAAACAGAAAGCGCAGAGATCAGAAGTCAGAGAGCTCACGGGAGGTTCCCTAAGCCAGGAAGCAGCACAAGCACTTGTGCGGAGCCCAGGCAAGCATAGTGGCTGTGCTATTTTTGGTCTCAAGTCTCTACATCTGTAAAGCAGCACACAACAGGGACTTCAGACTCAGGTCTCTGCTAGTTCACTGTTTTGCACAAGGTTGCCCTTCATTTTATGGCTATGCCTGTTGTGAAATGGAGTAGCTTCCATGACAATGCCCCACAAAAAATCAATGGCTAGGAGACAAAAGAAAAAGAATAGAAAGTGATAGTATTTAAGTGCAACAACTGATGGAATGTTACTATAAAAGAGCACAAAAATACTCTGTGAATGCTCTCTGTGGTTTGGTTCTCTGCATGTGGTTATGTTGGACCCGTGGCCCAGATGGCCAACTCTTGTCAAGTGACTGTTTTGACACTGAAGTGAAAATCCAGAAGCACTGATGGAAAAGGTGCCTCACCTTTCGTATCGGAGGAAGACGTTATTTAAGTCATCATTCACATGCAGCAGCTCCTCTGTGACTTCTTCATTGGACACTCTTGAGATAAGCTCCACAATTCTCTGCTGCATGGCTCTACAGGTCCGGTTCAGTTCCTAGGAGGAATGCATCGTGCACACACATTCTGATAAGCAGCCAAATTTAGTTGAGTTCTGTTCACAGCCAAATGTATCCCCCAGCTGAGGAACACTAAGACAAGTCTATCTTTGCATGATTAAATGTCACCCAAAAGCACATCTAATCAAACATGCCCTTCAAGAGATGATGGCATAAAACCTTGAGAGCCTATTTACAATTCAACATCCTGATTCTTCTTTAACTCTGAGCACTTCAGAAAATAAATATCTGTATTTCAGTGATCTGTTTTAAGAATAAAACATGTTAATACAACAGCTTTCCAGAAGAGAGCTTTCAAGGAAAATTCAATCTGTTCTTTTTGGCAATATCATCCTTAAAAACTAAAAGTTGAACGTGGTGGAACGAGTAGGGATAAAAGGTTCCTCAGGGCTACCACAAGTAGGAAGAGAAGTGTTGGGGACACAGAACTTAACCAACTACTGAGAACATGAGGGAAGATGCAAAACAAGGAGCAGGAGCATGGTAGGATAAGCACTCCACACACACTTCAGTACTGAACTACACACAGAAATGTTCCCTTCAACTCAGCAGTTCCACAGAAGGAGACTGCAAAAAGGCAGCTTTGGAAGAAACTCGTAAAGAACATAGAGTAAGGCCATTTATTTTAGAAGTCTCTCACACCAAGAAATCTAGATTTAAGTTTGCTAAACCAGGAGTTCTCCTGCTTCCGTGACATCTCTTCCATCACCAATTACTTGGCAGAATTCTTCACTTCTGAAAGGCCTCAAGACCAAAGGTCAAACCTGATCTGTTGAGGAGGAACTACAAGAAGAGACGTGACATATGGCATGGCGCCACTGATTAGACCCATGGTTTTACTTCAGTAAGCACTGACATTCCAACTAAAGCATGTCCCTCTCATCTTCTGCACCCCCACCCCCTACCCCCCTGCTCCTAGCTCCACTTCACAGCAAAAATTGAGCACTAAACAAGGATGACTTGTTGGTACACAACCTTCGGGATGAAAGCAAAAATGTGTTTGTTTTCCTTGCTTGGTCTGACATCCTAAGCTCTGGATAAATTTCACCTAGTGCAATCCAGCTGCCTTAACAGCTTGAGGAATGTGTTCTCCAGTGTCAGTTTTGATCCCATCACTTTAGAAGCAGATTGTGACATTTCAGAGGTTTGTTTGCTGCCTCTCTGAGAGGGCTGACAGTACCTATCTATTCTGCTCAGAGCTGGCTCTCTAGCAAGCTGTTTACATTTGATTGTTGGAGAAAATGTCAGGAATTATTTAAGGAGGAGGGCTATATAAACCTCAAAGCAAGGAGTCCTTGCACGCAGCACCCAGCTTTCAAAAGACTAGCCACCCTTTGTGATCAAAACTGGGTTGTCCCCAGCTCCATGATTCAGATTTAGGATGCATCAGTCAAAGGAAGGAACCAGTTGGAATAAAGCAGCATTGCTGTCGCTCCATTTTATGATCAAGTCCTTTCACCTTAAAGCTACGCTGCAAGGTTATGCTGTCAAGATGTTAGGAGATGTTTCTGAATGTAAGCAAGCTGCTCTCTGCTGGTTTGGTCTGCTGTGGTTTCCTGGAAGCTTCTTTTGTTTTGAGCAGTCCGACCCAAATGGGCACCAACTGAAAGGCTCTTTATTGCAAAGCCTCTCATCAGCTGCCATGATGGCTGTGAGACAAACACACACCACCACTGCATGGGAAAAGAGACCCCAGTTTCTGGATGGATTTCAAACTGTGTATCACAGAGAGCAATTCCCTGCCTTCCTCCAAATATTGTGGTGGGACCTCATCCTGCCTGCTAGAGAATCAAACCAGAAGACTACTTCTGAAGCTATGGAAAGGCAAATACCATGTTAAGGGCAGCAGCTGGAATGCCAGACCACAGTATTCTTCATCTGTGTTCCATGTGGTACTGTATTACTTTCCTCAGCCCAAAGGTCATCCTGCTGCCACTGGCCTAAGGAAGCAAGTATGAAGCCTGAGACGTGAGCTCAGCTTACACCATTTTACCTCTTGAGATAATAAATGCTGCACTGGATTGAGATGTTCCAGCAAACAAATCCCTTCTGATTACCCAGTCTAACCCTTCAGACAGCATGAAACCTCTCCTGAGTGGTATTCTCCTTAAGATGCTACCTTCAGGAGAAGCTACCAGGCAGCCTCTAGAAAGACAGTTTATATATAACATTTTGAGTGGCAGAGGATCCACAGGCCCTTGGCAATATTTTGTCCAGCTGGAAACCTGGAGTGGTTTTCTCCCTGCATAATATCTAGGAATGTTTTTACACTGTGTAAGTGATGGTGGAGGATGCAGAAGAAATAGAAATGCTCAGGGTTTACAGATCCTCCAGTAAATCTGAGCTGTGTTGTGGTAAAGGGGACCCCATGTTCAATATTGGGAAGAAATTTTAGCTACATGGAAAAGAAAGCACTGAATAAGTTTCAAGGGAAGTGAGTAAATCCTGGTCACTGGAAGCCTTAACAAATGAAGAACATCAAATGATGAGACTAACCAGGGTAGAGCACAACCCACATTCATTACATAAACCAAGCAAAACAAGGCAGTAAACTACCACAAACTCCACACTTTCCAGGGAGACTCAAGCACAGAACGGATCAGAATCAAATTTGCTACAAAACTGTTACCTGAAGTAATTCAAGGTCTGAGGAGTCCTCTTGTCCAGGTACCATTTCTGTCAGCATTTCAGACATCACTTTTGTATTCCCACGGACAATATCCAGTTCACTGCGCAGCCGAGCAATCTACAGTGGGGCACAAAGACAGCAAAACACTGCATACTGTTTGGCTTAAGCAGCTCATTTGCAAGAACTGACTTTGGGATACCTCTGGTCCTGTCTGATTTGATGTCTTGAGGCTCCAGACATTCCAGCAGGGGCAAGGGGGAGGAAAAAAAGAGTGAAGATAAAAAAGTTTACCCAGGAAAGGATTTTTTAAAAGCATCAGGAAAAGAACTTTGTAGAAGACTCACTATCATCACAAACCCACATGTGCTGTGCTTGTGTGGAAGGGAAGCAACTGAAAACAGCAGCTCCAATCAGACCCTGGTTTCAGTGCACCTTGTGTGCCTCATGCAAGTGTGGAGAAGGATGTACAGAATCTGAGCAGCAGATTTGGCTCTGAGGTTCTTTTTGCAGGGGGAAAAGAAGATGCTGTGTTAAGGCATTTGCAAGGCTGTTATGGATGCAGACTTAACTCCTTTTTAGGCTTCCTCCATCTGCAAGGCCTTCTGTGCCTTTCAGAATGAGGGCTAAGGAGAATAACTCCTAGCCTACTGCACAACTGCCCAGGTCTATCAGCATGTGATGTTTCCTAACTGCTGCCATTAGGAGCCTAGATTTTACTGTGTACTATGAAGAAAGATCACTAAGTAGAACCAGAACTAGGAGGCAAAGTCAAAAGAGTTACAATGAAAGCTCCTCTGCAGATCGGTTTCTAATGTGATCTGCTGAGTCTCCTTCAAAAGAAATCATCAGCCCAATACCTGTTCAGAATTAGCAGTGATGGGACCAGTCACATTCAGAGCTGGGGCCTGAGGAGCAGAATACGCCGTTGGAGAAGATGAGGAGTAAGAACTGGTGCTCATCCTCTGCTGGGACTGTGAATTGTGCATATTTGCTGCAGGATCGACTTCAGGAACACTCTGCCACATCAGAAAGACAGGAGTTCAAATGCTGACTTGTGACAGCACTTGCTTTGTCAGCAACCTCCAGCCAAATAGGCTCAAATATAGAACATAATTGCACCTTGTGGAAAAGGTCAGTGCAGTTACGAGAAGAGGCTGGCAGGCCAGCCCATAAACAGGCAGCTGCAATAAAGAATGCATGCCCATATCTCTTGACCCAACCCACATGCACCGAAGTCAATTTACCTTTACAGGAAAAGTGAGAAGGAAATAAAAGCAAGAGCCAAACATCAATAATTATCAATTATTTTAAGCTGACAAGAAAAAAAAGTGATACACAGAGGATAATGAATTTAATTAATCTTGACACAAGAATTGTAATCTTTCAGTCCTTGATCACTTGCATTTACCACTTCAAAGATTCATTAACTCCAGTTTTCAGAATGAATAATCAGAACATCTGTGATTATTAAGTGACTTCCCAGCAGCAGTTCTGTCAACTTTCCAGACCTAACTTTCCAGAGGTGTAAAGATCTCATGTTACCATGAGACCAGTGAGAAGTTCAGAATCTGAACACCTTTAAAAGCCAGGCAGGCCTTGGTTCAGAGTTATCATCCACAGAAACAACCACACTTTTGACCAAAGAAGTAAATCTCAATCATATATCCTGCTGGATTCTCTCTGAACAATCGGTTGCATTTATCTGCTGGGTTTGTGGTATAAAGCAATTGTGCAAACCTCCTCCAAACTCTTCTCTTCTCAGAATGGTGTTTTGACTCAAGGGAGGAGATATCATTAGCTTATCAGCCTGTCAAATGCAGCTGTATTATGCTTCTCCCACATGCCTTTTCACTATCGAAAAAGTCCCTCCAGGAGTGAGAAAATGAGCCGATTTCAGAGAAACACAGGAGAGGAAAGAAGAGTAGTTCTCCAACTGTTATTTAAGGAGAAAAAAACCCAAACCCTACAGCTTACCCTCTGTGGTGTGTGTATTGGAGACAGAGCATCAAGATCTGCCATGGGAAACTCTATGCCTTTCCTCTTGAGTTCTTCATAAATATGCACTACTCCAGTTAAATCAGGGCTACTTCGAAAGGCATCAGCCCAAGCCTGGAAAACATGAGGGATTATCCATAAACCTCCCAAATGAAGCTCCAGCTCCACCCTGACCTCAGATACTAGCTACAAAAGCTTTCATGTACTTCAGCTTCAAAGGGAAGCTGTGATCAGTAGACCTGGTCTAAAAGAGCCTGCAAATATTGTGAAGAGAGTCACGTACACATTTCATTCAAACACAGACAGGAACCCAGTGCACAGTAGCCATGTCTAGCCCCTGACATCATCAAAATCTGCAAACACAAATGAAAGCCTCTTCCAGTCTCCTCTTCTTAGCAGTGGTTGCATGCTGGTCTTTTCTTGCATATTCTATAGCCACCAAAAAAATGTCTGTGTGAAAGTCTGAAATCAATTCATAAAGCCATACAATCATCTGAGGTCATCTCAATTTCATTTCCAAAATATCCTCATTTGATGCCAAAGAAAAAAACAATCTAAACCCAAAACCTCACAGCTCTCACTTTTTTTCAGTATTTTATATGGACCAAACTGAATACAAAAGGTAGCTTCTGGGGTTCTTACACTGTGAAACCTGCAGTCCCATGAGCAGCAGAACTAATGAAGCCTGGGTTTTTACAGAGCATAGCCAACACTCAGACACCCTGGTGTGTCAGAGAGAACAAGTTTAAAGGGAGAATTTCCCACAGCCAGAACACTCATAATATCTCTCCCACATGAATTCTCTGGTGTCTAAAAAGACTTCAATTCACATTTGAGCTTTTTCTTCAGTGGAAGTACCAAGTGTTTCTCTTTGCTAGCCAGCCCCTAGTACTCATGAAGCTGTGAAGAGCATAATATCTGCAAAGCCTCTAGTCCCTTTCACTTTTACTGGATATTAGCCAAGTATTAACATTTTAGAGGAAGGAAAAAAATGAAATATTATGACTCAATTAAAAATGAAACACTCCACAAACCCCCACATATGTGAGGGAGAGTATCAATGTGCTGGATCCGGTACTGTGAGACACATGTGTGGGCTCTGAACTGAATTCATTTAGTCATCATTTTTACACTAGATCTTTGACTATTTTTGCTTTAAAATCTGTTTTTAACCACTTTTTGTATTTGAGAGGAGAGAAATCAAAGCTGGCAAAGCCAGATAAGAAATAATTCACAGAATCACACACAGAAGGCATTGGGTTGGAAGGGACCCTCAAAGGTCATTTCATTCAACCCCCCTGCAGTGAGCATCTCTGACTAGATCAGGTTGCTCAGGGCCCCATCAAGTTTGACCCTGAATGTCTCCAGGGATGAAACTCACATTTCTGGGCAACCTGTTTCACTATTTCACTACTTGCATTGTAAAGAACTTCCTCTAATATTTAACTTCCATTCCTATTCTGTCCAAGTCTAAGAAAGAGCATTTCCTGCCCTACGTGCCCAGAAGACAATCTATTATCAGCTGCACACTAACAATTCTAGGTTTGCTTTTCAGCTTTGTTAAGAGTAAATGAACTGCATCAACTGTGCTGATGCAAGGCAAGTCCAAACAGTCCTATGTGAGCCAGGGAAAACAGCTCTGACTGCAAAGAGCCATTCGGTTTCCTTGGAACTGACCTTTCAAATCATCCCTGATCTGACAGAGGTATTGACTGTACAAGTAACTCTACCCTTGCTCTTTCTCTGCATTTTCAATTTACATAAGAAATCATCTGAATGATCCTTCTACATAATGGCTTTCCCCACTTCTGCTCTGTTTGCAGGTAAGAGTGAAAAATGTCAGGCAAGGGATGCTCTATTTAATAATCGCTCAAAAGAAATTAGAGGCAGAAGTATGCTGTGTGGCTGCCCTCAACTTCTAATGAGGCTTGTTTATCCAGGAGGATCTGCTAATGCATCCCCTGTTTCACTGGCTTCCTATAGATTTTGTTGCAGGCACTAATGACAGTGAACTTGCTTCATTTGCACTCTACCTCCTTAATATATTCCCTCTTCTGCAACTCTTTTCCTTGGAGAAAGGAGACACTTTCATTTGTACTCCTCTTTGCTGGAGCTGAGAGCATTATCTACGTTAATGCATCTCTCGGAGGTCACAAGTAGGACTGGGTGCCATTGTCCTAAGTGCTGTCTACACACATTGTAAGACAATCCCTGCCCTAGACAGCTTACAATTCATCTAGGCAGAGTAATATTAGCTCTGCTTTACAGATAAGAAGCTACACATAGAGCTCAGGAGACTTGCCCATTGTCCAAACAAGCGTATGACAGAGGAGAGATTGAATTCAGATCTTCTAAGACCTTGGACCAGATTATCAAAAGGTAGATACTTAAGGATGCTGCTGTATAAATTCCAGATGGAACATTAGTGTGACCAAGCAGACTAATTAAACACCACTCTAAACCTGGCTGCTAAATCAGGGACCATCCCAAGCCAACTTCTCCAGTGTTGGACACTTCTTAACACATTTATCCTCAAAAGAATTTCCTGTGCCACTAAAAATCTCCCCATGCTTCATCTTTGATGACAGTGCCCAGCTACTGGGCACTAAGGTGGCATGACCTCTGAGCTGGTACACAAGTTCTTACCAGAGGCACAGTGATATTTCCAAGGCCCTTCAGCAAGGTGCAGGAGGAAGGAATATGTAATACATGCTAATTCATGTGCACTGGGAAATGGGTTGAGAAAGTGAGACACAAGATGCTCAATAGCTCAAAATAATCAAGTCTCCAGATAAGAAATTGGATGGCAGCTTCATCAACCCTTGCTGTGGAAGGCCCAGGAGTATAAGAGCAGCGTGGCCGCAGACATTTGCTGTTTGCACAAGTTCTTTTCTGTGCTTCCTAGTGCTATTAATCCACCCATTTCTGTTCTTATTAATTCTCTAGTATCAAACTAAAAAAAAGCCTACAGAAAGAGATAAGAGCAACATTAGTGGAGTGGAGCTGAGAAGAGCTAAGCTCCCTGGAACAGAGTTAACTCACAACTGCAGGGAGCTGTAAAGAGCAAAGTCTAAGCTGAGTGAAATGGTCACGACGTGTGGGATATTTTGGGGGTGTGTGTCCACAGGGCACCTGGGATGACTGACTGCAATCTCTCTTCCAAACTTGTCAGGCAATCTGGAAAACAAAGTCCCCTTCCACCTCCAGCTAAAGAGACACTAACAGAACCCACCCACAGGCAACTTTCATAATTCTCAGGCTTTTTATACCAAAAGGCATTTAGAACCCAGAGTGAGGCTTTAAGCTCTGCTGCACTAAGTGTACTCAGATAAAGCTCTTTTGAATACACCCAGACTGCAGATTTTTTTGGTTAGGTTACAAGGACTTCCATCTTAGTTGCACTCATGACGGGGAATCTGCTCAAATCGAGGCCCCAAACCAACATTCTCTAAAAGACTATAAGCAGAGCATGCCCCACGGAGGCACACACAGTTTCTCTTTATAGGGCAGTATTTATGGTCAGACTCCATGATCTTAAAGGTCTCTTCCAACCAAAACGATTTTATGATTCTATGATTTAACCTCATTCCCTGGTGACTACATGCAGCAGCAGGCTGACACCCAAGGGCTCAGTCAGATGCACCAGAATTGCTTTTAATAATTTCCTTAATTTTGTGTTGCTTTTTCTAAAGCCCTGAGATCAGACACCAGAGATACCTCACAGCCCCCCATGCAGTGCCCAACTAATTCCCCCCTCAGCCTATTTTCTGTTCAGAAATCATTTCTTTACATTGTCATGCTCTACAGTTGTGCTGTCTGTGCAGCCAAACAACAAATAAACCAGCTGAAATTCAGCTGCATGCTTTGCCACAAAAATCAGAACTATATTTGGGAAACAATGTTGTGCATTTACAAACACCTTCCCACAAGGAGCACTGCAGCAGGTTTCTATCATTTTAAGCACGCAGTGTCTTTCCAGTCTCTGGTGTATGCAATAGCCTGTAGGAGCTTAGTGATAAAGCTTCCTATAATTGTCAGATTTCCTCCAGGCAGGCACCAATGTTTCCTCATGTGTTGCTAATGGTTTGTGGAATTAAAGTGGCTGTTTATTGTTATGCTGCACAGAAGGAGAAGCAGCAGACAGGCCTAGGTCTGAACTTCCTCACTGCAGGCAAGAATCTGACAGTGCACAATAACCAAAGAAAACACACCCAAACCATTTTAACTCCTATATGGTCAGTTACTTTTCAATAACCCTCTTTAAAAGGAACTCGGAATGCTTTCTAATGGAGGCAAACAGTTCCATTTTACGGTCAGAGAAACAGACACAGAAAAGCAAGCATTCTGCAACTCACAGCAAAAGAGAGATCCTCTGAAATTTCCTTGCCTCAGATGACAAGCTCATCACAGAAGCAGGTCTCCAGCTTCTAGATGTGACTGTCAAATTGCAAAGTCACCCATTTATCTTTTTCGGGGAGGGCCTGTTACCAAGGGCATGTAGCAATAGAACAAGGGGCAAGGGGCAATGGTTTTAAACTAGAGAAGGGTAGATTGGACATTAAGAAGGAATTCTTTACTGTGACAGTAATGGAACACTGGAACAGGTTGCCCAGATCGGTGGTGGAGGCCTCATCCTTGGAGACTTTCAGGGTCAGCCTTGGTGGGGCTCTGAGCAACCTGATGTATTTGGGGATGTCACTGATTACTGCAGGAGGGCTGGACTAGGTGACCTTTAAATGTCCTCTCCAACCAGTCTATGATTCTACAATTAAGTCACAGAATCACAAAATTACAGAATTGTCAGAGTTGGAAGTGACCTCAAAGATCATCCAGGTCCAACCGCTCTGTCATGGGCAGGGTCACCTCACACTAGATAGGGTTGCTCAGAGGCCCATCCAGCCTGGCCTTAAAAGCCTCCTCATGGCTTAGAAGAGAATGATACCTCTCTAACTAGAATCCAGACATTTCTCTCTGGATAACAACCTGGACGCATGTGCCTGTCTGCTCTTCCCTGCCAATCTGGATATACTGTTTGTTTTTACATGTAAAAACCTTGCCACATTTTTAATGCTGACAGTGTGTTTAGCGATGCGTGGCAGTGAGGCAGACAGTCCTTATTTCAGGCAGCAACATATGGAAGCAGAGACAAGCTGAGTACCTGGATCAGTGCTAGCACTTTGTCCTGTACAATGGTGGGGGGATTATTCTTGGGTGAGATGATTTTCACCAGAACGCCGTCTATGAAGTCACGGTTTGCCACCAAGACATGAAAGCGATGGCCACAGTTCTTCACACAGGTCTCCAACACCTAAATACACACACACACAATAAAAATATTCATTCTTGGAGCAAATCTTGATCACACACATACAGCACCTATGCAGTTGGTTTCAGATTTTGGGGGTTTATTTTGTTTTATAAGGAGAAATTACAATTACACTCTGAATGCTTCTCTTCCTCAATTCCATCAAGTGATAGAATGAGAGGAAATGGCTTGAAATTGTACCAGGGAGGTTTAGATTCAATCTTAGGAAAAATTTCTTTACTTAAGGGGTGGTCAGGCATTGGAATAGATTGCTCAGGGAGGTGGTGGAGTCACCATCTCTGGAGGTGTCAAAAAACCCACACAGATGTGGTGCTTTGGGATGCAGTTTAACGGCCATGGTGGTGTTAGGTTGACAACTGGACTCAATGATCTCAGAGGTCTTTGGCAACCTTGATGATTCTATGGATTTTATGAAAAAGCTTCCTCTCTACACACACATTCTATGTACCTCACCCATCATCAGCATACTGAACACTTTTGTGACCTGCTGTTCTATGGCAAAGACATGTGAGTTTCTTCCACTTCAAAGCAGAAATTCCCAACCTGTACAGCTGAAGAGCTAAGCACAAAGCATTACATCAAAAGCAGGTAAGACAGAGGACATCCTGTCACAGTGAGATATTATTGTGCTGTGGCACTCCACCATTTCTTATGTACCTGGCACACAGCTGGACCCAGTTGCTCTGAGCTATAAGTTGTGTTCTAGGGGTGGGAATTCAGGTGAATGATTTTCACTCATTCAAAACACTCCCTCGTGAATGCTCTGACAGGTTATTCTTTGACACATTTTCCCCCTGCAACCTAGCTAGAGGCACCTTCCACTTGCCATTCAACTGCCATGGAAGAACAGCTGTTGGTTTTTCTCTGAAGAACATGATTAGCATGGAGATAAATCTGAGGCGTCACTTCTCCTCACAGCCATGCCTAATAACCACTGTGACTCTGTATCTGAGGAGTCTGTAATTACTCTCCTCCTTCAGCTGCTCTCATCAGCCATGATGACACGGCCTCGCTCCTGATGAATTTTGCTCTTTCCCTGCACAATGGATAACCTCATGGTTTGGTCTTTGGTAATCTGTCAAAATGACAATCCAGGAGAGGAAATGGCAAGAAGACAGAAAGTACAGACACGCTTCGTCAGGGAGAGGCAACAAGAGCTGTGGGAAAGGATCACACAGATCACCTAGCCACAGCACTGTAACTCCATCTAGTTAGTGCTGCTCAACCCTCAGACTGCTGCGGTGCAGAGCCTGCCCAGCACCTCGCCTTCAGGAGTGCTGCACTACCCGGGAAACCTCTGGCTACAGCCAGCAATAGAAAAGGTCACTGGCAAATTATCTCACACCTTAGCAGTGCTGCCTAAACACACAGAATATAATTTACACTTTGTTGAGTGAAATTAGATCAGCATAAATTAATGCGAGTCTCCTACAGAGATCCATTCACAAGGGAAATTGCACATCAGCTACTTAGGAAGCTGCAAATATGGCAAGTTCATCATCCTCACTTGCAGATATGCCCACAGCTCTTGTCTTGAAGTGGAGAAATGGTTGGACATAGGGAGATGAGAGTGAAAGGGAAAGCCTCAAAGGGTACACAAACTCATTTGGGCTACTTTAACTTTCCTTGGTCAGTGCTTGGGATGAATAAGAGCATGGAAAAATGCAGTAATCAACTGAGTTAGAAAAATGCTATGCAAAGCTTCCAGCAACTCTCCTCATGTGAGAAGGCAATTGGAAAGAAGAAAAGAGCAGAGCTGTTAAAGCAAATAGTGTGTACATTCAAGAGAGTGCCAGCAAAAGGAAAATGGCAAAAGGGTTCTGCCCTTTTGAGGCATTCCAGCTTGCCCCTACTCACCGTCAGTGCCAGCATGACCTCTCTGTAATTTTTGTTTCCATTCAACCTCTTCTTCAGTGCTCGAATGGCATCCTTTGGTCTGAAGGAGAAACACAACATTCTTAAGACTCAGACATGCTTTTCACATGCCATATACTGTGGAAAGATAAATCCTCTACCATGTGTTAATGCCAGTATACTTGACTACAGCCAAACTGGGGTCATATAGAATTATGTGAGGAGAGAAAATGTCACAGAAGTCAAGACCAGAGCAATGCCCGAGGCCTCCAAAAAGGCAGGATGTTGATCAAGCAGGAGAGATTGACAGGCACTCAGAAAAAGGCCCAGGGCATAAGATCAGTTCTGCAAACTGTAGGCAGCAGGGCTTTTGTGATACTGGAGGAGCATCAGAGAAACTCTCTGTCCAAATGGTGGTCATTAATAGCATTGCAGCACTGCAAAGAGGTACAGCTCTGAAAACAAGAACCCCAGAAGCACAAACTGGGTACCCCTCCAACGGCAGGTTTTTCATGCCAGCCTTCCCAAGCAGAGAACAAACACAGAAGGTGCTGCATCATACAGTGGTTTTCTGAAATAGCCAAGGAGCAGGGAAACTGAGTAACTCCTTGCAAACTGCTTTGACCACCTGTCCCTAGATGCTGCACCTCCTGCCATGCTGAGTAGAACTGGATGAAGCTGTGTTCATGAACCTTTCAGTTTGTTGCAGTAGCACATACCCTTCTTCTGTCTCATTGATAATGTCACAGATCTCCATGTTGAGTGTCCAGTCTTCACTCTGCAGTGAGCCATCTGTGGCCTTTTCTGTAAGGAAAAGCAAAATAAAGCTTTTCAGCCCTTCCTGATCAGGCACTACATGTCAATCCAGCTTTAGTTACTCTGAGCTGAAACTATCCTGTGAAAGAAAGACAGGGATAAAAAACATCCCCACTGACTGTAAGCAATGTCAAACCTCCCCTCCTGGTTTTAGGGATCAGTATAGAAGTTTTCAGACAGAATCAATTAATCCTCAAGCTCATTACCTTCAGCCCACATAGACTGGCTGTTCTTCAAAGACTCCTGAATTCCTGGGAGAGCAGGAAAATGTCAGCTAATTCCAATTTAAACTTCTCAGATACTGCATTGTTGGCAAGTTATGAGGCAGGAAAATCTCCCCAAAATCAACATGACCTCCTCCTTGTTTTAGTAGATAATACCTCCAGAAACATTGAGGGAGGAAAGAGCAACTTGGGAGACAGAATTCAAGCAACTCCAGAATTTCAGCATGTAAAGAACCACCAGGACATGAAAATGATTCATAGAATCAAAGAATGGGTTGGGTTGGAAGAGATCTTAAAGATCATTGGCTCCAAACCCCTGCCATGGAGAGGGGCACCTTGCACTAGACCAGGCTGCTCAAGATCCCATCCAACCTGTCTTTGAACACTGCGAGGAAGGAATCATTCACCACCTCTCTGGACAACCTGTTACAACATCTGTTCCTAATCTCCAGCCTAAATCTCCCCTGTTCCAGCTTAGAGCCATTTGCCTCTCATCCCACCACTGCAAGCCCTTGTAAAATGTCCCACTCCAGCTTTCCTGTAGCTCACTTCAGGTACTAGAAAGCCACTTGAAGGTCTCTACAGACCTTTCTCTTCTCCAGGCTGAACAGCCCCAACTCTCAGCCTGTGCCCACAGGGCAGTTGTTCCAGGCTCTGATCATCTTCATGGCCTCCTCTGAACCCACCCCAACAGTTTAATGTCCTTTTTGTCTTGGTACAAAACCACCACAGGGCTCCATAATCTGATGCAGTATACTAGGTGACATCTCACAAGAGCAAAGGAGGAAAAAACCACCTCACTTGTCCTCCTGGTCGAGACACTTCAGGTCATGATATCACTCTTGGGCCCTCATTTTTGCCCAGCATCTTTTAACTCCTGTACTGTGGTCCTTAATTATCTACTCACCAGGGGGCTAGGCACTGCTTTCCTGTGTCCTCAGCCATCCCCATCCTCCTCTCCATGCTGAGGCTATGTACACATCTCCCAAGCATGATCTGCCTGCCTTCTGAATCCCAAATGCTCCCTCACTGTCTGTGTGGCAGGTAAGTCACTCGGCATCAGACTAAATTCTAGGGGAAGGATGACCTATAGCACCATGACAGCAGCAGATGTCAGCTCTTGGCAGTTTAATTTATAGACGTCTGCAAGAGTAGCATAACCATAACTTCAAGTAATCAGTTGACAAGAACAATTTCCTCCTTGGGATTTCCTCCTAAATCAATGTACTTCTGTCTGGTGGTGCCTAGAACATCCCCTGGATTTTTCCACACTTCTCACTTGCAGTGGTCAAACCCAATCTGTGTTACACTACCCACAGTCAGCAATGTTATTTAGTTGGACAGAAAGCTTGTCACCAAAGAGACCTATAAAGGGGACCTTCAAGCCAAACATGACCTTCCTTGCTAAGTTAGCCCAGGTTTTCTTACAGATTCCTGCCATCCACTGTTGGAAGGCAAACAGGGTAAGCAAAAGCATTTAAAAATGCAAAGTAAATGAAGAAAATCCCCACTTCTAAACAGGAGCCACCTTCCCCAACTATCCTTCTGTCTTTGCACCAGACCTTGATCTGTCCCCCAGAACAAGGCAGATTTTGTTGGAGAAAAACAGGTTCCAAAGACTCCACACATCTTTCTCTGTTTACCAACAATGTTTTTTCCATTAACATTTCTGTCACAGTGACTGAGGATGCAGATGCCCACAGGCCATAATTATGGGACATTGTTTGGACAAAGACTATGTGTCTGGGTAATTCAAGTTGCAGTGACTTGTCTACACCAGAATCGTGGCTAAAGCAGCTCCACCGAGGACAGTAATTACAGAAGCCTGAGACAAACCAGACAGCTGTGCAAAATCCAAGCAGAGTGCTGAAAAGAAGCCATGTATCTCCAGAATGGAGAGCATACCATGGAAAAGGAGGTTATGGAACAGGAGATCACTCTTTGCAGGCCTTGCTTCCCATTCAGACAAGCAGGGCTGTAAGGCAGTGGACCTCACTCATCACAGAGGTCATAATGGCTGCAAAGCTCCCAGCTGTGCCATCTTCACCTCTGGGTTATTTTCAGCTGTCACTAACTCATGGTGTTCAGTTTGGCAACCAAAATTCTTTCTGCTTAAGAAGGACCCTCAGAGAGATGCAGAGGTTCCATAATGTCCAATAAATCATAGAATCACAGAGTGGCTTGCATGGAAAGGGACATGTAAAGGTCACCTAGTCCAACCCACCTGCAGTCAGCAGAAACATTCACAGCTAGAGCAGGTTGCTCAGAGCCCCAAACAACCTGACCTGGAATGGTTCCAGGGATGTGGCTTCCACCACCTCTCCAGGCAGCCTTCTCACCACCCTCTGTGTAAAAAGTCTATTCCTTGTCTCCAGTCTGAATGTCCCTCTTCTAGTTTAAACCAGCACCCCTTGTCCTGTCACAACAGACCCTGCTAAAAAGTCTGTCCTGATCTTTCTGATCAGCCTCTTCAAGTACTAAAAGGCCACCAGAAGGCCTCCCAGTAAATACTGGACAGGTTAAAGGGCATTTTTAATTTACTACACATAGGCTATGTTAGGCAGGGATTCCCTTCAGGAAGAGCAAAGGAATAGCTGTTTAATATTTTCTGGGATAGAGGAATTCACCTCTGTGCAAAGCCACCTGTAACAAACACTTTTATTAGTTGCATTTTGATCTTATACTGGACATAAAGGTTTATTGCTATAGAATGTGCTCTGCCTTCACCTCCATAGAGTCCTTGTTGCTTAGGAAAACATTTTATTTAACATTAGAAAAAAAAAAAAGTGAATATTCAGGGATGTAACAAAAATCTCTTCATCTGCTCTGCTGGAGAAGGTGATCTCCAAAGCTCAGGATTCATAAGAACAGTGCTGCAAAACGAGAGATTAGGCCTTAAACAGAGGCTATTCCTTAATCTGGGTGTGTGATTTGTTTTCTTAACCTAGAACTGTATTACCAAACATGTGTGTCCTTGACAGCTCTTGGCACCAAGCAATGCCTGATACGTGCTGGTCCTCCCTGGCTCTCCCTCTTTACAAGAGTTGGCAGTGACAGGACAAGGGACAATTTTTTGAAATGAGAGCAGAGCAGGTTTAGATTGGATGTGAGGAACAAGTTCTGCACCATGAGGGTGCTGGAACACTGCAACAGGTTGCCCAGGGAGGGAGTTGAGGACCCGTGCCTGCAGCTGTTCCAGGTGAGGCTTGACAAGGTTCTGAGCAACCTGATCTGGTGGAAGATGTTCCTGCTGAATGCAGGGGAGTTGGACTGGATGATCTCTGGAAGCCCCTTCCAACCCAAACCATTCTATGGCTCTTTATAAATGCAGGTGGAACAAAGACATTAGAGTGAAGAGGTGCTGCTGCAGCAGCACTGTCAGAGGGTGGCACAGGAACATTTGTCTAGGATCCCAGCAACCTCATTCATATTTCCTCTCTGAGATCATAGAATCATAGAGTGGTTTGGGTTGGAAAGGAAGTTAAAAGGTCATCTAGTCCAAACCCCCTGCAGGTAGCAGGGACATCTGCAACAGAGTCCCAGACAACTTGACCTGGAAGGGTTCCAGGAATGGGGAACCTATCACCTCTCTGGGAAACCTGGGACAGTGTCTCAGCACCCTCAGGATGAAAGATTTCTTTCTTTTCTCTAGTCTGAATTTCTCTCTTTCAGTTTGAAACTATCATCTCTTGTCCTCTCAAAACAGACTCTGCTCAAACATCTGTCCCCAGCCTTCTGCTCGGCCCCTTTAAGCACTGAAAGGCCACCAAAAGGTCTCTCTGAAGCCTTCTCTTCTTCAAGATAAACAACCCAAACTCTCTCAGTTTGGCCTTGCAGCAGAGGGGTTCCAGCCCTTCCATCATTACTGTGGCCTCCTCTGGTCCCACTCCAACAGGTACATGTCTCTCCCATGCTGAGGACTCTAGAGCTGGCCCCAGGACTGCAAGTGGGGCTGAGCAGAGTGAAGCAGAGAGGCAGAATCCTCTCCCTCCATCTGCTTCCCATGCTACTGGGCATGCAGCCCTGGCCACGGTTGGGTCTGAGCTACGAGCACACTCTGCCAGTCATGTCCAGCTTTTCACCCACCAGTAACCTCAATCCTTCTCTGCAGAGCTGCTCTCAAGCCACTTGGGAAAATGAACTCCCCTTTGTCCTAAAAAGTCCAGTTCCCACCTTTTTGTACTTCTTGCCTTGCAGTTCTCTAGTTGGAGTAACATGTGGCTGAGACTGTGTGGGTTTAAGATGTAACCGTTGTCTTTTTGAGAATTAGTTCTTTCTCCCCTGGGTAATTCTTAATTCGAATAAGAGTCAGAAGCTAATTTTAGTCTCTTCTTCAGCGACACAGAGCACACAAGCTCTTGTCATCGGTAGTCATTTGTCCTTTGTAGGGTGTTTGACCCAGATTTTCTGCTGCAGTGCTCTCTCAACTGTTAAAGGAGTTAAGTGACTGCAGAGAAGGCACACGGGTTTGTGTGGGATTCGTTTGAAGAACAGGATTATGCTGAGATGAATTGAAAGCCTGTAGAGCTCCTCCAGAACCAAAACACAGCCGGTTGTAGCTCTGGATTTCCAGTGAAACAGCTCTGCCTGCGATTATCCCTCAGAGAATCCTTGCCTGGCATAGCCAAAATGCTGGAAATCGAAACGACTCAGTAACCTGCCCAGTGTTTAATGGACATTTTGGAAGCTGTGCATCTCTGTGAGCTCTCTCTTCAAGCAGCAAAAAGATTGGACTGACAAAGATTAAAGAGATTTTGGAAAGTCTTGCAGAATTGCAGAGGAATGGCATGCAAATCATGCCAATCCCTTTAAAAGGACTCACCAGTTCCTCAGTTTCTTTCAACCTCATTAAAAGGCATCTAAATGGCACTAGTTCACACAAGGACTCTGGAACATGACCAAAGGATTCCAGGGTGATGTAAGGAATGTTAAATCAGATAAGCAAAAAGGCAATGAACAGGAGCCCCTCCTGCCCCTCCCCTCACCCAGATGAAGGGTTTATGGTCTAGTCTAATGGTGTAACTATAGGGATGGCAACTCCCAGCTGAGGTGCCAGGGGTGGTTTGCACAGCTCCTGACCCCAGAGCAGCTCTGGGCCCTGTGTTATTGCCACCTTCATCACTGCAGCACAGGCCAGGAGTTAGTGTCTGGCACGGAGACATGACACCACCAGAGACATTATCAGAAAGTCTCTTTCAGAAACAAGATGCTATCAGTTCCCTCCATGTTTCCCAAATTAAAGCATAAACGTTCTGGTAGAAAGAAAGACAATCTGGCACTCCACGTCTGACAGGCTGCAGACCTTGGGCACTGCTTTTGCTCATACAAGCATCAGCTTATCTCTAGCCTGCAAAGCAAAGGAGAAAAACCTGTGCTGTTTTTCTCTTCTGCCTGCCCTCTGAGGTCCAACTCCTGGCTATATTTCCACACCCTGCCAAATGGCAATATCAGTGTTTCCCTGGTGATGCTGAAATACCGTCTATTCGGAAGGTGCAGTTCAGTAGCATAAAGGTTTCTGTGTCAACAGTCTTGGAGCACATCCCCACCCAGCCAAGCCTTTTCCCAAGCTACCTGCTCTGATCTCACAGATGCCACCACAAGGAAATTGAGGTAGAAATGCCCGTGTAACCACCACGTCATAAACAGGGCAGGACAGGAATGCTCCTTCAAATGCAGGGGAAAACCAGAACTTTTATGACTCATCTTAAGTCCAGTTCAAAAGTCACCTACCAAAGAAATGCTCACTTCTTGCCCTCAAGAAGCTTCCCTTGTAGCCCTTTCCAGTCCACACTGGAATTTTTCCTTCAAAGTTACTCCTCGCTCCTTCCTGCCTCCAATGCTCATCTCTGACCATGATACTGAACCTGCTGACAGGAGATAGCCTGAAGATTTTAATTAGGACTGAGACTGCACAAGCTGAAGTCTTTATGCTATTTGATTCACTTGCTATATCTATATTTACACAACCAAGACTGAAGAACTGACTGCTGGAAACACCAAGGGCAGCCGCACCAGCTGAAGGGTGACAGCAGGCATGGCCAGGGTAAAAATCATAGAATCATAGAATCAACCAGGTTGGAAGAGACCTCCAAGATCACCCAGTCCAACCTATCCCCCAGCCCTATCCAGTCAACTAGACCATGGCACTAAGTGCCTCATCCAGGCTTTTCTTGAACACCTCCAGGGACGGTGACTCCACCACCTCCCTGGGCAGCCCATTCCAATGGCAAGTCACTCTCTCTGTGAAGAACTTCCTCCTAACATCCAGCCTATGAGTAGGTAGAATTAACCACCAATAAGTGATTGCAGTGCTGGATAACATTCTTGCAAGAAAAGGCACAAGTTACTAGGTAAAAATCCCATTGCATGAAAATGGGAGACCTGTGCTGTTTTGTGTCTAAACACCAGCATCCTACGAGCAAACAGCTCTTTATGCTCAGAGAAATCACAGTTTTGTCTCTTGGGACTTCTCCAGATGTTGCTTCAGAGACTCTCAATTTATACATTTGGGAAGAATTAGGCACACACACAAAAAAATCACCTTCTGTTTCTGCAAGAGGCATGCACGCCAGTGCATCCTATTAGAGAGATCCGAAGGCAAGACAGTTCTGATTCCAAATTTCTCCCCTCCCTTCCAGCAGTGTTTGGTGTTCAAGCAGCACAAAACAGCTTTTTCTTTTCTTTTGTGTTTGCCAGTTCAGAAGATCGCGGCTCTTAGATCTCTGTCTTGCCTCTTAACAGCCCACCTGCCTGCCAGCTGTGCTTCAAGACTGGAATTGGAAAAATCAAACAGTCAGATGTGTTATATTTCACTCTGCATAATGTGTGACAGAGAATAGAAGAAGCCACAGCATTAGCAGGGTTTTACTTCCATCCTGCTGGTCCCCCCTCCCCCAGATGCGAGGGCCATCAGCTGAGGTGAAATGCAAAATGCCATTAGAGAATGGACAAAGTCTTTCAAGAAAGGCAATGCAAAGCACACAAGATGGCTTAGGAAGGTTAGCAAACGCCAGAACAGGCTCCCCAAGGAGGAGGTTGAATCACCATCCTTGGAAAGTATAAAAGATGCAGAGATGTGGTGCTGAGAGACATAGTTTAGCACCAGACTTGGTAGAGTTAGAGAATGGTTGAATTTAACAATCCTAAAGGTCTTTTCTAACCAGATGAAACAGTAACATCGCTGAGCTTTAGCCTGCAGAATTGTTTTGCTTTAAAGCACTGTTACATTTTGTGACCATAGTTGTCTCACCCGGATTCAACAAATCCAACAGTACCACACTGCTCATAGGACCTGGGAAAAGACCATCCAGAGGCCACAGAGACATATTTCAGCTGTTCAAACAAAATGAAGTTAAGACTAAAGATCCTCAGCATTTGCCTGGCTGATAAGTTGAAGACATTTCACTTGGAAGAGATAACATTTAAATAACACAGTTAGATACTCCTGGACCTAACAGTCTGTCCTGGCTACCTCTGTATTTGCTTTTAGAAGGACGGTCATGGACGCTTGGACATTATGGCAACCAACAGGAGGTTTGTTCCTTCTCATCAGAACGCTGCTATTAAAACATAAAATGTGACTCATTCAAAACTCAAGATCAAAACTCAGCTCTGAAGTGACTTACTCCTAAAACCCTGCCAGTTTCTTTGTTAGAAAGCAGAGCTCCAAGAGCATTTTTCAATTAGCCACCTCACTGCTCCAAGTCCTTTTTCTGCGTTCCTTATTTCACACTGCTCTGAAAATGCTGAGCTTCACACTTCCAAAGAAAAAGCCAGTCAGCTAGAACAAACGGGCTCAGGCTGAGCTGCAAGGCAGCACAGGAAAATGTGATTTGGGTTGTAGTGCTGCAGCACTTCGACTGCCATGATTTCTCAATTGATTGTAGCTGGGCTTACAGTGAAACTCTTTGGTGTGAAATCATCCATCGCATCCTAGGCGGCATCAAAAGAAGCATGGAAGTTTCCTCAACACAGGAAGCACATGGACATGATAGAACAGGTCCAGAGGAGTGCCATGACAATGTTCAGGGGACTGTAGAACCTCTGCTGTTAGGACAGGCTGAGGGAGCTGGGGTTGTTCAGCCTGGAGAAATCTCCAGGGAAACCTCATAAGTGACCTTCCAGTACCTGAAGGGGGCTACGAGAAGACTGCAGAGGGACTGTTTGCAAAGGTCTGCATCAACCAGACAAGGGGCAATGGTTTGAAATCAGAGAAGAGATTTAGATTGGTGGTTACAAGCAAGTTCTTTACCATGAGGGTGGTGAAAAACTGGAACAGCAGAGGTTCTGGAGCCAGAGAGGTAGTTGAGGCCACATCCCTGAAGATATTTAAGGTGAGGTTCAACAAGGCTTTAACATGCTTTAGATGACCTTTGGAAGTCACTTCCAACCCAAACCATTCTATAGTTCTATGATCTATCTTCTGCTCACTGTTTCACCAAGTTTCTGGTGCTGAATAAATGAGCAACAGTTTGTGATGATCGCAGAGTCTGTGTTAAAACAGAACAAAACAAGAAAGCTGTGGACACGCAGGTGTGCAATCACAATGAGCCTTCAGGTCCAGTGCTGTCTGAAGGCACAGTGGTGAACTATGAACTGTTTAATACCTTCCTAAGTGATCTGGATGTTGGGATCAAGAGCACCCTCATGAAGTCTGTAGATGACACCAAAATGAGTGGGGAGATTGACACTCCAGAAGGGAGAGCTACCCTCCAAGAAGACCTGAATGCGTGAGCTAGCAAGAACCTTACGAAGTTCACTGGGGACAAAGGTAAAGTCTTGAACCTGGAAGTACATAACACAGGAGTGCAGCTCAGATTGGGGTGCATCTGGCTGGAGAGCAGCCCGGTGGAAAAGAGCTTGGGGGTCTTGGTGGATAACAAGCTCAGTATGAGCGAACAGTGTGCTGCAGTGGCAAAGAAAGCCAATAGGATGCTGGGTTGCACTAATAAGGGCATCATCAACAGAGAGGAGTCATCATCCCATTCTATTCAGTGCTGGTCAGACCACACCTGGAGCACTACCTGAAGTTTTAGTCCCTGCTGCACAAAAAAAGACGTGGACAGGCTGAGGAGTGTCAAGAGGAGGGTTGCAAGAATAATCAGAGGAAGAGCTGCCACATGAGGAGGCTGAGAGAGCTAGGTTTGTTCAGCCTTATGAAGAGAAGCCTTAGGAGAGACCTTATTATCCTGTACAGGTACACAAAGAGTGGCTACCGGGAGGAAAAAGACTGCGTTTTCGCAGAGAGTCCTGTGGGAAAGACAAGGGGTGATGGGGACAAGTTACTGCAGGGGACTCCAGAAGAAAATTTTTCCCCATGAGAACAGCTGGAAACTGGAATTGCCCTCCAAGAGAAGTAGTTGATTCCGCTACATTGGTCAGTTTTAAGACTCAGGCTGACAGGGTGCTGGGCCACCTAATTTCAACTGCACTATCACCTAAGAAAGGCTGGACCAGCTGATCCTTGGGGTCCCCTCCTACCTGGTACTCTGTGATTCTGTGAAATATCATTTTCTGCTACTTCACTTCAGGTTTTCTCCTTTTTGAAGCTACTGCCCAAATGCCAATTTTCTACCAATCTTCCTTTCCAGATCCCACTTACCTGCAGTCATGAATATGTAATCTGCAATTATTGTGCCTTTTTAAAGACCACATGATATTCACAGTCATGCTACAGCATTCCTGTGATTTAGACATGCTGCAGAAAAGGCATTGCCCAACATCTCCAACAAATTCAGCCTCTCAGGAGCAGAAGTGCAGCTGATTAACTGGGCATAGTTTCAGCAGTAGAGCAGGGGGAATGGATTAATATACAGGAAATAAATATCAACAGCTGTACAACAAAGGAGATTTTTTTTTTTCACTCTCAGATCAGAGCTCCACCTGATCAACAAGAAAAACAAAATAGAAATCCTTATAACAACATCAAAGTAGGCAAGGGAGCAGATCAGCCTGACTTAGCTTATCACATCTCACAGGTCTCAGTGCACTTCCAGTTGATAATACCAGAAGGACCTTCCAGTACCATGCTATTCTATTGTACAGAAACAGCCTAACACTTCCAAAAGAACACTGAGGTGCTACAGTGTGTCTGGAGAAGGGCAATGAAGCTTGTGAATGGTCTAGAGTCTTGTGAAGGAACTGGGGGTGTTCAGCCTGGAGAAAAGGAGGCTCACAGGAGACTTTCTGGGTTTCTACAACTCCTTGAAAGGAGACTGGAGCCAGGTGGGGTTTGGTCTCTTCTCCCATGTAACAAGTAATAGGAGAAGAGGAAACAGCCTCAAGTTGCATCAGGGGAGGTTTAGCTTGGACATAAGGAACAATTTCTTCCCCAAAAGGCTTTCCAAGGCCTGGAACAGGCTGCCCAGGGCAGTGGTGGAGTCCCCAACCTTAAAGCAATTGAAAAGCCATGGAGATGTGGTGCTGAGGGACATGGTTTACTGGTGACCTGGAAGTGATGGGTTAACAATTGGACCTGATGATCTTGAAGGTCTCTTCCAATCTGAATGATTCTGTGATTCTGAGAGGGTAACCTAGGCCAGGCAGTTTCTGTACTCAGATGTCATTCATGTCAGGCACAAATGATGGTTTAGTCACAGTTCTTAAAAGCATTTGGAGCCTGGATCCCAAGCAGCATGGTGTGTTTCTATACAATACAGACTTTTGTTACGAATCTTCTCACTGAAGTTACTCCATCAGCAGAAATTGTTGCTGCCGACAGCAGGCTCCACTGAATGACATGTGGATGTAAGTCACTCACTTTTAAAACATATGGCAGAGAGGGAGACTACTGCTCCTTTAAAACAAAGTGAAACCCCTCTCACTTGGTCATTCCATGCAGCTTTAAAAAACAACAAGCAGAACTTCCTCCTGTGTACTGCATGCTCATTAAAGCCAACATGTTGACCCATGTACTGTAAATAGCTGTCCTTCAGAACTAGGTCACACAGCAGCAGCTCCCAGCTCATCAAGTCATTTGCATGATTCCAAGGCACCTTTCCCTAAAACTCAGCCTACACCACACACTTCCTCACCTCTCCCAGCAGCGACCTTGGCCATATTCTGATCTCACTGCAGACCCATGACATTCAAAGCATGGTGCTGCTTTAGGAGTGACAAGCACCGACCTGCTCGCATCAGGAATCGATACACTAAAGCCTTCAATCAGAAACGTCAAAGCCGTTTGAAAATACCTGGTCCTGTTATTAATGGGGTTTAATGGATCCGAATGGAGATGTTTACCTTGTGATTTACTGCAGGGGAGCGACAGATCAATGCCCCTTTATGACATGTCACATCTCATGACAGACTGTTGCCCCATGCGGTTGTATCAGTGGAGATGATGGCTCACCACTTTGCAAACATCTGTGATCTATTAGGCAGCACTTCCACTAGTCTAATATTATCACACTCTGAGCGTCCATCTTTCCTCTGCAGATGAGAGGCATGAAAGCATAAATTAAAACCTTGTGGGTGACAAAAAGTTCTCCCTTGGATTTGCCTTTCCTGAATTAGATGTGAGTGCTCTGACTTGTCCATGCAACTCTGCATGGGAGAATTTAAACAGGTCACTGTCATGGCACGGTTACCCACATCTCCTCCTCTTCTGACACACAAAGGCAGCCAGCACCATGTACCAAATCTCACACCCCCATTCCATCAGTGATCATGCCCCTGCACTCAGCACTGGTGACCCTGCATCTCGAATGCTGGGGTCAGTTTTGAGCCCCTAGCCACAAGAAAGACGTTTAGTTGCTGGAGCGTGTCCTGTTGTTGGGCATCACTGACAGAAGTTTGGACTCATCCCCTTGTTCCTTACCCATTGAGAAGACCCCCTCTCAGTCTTCTCTTTTCCGTGCTGAAGGGCCTCAAGTCTCTCAGCCTCTCAGTATGAGATGAATACTCATGACTTTGTCCTAATGCCAAAAAACAGCTACTATAAAAAGGCGCAGACTCCATTCATTTTATCAGCCCTAACTTACAAATCCAAGAGAAGCAGCAGCTGAAAGTAGTGATTTATTTCTCCACTTCTTTGTTATAAGAATGCCTACAGGCTCTGTTACAGTTGGTTTACTATTTGTTGGAGTCACACACAACACCAGAATGACAAACTGTTGTGTCCAACCTGACCTGGAATGTTTCCAAAGATGAGGCATCTACCACCTCTCCTGGCAACCTGGGACAGTGTCTGATCATTCTCAGTGTAAAAAATTTCTTCCTTTTATCCAGTTTAAATCTCCTTCTTTCAGTTTAAAACCATCACCTCTTGTCCTCTCACAACAGGCTCTGCTCAAAAGTCTGTCCCCAGCTTTCTGATCGGCTCCTTAAAGTACTGAAAGGCCACCAAAAGGTCTTCCCAGAGCCTTCTCTTCTCCAAGCTAAACAACCTCAATTCTCTCAGTTTGGCCTCACAGCAGGGAGGTTCCAGCCCTTTCATCACTGCTGTGGTCTCCTCTGTCCCCACTCCAACAGTTCCAGGTCTCTCTTGTGCTGAGAACTCCAGATCTGGCACCAGCACTGCAGGCAGGCTCTCAGCAGAGAGGCAGAATCCTCTCCCTCCACCTGCTTCCCATGCTCCTTTTGAAGGTATGTGACCAGTAAGATTCTACCAGGAGGTAAGAGAGAGAGAAAGAAGAATATTCTACTCATCCAGACACAGTTTTGCAACCCAGGACTGCAGGCAGTATGGTATAACAATTTGATATCCCATCTGAAGAAACCTCTGTGAGCACCACCAGGAGCATGAAGGTGTCCTGATTTCTCACAAGCTAACCATTCCAGACTCAACTGCATCCAGTAATTACAGGTGAGCCCCAAAAAAATGTCTCTGTGAGAAGTTATGGATGATCAGTGTGTCAGTGAGCTAGATTTGAAATCTATCAGCTCTTGATGGGTAATTTTGTACTACATGAGTAAAGCAAGTTCTAATAACTCACTTGGGACTTCACTCCAGTACTTACAAGCTACGTGCTTTTCATATTCATAAAACAAAACTAATTGCCTTTCATGGATGAAATGTTCTAAGAATTTTTAATCCACATCAGCTGCAAACTCTAAAAATCCATCCCCATATATTTAAAACACTCCCCACCCACTCACTTGCAACATGTTGTTTGCTGCAAACAAACTGTAAGGCAGTGATAATCCATCAGGCTCCTACATTACTATTATTTATATTATCAATTTACAGGTTACTCCTAAAATCAGTTGCCCACATTCTTGCACGCTTAAAATAAACTGAAAACACTAATTACATTTAGCAAGGAGGGAAAAAAGGCAAAATCTTTCATTTCCTACAAAGAAAGCAGTTGACAAGAACAAGTTTACTCCTTAGCTGCAGTGTGCTCCAGAAGATTTTTATGTTCATGTTCATACATGATAAACAAAATATGTTACCAATGAAATCAAACTCTTGCAGCAGACTATTTCATGTGCACGTTTCATGCTCTCCTCTGCTTCTACAGCTACAGAGGTGAGAGCTACGTCCTCTGGAAAACCACCATCATCCCACACATGGAAGTGAACCAGACAGCGAGGAGCCTGCAGCTTCTGAGGGCTGACAGCTCACGTTTTGGAGTGTGAAATGCTTCATTTGGCTGTTCGGCTTTGCAGCCTTCCCTCACACAGCTCTGCAGGGTGACAGCAAGCCCTGCTGCAAGAGGTAGCTAGCTCCAGTCCCATTCCATCTCTCCAGTATCTCCACGGCTTGAAGATCAGTGTCTGGAACACACTAAGTGTTTTCACCACGGGAAGAGGGAAGAGCTGGCTCCTGGTCCACTAGGTAACAGGAATCACTTTTGCCAACGCTGCTGTCATTGGAGAGCTCTGTTGCCAGCTGCCCATTCCAACAAGCCAAGCCTGCTCTGCTCGCTAAGCTGTGTGGCTGAACGTTTCCAAACCATCCTCTCAGGAAACCCGAGAGCAAACCAGGCAACAACCTGAACATGATCCACGTCTGCAATTCCGCCTTCTAAGGGATGAGAAATGCTGATTTCTTGGTCTTCACTAACCCTATTAAAAATTCATTCTGCTCCATTTCCACAGCCCTGTTTCTCATGTGCCTCTCTGCCAGAGCTAAGCCTGAAGAAGACTGATAAACAGAAATGGAAATACCAGAAGTTTAAATCAGGTTTGCAGATGCCTATTTCTGAGAGTGTCAATTTAATTTTCCCATTCAGAAGCTTGCATGACCTTGTTGTGTGACTCTGTAAACCCTTCACCTCAAGGACTGTCCCAGTACATTTCACGTTCCACTGCAACCCCTGTATCACACATTGCATGATAGCCTTAGTGCAGTAAAATTCAAACCAATGGACATCTCTCAGGTGTATTAAGAGTGTGGCTGTGGACAGCAGGTCGAGGGAGGTCTTCCTCTCTCACTGTTCTGCCCTAGTGAGGCCACAGCTGGAGGTACTGGATTCAGTTCTGGGCTCTGCAGTTCAAGAGGGACAATGAACTACTCAAGAGAGCTCAACAGAGGTTTAAGAAGATGCTGAGGGGCCTGGAGCGTTTCTCTGAGGAGGAAAGGCCTGGGACTGTTTAGCCTGGAAAGTAGCAGCCTGAGAGGGGATCTGCTCAATGCTCAGCAAGAGCTAGAGGACAGATGGGCAAGAGGATGGGGTCAGATTCTTTTCAGTCATGGCCAGCAACACGACAAGGGCAATGGGCACAGACTGGAACACAGGAGGTTCCATCTGAACCTGAGGAAAAACGTCTTTGTTGTGATGTTGCTGGAGTCATGGGGCAGGCTGCCGAGAGAGATTGTGGAGTCTCCTTCTCTGGAAGGATTCCAAACCTGCCTGGACATTGTGATTCTGGACAACCTGCTACAGGTGACCGTGCTTTAGCAGGAATGGATTAGATGATCTCCACAGGTCCTTTCCAACTCACACCATGCTGGGATTCTGGGGTTCTGTGACTGTAATATAATCTTGGGAAATAACTGAATCGGTCAGAGTTGGAATGGACCACAAAGATCATCTAGTTCCAATCCCCCCTGCCATGGGAAGGGACACCCTACCCTATATCAGGCTGCCCAGAGCCTCACCCAGCCTGGCCTTAAACACTTCCACTAAGGATGGGCCCTCAGCCACCTCCCTGGGCAACCCATTCCAGGGTCTCCCCACTCTCATGCTGAACAACTTCGTCCTCAAGTCCAGTCTCAATTTCCCCACCTCCAGCTTTGCTGCATTTCTCCTAGTCCTGTCACTACCTGTTAGTCTATAGTCCTTGGACTTACCAGAGCACAGATTTTCAGCACGGCCTACAAACAATCTGGTTTATTTACTAGATACAGCAGGGCAGCAAATCCCAGCAAATGGAAAAGGCTGCTCTAGGGCATTCAGAAAAGTGCAGACTAGGAATGGGAAGGGAACTTCCCAATGCAAACATGGAATATCTTCTGGAGTGTTAAGAGAACCAGTCCTTGCACTTAGAGCTTGCTAATTGACCACACAGGAGATGTCACAGGATATTGGATAACAAATGTTAAACCTACAAAAGCCTTTTTGGCAGTGTGACACTGGTAAGTATTAGTGTCACTGCTTCTGTTTGGGGAGACAAAGAAACCAGCAATGGCACCAGCCTTGCTTGGTTTGCTTGTGGTCAGCTGAGCAACTGAGGTTTGCCAGCTCTGGCCAAGCTTGGCCTCTCCTGGGCATTCCCATATGGGTAAATCAGTACTTTCTCAGTTTCTTTGGGGTTTTATGTTCGTTCACATTGTGCACATCCTTCCTCTGAGCCCAGCAGCAGCAGCAGCAAAGCAACCATCACCAGCATAATGATACATTTTATGAATGAGTGCCCTTTGGAGGTGTAAAGTTTGCCTGAGCAAGGCTGCACTGTTTCAGCTCTCTCCTGGTGATCATCAACAACCTGGAGAGGATTCTGCAAGCCAGCACACTAAAGTTTGCTTCAAGGAGTGCTATAGGTGAACTGTAGCTGGAACCACTCTACTGTGAGGATAGGCTGAGAGACTTGGGGTAGCTCACCCTGGAGAAGCCTCCAGGGAGATCTTACTGCATCCTTTCTGTACTTAAAGGGGGTGGTAAGGGAAATGGGGACAGACTTTCATCAGGATCCGTTGTCACAGAACAAGCGGTAATGGTTCCAAACTAGAAGAGGGAGATTCAGATTAGAGAGAAGGAAGAATTTTTTTACACTGAAGGTGGTGAGACACTGGCCTAGCTTGCCCAGAGAGGTGGTAGACGCCCCTTCTCTGGACTCATTCTGGATCAGATTGTTCAGTGCTCTGAGCCACCTGCTCTAGTTGAAGATGTTCCTGTTCACTGCAGGAGTGTTGGACCAGATGAGCTTTAAATGTCCTTTCCAGCCCAAACCAGCCCATAACTCTGATTCTCTGAAATACCTTGTTAGCTGCAGCAAGACTGAAGGCCAATATCCTATAAAGAACCTGGCTGGGAGAGGATTTTTCATTACCCACTGGCTATGCCAAGTCATTGGCAGAGATGGGGATTTCAAAGGCAGTTTTAATTATAGACGGTAAAACCCACACATGATCAAGCTGAAGTGTCAGAAAACCACCAGAACTGAACACTGACCCGTTTGGGTTGTTTGCTGAACTTTAATCACTCTCCAAGTCTGACAGCTGCTCAAACTTAATTGCTCATTACGCTTGTAAATAAAAACTGATCTCACTCTCTGATTAGCCAGCCATCTTAGAGTTGCCATAACAACTTCTGGTCTAATAAGTGATTTCAGATTTACCATTATTTGGACTAGCAGCAAATTTCACAAAGGTCTGAGATCGCTCTTTTCACTGAAATACCCTTCTAATTAGAAGAACTGAGAACCAGGAGAGAAAGGGCAGCTCAAAGATAATGAGAAAACAAGCTACTTACTGCAGCAGCTTAAACATGAGATAAGGGTACCCCAAAACCCAACACATGCTGGGTCCTGCTTAACCCCTACCTTTCACTGTCAATCATCTTGTTATCACACCTACACCCCATCCTAATCTGCTCAGAAAAGCAGCAGAGAGCACTTGGGTAATAACTGGTCACCATGTGGAGACTGATTCCCAGACTCACTCCAAATGAAATAATCCAAATTAGGAGCCAATTACCTGGTTAAATTCCTTAACACTCTGTTAACTGATTAGAGAGCTTTTTTTGGAGAATACTGCAGAGTTCAGATTCTCATCTTAAAGAGAGGGAAAAGTGTTTGTGCTGCGCCAAAGAGATGTTCCTTTTACCAAGTGCAACAAAAGAATGTTTGGAAGGAAGAGTCATAATGTAGCATCTCATCACTGGATCACCTCAGTCAAAAACCTACTTCAGGCTTGACCTGAGTCTGGACTCTTTTTCTTCTGGAGTACTGTGTCCAGTTCTGGGCTCCGCAGTTCAAGAGAGACAGGGAACTACTGGAGAGATCCCAGTGGTGGCTACAACAAAGATGAGGGGACTGGTGCATCTCTATGAGGAGGAAAGGCTTGAGAGACCTGAGACTCCTTAGCCTGGAGAAAAGCAGCCTGAGTGGGACCTTCTCAATGCTGATCAGTGTCTAAAGGACAAGTGGGTGGGGCCAGACTCTTCATTATTGGTGCCCAGCTACAGGACAAGGGATGATGGGCACAAACTGGAACCCAGGAAGTTCCATTGCTGTGAGGGTGCTGGAGCAGGCTGTCCAGAGAGGCTGTGGAGTATCCTTCTCTGGAGAGATTCCAAACCCTCCTAGACATTGTGATTGTGGGCAATCTGCTGTAGGTGCCCCTGCTTTAGCAATGGGGTTGGACTAGAGGATCTCCAGAGGTCCCTTCCAACCCCCACCATGCTGGGATTCTCTGACATTTTGGACAAGATTACTAATTAAAGCCTTGCAGATGTCTGGGGGAAAGAATTATCTGCATTTCAGGAAGCATTTGGTCACAGCAGCTTAAGTAAAACACCTCTGTTAAAACATTACAGACTCATCCATTAGTCTTAGAAGACAGAGTGATTGGGAGCTATCAAACAGCACAAGCCTGGAGCCCTATTACAGCACAAAGACCTTCCAAATTTTGCTGGCAAAGCTGCTGAAGCCTGCAATTTATTTAATCTGCTCAAGGTAGCTTTTTGTGTTCATGGGCAAGGAAGGACGCCCTTTTCCTTCCAAAAGGAAAACAAATGCAGAAAGCTATAATTGAGGCAAAACTCAAGTTAAAAAAAGTCAGGAAATGTCAGGTTTTTAAAAGAGGTTTTTTTCTGTCTTCACTCAGCTGTGCAAGAAAAGCAAATAATTTTTTTGTTTGTTTGGTTTTGGGTCAAAAGCAGAGCTGGTCACACTTCTTGTAGTAGATTTATCTCCCAAAAGTAATGCTCAACACATCCAAGTGAACAATACCCTCGACACTCCTGCCTACATTTGGGAGATAACAAAATCTTTCTTGAATCCAAATGCCCTGAAAAGTTCTTGTGGTTCAAACAGAGTTTCTAACACCGATCTGTGCCTTCACTTTGTGTACATTTTCTTTGATCTGAGTTTGAACAAAGAATTTCTTCCCAAACTAATTTAACCCAGAAGGCTTCTGAGGACCAGCTGGGGAACAGGCTGGCTCACTCACACAGAATAAACAGGCTATGAACCAGCCCGATTATTCAACAGGTTTCTGCTCGGTATCTTCTCATTTCTGAGTCTCCTGATGCTCTTAGACTAAGCTGCAAAGACTGAGGTGCCAAAGGCTTTCTGTCAATGGAGAGAGGCAGAACCCCAGGTAAATAATCTCTAGGCAGCTGTGCCAGGAATTGTCCAAACAGACAGGCATGGAGTTTTCCTCTGCCCTAATCCCCGGTTTTGAAATTAATGACACATTTCTTTACAATGAAAGTGGTAAAATACTGGAACAGACTGCCCAGTGGTGTGGTTAAGGCCCCATCCGTGGAGACATTCTAGATCAGACTTGATGTGGCCCTGGGCAGCCTGATCTAGTTGGAGGTGTCCCTCCTCACTGCAGGTGTTTCAACAGGATGACCTTTGAGGGTCCCTTCCAACCCAATGTAGTCTGTGAACCTGTGAATTATGGGGCCTGCCCTATAATTCTGGCACATATAGAACACTCATTTCAGTCTAGAGACAATGCTGTCAATTACAGATTGGTTGAGTTTACTGGCATCTCCTCTTCTTGAGCAAAGGAAAGTCTGTCTTTCCAAGATTGGAAGATCTGGCTCCATGAATTAGGTAAAGACATGTTTACCTGTAGGAAAGAACCTGCTCTTAAGGGAAGAAAGACCAGGCTGTATTTAGCCCACACCTAGTCCACATTTAGCCCACATCTTTCATGCTCAAGAGCCATAAATCTCAAAAAAGCCTTTTCCTACCAACAATACCTGAAACAAACGAGCAAAGCAATTGAGAACAGGCAGCAGAATGACTAAGCACAGACAGCAGATAAGGCCTATCTCAGATAGGATTTTTACACTCAGCAACAAGTTTCTTCTACATAGAAATGAATAATTCCCCAGGCAAGTGCAAATGAGAAAATGGAAAACTAGTTCTGCACGATCTGCACAGACTCAGCATATCAGACATAGCGGGGTGGGGAATGGTGTTACTCAGGCTGGCCTTGTGGGTCACTTCCAGCTTCTCAGAGTTCCTACAATGCTTCCTTCTGCCCTGTGTTCTCCAAACATTTATGCTTTTTATTGCCTATACACAGAGATATAGAACAGTTGAGGTTGGAAGAGACCTTTAAGATCACCAAGTCAAATCACTTGCCTTGATCTTACAATCCCACTGCTAATGCTAAACCACTGCCACTAAACCAGTCCCTCAGCACCACATCCACACATCTTTTAAACCTCCCTGGGCAGCGTGTTCCAGTACCTGATAACCCTTTCTGTGAAGAAATTTTCCCTAATATCCAACCTGAACTTCCCCTGGCACAACTTGAGCCCATAAAACACACAGATTTTGAAACAAAGAGAGTGAAATGATTCACTCAGAGTCAATTAAGAAGTGCCAGATGAGGAAGACGATTACCAGACCAACCCTGACGTGCACCAGCCCTGTGGCTACTGGGAAGGGTCCTTCTCCATGAAGGGTCATTTCTCCAAAATTACTGCAACTGCTGCTGTTCCCCCACTGACCATTATCGCCAAGGACACCATGAAATGCCTTGACACCTACAGAGAATTCCATCCAAACCCAATGTAGGTTACACAATCAAAGAGAAGTATGACTAATTTAACCGTTCTTAATTCACAAAGGAAAACATACAATATTTTGTTCGTTTTATTTTGGGGGGTGGGATGAAAATTGGTTTGGATTAAACATAAAATCAGTTGGTAAGGTCTGTGGGGATTTTTCTGTGGGTTTAGCCAAGCATATTTCAGATACGCAGTTTAAAATCTGCCGAGTAGGTGAGCAGAGCTGTCCTCACGCTGCAGCCTCTCACATATAGGTTTATATTGGAAGCATATGGAACATACATTTAAGTGCACTGTGCTGGAAGAGATAAAACTGCATTGCTCAGAAATAGATGCTATAATACCTTCATGAACTACAATCTGCTTTTGTGCCTATAAAATAAATCCAGTCTTAGAAACCTTAATATTAAATGGTATTAGACTAATTATCCAGATTCACGCACGTATGTAGTTTCTCCAAGTTGCCAGATTCATGACTCAGTATTTATTTGCTCATTTAAAAGAACAGATATCCATTTTTCTATTTCATGGAGATTTTCCCTACAACATAATCCATTGTCATGAAATGAAAGCAGATCCAAATAATCTTATAAAACTAAAAGCATTTTATCAGACTCTTTTTGCATGACGAGCACAATTCGTATGAGTGGTGGGGGGCTGGATTATAAGTGACTGACCAGCTGAAAAAGCACCTATAAAAATGCCTCAACTCTGAGGAAAGCACTTCTTGTGTCCTCTTCACTGCAGGCAAAGACAAAAAACAATCATCACCTTTTTTGTATGCTGTGGGCATCTGATAGGAAGAAAAGTTACTGCCACCTTGCACTGAGGAAAGATTTCCTTAGAACAAGGCACAATATTTCAGTGGTTGTGGGTAAATGCAAAGGGCTTTTTATTTTATTATAATGCAATTAATGAAGACAGAGATGATTCAGACCCCAGGAGCATGCAGCAAACATGTAATTTATTGGTACCAGATCCTAAGGTTATGGCGTGCACTTTAAATACTGACTGGGAAAAAAAGGTTTGTCTGTAAAAATATGTTTTCCTTACAGCACAGCAAAGTAGTAAGTTTGCTCTGAGAGGAACTTTGGCTTGTGTATGTGCACAAGAAAGCTGAGTTAATTCCTCCTGCAGGATTACCATGGGCTGCTTGATGTAATTCATCTCTCCATTCTTGCATGCAGCCATCAATTCATTTATTTAGACCTATTTTTTCCCCAAGACTCATAAAAATCTTAAGAAATCCAAAGAAAGGTCTTAAGTGCTTCTTGTGGAAAGGAAAATAAAAAGGTGTTTATACATCCCCCTCAAGCTGAGGCATTTTCTCATCTAAAAAAGACAGAGGAACAAAACAGCAGCTTTGAAACAGACTCTGTCCACCATATTTATTACCAATTTAACAGCCTTGAATGGAAACTGCAAGTGCTCTGATAAAAATCAATTGAAAAGCTGTCTGCCTTGCTGTTGCTTCAATAAAGTGCCTCTGTATCTTTTGCTGAAACCCCGTTTTTGTAGCCTCCTTAAACAATACTCTGTATTAAATCACCACACCATGCCTTTTCTGAAAGCAGACTCCAAGGTGAGCAACCAGACCTGCACCCTTCACTCAAATCTCCCATTAACAGGGACCAGGGATGTGAGCCAGTATCCATACCCCAAGACCCTCAGGACACCTTGATTTCTGCTCTATAGTTAAAAATTAACTTCCAGGTCTTTGTGCATTTAACTCCCGTGCTGGACCTCTCTCCCTAGAGATATCTGGCTATGAGTCAAGCAAAATCTATGCTGTGGCAAGAAAGGCTGACTTCAGCAGCATGCAGAGCCCCAACCAGAGTGCTCACCAAAATAGACCTCAACACTTCCACCCAAGCCCATTTCACACACCACTGCCCCAAGTTAGCCCTTGGCACCTGAGGGAGCTGGTGGGGCCAGCAGCAAGGCTTGGCTGGGATTTAAACAAACAAACACTCTCCTGAAGCCTTTTCAAGGTCTCCAGAGCTTAAAAAAAAACCAACAAAACAACCTCTACAAAATGTACCTGACTTTCCTGTGTGCTCACATGTAAGCCATATGGTCTACATCAAATAAGCAGAATGAGCATAAAAAAGTCACCAGCACTCCACATTCTTGTAATTCAATCAGCTTTAATCACCTCAGATGTTTTTGCTACCCTACGGTGAGGGTATTTGTTCTAATAACCTTGAATAGAGCGGTGACACTTTAAAGATGGCTCCCTTGAACAAAGAAAGATAAAAACACAATTTATGGCAGGATGTTGAATCTCAAGGCAAATTCCCCCTCCTGTAAATTGCAGCTTTTTCCCCAGGCCAGCTCTTCTCCCGACAGCAAGCAGTCTATCTTTGCTGGTTTACTACACATCTTCTGGTACTTCTCCTTACCAATCAGGAATATTCTTCCCAAAAGTCCTCCTCTAGGGATCTGGGCCATTGGATTTACAGCACTAACTGGGAAAAATAAACAGTTCAGTTGTAAGAATGAGGCCAACACCCAATGCTATAAAGGATCTTGTCAGCCCTGACACAGCAGCCTGCAAAACGCATGGGACCCAATTTCATCCTCCAGATTCTTGCCAGCTGTCACAAGGACCTTCTCCATGTCTGGTGTCATGTCCACATCACAAAGCACAAGCTGCCACAGAAAGCTCCAGTGTCCCCCAGGCTCCTCATCCAGTATCACCAGCAGCAGCTGGATTCACTGGGTGCCCAGCACAGAGCACCAGCTAAAATCATCAGTTTCCATACACAGTCTTTGCTCAGGGATCTTCCCAAGAAGCCTGCTAGGAAGTGTTGGAGTCGCCTGGAGATGTTAAAAAATAGACTGGATGAGGCACTTAGTGCCATGGTCTAGTTGACTGGACAGGGCTGGGTGATAGGCTGGACCGGATGAGCTTGGAGGTCTCTTCCAACCTGATTCTATGATTCTACGAATCACTGAATAGTATGGTTTGGAAGGAACCTTTAAAGATCATCTAGTCCAATACCCCAGACCACCAAACAAAAGTGACATTGTGAGGGGCTGAAGGGGCTACAAGAACAGATGCATTAAGAAGAGTTTGGCCAGCAAGCCAAGGGAGGTTCTCCTCCCCATGTACTGCGCCCTAGAGAGGCCACAGCTGAAGTACTAAGTCTAGTTCTGGGCTCCTCAGTTCAAGAGAGACAAGAAACAACTGGAGAGAGTCCAGTGGAGACTACAAAGATTCTGAAGGAACTGGAGCATCTCTCTTGAGAAGAAAAGGCTTTAGCAGAGAGGTTGGACTGTCTAGTCCAGAGATCCCTTCCAACCTCCACTATGCTGTGTTTCTAAGTCCCATGGGATGTGAAAAACAGTATTTGCTCATAAAGCCCTTGGGAAGTAATGGATTCTGCTGCAGAATCCTGGGGAAGATTTTTATCTTACAAGTAAAATGAGGCAATTATCTCCCTACACTGCAACCTCCAGGTAAAAAGCAACATGGAATGTGTAGAACAGTTTAGAAGTTCAGGAATCTCAGGCTGACTGCCTTCCCAACCTCAGCCCTGTTGATAACCACCATCTCTCCTAAGCAGAGGACTTCACTAGAGACTTAAGGACAGTTCAGTGCCCACAAGTCAACTGAAGCTGTTAAGCAAAAATTAAGTGAGGTTTGTAATTAGTAGCCCAGGTGATGTCTTATAGAGTTTCTGTTATGTGACCACTGCAAGGAAACTAACTAAAGGCTATCATAAAGGCCATCCTGAAAATCAGGTAGCTTTCAGGGAGGAGGAACCTGGCTGCCATTTGAACTGGCACTTTAGATGCAGGAGACTCCATCCATCTCCATTACAAATCCTCTGAGCGCATCCTAGCATTACTTTTCCCACATTAAGCAAAAGAGTTAACATAAAAAGCCTGTCTAGCTTCACACATTATCCAGCTAAGAGAAGGAGAAAATAGAAAATCCCTCGTATTACCTCTCTTAGCTCTCCCCAAACCTCCTCCGACATCTCTGTTCTTTCAGACCTGGCATTTATCTGAAGACATTGTCTGGCCCTAATTAAATCTTCATGTGAACCACTGCTACTTTCTGGCAGAGAACGTGCATTCTTGGTGTGCTGATGGACCTACATAATTTTCCACGCTGCTCCCGTATGGTGAGTGTTAGGCCTTGCTTGAAAACATCACAAGTGTGTTCAACACAATATGTTTAAACAGAAATACAAATTTATTCTGTTTCTTTTAAAGAATGAAGAGAAACATAAGTGAAAATTATATTCCACAAGCTCATTGAAATAAAACAACAACAACAACAACAACAAAAAACACCCAACAAACCAACAAGAGCCAAAAAAACCCCAACAAACTACCACCAAACTGTGGAAACACTGGGCACAGTGCAGCCTCTGAGAACAAGGCATGCTTTTGTTTTCCTGTTTTCTTGTAAAGGCAAAGCTGGCAGTGACAGGACAAGCAGAAAAAAAAATTCTTCCAAAGTATAATCTGCAGCTATCTCTTTCTCACCCCACCCTGGGAAGATGATAAAACATTTCTTCAAGTGCAGCTGAATTTGAAGCTCGAGGAGGGAAGATTTAAACTGGATATTAGGAAGGAATTCTTGATGTGAGAGTGGTGAGACAATAGAACAGGGTGTCAAGGGAGGTTGTAGATGTGCTCTCCCTGGATGTGTTTAAGGCCAGGATGAGGCCTTGAGCAACCTGCTCTGGTGGAAGGTGCCCCTCCCAATGCCAGGAGGGTTTGGAACTAGATGATCTTTAAGGTCCCTCCCAAACCAAACTCTTCTATGAATCTATGAATTTTGCGTTAAGGGAAGTTGCACTATAAGGCACTCGCACACATCTGACCTTATGTAGTCATAAAATCATAGAATCATTAAGGTTGGAAAAGACCTCAAAGACATTAAGTCCAGCCATCAACTCAACACCACCCCAGCCACTAAAACATCTCCCAAAGTGCCATGTCCAGACATTTGTTGAACATTCCTAGGACTGGTGACTCCACTACATGATTGTGTTGTTCTGGCAAAGTGGGGAGGGGAAGGCAGGGTTGGAGCTGGCATCTCCATGCCCACAGTGCCAACACCAGCACCATTTCTGCCAGACACAAGAAACCAGCTCCACAACTGGGGAGTAGCCAGCAAGGTTTGGGCTGCACTCCTTTTTCCAAGGAGTTACATGGAAAAGACAAAGTGTGATGGGCACAAGTTACTCCTGGGGAGATTCCAACTGGAATCCAGAAGAAGATTTTTCACAATGAGAACGGTTAGGGATTTGAATAATCTGCTAAGGGAAGCAGTGGATTCCCCCACATTGGACAGTTTTAACACTCAGCTTGACAGGGTGCTGGGTGACTTCAAGTAAACTAGACTACCACCTAGAAACACTAGACCAGATGATCCTTGGGGTCCCTTCCAATCTGGTATTCTGTGATTCTGTGATCTTCCTCTGGTGAACCCTCAGAGCTCTGTGCTTGAAGTCTCCAAGTTGTCAGTGACTCATTCCAAGAGAACAAGGGCTGTAAGAGCCACAAAAATCTTTGCTCTCCAGAGACAGGAAAGCAGAAGCCCAGAAAAGCAGATTTTACTGCTAACCTCTACTAGCAATTCTTAAGTCTTAAGAAAGCCCTTTTAAAACCACTTACTGAGGCTAAAAGCATCTGACAATAACTAGATGAGAAATTAGTGCCTCCCCTCAGCACGTTGCAGAAGGCTTGTCCAAGTAGCAAAGCAGCCAGCTGTCCCAGCAGATGTGGTCAGATGGCCAAAGACAACAAAGCAAATTCACTTTAAAATCGTAGTTAACTTTCAGTGTTCTCATTATCATCTGCCAACTCTCGGCACTCCTCTCCCTAAGCAGAAGAAATAAACACCCCAGATGGCTAAAGAAAAACAGCAAGCTATACATATGCTCCATATAGTCTGACAAAGCAAGAGTCCACCCATCTTCAAAGCTCAGTGCGAGACTCCAAGGGGTAGAAGCTCTACAAGGGGATGTCTCTGTATGTATGGGTGAAGCAATCACTACAAAAGAACTTCTGGGCTTTGAGGCCACAGCCAAGTTATCTGCAAAATCCTGCCACTTTAATTTCCCAAGACCCAAATCTTCCATCATTCCATCAATCAGTGAATAGCTATACACTAAACAGACACAGCTATACATTATACTACATGTGGCCCCTAAATAAAACATTGGAATGACTGCTGGTTAGGAAACAAATCAAGGAAACTAAAAGCATGGTTTCAGTGAGAGGGGTTGCTAGCATAAGCACGTTCAACGCAACACTGCCTTGGCTTCTGGGACTGTACACCACAGTCCTTGCACCACAGGAACCTGAGCCAGCCTGCTGCTCCTTTCCACTGCAATGTGAGAGCTCTTGCATTTCGTCACGGCTAAGAGATGAAAGCAGGAGGCGGCAGCAGCCCACCCAACCATGGGCAAGTTAGCAAACTCTGCAGAAGTGGCTCCCAGGCTTTCTCATGTGGTCCCAGATGTGGCAACCCAGACAAAAACCATACTTGCCACAGTTGAGAGTGAACACATCTGTGAGAGGGCGTGAGAAGGCTCAGCAACCCAGAAAGGCCTTGGTCAGCGACGCAGTAAAAGTGCACTCAAAATAACCTGCTTAATGTCACCAAACCATTAGCAAACCCACAATTCAAGCTCTGGGCTGAAAACCACGTGTCTACTTGCACCTCTGAACACCATCACCCTGTCTGCATACGCACAAGCCCAGGGAGGTTTCAATACCTTGGAAAAATGGGGGCTGAACGACAGGGCCACTCTGTAACATGGCATTGACAGCAAAAGAAGCAGTGGGATGCAAAAACTTCCTTTCATCCAACAACCATCTTGAAAGAGTCACTCCCTCCTCATGGCAAACAGCCTGCCCAAAGCCACCACTACCCTGACAGTTTTCTGCTATCCACAGAGCCCTCTGGATCCACACAAACCGCTGTTAATGCCTACACCAACCCTGAAAGCCCACCACCACCCCCGGAGCCTGTATCAATTCTGGAAACTCTGTTACCCTCAAAGGCCCTCTCACACCTCCAGAGACATCCACTAGGCCCCACAGATGCTTTCTGGCCTCCAGAGCACTCCATCAACACCCAGAGATCCCCACAATCCCCAGAGACCTTCACTAAGCCTCACTGAACATCCTCAATGGCTTCAGAGGCCCTCACAGGCCCTCACAACACCTCCCACCAACTCAACACCTCACGGAATCCCAGAGCCCTGCTTCTCATCAAGAGCACTCTCTGGGCCCTCAAAGACCCTCTCTCTGCCTCCACAGCTCCTCACTAACCCCCAGAACGCTTCCTGAAGCTCACAAACCGCTCCTCGCCTCCAAAGCATCTCACTGACCCCTATAACTGGCCATCACAGAACCCTCAGTGTCTCCACAGTAGCTTAGCGAGAGCCCAGAACCCTCCCTGGGTACTCACCAATCCCCACACTGCTCGCTGGGCCCTCACAGATCCCCCTCTGACTCCATAGATCCTCATCGATCCTCACATCCCACCTCTACCTGCACCCCTCCGACCGCCCCAGAGGCCCCGATAGCTTTCCAGGCCCTTCCGCACGCCCCTATACTCCCCAAGCCGCCTTACCGAGGCTCTGCCCCACCGGGGTGCTGAACGGGTTCCCCAGCAGAAACTCCATCTTGGGATGACAACAAACAGCGGCCCGGCGGCGCCCTCCCTCCCCCACCCCGCCCTGACTGACAGCGGCAGGCACCTACAGCATTTCGTTCTGCCAGCTATGGCCCGCCTTCTCGCAGTCGATTGGGCGGTTGCAGGAGGCCCCGTTGCGTCATAGGTTAAAGAGCATGTCCATCACTGTCAAGATAGGGGTCCGCCCCCGAGGCGTCCTGCCTCTTTGCACGCCCTCCAGTTGATTGACAGCAGGAACACGGCTACTGCCATTCTCCATTGGGCAACTGCCAAAGCATTCTCTAATCTTATCGGACAAGGGAAACGTCAATCATGTGAACCTCCTCCCTCCCCAGGGGGCACGGTGCGGGAGCTGATTGGCTGACACGGATTTCTGGCGCTGTGATTGGCAGCCAGCCTTCCCACCCACTCCCTAGCCATTGGCAGCTGAGTCTGTCACGTGGCCGCCCTTGGCAACGCGACTGGGCTTCCTTAGCAACCAGGGCCGAGGCGCAGGCTGGGACGCCGAGCGGGCCTGACACCTCGGGGACCTGCGGGGTGAGAGCTCCGCCGGGCCGGAATCGTATTCTGAAGGCGTCTCGGGACAAGTCCTCTGCGTCAGGGCCACCCTCATAGGCAGAGTCAGTATCCTCTGGGGGTGTCAAGGCCGTGGCGCTGCCCCGAGGCCTGGGCTCTGGCTGGCTCTGAGCAGCAGCTTCTGGTCTGGGGTGGGAGGTGACTCGCTTCTCACTCCAACACCCACGTTATTCCCTCTGGGTGCAGTGGCGTGCTGACCTCTAGATGTGGTAAGCTCTGTGCACCCTCTATTGCCTAAAGAGACATGGACAAATGGAAGGGAAATGGAAAATCTGGCAGGTCAAGGAGAAACATGGACCTGTTGAAGCAGGTCCAGGGGAGACCACAACAATGATACAAAGGCTGGAACCCGTCTGCTGCGAGGACAGGCCGAGAGAGTTGGGTTTGTTCAGTTTGGAGAAGAGAAGGCTTTGTGGGAGACCTTCTTGTCGCTTATCAGTACTTAAAGGGGCTAATAAGAAGGCTGGGGACAGAATTTTAGTAGAGCCTTTTGCAGCAGGACAAGAGGTGATGGCTTCAGGCCAAAAGAGGGAGAATCAGACCAGATAAAAGAAAGACATTTTCTACACTGAAGATGGTGAAACACTGTCCCAGGTTACCCAGAGAGGTGGTAGAAGCCCCATCCTTGAAAATGTTCCACATCAAGTTGGACACAAAGGTTTATCATACTGGTGTTGTGTGTGACTCCTACAAACAACAGACCAACTGTAACAGAGCCTGTAGGCATTCGTATAACAAAGAAGTGGAGAAATAAGCCACTGCTTTCAGCTGCTGCTTCTCTTGGATTTGTAAGTTAAGTAGGGTCACCCCCAGCAGGTTGTCTAGGATCACATTCATATGGGAATATACTCTCTTCATGAAGATGGGTTTCAGCAACAGCTGACTGCCATGTGATGAGCCACTGCTGTTCATAGGTGCTGCACAAGATTTCCTTTCCTGGTCTACCTAGCTCAGCTCTGGACTTTTTTGTGGAAGATGCTCAAACATGGTGTGAAGTTTGCCTATGATGGTGCCTGGGGCTGTAAGGGTGTGCTTGGAGTTGCATCAGTGACTTTGTGATGAAAGTCAAGCCTCTCTTTGATATCTTCTGTGAGGTGTTAGATCTTCTTCATGCTCAACTATGCTCTTAATTGCTTGGAATTGTCAGGCCTGATCAGTGAATGTTGGAAGTAGCAGCCAGCTGTGACCTTATTTACTTCTCTCTTCTGTCTTTTAAGGCTGATATTGTCTAGCAATGAGTCAGTTCAACAACAACATTGAGCCAAACATTATTGATGATAAAATGGTTCAGAAAGCCATTGAAGAACAATGTCCAGAGGACTTAAATCTTGCCGAAAGGGAAGCTATTAACTTTAAGGATGTCACAGAGCTACAGCTCAGTTTTAGAAGTGAGTATTGTTCTATTTCTTTTTTCTTTTGTTAGAGGGCAATGGAACGAAGCAGTGTGTGGCAAAGTTGCAATTAAATAACCATTATTAGCTTGGATTTGTGGTGAGAAAATTAACATCTGGACTTCCACTTTTAGTCACAGAATCATTGAATTGTTTAGGCTGGAAAAGACTTCAAAAATCAAGTCCAGCCATTAACTTACTACTGCCAGTTCACCACTGAACCATGTCCCTGAGTGCCATGTCTATATGCTTTTTGAGCACTTACCAGGGACAGCGACTCCATCACCATCCTGGGCAGTCTGTTCCAGGGCTTGACCACTCTGTCAGAGGAGACATTGTTCCCAATGTCCAACCTCCCATGATACAACTTCAGGTCATTTTTCTTTATAAGAGTCTGAGCCCCACCTGACTCCAGCCTCCTTTCAGGGAGTTGTAGAGAGCCAGAAAGTCTCCCCTCAGTCTCCTTTTATCCATGCTGAACAATCATAGAATCCATCAGGGTTGGAAGGGACCACAAGGATCAGCCAGTTCCAACTCCCCTGCCATAGGCAGGGACACCCTACCCTAGATCAGGCTGGCCAGAGCCTCACCTAGCCTGGCCTTAAACAACTCCAGGCATGGGGCCTCAACCACCTCCCTGGGCAACCCATTCCAGACTTTCACCACTCTGGTGGCGAGGAACTTCCTCCTCACGTCCAGTCTGAATCTCCCCACCTCCAGCTTTGCTCCATTCCCCCTAGTCCTGTCACTCTCTGATAGCCTAAAAAGTCCCTTCCCAGCTCTTTTGTAGGCCCCCTTCAGATACTAGAAGGCCACAATAAGGTCTCCTTATTGTGGCGAGCCTCCTCTTCTCCAGACTGAACAGCCCAATTCTTTCAGTCTGTCCTCATAGCAGAGGTGCTCCAGCCCTCTTAGCACCCTTGTGGCCCTTCTCTGGACATGCTCCAGCATGTCCACATCCCTCTTGCTTTCCTCTTGCTTTCCCACCTTGCTTTCCTCTTGCTTTCCCACCTTGCTTTCCTCAACTGCTTCTTCCTTCACTAACTTCAGTGATCTTGTCTGGACACACTCTAGCATCTCTTTCTTGCAGTGAGGGGCCCAAATCTGAACCAAATATTTGAGGTGTGGCCTCATCAGTGCTGAGTACAGGCAGACAATTAGTGCTCTAGTCTTGCTGGCCACACTATTCCTGATCCAAGCCAGGATGTTGTTGGCTTTCTTGGCTATCTGGGCACACGATGGATCATCCTCAGCTGTTGATCAGTACTCCCAGGTCCTTTTTTGTTGGACAGCTTTCCAGCCACTCTGCCCCAAGCCTGGAACATCCATGGGGTTGTTGTGACCCAAGTGCAGGGCAGGACTTGGCACTTGGCTTTGTTAAACCTCATTCTACTGACTTCAGCCTGTTGATCCAGCCCATTCAGATCCCTCTGTGGAACCTTCCCCCCTTCAAGCACATCAACACTCCCACCCCACTTGTCATACAAACTGGCTGATGGTGCCCTTGATCCCCTCATCTGGATCACTGAGAAAGATATTAAACAGTGCAGACCCTAGAACCAGGTCATTCCTCTATGGACTCTTTTTACTGAGAGCTCTGTGCTTTCACTGATGGGTAACTTTGAAGCTGCTTAACTTCACTGTTCTTGTCCTTGCTCTTGTTATTTAACATTTATATTGTGGTGACACCTACAGGCCACCGGCCTGTTGGGCCCTTCTGTATCTGACCAAATCAGACCCTGGGTAGGCTATACCATCGCTGGTGATTATGTGACAGCGATTTGGGAGATTATGGTGATTACAGTCCAATTTGGTGGCTTCCTCTAGTCACCTATACTATTATCTCAGCTTGCCTTTTGCTGTCAAACCACTCATAAAGTTGCATTCAGGAAAAAAAAAACAGAGAAGAAAGAACATTTGGCTCAATACTTGACTCTTTTGGGGGTATGTAATTTCATGGGCAGAAAACCTGCTTTTGGTTATTCATTTTGTGCTCCAGTAAAATAATGTATTGACCGAGTTTCTTAGAGCAGCCCCCCTGTTACCTGCTCCTCCATGTCTTTGTTTGCAAATAGGGACTACAGAAGGCTGTGAATATTTCATGCATGCAATTCTCTCCTTTGCTTTGCAATCACTAAAGAGCAGTAGCAGCAGAGCTGCTAACAAAACCCTCTGGGAATCCATTGATGTGGGGGGAAAGAGAATTGGGAGTGAGAACATTCTGTGTTTTCCGTCACCTTGGTCCTAGTGTTTTGCTGCCATGCCTGATGACCTGCCCTTGTGATTCTGGTTTTGGAGAAAGCTAAATGAAGGGATATTGATTAGTTCTAAACTGCAGCCTTCACAGAAAGGCTAGACCCCAGCCTGCTCCCTTGTGATGAGAATTTCAGGAGTAGGAGAGTAACTCCCAGAAGCAGTAGCTGGCTACTGCTAGTCTGCAAACACAGAATCTCACCCCAAACCTTCCCTCTTGGAGCTGGAAAGGAAAATGAAGGTCAAGGTGTCCTAGGAATGGATTCATAAAGCCACTCTTGGCTGCGGGGCTATAGTCAGCGTCCCCTCAGCAACTGATGAGCAGCGTGCACTGGTTCAGGACACTGAGGTTAACTGGGCTGTTGCACTGAAATTTCACCCAGCCAGTGGCCCTCTCAGCTCTCCAGGACAGTCACCACATGCTATCCTAATCTGATGAAAATCATTCTGGAGGTAAGCCTGGACATGGTTTCCTTGTGCTAGACAGCATGGCTGCTCAACTGAAAGCTGTCTCATGTGAAAAGCCATTCTCATTTGTGTTTTGGTTGGTTGGTTTTTAGTGTGTGTGTGATTTGTTTAGGTGGCTTTTTTTTTCCCTGTGGCTTTAGATATCCTGCAGATTGATAGCCTATGGCATTTTGAGAATCTGACTAAGCTGCAGCTGGACAACAACATCATTGAGAAGATAGAAGGTCTGGAGAGTCTGGTTCATCTTGCATGGCTTGGTAAGACACAGGCATGTGGGTTCAGGTGCCTTCAGAGGTGCAAAGCAATTTGTGACAAAGTCAGGGTGTTGCATTCCTTCTCAAACACAACTGAGAGGACCTTTCCCAGGGAAGGCTGTCAGCTGTCACTGTGCTTCCTCATTTGACTGTCAAATGTCAAAATGCCTGAGTATCAGATCTGCAAAACAACCTTTCCAATACTCAGAACCTGGTTGTATTACATTTGGTGTGGCAGGAACAGGAAGCTGAGATGTGGAGTTTGTTGCCAGGGTTTGTACTTGTATTTGGAGGTAGCTTTCAGAAACATTTATGGAAACACTTTTGTGATTTAGAAGCCTGTACTCTGTTTATGAAAGCCAGTGCAGGCATTTCAGAGCCTAGAACCCTTGGGATCTTTACCACAACATGCTTAAGGCCTTGTTGTCATTGTTGTCCCATAAAATCATACAAGTTTTGGATTGGAAGGGACCTTTAAAGGTCATTTAGTTCAACACCCCTGCAGCTAGAGGAGGTTGCTCAGAGGCCCGAACAACCTGACCTGGAATGGTTCCAGGAATGGGACATCTACCACCTCTCTGGACAGCCTGGGCCAGTGTCTCACCACCTTCAATGTAAATTTCTTCTTCCTTCTGTTAGTCTGAGTCTCTCTCTTTTAGTTTAAAATCACCACCCCTTGTCCTGTCACAATCTCTGATAAAAAGTCTGTCCCCTTTTTTCTTCTAAGCCCCCTTTAAATACTGAAAAGTCACAATAAGTGTCATGGAGCCTTCTTTCCTCCAGGCCGAATGACCCAAATTCTCTCAGGCTGTCCTCACAGCAGAGAGTTTCCAGCACTTGGATCATTTTTATGGCCTCTTGGCCCCGCTCCATCAGGTCCGTGTCTCTCCTGTGCTAAAAACTCCAGATCTGGCCCCAGCACTGCAGGTGAGGTCTCAGCAGAGTGCAGCAGAGGGGCAAAAATCTCCTCTCTCCACGTGCTTCCCATGCTGCTGGGGATCAGCCCCTGGTCTGCGTTGTGAGCACATGCTGCCAGCTCACATCCAGTTTTTCACCCATCAGCTTTTCACCCTCAAAAAGTGCCCATCATTGTAGTTTGTGCTTTCAACTGAAAACTCAGGATGCTAACAGCAGCATCGCACAGTGGTGCAGGGTTTGATGCTGGGCAGGTTGGTGAGCTTGCTGCTGCAGATCCATAGCTTAGAGCCTGCTGTCGCTGGCTGGCAGCATAAATACCCTCAGCTGTCTTTGAAAATAGCATGCAGGGCTGGGGTTCATCAGCACATCTTGAGATGTCTAATGGCTTCTTCCGCCCAGTTGTCTGCACCGTTCTGCTGCACAGATGACTAATGCACTTGTGAATCAACAGCTCATCACCACAATGTAAGCAGAGTGCTTTGAAGCACACTCATGAGTTTTGTTTGCTCAAAGGCCACAGCGGTTCAGCAGCTGCTGTGTGAGTGTCTTAGTGCAGAGGCTGGAGTGATGCAGGCAGCTGGTGACCTCATCAACCATCTTTGGACTCCTGGATTGCTCAGTACTGGCCTGAAGGCAAATCCTGTTCTTAGTCATGATGAATGTAGGTGTCAAGATAGATGTTCTGGCAGGATAAGTGGAAATATCAGCGTGTGAAATAGCTGAAGTGAGTCTCTGCCTTCGCATGCCTGTGTTTGCAATGGGTGATTGGGAGCGTGGGACTGGCCTATGTTGTGTTATGGGAATGACCATGGCAGTGGGCATTGGTGTGGCAGGCAAGAGTCTGCAAGACACAACATGGGGAGTGTTAAATTTGTCACAGAATTATTCCCCTTTTAGAGCATTTCCCCACCTCTTTTCTTGTATTTTGGGTTTCCCTCTAAGGTAGAAAATGCTTTCAGGTTGTGTATGTGGCATGGTGAAGGGGTCTAGAGCACAATTTTAGGAGTAGTGTTTGAGGGAACTGGGATTGTTCAGCCTGGAGAAAAGGATGTCAAGGGGAGACCTTCTGTCTCTCTCTGCAACTACCTGAAAGGAGGCTGGAGTGAGATGGGGATTGGTCTCTTCTCCCAGTAACAAGTAATAGCAGAAGAGGAAACATTCTTAAGTTGTGCGAGGGGAGATTAAGGTTGGTTATTAAGGAAAATTTCTACCCTCAAAGGGTTGTCAAGCCCTGGAACAGGCTGCCCAAAGCAGTGGTAGAGTACCCATCCCTGAAGGAATTGAAATGATGTGGTGCTGAGGGACTTGGTTTAGTGGTGACCTGGCAGTGCTGGCTTAACAGTTGGGTTCAAGGACCTTAAAGGTCTCCTCCAACTAATACAATTCCATGACTATGATTCTTGCTGTTCCTCTCATTTATATGTTGCATGGAGAGTTGCAAGGAGGAGAAGGGAACAAATGATGATTTAATGCCAAGCCTTTTTCTGTCAGACACTGAGGAAAATATTGGACATAAACTCCTAAATCAAGGACTAAGCTAAATGCAAGTCCTGAATCAGGGCATTCCACTAGCGATTATTTAACTTTTGCTTGCAAAACTTCTGATTTTTAAACTCTTCCCCAGACTTATCCTTCAACAACATTGAGGTGATCGAGGGCCTGGATGCCCTTGTCAAACTGCAGGACCTCAGCCTCTCCAACAACAGAATATCTAAAATAGAGCACATGGACACCTTGCAAGAGCTGCAGATTTTCTCCATTGGAAAGAATAACCTGACCACTCTGGAAGATGTGAGTGCTCTCTGTCTCTGCAAATGTTCCTTGTCAAAGGATCAAATAGTCTAGACCTGACATTTGCCACTGTATCCAAACCTGTCTTTAGAGGAGAGAATTCTCCTTAGGATTTCACTAGGTGATGGGTTTGGTAAGTGTTATGCACTTTCTGCAGCTATTTCTCTTTTAGGTTATTGATTCATGGAGGCTGGTTCTGTAACTACAAAATTCCTATTACTTCCCAACACTTCCAAGGAATTAGTAGCTATAGAATCACAGAAAACATCCAATAGGAAGAGATCTCAAAGCCCATCTAGACCAACCCTTGACCCAACACTGAAGGGTCAACACTAAACCATGTCCCCAGGCGCCAAGTCCACACACTGCTTAAACACCTCCATGGATGGTGACTTCACCACTGCCCTGCATTCCAGTGTTTGATATGGGAAAACCATGGACTGGAGACTAGGATTTGCTTGGAGGTTCTCCTGAGGGCATTTTACCAATCTTAAGATCCTTGAGTTGTCCACCCCAACCACTTTTCTGCTACATCCATCATTTATATATTCCCAGCGCAGATGTAACTATTTCCTTTCCTGAAAGCATTAGAAATCCATAACTTAATGCCACCTGTGCTTGGCAGCACAGCAGGCTCTGCACACAAGCTAATAAGAACAATGGATATGCAGGCACTGGGAAGTTCCTCTCTTTCCCTCTGGCACAGGTGATCTATCTCAGGAGGTTTAAAAACTTACGCACGCTGAATCTGGCAGGGAACCCTCTCTGTGAGGACCAGAGGTACACACTCTTTGTTGTTGCTCATCTTCCACATCTGGTGTACTTGGACTTCAGGCTCGTGAACGACACCACAGTAAGCATTTCTGCATCCCCTGCTTGTGCAGTTGGGCAACAGCAGAGAATCAGTGAATCACAGGCTGGTTTGGGTTAGAAGGGACATTTAAAGGTCATCTGGTCCAACCCCCCTGCAAGGAGCAGGGACATCTTTAACTAGATCAGCTTGCTCAGAGCATCTTACAGAGCATGTTTTGTTGGCAAGCCAGCAATATTCTAGCATTCAGGGCAGGTGCCCTGCAGAAATGAAGCTTACAGAAACACACGGTGTTTATTCTGCCTCCACCTAACAGCTGTGAACCTGTAGGCCAAATTCTATCAAATCTGACAGAGAAGTAGAGGTGTCAGAGGCGTGATGTCTTCACAGATTTTGTGAAAATCAGCAGCTGTGTGTGGGAGAGTGGCTTGGTGAATGTTGCCACAGAGAGGCAGCAATGTGAGTGAGAAGGCAGCAAAGCCACCTCAGAGATGAGAGAATCTTGGAGGAAATTGGTTTTGTAAGGGCAAGGAGGAAAAGTCCTGGGGAGAGGAGGCTTGGTGGTCCTGCAGCTTGCTGAGCAGTTTCAGTAGCAGGCATCAGCCAGACAAGCAGAAGCTGTCAAAGGCTCTTTCTCCTCTTGATTTCTGAAAACAGGACAGCGCATCCACACTGCTTACCTCTGGGACCGCTTCTTGATCCCAGCACTCAGAGAAGCAAAGAAGGCTTTTTCTTGTTTGGTTTTTTGGTTAGTAACCAAAGAACATGATGAATTGTAGATTTGCTTGGCACAGAGCAGGAGCTGTGCTTGGGATATCCATCACTCTTAGCACAGGACTGGAAGGGCTTTCCAGGTCATTGAGCCTGGTCCCTGCTCATACAGACAGTGCGTCATAGTATCACACACTTAAATTTGTCAAGCTTCAGTTTCAGGCTAATTAGGTTCTTGCCCCTGCCATCCACTTGCCATCCATTCCTCCAAAAAGCCTGCTCTTCTCTAGTAAATGTATTAAACTTGCTAGCTGATGAAATCAGAACTCAAATTCTGGAAGTCAAAACAGGACCTCCTGCTGAAAAAAAACAACCCTCTGAAGCTGAGAAAATGAGGAGAGAAAAGTTCGCTGGGACTGAATCAGCTCAGATGTATTGAATGCAGAGGAATATGCCAACAAAAAATGGGGTGAGGAATAGAGGAAAAACTTCATGAGTAGTTTAATAAAAGCCCACAATGCATTGGGGATGCAGAGGGCCCTCAGGTACATGTTCTACAAAGATCAAATGGTTCTGCCAAGCTTTGCTGAGCGATGCTGGATAATCTGACAAAAATATTGTCTTTGTTTGCCTTTCTCAGCGAGAAGCTGCAGTTTTAAAGTATCAAGATCTTACTGAGCTACTGGAACTTGAGGAAGCTGAGGCCCTGGCTCAGCTGAAGGAAAAGCAGGCAAAGCAGAAGGAGCTGGAGTACCACACAGTATGTTTTCTGTGGCTGCTTGTATATTGTCTCAGGGGAGAGCACAACACTTATTGACTTCTTTTACCTACTTGAAGATTTACATCGACTGTGCTAAAACTAAGGCTGGGATTAATCTCTGTGAACTCTGAATCTCATTTTTTTGGATGAAAACAGGAGCTGCTGTGCAATACACATGATGTGAGGGAACATAATTCTTTTGGCTGAACAATGAAGCTACAGACACAGACCCTGCAAAGCTAGATAGTAAATCATACCCGAGGACCTTATCAGTCTGACATAAGATTAAGAAAATCACAGGTCTGAGGGAACTGTTAGCATTTTCATGGTGCAGTGACTTTTTTCTCCTTCACACCAAGTTAATGCTTTTCATTAGTTTTATGCTTAAACTCTTCAGGGCCTTCAGAGATCACTGAAGTCTAACAAACAGGCTGAAAACAAGACCAGGTAGAATGGTGCGTTCAGTTATGGTCTGGCTCTGTATTCCAGACCTCTGGAAGATCAGACTGGCTGCAGAGTAGGAGGCAATTAAGTGACAGAGAGGATATTGCAGCTTTTCCATCCATCCCTCCCCAGAGTCCATTGATTCCTTATCTGAAAGGCTAAACAGCCTTGCAGTATGTGGTTGTATGTGTTAATATGTTATCCAAGATGAAATAGTGTTTTCTGTCCTTAGGCTAGAGAGTCCTAGTAACAAAGCCACCAGGATGGTTTTCACTCCAGCCACGGAGTGCTTTCATGCCTTGGTTGGTTTATCTATCTTGCTGGTACCACTGTGTCAGCACCAGTGTTCCTCTGCTGGTAATGTGCTTATAGGAGAAACACATTCTGAGGACTGGCACTCTTTATTCTACTTACATTGCTCTGATTCTCTTCAAAGGCAGCCTTTGTCGAGTACCTGAATGGATCATTCCTGTTTGACAGTCTCTATGCAGAGGATCCAGAAGCTGCCAAACTGGCATACCTCCCTGGCGTGGCTGACCTGCTGCAGACATATCCTTCTTGGGTCTAGAATACCTACAGCTGCAGTGTAATGCCGTCAGTGAAAGAAAGAGGTGCATCCACAGGGACTCTTTGTCTGTTGCTTTTGTCCAGGGCTGAAAGCTACATTGATCTAAGATCTGAGACAGTCTGTGTTCAATTTTTGGAATGGTACCAAAAAAAACCCCACTGTAAGACTGAGACCACTGACAGCTTTAAGGCTTGAAATCTCCTGAAATAAGAGCTACAAACAAATGGTTTCTATCATTGGCAAGCTGACTAACCTAGCACAAAACAGCCCATTTTAAACACACACGTCTCCAGCATCAACAGGTCATGAATTCCAGCATGGTGAGGGTTGGAAAGTACTTCTGGAGATCTAGTCCAACCTCCCTGCTTAAGTAGTGTCATCCACAGATGGTTGCCCATGACCACAGTGTCCAGGTGGGTTTGAATTCTCTCCAGACAAGGAGACTCCACAGCTTCTCTGGGCAGCCTCCTGCAGGGCTCCAGCACCCTCACAGTAAAGAATTTTCTCCTTCTGTTCAGACAGAACCTCCTGGATTTCATTTTGTGCCTGTTGCCTCTTGTCCTGTCACTGGGTACCACTGACAAGAGTCTGACTCCATCCTCTTGCCCTCAGCCCTTTAGCTTTTACTGAGCATTGAGCAGATCCTCTCTCGGGCTGCTCTTCTCCAGGCTCAAGATGCCCAAATCTCTCAGCCTTTCCTCCTCACAGAGATGCTCCAGGCCCTTCAGCATCTCAGCAGATTCTGCTGGACCCTCTCCAGTAGTTCCCTGTCTCTCTTGAACTGGAGAGACACAGTGCTCCAGCTGTGGCCTCAATAGGGCAGAGTAGAAGGGGAGGAGAACCTCCCTTGACCTCCTGGCCATACTCTTCTTAATGCACCTGATGAGATTCCAGGGTTTAAAATTCTCAACATTGTAATTACCATTGCCCTTTTCCTTCACTTGAATCAAACACAATTTCCCTAGCCTTTTCTGACCCTTCAAGAATCAAGGCTTTATACTTTCTTTAAGGCTGGAATCCACTTAAAGTTTAAAATGAGCTATAAGATAAATCTCTGTCAGTTAGATTGTGAGAGCGCAGTCGCTAAAATCATGTTGAAATTGAAGTGGTAGGAGATAGGAACAGACTAATCAGAATGATACGAGTCGTGTATCTCACAGCCTGCCAGAGCTGGCAGCATGAAGTTTTCAGGCCAGCACTTTTCTTCTGATCATTGCTCCTACACGAGGGATCAGAAAGCAGACACATTTCCCTCCCCTTTTTTCTTTTCTCATTCAGATTAATAGAGCATTGTCAAGGCCAGTAACTTGACCTTCCTTAAAATTGCATTACACTGGTGGGGGGAAAATGCATCACAGCTTAAGTACAACAGACTCTAGAAACAATTCCATTGCCAAGATAATAGCAGAAGAAAAATGGACGTTATTTTTGTGATGCTACCAAGCCAGTAGTTTATTCTGTGCTCTGGCTGTAGGCTCCTGAGGTGTATTTATTAACTATGCTGGCACTGTATCTACACTTGTGAAGACAGATGTGATTTTGTATGCTTCATTCCACTGCTGTATCAGGAAAAGAGTCACTCAATGCATTTCCTTTTCTTCCACAAGGCCTTTTCCCTCCTTGAGTTGCCACAGCTGTCTCCATATCCTTAAGGTCGCAAAATCCTGTGCTTAGAATGTGGATATGTGACCCAGACCTGCCACAGAGAGAATATTTGGCAGCCTGCTCCCAGCAGGAACCAGGGAGTTTACACACCAGTAGCTTGTAACTCCTGTTGCTCGAACTTGCAGAGGTAACAGGCACATAGCAGGTTGCTCCACTGAACAAACGAAACCCCTTGACTCTGATGTCACGTACAGGAAGGAGTTTGTCTTGGTTTGTGAGAATCTGTTTAACTATGGTCTGGAAGAGCATGAAAAACGAGAAGCTGAAGTCTCCAGTTTCTGTGAAAGCCTTCGTGCAGCGTTAATGGCCAACCAGCAAGAGAACAGGAAAATCATCCTTGACTTCGAATGCCGGCACAAAAGGGTAAGGTTGTTATATTTCAGTTTGTTTGATACATGATTTCTTCACAGAATGCCAGTGTGGTGGAGGTTGGAAGAGACATCTGGAGGTCATCTAGTCCAACTCCTATGCTGATTTGGTTGGGGCAGAATAACGAGGCAGGAATGCTAAAGCAGAATGACCCAGAACAGGTTGATCAAGATCATGTCCAGGTGATCTCTTCAGAGGAGGAGACTCCACAACGTCTCTGGGCAGACTGTTCCAGCTGGGCTTCCTAAGCCAGCTTTTCATTTCACTGAGAACGAGGGTGCCTCCAATAAAATCAGAGCAATGATTCTGGATTTATACTCTTGTGATAGGAATTGGTACTTGATCCCTAATGGCTGAATCACAGAGTGGTTGATCTCTGTCCCAAACACCTTGCTCAAGCAGGGCCATGCACAGCAGGCTGCTTGGAAACATGTCCAGATGGCTACTGATTTATCTCCAAGGATAGAGACTCCACAGGCTCTTTGGGCAACCTCTGCCAGTGCTCAGGCACTGATTTTTACACGTTTTTTACTGTGTAAATCTATACCAAGAAAAATGATTGTGTGGCTGCTCTAATGTCATTAACTAACATAGCATTAAAAGATTTTTTTTGGTACTGCATGTAGAAAAATAATTTGGGGATTGAAGTCTCAGCCTTTTGGGCAAGCAACAACCAGCTAACACTGACAGCTTTTATCTGTACTTGAATTTCAGCATAGGATATAATTAACATGTCCTAATGTGATCTTATTGCCCAGGAAGGTCTAAACATGGTGGGGTTTGGAAATGCTCAACCTTCCTTTTAGTTTAAACACTTGTGATGAAGTTGATCTAAAATAGACACAGATTTATCAGATTTAACACCACTCCCCTTCTCTTTGAGGCTTCCAATAACTCTTCCTTCATTGAAAAATGGGGAAGAAAAAGAAGGAGATTGCAGAGTATTGAGTTTTTCAAGTAATTTTCTGCTTCAGTTCATCTTATCAACAACAGCTCAAAGAACTTTAACCAAAAGAATTAGATAAAGTTATTGTAATGTATTTCTGGTCTTTTTTACAGCAGAAATCATCTTTTTTCATTCTGCTCAACTACAGCCACCCATTATGGCTGCTAAGGGCACAGCTTCCAGTGCAATCCCTTTCTGACCGTGGATAATAGATGGATCATTATTTTGTTTCCATAGAAAAATGTAAGAGGTGGGCTAAAGCCTGGTGACACTGTCAGCTGAGCAAGTCTCTGACAGCTGACACCAGGCAGAGTCACGAGCACAGGCTCCCTTTGATAACCAGCTCCCTTTTAGTTAGGTGCTTTGTCACAGGCTGGCACTGCTGAGTCACTCTGTGCCCAGTCCTTGAACTTTGCTGACTCATTCTGGCATGCTGATTCTGACAGCTCTTCGCAGGACGAGTCTGCAGACTTACCAAAAGGCAGCAGAAAAAAGACTGAGATGCACATTCAGTTAACTTGCACATGAATTGCCAAAACATCTTCCATTTGGGAAAAATACCCCAAAAAGCTCCCAGACCCCCAGAACTCTAAATCAAACCCAATGAAACATGGCTGAGGCCACGTTTTGGTCACACAATCCTAGCATGGTGGGGTTGGAATAGACCTCTGGAGATCATCCAGTCCAACCCCCCTGCTAAAGCAAGGTCACCCACAGCAAGTTGCCCAGGAGCACAATGTCCAGGTGGGTTTGGAATCTCTCCAGACAAGGAGACTCCACAACCTCTCTGGGCAGCCTGCTCCAGGCCTCCAGCACCCTCACAGCACAGAATTTTGTCCTTCTTTTCAGATGGAACCTGCTGGGTTCCAGTTTGCACCCCTTGTCCTGCCACTGAGCACCACTGAGAACTTGAGTGTGGCCCCATCCTCTTGACCCCCACCCTTTAGCTCTTGCTGAACATTGAGAAGATCCCCTCCCAGGATGTTATCCTTCAGGTTAAACAGCTCCAGGTCTCTCAGTCTTTCCTCCTCACAGAGATACTTCAGACCCACTCTCTCCAGTAGTTGCCCGTCCCTCTTGAAGCGAGGAGCCCAGAAGTGAACCCAGTGCTCCAGCTGTGGCCTCACTAAGTCTCTGATGACCTGCAGGCTCAGCTATGTCCTGCAAGGAGAGGACACAGTGGCCAGCGTGACAGCTCCCACTGGAGGAGTCAGTGTCAGAACCAAAGGCTGTATTTTAACAGCATTTACCTGTTGATTTGAAATCACAGAGGAGTTCAAATGCTGCAGAGGCCCCAGCAGGCTGAGGTCTGTAAAACACCTTAGGGGCTGTAATCCTGTTTTGTAAGCTTGGGTAACCTGTAAAATAACTCTGAAGTTGGTTAAGGAGCAAAGAAACATTAAAGGCCTTGAACTTTGAAGCCGTTGTTTCATGGGGTGCACACTGAGAAGCTGGGGAGCTTTGTGAGCCTCAGAACTTGTTTACATTAGAATAGAAGATACTTTGATCTTCCCTTCCTCCCTTTTGACACCACCAAGTTTGGATAACTCTGTCCATTGTCAGACCCACAGTATCACAGTATCACAGTATTATCAGGGTTGGAAGAGACCTCACAGATCATCAAGTCCAACCCTTTACCACAGAGCTCAAGGCCAGACCATGGCACCAAGTGCCACGTCCAATCCTGCCTTGAACAGCCCCAGGGACGGCGACTCCACCACCTCCCCGGGCAGCCCATTCCAGTGTCCAATGACTCTCTCAGTGAAGAACTTTCTCCTCACCTCCAGCCTAAATCTCCCCTGGCACAGCCTGAGGCTGTGTCCTCTTGTTCTGGTGCTGGCCACCTGAGAGAAGAGAGCAACCTCCTCCTGGCCACAACCACCCCTCAGGTAGTTGTAGACAGCAATAAGGTCACCCCTGAGCCTCCTCTTCTCCAGGCTAACCAATCCCAGCTCCCTCAGCCTCTCCTCGTAGGGCTGTGCTCCAGGCCCCTCACCAGCTTTGTTGCCCTTCTCTGGACACCTTCCAGCACCTCAACATCTCTCTTGAATTGAGGAGCCCAGAACTGGACACAGCACTCAAGGTGTGGCCTGACCAGTGCTGAGTACAGGGGAAGAATAACCTCCTTTGTCCTACTGGCCACACTGTTCCTGATCCAGGCCAGGATGCCACTGGCTCTCTTGGCCACCTGGGCACACTGCTGGCTCATGTTCAGCTGCTATCTACCAGTACCCCCAGGTGCCTTTCTGCCTGGCTGCTCTCCAGTCTTGGCAGTGTTTTTCGTTACAACTCTCCATTTTAGCCCATTCCTCAGGGGAAGTGGATTAAGCTTCTCAAAACCTGTACATTTTTTTTCCTCCCTCCTATTAACATTTGATCGTTAACTTATTTTGAAGAGACCTGAAAATAACACAGTGCTCAGCAAAAGAGGATTTTTTTTTTTATCCAAGAAATCATAAATCTTTTCTGATACAAAACTGACGTCAATATTTAATTCTGAAGGGCAATAAATCCTTGCTGTGAGAGGAGGGCAGGCAATGATAGGTCTTCCATATTCAGAACACTAAATCCTGACCCTGTAGAAGTCAATCAAGATTCTCCTTGATCAGGATTTAGGCCTGCATCTCTTTCTGGGAGGTAATTGTGAATCTCTTTTTCATGGCCAGCAATGCCATAGAATCACAGACTGGCTTTGGTTGGAAGGGACCTTTACAGCACGTCCAGTTCAATCCCTGTGCAGTCAGCAGAGACATCTTTGACTCAGAGCCCCAGACAACCTGACCTGGAATGGTTTTTACACCCTCTCTGGGCAACCTGGGTCAGTGTTTCACCACTCTCACTAAAAAAATTAGAATCACAGAACCGTTTTGCTCAGAAAAGACCTTTGACACCATCCACTTCAATCATCAACCCATCACCACCATTAGAATATGTCCTGAACTGACATGGTTTCAATAATCTAATACTTCAACTTGAAATGTGTCAAAATGGGAACCAAAGCTGGAAGCATAGAAGGGGCAAAGTCTTCTGCTGACTGGGGCATGAGGAAGCGTTGTCAGCGGCTCCATGTTGGCACAGCCGCCAAGCTCAGCACCATTGACTCCCCCAGTATGTAAATGTGGAGGCTTCCTGAGTCATCACATTTCAGTTCAGCTAATCAGCAGCAGGAACTTTCCTCACATATGTAACAGTTAATTAAATTGCAGTGAAGTGCTGAACACAAACTATATGTAATTTATGTCTCTCCCTGTGTTTAGAGGCTGGATGAGATTCATAATGCCAGAAGCTACGATATTGCTGAGTCCAAACGAGCCGAGTCCAAGGAGGACATACTTCAGCTGTCAGAAGCACTCATGACCTTGGAAATGCTGATAGCTGACCAGCTGGAGGTAAGGGTCAAGCACATACCTGTGAGACCTCACATCCAGAACTGGGGGGAGGAGTGGTGTCACTTCTTGGGGCTGCACCCCTCTGTTTAGCAGCCCATTGCACAAAGAGGGGAGCACAGGTCTCCCAGTCAGGCTGGTTCATCTCTATTTTATCCTTTCTCTGCTCAGAGTTATCTGGGTGAGATCAGGCTCTGGACATTGATCCATTGCCACAGATTTCTGTTTCTCAGAGCAGAGCATAGGATGTCCTTTATATCTCTCCAAGCTCATTTCCTAGACTTTAAAGGAAGGGACTTGAGGTCATTCAGTCATTTCATAGGGTTGCATACAGAAGTCTCTGGATAGCATGGGGCAGGCATTTGGGATTCTAGAGGTGTAATTCTTTGAAGCTGATCTTTCCTATGAATAAGATTACACACATTCCTGCTCAGCTCACTGCCTTTGCTTGCATAATAGCTGCCTTTTTTCTCCCCAGACTTTTCCTCAAAAACTAGGGCAGGGCTGCTAATGTGCATCTTCATTAAAGGAAAAAAGAAGTGATCTGTTTAGAAATGAGCAGACAGGACCCTGTGTGCTTACAGATGCAGCAGGTTCCTTTTGTGGATGTACGTGACAGAAAGCAGCAGCTCAAAATGGATTCCTTACTGCATCAGGATTGTGCCTTTTTAGTGTTCTCTGAATTGGTCCTCACCTCTCTGCAGTCACTGATGGAATGAGCAGAAGTGTTCCTCCCTGGGTGGAATGCAGAGGCTTTTCTCTCTGTGTGGCTCTGCTTGAACTGTTGTACCAAGACATTTAAAATGCAACACTTCACAGATTCTCCATCAGCCATTTTAGAGAGAGGTAATAGGTAACAGCAAATTGAGGACTAAACCAAGAGCTGCAGCAAGCCCAGGCAGTGGTTTTGCTTCCAACGAGAGGCTCTTCATACCTACAAGGAGGCTGCAGCATAGCAGTGTGTGGGAGCACAGCACTCTGCATTACTTAGGTGAGGGTGAAAAAGACACCAGACAGCAGCTGAAGGCATCTTTTAGCCAGCTTCCCTCTAATAAAATGATTTGGATATTCTGTCCCTGAAGGAGGAAGGAAAATCTTGCAGCACTTTCAAAACACTTTAAATGCTTGAGGCAGTGCAGTTTCTGACTGTGCTAATAACAGCAGTGAGTCCAAACTGTAATCAGTCCTTGATTCTTCCCAGACTCCCTGACTCCCTTTTATGTTTCTGCAAGCTTTCATTGTCATTATTTCCTCTTTCCCCCTCTCTGTTAAGGAACTCATAAAGGATTTTAAAAGAAACATTGCTGATATAGCATCGACATTCATTGAAAATGTTAAAGGGAGATATCCTTTGGCCAAGGTATGTGCCTGCACCTCCTGGTGATGTAGGTATCTCACCTAAATCCAGAAAGGAGCCATCAATTTATTATTTTTAAATCCACACAAAAGGTCTTTCTCAGCTTTACAGGAATGGTCATTTAAGGTGCCTAGCTTCTTTTTGAGGAGACTCTGGAGAGCATAAATCTAAATCCTCCTGGGCTGAAAGTATGCAGGACTTAGGCAGCCTTCTCCCCTGTTTTTCTCCATGCAGCCCTGGGAAGGTCTCCTTAGTCTGTTGTCTGTGTACATTTTTGTCATAGCAGACAAGGAAATACCTTCAATTCCTGATGAAGTTTCTTTAGATGCCCTTCATTTTTGTGTTGCTGTGAACAAAGCGAGATGAGAATACCAAAGAGTTCTGGTGACAGGTTGCAACTGCTTTAAATGCAGAAATCTGTTGTCCTGGTGCAAGTAATTGCAGCATAATTCAGAGCTTAGCTTGTATCCTGGGAGGTCTCCCTCAATTTCCTTTGCAAACCTAGTCCCACTCCCAGTTCCGTGTAACGCGTGAGGATGAGACCCACTGTGTGATTGAGAGCAGAAAGTGTACATCCTGACACCACAGCAGCTTCTGGCAGCAGCCAGGCTCTTTCCTGCTGTGGCCTGCTGTGCAGACACTCAGTCTCTAGTTACAGGAGGTCATTTCATCTCTACAAATGAGTGGTGGGGTCAGCTTTTTCCTTGACCATCTGCTGTACAATGACCCAGTGCCGGGACCTGGAGGACCGTCACCATGAAAGGCTGCTAGAGATCTGCATCAGCACACTGGAGAAATCGGTCAAGAATGAGCTTGAAGAGGATTTGCCAGATGATGTTCGAACGGTGAGGATGCCAAAATATTCGTCTCTGCTGGGGAGTTAGCAAGAATAGGTGGCCACAACCTCTTCTCAGAAGGGATAGGGTTTCCAGGAGGCTGCATACACCTAAAAGCCGTGGCTAAAGCAGAGCATCACCTCCTCCCCAAGAGGCCCCAGTAGCTCGGCTGAACCTCAGTGCCACTGGACATCTCTGCTGACTAGGACAGAGCATAACTGCACTGCAGGTTTCCCTGGGCACTGCCAGAGCTGGTGGCAGCAGCCCAGGGGAGGTGCTGAGGAAATCTCTCTCCTGCCTCCAGCACAACTCACTTCTCTGGCTGTTTTCCAGACAGCCCCAACCCAGCAGGCACTTAGGCAGCTGGCTTTGTTCAGCTTCTCCTCGCTCCCCTGGGAGAATTGCAGCACTGCTCTGACTTCCTTGCATTGAAGCTCTGTTTGCCTCAGTGATTTCAAAAGCCCTTCCTGGAGCTCCCCAGCCCATGAGCTGGTCTGGAGGCAGGACATGACACTTTGAATGGAGCCTTCCACTGTGCCCTCAGTCTTGCTGCACAGGCAAAGATCCCAGGAGCCTCTCAGCAGTCACAGAGAACACTCCAGCCAGCAAGCCTGCCGACCTTTCTGCCTCTGTTATTCCTTCATTGAGTGGCTAAATGACTCAAGTTTTGCATTCACCGTGGTTTTGCTCTGCCTGGATTATCCCAGCCCCACATTACTCCAGGTAATCAAGAGCTGACAGACACGAACCAGGCCCCTCACGCCCCGGCGGAGCTCCTGCTTTATGGCCTGTGCAGATGGCTGTAGTTACACACCGTGGCTGTGCACCCATCTTGCCTCTCCACCATCCATTTCCACGGAGGAGCAATCTTCATTTGTTCAGCAGCTGCACTTGGCTGCAGCAGGAGAGTCATTATGGTTTAGCAAAACCACCCTCTATTTAGAGTCACAGGAGAAGTCACTGCTTCGATGAGAAGCTGGAGCTCTCCAAAAAGTGAAGATTTACAACCAGTGGCACCAATGCAAGAGACCCTTCCAAGTGCAATTTTCCACATCCTGGCACTGGCTGCACCAGGCATACTGGAGCACACTGAGCCTTGCATCAGCCCAGCTGCCCGTGGGGGCTGCCATGCACTGAAAGGTAGCTTGGCCCACAGCAGAGCACTCATAGACTGGTTTGAGTTGGAAGAGACATTCTGAGACTGTGTAGTCAAACCACCTTGCAGTCAACAGGGACGTCTGCAACTAGAGCAGATTGGTCTGAACCATATCCAGCTTGAACTGGAATGGTTCCAGGAATGAGGCATCTACTACCTCCCTGGACAGCTTCACCACCCTCAGAGCAAAAAAGCCTCTTCCTTCTCTCTAGTCTGAATGTCCCTCTTTTAGTTTAAACCATCACCTCTTGTCCTCTCACAACAGGCCCTGCTCAAAAGTCTGTTCCCAGCTTTCTGGTCAGCCACCTTAAGCACTGAAAGGCAGCAAAAAGGTTCCCTGGAGCCTTCTCTTCTCCAGGCTGAACAACCCCAACTCACTCAGCCTGTCCTAGCAGGAGTTCCAGGCCTCCCATCATTGCTGTGACCTCCACTGGCTCTGCATCAATAGGTCCATGTCTCTCCTGTGCTGAGGACTCCAGTGCAGTGGACACTCCACAGCACACATCTGCTCCCAGCACCAGCAAGTGAGGCTAAGGGTGCTGCCTCAGTTTCCCCACCCATACAAGGGATCACACTCCATTTCACAGGCCCAGACACATCCCCGTGGAGGGCAGAGCACTGGGTTGCTCCTGATGACTGCTGCTTTGTCCAGCTGAAACAGAGAGCTGATTTTCTTCCCCCTGAGCACCTCAGTTACTGTGCCGCTTTTGCTGCACGCCTGCCCTCCTCCTCTCATCTGGTCACATTACCTCCTAGCTCCTCGTGGACAAAACCACCATTGTCAAGGCACTCGACACGTCCCATGGCATCCGCCTGCTGAAGATTAATAAGCGCGAGAGCGACATCCTCTGCAGCACCTACCGCTGGCAGGCCTCTGTGACGGAGAAGGTAAGAGACCCCCGTGCTCAGGGGCATGGGGCACATGCAGGTCTGGCCCACGTGGTGGGGGACACTGCTAGGAAAGGCTCCCTAAGCTTTGCTGCAGCCCCGTGTGCTCCACAGCTTCTCATACTTTTTGCTGAGAGGGTGCTGGAGCCCTGGAGCAAGCTGCCCAGACAGGTTGTAAAGTTTCTTCTCTGGATAGATTCCAAACCTCTCTCTGGACATCGTGATCCTGGGCAAGCTGCTCTGGGTGACCCTTTGGCAGGGGGGCTGATCTAGGTGATGTGCAGAGGCCCCTTCCAAGCCCCATCATGCTGGGATTTTGTGAGGGAACCCTATGAAGGGAGCCTCACAAGCCTGCAGATTCACTGCTTGGGTTTTGATCTGTTCAGGCTTTCCAAAATGAGATTGACAGAAACCGTGACTGCATCAAAAAGATCCTTCAGTACATCGACACTCTGCAGGAGGAGCTGGATAACATCACGATCGTGGAGCCCGTGCAGTAGGTCTGCCACAGGCTGGGCAGCTGCCTTAGCTGGGGTCACACAGGACAGCCTCCCAGCAGGGAAGGCTGCCTCTCTGCACCTTCTTGGGTGCAGGGACACCTGGGACATTCCAGGCCCAGCACATACTTCTTCCACCCCACCATAAACTGCAAATAAATGATCCTGTTTGACCAGAAAAGCAGATGAAGCTCTGACTCTTCCATCATGTTGGCACAAAGCCCACACAGACAGAGCTCAGACCTGGTCACAAGGGGTTATGGATCAGCTCTGAGCTGATTGAACCGAATCATCATAGCATCTCATGCCTGAAAGCTTTGGTACCTGCAGGCACAGCAGCAGGAACCTGTGAGCCACCGACATGCGGCAGCAGCCTGGGAGAAGAGAGCTCTCCATCAAACCACCCCCACGATAACAGCAGGTTTCCAGCTCAGCAAGCACAAGGCTTGGGAGGTGGGGGGCTCTGCATGCCCGGGAGCCTTGTCTCGTCTTCTCACCGCTTCTCGCCAAAGCAGCTTTCTGCAGCGTGAGCAGAGCAGCCCCCAGCCAGCAGGAAGGGAAATCGATGGTTCCACAGGAGCTCACACACCGCCGCTCGCAACAGCCAAGCCAGGAGTCATTAATTCCCCTCCTTGCTCGCTGACAGCAGCTGCTCTGCTGGCTTGTGGGCAGCTTCTGAGGAATGATGGTGGCCGGGGCGGTGCTGCTCGAGGCAGGCAACAAGGAGAAAGGTGGGGAGGTTAAACGAGAGGGTGGCTGCAAACGCCTGCTGAGGAGAACCTGGGTGTCTCCAAAAGCCCTGTGGCTGGTGCTGCCTGTCATACACAGACTGAGCTCATCCTACCCTGTGCCTTTGGGAGATGGCAGGAGCCCAGGTTCACTCTCTCTTGCTCTAGGACTGCAGAGTCAGCTCCTTACCACTCAGAGCAAGAGAGGCTCAACCAGAGACACACAGGGAGCAGAACTGTTTGGTCTCTTTGGTAGTTAAGTGTCTGCTGTGCCCTGCTCCAGGCTTTTTTTCCTGCCTGCAGCCATGCCAGCACCTGCCTGGAACGTGGCAGCTCAGGCCCTACATCACGGTTTAGTGATTAAAACAAAGACATACTCAGCGCGGTGGATTTAGAATCTAGCAGGGCCGTGCCTTTAATCAAACAGAAAGACCCTGGTGTGACATCCAAGCACACGGAGGGATGAAGAACAGATGCAGCCGAGTCTGTTTTCAGATTTCCATAACAAGTGTGTGTCAGGAGCTGGCAGCTATGAAGACATGTGGCATATGCTGGGTATGTCTGTGCCGCACCCTGCCCAGGAAGCTGTTTCTTTCTTGGGAGCTCCTCTGATGAGTTACAGACACCAGTAAAGGACAGAGCTGCTGTCCTGGGGATGCAGAGGAACCTCACCTTGACCTTTCCTCCTTGCAGGCTCCAAACTGCTGGCACTGCACTGCGGCAGCCAGTCCAAGAGAGGAGTTGCCCACAAAGTTGCAGCTCCTCACCATGAGGCTGATGCCTGGAGAGATGGGGTGGCAGGAGGGTGCTTACTGCCACGCTGAGTCACACCAGCAGTTCACAGCTGGGCATTTTCCTCCTGTGCCCAACCCAGCAGCCTCAGTGCTGCAGCAGTTTGTGCTTCACACTTGAGCTCTCCGAACAAAGGTGGACGAAGAGAGTGCCGGCCGCCGCGCGCGCACGCAGCTCGCACAGGTCGTAGTCATGGGCCCACTCCACATTGCCCCACCGCTGAATCTGAACGGGGAGAAGGAACACGAGGCACTTCAGAACTGGATTATACCTAGAGCTGCTCAGCAACTCCCAGCCTCCCTCTTCATGTTTGTGAAACACAGGTAACCCCCAGGAGCTGTGCTGATCACTGACTGCTGGGGCACAAAGCTCTCCAGATGAGTCTGGTGGAAGGACATGATCCGTCTGTCTTTACGCTGAGGCAAAGCCCCTTAAAGGGAAGATGAAGATTCCCATCAGCTTGAGCAACTTTGGGGTCAGGGAGAGCTTCACAGCAGGCCAGCTTCCAGCAAGCAAGTTATTAGCTTGATGTCTGGCAAGGCCTCCAGACTGAATAACCCACAGCAAGGGAAGCCAGCCACGACTTTGCACTTCAGATCAGAGGAGAAAAGCAGCCATCTGGGCTCTGTGAAAAGAAACTGGCAGCCCTGAGAGCACTCTGGGCTGCTGCGCCCACGGTGTTGCTCTCCAGCAGCACACTCCAAACTCTCTCAAACGGGGAGACTGGTGGAGCAGAACCTCTCCTGCAATAGCAGGCACTTCCCTTGCCAGTTATTTGTGGCGGGAGATGCATTTGTCATGCTGAGATTATTGCTATTTGAATTATAGGGCTGTTCTGTAACATAATTTACCTGGTATTCTTCCTCCAGGCGAGACAGAAGCACGGCTTTCTCCACTGTAATGTGCCTGTCAATCAGCCCCATGGACAGAATCAGTGATTTCAGCTGGGTGATTACATATTCTATACCTGCAAGGGAATAACCAAAACCAAACAGGACTCACAGTTGCTTCCTGCAGCATTACAGCAGCATCTTTGCAGGTACTGAAGACAATCAGGGTGTGGTACCTCCACAGGGACGTCTCCCACTTGCATCTGGGCACTCAAGTGTCAGATGTGCAGTTCACAGGAGACACAGTGCTGCTGCTCTGGCTGCTGTCACCACAGTGACAAAGGCTGTGCCTTGGAAACAGCCATTTATCATTCTGCCATAAACCTTCCCTGTGCCAAAGGAACAGATACCCATCCAGGCCTGAGGATTCTGGAGCTTAGCTTAAAGTCCACGGTGAGAGGGACTTGTAAAGAGTTTGGTATTAAAAGAGCTGTCTACGCAGAATCCCAGACTGGTTTGGATTGGAAGGAACCTTTCAAAGTCATCCAGTCCAACCCCTGTGCAGTCAGCAAGGACATCTGCAGCTAAAGATGGTTGATCAGAGCCCAAACCAATCTTATCTGGAATGGTTCCAGGGATGGGGCATCTACCACCTCTCCAGTAACTTGAGCCAGTGTCTCACCACACTCAGTGTAAAAAATGTCTTCCTTAGATCTAGTCTGAGTCTGCCCTCTGGGAGAATGCCTGAGGGACCAGAGCAAATCCCAGAGACATACAGAGTCAGGAGGAGGAAAGTGCCTCACAGTTCTGCTGAGCACTCATGGTTCACCTCAAGTTGATAGGAGGAAATGGAGGTGCCTGCACATGGACATGGTCTGAAGTCAAACTCATCTTGTGCTACTAACAAAGGCCAGACCTTGATTTTCAGGTCTAAAGTTGACCAGCTGCATGTGCCATTCCCTTCCATCCTGCCTACACATATTACAGTCTGTGAGAAGAAAAAATGATTCAGCAAAAACTATCTTTACAGGGGTAATGGAAACTCTTTGCAAGCCCTGTCCCAGGAATCAACACTGTTATCTTCCATTAGCTGCCAAGCTGGTGTCTTCTAGGGGTTTCAGGGTTTGCTGCTCATTCAAGTCTTGCACTGGACGACTGGAGCAAAGCAAACGTTGCTTCATTTCTTTAGGGGTCATTCAGTCAGGTGGGCTGTAAGAGTGAGGGAGTGAGGACAGTGCACAGAACAGTGGGCACTTGGAGCACTAAACCCCATTTCTTTTCCTGGTAACAAAGCTGAAGATTAAGTCATAGGCAGGTTTGGCCTTACAGAAGTTATTTGTGCTAGGGCAGAGGAGGCAGCTCACAGGCCAGCAGAGTCAGACCCCAAACACCAGTGGCACTGCTTCTAACAAACAGATCTAAGGGTCTGGCCTGGAGATTTCAAACACAGACCTCAACACTGATTATCTCTGCAGGAAAGGAAAAACACTACAGAGGTTCTTCCCCTCAGGTGGAGAGGAACTGCCTCCTTCTCTGGCACAGCTTGAGCGGAGATCTCCCTGGCATGGCTTCTTACCTTGCAGGGCCCACATGTTGTAGGAAGCCAGATGAGTAATGAAGGTCTCCTTGGTGCTGGTGGGGATGTTTGGTCCCAGGATGCTGGTCGAGGAGCCAATTGTTACATTGTACCTGGAAAAGCACAGGGCGTGTGGAGCTTGCAGCACTGACAGTCACAAGCACTGGACCTCTGGCCTCAGCACACAGAAATATCTTTGACCTCTTACCTCTTCTCAGCCCAGGCCACAATGGGATCCCATTCATTCTTCTGTAGCTCTGCCAAGGCAGCTGGCTCCTCCACACGATAGCTGGGACATTGCAGAACAAAACCATGATGGATGTTCACTACCAGGTTGCCAAACTGCTTGTGGCACCCCTCTAGGGAAGTGAATCCCATTCCCCTCTCCCTACAGGAGCCAAGCAGCTTCCAGTGGACACCTCAGAGGCTAGGACTGAAAGAAAGGAGCTTGGGCATGAGCAGGCTTGATCCTGCAGCCCACCAGGAGTTCTAGAAACAAAGGGCATTTTACTACTGGTACTGAATCTGGGCTGCATGGGCATTGGGCTGACAGATTGCCCCAGGCCTTTCAAACATGTTTCTTTTCACCAAAGATCCTCCTGCTCCCACCCTTACTCAGCACAGAGGTGTCCAAAAGAGAGTTCAACAGAAGACCAGATCCCCATTCTCTCCCACACCCATACCCTGCAGGGCAAGCAGACTTCCACTGGGGTTGCAGACCTAAGACCAGTCTAAACTAAGCAAATCCTTAGGTCAAAACCAAAACAGATCAGAGCCCTGACATGACTTGGTTATGGTAGACATTTTTCCTTACTCCCCCTTTCCAAACCCCACACTGTAACAAGACAACCTTGCCCCTGTGCCAGCAGAGCCCTAATCTCATACCAGATGGTGTCAGTGTCCAGGAACTTCACGGCCGCTCGGATCAGCTGCGTTTTGTTCCGCTGCGTGGGGTTGTCCAGCGCCGTGTTGCACAGTGTGGTCTGTGGGACAAAACCACTGTCATCCAGGGCCTGGGGAAGCAGCAGCTCCCATTGCACAAAGTCAACAACCAGCAGAGGGATTTGAGAGAGAATCAAGGGATGCAGCTAAAAGCAGGTGAAGGGCCAGAACATGACTTGTGTAATATGAATCTTCTCACCATCTTCAGAAGCCTCACAGACCATCAAGCACCAGGGAAGAGGACTCATGGACTGCTTCATTTGCTTCTGCCCCTTGCTATCTCCCACAACACTGTCCAGTTGCCTCCCAAGTCCCCTCAGTGACACAGACTCTCCCTAAACAGTCATCCAACTGTGCTCACAACTGAGAGATTCTCCCAGTGCCCAGCCAAAGTCCCACTCTTGTCCCAGTCTCCACAGGCCATTAGGACAACCTGCTCTCTCCATGTTCTGCGTTTGAAGACCATCCTCATGTCTATGTATTTAGACCAAGCAATGTTGATTCTACTGCAATACGCAAGAGAGATGGGGGATGCAGGACTCAGGAGGAAGCACTCTTAGAAGATTCCTCCATCTCATGCATGCCAGCACAAGATTTGCATCCCAAACTGATTCTCTTGCTCTGGAATCCATTCTGCCAGCTGCAAAAGCCCCCACCAGATGGCAGTGGCCTGGCAAACCCACCTTTTGTCCCCGTTATTTAAATTCCTTGTCTTTAATCTTGACTTTCTTGACCTGACTGCTCCCAGCACACTGCATTCTGCCCTGCTAAGGTCCCAGCATCCCAATCTGCCATGCTCACCAGATGCATAGTGTAGAATTTGATGGTGTCCTTCTGGGAGTCCCACTCTGTTGCCACTGCAATGGCCAGGGCCTCAGTGGGGACAATGAAGAGCTTGGCCTGGGGTGTTTTCAGCTTTCGGTGGTCCAGGTTTATTTCATAGCCTCCTGGGGAATCAGAGTAGAAATCCTGGGGAATCAAAGAGGAGCAGGCACTAAGGAACAACAAACAACCCCACAGCGGGAGCAGATTCAGAGCTGGAGCTGATGGGAGCGCAGGACCAGGGATAATCAAGCTCACCACCACCCACGACCACCATCACTTGGACATACTTTCCCCCAAAACAGCCTTGGAAGCTGTCTCCCACCACACAGCTTCTCTACACATGAGAAAAGGGCAGATACTCTGCAGCCTGGGTTGCAGCTGTCCCATGTTCTTGCTGAAGCAGTGTGGGGTGACAGTGTCCCTCCAGGGGCCCAGCCCCTCTGCCCTGTCCCTGCAGCCATACTCACCTTCTCCTTGAGAGATGCTCACGTTCTGGTAGAACCGCTTCCTCTCTGGGGGCAAAAACAGAGCTGTTGAGAGGGCAGCTAGAGGTTTGGTCCCTTTCCCTGCTCCCCATCACAGCCTAGAACACACACCTAGAACACCTTGGTGTTCTGGCCACAGAATTGCAGGCCCTTCATTCACAGCTTTCACACACTACACAACTTCAGCAAGCTCCACTCAACTGGGGAAGCACCTTTAAATTGGCAAAAAACAGAGGGCTGCTGTGCACAACGAGCACGTGAGGGGATGAGCTTCACTCCTGCCAGGTTGAGCTTTCAGCTCCTTCTAAACTGGTCTGCAAGGAGTTTCTACAGGGCCACTTTCAAAACAGACCTGCCCCAGCACTCCTGGCGTTTTGCTTAGGGCTCAGTCTTTCAAAATCCTCCCAGTGCAATCATGTTTGACAAATTAAGCCCTGAAATACCTTGGCTAACTCTCCCTGGCTTTTTCTGTTTCAGACCAACAAGAAACTCATCAGAGCTGGCTTGGAGTCAGCAGACTGCCCTGATGATATCAAATCCACCCAGCACCAACCCACACACTCTTCCCCCAGACTCTGATTTGCCCTGCAGCTGATGCACCCCCTTGCAAAACCACAGCTGTCATGAGCAGGCTCAGAGAATGCAGGGGCAGGATGCTGCTCCCTCCACAACCACCCACGAGGGCAGGTTTATGGCAGGCACACATGGTTAACAACTGCCTTTGGGGACAGCCACCGAGTCATCAGAGAGGGAGGAAGCACCTTCAGCTCCAGTTCAAGTGTGCCTGCTCCTCCAGTAATGTAAGCCTGAGGGAACCACAGGTCTAAGAGCAGCCTCCTCTCCTCTCAGTACTGCCACACATACTCCCAGAACATGTTATGGAGCCCCCAGCACAAGAAGGACATCAAATTATTAGAGCAAGTCCAGAGGAGGCCATGAAGATGCTCAGAGGGCTGCAGCAGCTCTGCTATGAGGACAGGCTATGAGAGTTGGGGCTCTGCAGCCTGGAGAAGAGAAGGCTTCCAGGAGACCTTATAGTAGCCTTTCAGCATCCAAAGGGGGCCTACAAGAAGGCTGGGGAGGAGCTAGTTACAAGGTATTGCAATGACAGTTGAGGGGTAATGGGTTTAAATTGGAAGAGGGGAGATTTAAAATAGATGGTAGGAAGAAGTTCTTTACAGTGAGGGTGGTGAGACACTGGAACAGGTTGCCCAGGGAGGCGTTCAGGACCAGGGTGGATGAGGACTTGAGTGACTTGTTCCAGTGGGAAGTGTCCCTGCTTATGGCAGGAGGTTGGAACTGGATGGTCCTTGAGATCCCTTCCAACCTAAACCATTCTATGACTCTATGAACCTGAGAGCTGGCGTTGCAAAAGGTTGCATCACTCAAGGCAGAAGAAATCTGAATGACACCAGATTGTAAATCTTGAGCTCAAAAACTGACCTCCTGAAGGGTGAAATCGGTCATGCTGCAGCTCTTATCCTATGCTAAAGAAGAAAAAAATCCATGTTCCCACTGAGGAAACCGATCAGGATTTGCTCAGGCTCAGCTACCTGCAAGCTTCAGTACCTCGGAAAACGCCACATTGTTAAGGCACAGCTCCGAAATGATTAACGTGAGCATGGGGACCCCAGTGGAGTCCTGCGTCACGTCAGTGGGCTCCTGGCACCCCGCAGTGAGTCACTACAACTCCACAGCTTCACCTCAGACCGACGTGACTGATTTTACTGCCGTCAAACCCACAAGTTTCCAGCAAAATCTGTGGAGGGGATACGCGGCCCAGAACATGCTGGAACCACCCTGGCTGCGCGTCCTGCTTCCCCCCACCTCCCATCCCTAAAATCCAACAGTGAACAAACACAAGCAAACAAATCGGTGAGGGCTTGGCCACGCTGCCAGTCTGTCGTGCCCCCACCGAGTCTCCATTAACGCCAGAAGACGGGCACGGGGGCAGGCCCAGGACCGGGATCACGGTGCCTGAGCCGCTAAAATGCCTTGAGGAGCCCGGGCCCCGAGGGACAGTGCTGGAACCGACTCCTGTCAGGGGGTCTGACCGCTCCTCGCGTTTCCACCCGCCCCGAGGGCATCGACCTCAGCACTCCTTCGGTCCTGGGTGACCCTGACGGCTGTCACGGGAAGGTCCCATGGGCCAGGAAGGGGCTATGTCGCCACGGAGGATCCCGCTGGGGAGTGGAGGTGGAGCATCTTCCCTCAGCCTAAGCAACCCTAGCGGGACAGGCCCGAAGTGGGCTGGAGAGGACCCGGCGCTCCCTCACCTGCCGGTGGGGCGTAGGTCCGACCCCCTCCTGGTCCCACCGGACCGTTCCCGGCAGCAACCGGAGGCGGTCGGTAGAGACAGACAGGCGGGAAGCGGCCCCAGAGCAGTGAACGACAGCCACGCCACATCGCGGCGAGTCACGAAACGCAGCCGCCGCGCTCCCGGCTCAGCGCGGCTCCGCCGTTCTGCCCCAGCCTCGGCCAATCCACGCCGCGAACGCGTTTTGGCCCATCCGGGGCTCCGTCCTGCCGCAGAGGGCGAACACTGCATTTCCCAGCAGCGCCCGCGGCCGCGCCTGCCGGGAGGAAGCGCGTGCCCCGCGGCCAATCGCCTCCCGGCCCCGCCCCGCTCGCGGCGCCCGCGAGGGCCAATGGGAGCGCGCGGAGGCGCTGCCGGGAGGCCCTGAGCCAGCGGCGGCGGCGGCGGCCCCGGCCCGGGCGTGCGGGGAGCGGAGCCGAGCGGAGCGGGCGGCGGCTTCGGCCGCGCTCGGGCCCGGCCACGCTGGCTCCCGGGGATCCTCCCGAGATGCCGGTGCGGAGCGAGCGGTGCTGCGCTGGCAGGGCGGCGGCGGGTTCGGCCTCTTCACCGCCCTCCGGGGCGGCCGCCAGCAGCCTGGTGCCGCCGCCTCCTATCAACACGGCACAGCCCGGCGTGGCCACCTCGCTCCTCTACAGCGGCGCCAAGTTCCGCGGGCAGCAACGCAGCAAGGGCAATGCCTACGAGGTGGAAGTCGTCATGCAGGTGAGGGGCCCAACAGCAGCCGCCCTCCTACCGGGCCCAGCGTGTTGGGGCCCCGCCGGTTCCCTCAGGCGCCAGTGGCTGTTCCTTCTGCTGGTTTCCGCAGGTGGCTGATGCTTCCCCCACCGGTACCCTGCATCGGGCTGCCTTCCCCCTACGTTATTCCGTCTTGGCTTCTAAGGCTGCAGTCGTTCAGTTTCCTCGGCCCTCAAGCGCAGTCACCTTTTCTTCTCCCAGGGGCTGCCACTGTTCTCCCTGCCCTTCTTCCCTTCAGGCCTCTCTTACTGACCCCACCGGCTCGGGTGGTTGTCAGCCTGTCCTTATTTATCTCAAATCCCAGACCTTGTGTGTCTCACCCCCTGAACCCGAGTGAAACCCTTTTCCCTCTGATCTCAGCGATCCCGTTCCCCTCAGCCCCAGCGAAGTGGGGCCAGGGTGGAAGAAGCCTCAGGGAGGAGACCTTTCCCTTCAAGCCTGGAGAAGCCTCTGGTTCTCCTTGCACTGCTCATCTTTGACCTGGCAGTGTCTCACTTTGATCCCCTAGTTCTGTCAACCCTGGTAATAGCTATGAGTCCTCAGGGTCTGGAGAGCTCGATCCCTTCTGTGTGTGCGCTTTCCTTTCCTTCCAAACTCGGGGAAAATTACCTGTCCTGTTGTCAAGCCCTAGGAGAGACCCTTTTCCCTCAGGCTCCCTTCCCCTCAAACCTTGAGGACCCACTGCACTCAAGCTTTTGATCCCATGGCACAGCAGTGTGCCCTTGTGGCCAAGAAGGCCAATGGGATCCTGGGGTGTACTAGGGAGACTGTGTCCAGCAGATCAAGGGAGGTTCTCCTCCCCTTCTACTCTGAGAACTCATCTTGAATACTGTGTTCAGTTTTGGGCTTCCCAGTTTAAGAGGGACAGGGATCTGCTGGAAAGGGTCCAGTGGAGGGCATGGCTTATGAGGAGAGGCTGAGGGACCTGAGGCTGTTTAGTCTGGAGAAGAAAAGACTTAGAGAGGATTTGATAAATGTTTCTAAGTATCTGAAGGCTGCCAGGAGTGGGGGAACAGGCTCTGCTCACTGCTCCCTGGGATAAGACAAGCAGCAGTGGGTGTACATTGCAGCACAGGAGGTTCTATCTCAATACAAGGGGGAACTTCTTTACTGTAAGGGTTCAGAGAGCACTGGAATAGTCTTCCCAGAGAGGTCGTGGAGTCCCTTCTCTGAAGACTTTCAAGGCCTGTCTGGATGTGTTCCTCTGTGATCTGTGTTAGATAGTATTGCCCTGCTCTAGCAGGGGGTGGACTCAATGATCTCCTTGGGTTCCTTCCAACTCCTGGATATCCTGTGATCTGAAGTGGCCATACACCTCTGTGCCACAGGGCAGAAGAGTAAGAGCCCAGTTTAGAGTGGGTGTTGTCCTGGGAAGTCCTTACCAGTGGGACAGCCAGTATTTCAGGCCTGGCTGGAAATAGGGGATCCAGGTCCCAGTCTCTGGCTAGCAAAGTGTGGCCAGGCTGAAGCTGGGACCTGGGGTGCCCTATCTCTGGGGTGTCAGAGGCTGCCTGAGGCTGAGCAGGGAGCCTGGGGCAGTGTGGTGGTTTGCCTGTGGCAGGAATGCAGTCAGACAGCTGTAGTGCCCAGCTGTGCCTGAGAATTTGGATGTGGACTTGTGTGGCTTTCCCCTTCCTCCCTGCAATCATTGTCACCCCCTGTACTTTATTTTTAGTCCTTGGAATTGGCCTGATGGCTCTGAGCAGAGCTGGTGAGGTGTGGAGTGTTTAGTGCAGGGGGAAGCCAGGCGTCTGAGGCACGCTTTGCTATCGAGCACCTTACGAGGCACAGCCCTGTTCCCAGTTTGGTGGTGACATGGGGCCTGGGGGACCGTGGCAGAGCTCTTAGCCAGGACATTGCTGAAGCCTGACCTGCATGCTGATGTCGTGGAGCTGTGTCAAGGCTCCAGGGTCAGCAGATGGTGTAGGGTTTGAACCAGACTGTTTGTTTTCTGGTAGGATGTGCTGGGGTGAGGACATCCCATGGCTGCTGAGCTCCACTGCATGCTGCCTCCTCGCAGGGACTGGCCTGAGGCTTTGTGCTCAAAATGCTGCTGGTTTATGCCTGCCAGCTGAGGAGGGATGGCTGCCTGCTCTCCCTGTGCTGAGCTTAGAGAAGCAGTGCTTTGCTTTTATCACAGGTGGGGAAGACCCATCTTCTCACAGCCAATGTTTGCTCTTCCCCAAATAACTCACTTCTGGCTTTGGAAACCAATCTGGAGCTGTCAGAGAAAAAAGCTTGCAACATCCCTCTGGTTTTAAAGGTGCTTGGAACAGAGGCAACCCCCTGCCTAGTTCCTGTGCAGCAGCAGCAATGAGATGCAGCTCCAGAACTCAGTAGAAAGGTGTCATAAATGCATTAGATCAGGAGAAAGGCCTCTTTCAAAACACACAAAGCCTGCTCTGGCTTCTGAGCAGGCTTTGGCGTGCACCGTGCTGGGAGCACAGTATGGGTGGTGTGCTAAGAGAGGTGAGGGTCAGGCCTGTGAAACAAGTGGAAGGTGAAGCTCTAGGCTGTGCTTTTTTCCTCTAACCTGAATTAAATCCAGTAAACAGGCGCTGGTAGCAGTTGACTGGGAAATGTGGAGGCTGGGGATGTGGGTGGCTCTGCCAGTGGTGCTGTCACTTGGAGAAAACTGTAAGTCTGCTTCATTCTGTGTGGAGGAGGAGGGGGGTTGCTTCCTGTTGGAGACCTCTGGGCAGAGGCTGCTGCCTTGGTGTGATGGAGCTGGGAGCAGATGGGATGTTGTCAGATCTGGGATGTAGAGGCTGTCAGAGGTTAGCTGAGCACCTGTAAACGATCTTTTAAAGTGGTTCTCAGCTGTGGAGAAAGGCTGCCAGAGCAGTGAGATGGATGTTCTGTACAGGCTGAAGCTGAAATTAGCCTCGGGGAGGGTTAGAAACTGCTTTGGATCTATTGAGTGTCTTCATGCCTATGCTTATGGTTGGACTTTGCACTCTTTTCTAGCATGTGGACATGGAAAACTCCTATCTCTGTGGATACTTGAAGATTAAAGGCCTTACAGAGGTAAGTGCTAACTGCAAAACAAGAAAAGGTGCCTTGTGAAGGCTTTTCTTTTCTGCTGGTGGGGTGGGAGAAGCTGCCACCAGAAATAGGAAATGGAAGGATTGAGTGTACAGCAAATTTGACCATTAAGTAGTTTAATAGCTTCAGTCTGTTGTTCTTGGCACGTTGAGCATTGGGTCTCACTAAGAGTCCTGAAGGAGGGAAGCTTTTCTGGCATGCCTTGAGGTCTGAGCAGAAGAGAGCCTGACCCTACAGTCAGGCTTAGGCACTACCAGCGGTGATGCGCTGCTGAAAGAAAACAAGCCAGGACCCAAACAGTTCTTTACATGCTTCCTTCCTGGTTCATCGTCTGAGATTGCTTGTGGAGTCAGGCAATTGTTGAGAGCTGTCTGACAGGAGGATGCTTCTTTCAGCTGTGATTTCATCCTGCTGTTCCCTGCCTGTGTTCTCTTAATTCATCACCAGCACAAAGGTGAAGAGAAACATCTTCTATGGTGGCACGGCTGAATTCAACCCTTGGGCTTTGTAGCAGTCACACAGCAGCTGCTGTATATCTGCTTTAGAGTGATGCTGGCTGTAAATGGTCACTTCTGATCATCCAGCCTGGAGCTTCCCATCAGTCCAGCTCTGACATGGCTCCTGTGAATAGAGGAGCAGAGAGAGGCTGAAATAATAGGGTGGAGGCGGTGTGTGTGTGTGTGAATTGGGCAGGACGAACCAGTGTGCAGCTTGGAAGCACCAGAGCACCAGCTGCAGAACACCCAGAGCTCTTCCTGCTGAGCACCTGCACCTCTGTCTGCATTCAGGTTCCAGTCTCTAGGTGACAAACCTTCTGATCTCTCGTTTGTCTCCCCTAGGAGTACCCAACCCTCACCACGTTCTTTGAAGGTGAAATAATCAGTAAAAAACACCCTTTCCTAACGCGCAAGTGGGATGCTGACGAGGATGTGGATCGTAAGCACTGGGTAAGTGAATCTGGGGGAGCAGGTGGGGATCTGATGTGACTGGTTTGGAGGTGAAGTGCAGTGTGGGGCCATGCAAGAGCTGTGAGAAGGGCCTGGAAACTTCTCCTTTTTAGATGTCTCACTCCTTTCCCCCTGGGATCATTCTGACTGGAGGTCCCTTCAGCAGGCTCTTGGCTGTGATCCGTGAGAAGGAGATGTCTTTACACTTGCTGGCCCTGGGGTTGGAATGGAGCAGGAACATTCCCCATCTGCTGATTCCCTTGTCCTTCAGAGGACATGTTTGTTGTAAAGTGGAGTAGAGAAGGAGACAGGTGCCCTCATGGCACAGGCAGGTTGTGTTGGTACCTGCATTTCCCCCTCTGCCCAGGGTAGGGTGTGTCTGCTGCTGTGCTCTGGATCAGGGCCATGGCTACCAGCTGATTGCCTCCACACCTTGACCTTTGCTGTTGTTTGCCAGACTTTGATGTTTATTGTGTTTCTGTCAGAATATCTTCCTCTGAGAGTGCAGGACCTTTGCCAGCCAGGGTGACCATGGCTTTGTGTGTCTGGCAATCCTCTGTGCTCCCCTCTCCTAATCCTGTGGGGGTAGATTTAGCCCTGTCCCGAGTGAAGAGCAGCCCCTTTGGTGAGGACATCCTGTTCTGTAGCGATTTTTCCTCTCCTGACTATCAGCTGGCACTTAGGATTTCTACTCCTGGAATAAACTTCTTGGTTTCTTCTCTTTTTTCTTTTGTTTCAGGGGAAGTTTCAGGCTTTTTACCAGTATGCAAAAACATTTAATTCTGATGACTTTGATTATGAGGATCTGAAAAATGGGGACTATGTGTTCATGAGATGGAAGGTAAATTCCACATCTCCTTCTCTGCTGTTTTTCAGCTGTGATGGTTTAATGAAAGATTTCCCTCTACCAACCTCATAACCCACCGTATGTCTGAATTGCAGTGTGACTCCTGTCTAGCCAGCTAATTGTGTCCTTAAGGGCTGTAGTCTTGGCTAAAAACACAACAGGAAAATCTTGCTTGGTGGTGCTCCAGAGGATGAGAGCATTGATGTCTCCAGTCTCTGTGTGGGGCCTGTGTGTTGGATGCAAACTGGCCTCTCCTCACCTGTGCTGATTCCTCCATATTTACATGAGCCTTACGTAGCTGCAAGGGGAGGAAATTGTAGCATCACAGACTGGTTTGGGTGGGAGGGGACCTTTAAAGGTTATCTAGTCTAGGCCCCCTGCAGTCAGCTGGGCCATCTGCAACTAGAGCAGGTAGCTCACATCTCTGAACAACCTGACCTGGGATGGTTCCAGGGATGGGACTTTGCCACCTGTCAATTGGGCCAAGGTCTCACCACTCTGTGAGAAAATTTCATCCTTGTCTTGAGTCCAACTCTCCCTCTTTTAGTTTCAAACCATCACCCCTTGTCCTATCACTACATCCTGGTGAAAAGTCTCTCTCCATCTTTCTCAAGCTCCACGTAAGCCTTTGAAGACCACAATCAGGACACCCTGGAGCCTTTTCTTTGTCAACAGGCATCCCCTATTCCTGATTTCACAGGTTTCAAACTGAAACTGATGTTGTGCACTCTTAAACTGGTTCTGTTCTCGGTTGTCTGCTTCCCTGTAAGACCTGCAATGGCAGGTGGTGAAGAGACATGCTGATCTCTGGTCTGAGCTGCTGTGCGTGCAGGGAATGCACAGCTAGGAGTGTCTTCATGTTAATGGGTGCCAGTATTCAGTCTGGGAGGGCAGATTGGGGTGGGGGGGTTGTATTTAACTGGCATTTTGAAATACAGCCTGTGTTCTGTGTGCAGGAACAGTTCCTAGTCCCAGATCACACTATCAAAGACATCAGTGGTGCTTCCTTTGCTGGTTTCTATTACATCTGCTTCCAGAAGTCAGCAGCATCTATAGAGGGCTATTACTACCATAGGAGTTCAGAATGGTAAGGAAGCTTCTTTCTTCCTGTGGACTGAAGGGTGGCTCCTCAGACCAAGCAGTGACTCCTCTTTTGCTTGTCTGCAGCCTTGGAAGTGTCCAGGCAGTGCTTCTGTGGGCTGGGAAGGAGATTCTCCTTTGGGCAGAGGGGTGGGGGTGTGTCCTGTGCTTGGCCAGAGCAGAGCAGCCCATTTGACTGGTGTAAACTGCTGCCCTTTGCGTGTGGTGGAAGATAATCAGCTTAGCAAGGTGAAACAGAGGAGATGAGAGGTCTGAGGATGTGCTGTGGCCCAGTGAAGCTATGGTGTGGTGTGTCTGTGAGGTAAGTTGGGAGGCAGACACCAGCTGTGGGGTCACTAAAAGTATCCCTCCAGAAGCCAAGCCTGGTCTCCAAACACTTGAGGGCTTGGCCTGCTCTTGCCCTCACGTGAGGACAGTCAAGTGTAATGCAGCCTGGTCTCTTGTACAGGGTTTTACTCACCCAATTTGTGCTGTTCTGAGTGATCCAGGCTTTGAGCTTCTCCATGCCTTGGCTAGGTGATGTCCAAGGACTGTCGAGAGGGAGCTCACTGCTTTCTCACCTATAACAGCTTGGTTGTTGCTCCCTTCAGGCACAGATCGTTAGGCCACTACTTTGTAGTCCATGGTCCTTGGGATGTTGCTGTAAGACAAGAACACAGTCAAAATTAATGGACTGGTTTCATGTCAGAGCCAGCCTTCTGACAAGTAGCTGTGGAGAGCTCTTTTTCCCTCTGACATCCTTGTCGCACAAAAGCTGTAGGACAGCTGAAAGCTCTTGGAGGAGGAAAGGTGCCTGAGAGGCTTTTAGACAGATCCCCTGGAGCTAAGCTTTGAAAGACCTGAGTGTAATTTGCAGTTGTAGCAAACACTGTTTGAACATAAAAGTTGCTGAACTTCAAAAGCTGTCCAAAACCCACAGTCAGCCCACCTGGAACACAGCCTGGCTGCAGGGAGCTCAGAGGCATAGGGATGAAAATGAGGAGTGACACTGAGTCCTCACAGGGTTTTGGACCTGGGGTAAGTGGGTGTTGGGTGCCTGCACACCTCTGAGACCTGACTCTGATACTGTGAAGGGGAAGAGAAGAGCTGGTGATCAGGACGTCTGCTCTGTGGCCTGCCCAGCGGCAGCCATCGGCGTCAGGGCAGTTCTGTCGCTCTGTGCAATCCTTTCATCCGCCTTTTCCTTCTCTCCCAGGTATCAGTCATTGAATTTAACTCACGTTCCTGAGCACAGTGCTCCTATCTATGAATTCCGATGACAGCTGCCCGGAGATGATAGCGCACGGAAGCAAAGCGGGCAGGGGAGCATGGCCTGCCAGGAGAACTGTGTCCCTGTCGGAGCACGGGAATGCACGCTTCTCTCCTGCCCCTTGGACTCGCCAGAGAGAGCCTGAATTGTTAACCCGCCCAGCCCAAGGACCGTGGCTGCTGGAGCTTGTTTCTCCCTCCTATCGAGTGGCGATTCGATCTTTAATCTGGTTTTAAGCTACCTTTAAATGCACTTCCTTATTGCACAGCTAGTTTCTCTGTCACTGAAGTTCCTCCTGGCTCTCCTCTGGAAGCTGTGTTTTAGTAGCTGGAATCAGTGATCTGTCCTCTGAGTAATAAGAAAATATAAGCTCAGTGCTTATATTTTCATTGTTACAGCCTGATAATGGGTTGAAATCGCCAGGACTCGGGTTTGGTGCCCAGATTGCCAGCTCTGATGCTCCTAGAGCTGGGCCCAGCGTGGGAGGTTTCAGCTGCAGTCTTTTTTTGGGGGAGTATTGACTGGGACAGATAAGGCTTGAATGAGTCTTCGCTTTGCGCTGGCTAACCAGGTTAGCCAGGGCTGCAGTCCTTTCAGGAACGCCAGGCTTTTGGAGCTGGGGAGCCATTCCCATGTCTGGATACACCACTGGGAATTAATTTGATGCGTGGACTTGCAGGCTCTCAGTAAAGCGGATCTGAACTCTGCTTGTAGGTGTACATTTGCTCTTTACTTAAGGGTGAGGAAAAAAAAAAAAAAAGACAAAAAAAGGAGAAACAAACAAACAAACAAAAAAAGACTTTTATTTAAAAAAAAAAAAAAAAAAAAATCTATATTTTTATGGCTCCTTTTCCAAAGGACCCTATGGCAAATGCACAAGTACTCGATTACATTGTACTGTTTTCACATTGAAAACTGGGAATGTTGGCGTTAGTTTTTTATATCCATGTGTCTAACCAGCTGGCTGCTTTGGAGAAAGGGACAGGGAGGGCGCAAGGGGCAGCTCTGGGGACCGTTCAGTATTTGTAACTCGCTCTTTGTGCTTCACCACACCACTGCTTGACACCTTTTTACAAGGGAAAAAAAGGCAAAAAAAAAAAGAGCTCAACCCCTCCCTACCCCCAACCCTCCCCTGCCCCCCCAGTAGCTCTCTTCTGACTTTGAAACGTTTCAAGTGACATAACTTAAGGCTCGTGTGCCAAAGTGTGTGTGTGTGTGTGTATGTGTGTGGTTTCTGGTTTCTTTTTTGAAAGACATTTTAAAAGTTGGCCTTGGTTGTATATTTAATGTGACACTCCCACCCGTGGGGCTTTTGTCAGAGTTTTAGTTTGCCTTTTTGTTTTTTTTCTCTCTCTCTCTCTCTCTCTCTCTCTCCCCTGGCTGTTTTAAAAACAAGCCCCTTAAAAGCAGGCTCGTGGCAGAGGAAAGCGAAGCCTCCTCATGCCTGTTGCCAAGGTGGTTTGGGTTTTCTTTGTTTTAATTAACTTTCTTCCTTTTGGCAGCTTGTTTGTCTGGTTTATTGCAGCTGAATTGCTAGTTTAAGCCTTAATGAGAAAGAATTTGGGTCTTGGTGAGCCCACTTCCTCTATTCCAAGTTGGGATCTTGTGTGATGGGAGAAATGGCTGGGCTGGGAGATGATGTGGGAATGGCTTGCCTCGTGGCTGAAGCCTTCTGCCCATTAAATGTAGAAAGACCTGCTTATGGGAGAAGGGGAGTCCTGGCCCTTTCACAGGGCAGGAGCCCAATTGCCATGAAGGAAGCCTGTGCCCTTGTCTTGGACGTTGTGAGTGGATTCATAGGGCAGTCTGAAGGCAAGAGGAAAAGTGATTTGAGGCATAAAGGGAGAGCAGCAGCAGGCAGAGCAGTTGGGAAGTGGATTCCTGTTTTATCCTGCTCCTCTTGGAGAAACTCGATGGTGGGCAGAGGGGTTTCCTCACAGGCAGTGCTGGGAGATGGCCTGGTTTTAAAGGCAAAAGCTGGTGGTGCTGCTTCACCCAAGCACTGGGGTGAAGCCTTCTCCCAGGTGCTGAGTGGGTGTGAGGCTCTTGCCAACCCTCCAGAGCCATCTGTGTGCAATCCTGGTGGTGGCTCTGGTCTCCTCGCGCTCCCCAGAGCTGTCGGTGCCAGCGAGACACTCGGATTTGTGACGAGGTTTCATAGCATTAACACTGTGGTTGTTGGCAGAAGCTGGGTTAGGAGGGTGCTGGAGTTGTTCAATATGTATAACGACCCCTAAACCCCTGAAGTTTTCCTTTGAGACTTGATATGTTGTGAGAAGGGTGGGGAGGGAGCATCCTGCTCTCTGCCTGTCTCCTTCCCACTGTCCTGAAGCTGATTTTTGCCTGAAATGCAGAACTGTTGGGGCAGTGCTGCCCTGTGGGACGAATGTGTTAGGGACAGAGCAGGTTGTACAGGCTGTCGGTGTTCAGAGCTTCCCTCCTCTAGAGCCTTTGTTTTGGTTTCCTTTCTCTTTGAGCTGTTTGAGTTAAGGAGAGCTGTTACGTATGTCGCGGTGTGGCGAGAGAGAGCTGACCGTGGTGTGGAGGTAAGAAAAGGGGGGCATTTGGTCTCGGCAGAGGTTGTGATGTCTCTTTCTAACCATGCTGGCTGCAGGAGGGGTGTGCATGTGGGCAGATGGAGCAGGGGCTTTGCGGAGTGTTAACGTCCAAATTAAACATGAAATGTATTCGAGGGGGCTGTGTCCGTGTGTGTTTGTTGGCCAAAGCACCGCTGTGCTCCAAGTCCCCCCTTGGGGTTTTCTCTAAGCTGCTGATAGCCTTAAATGAAGGATCTGGGCTTAATTAGAGAAGCAGGAAGGGCAGGGCCTAGTAGGGGGCACTCCTGAAACCTGAGTTCCTGAGGGATCTTCCTGCATCTCCTGTTAACCTCCTCCACAGCCTCATTTGTGTTCCCCAGGCTCCAGCACAGGTGTGAGTTCTGTTTAATGTCTTCATCAATGATCTGGGTGAGGGGGTTGAGGGCACCTTCAGGAAGTTTGCAGATGACACTAAGTTGGGTGGGACTGTTGATCTGTTTGAGGGTAGGAGGGCCCTACAGAGGGATCTGGACAGGCTGGATCGATGGGTCAAGGCCAATAGGATGAGGTTCAACAAGGGAAAGGGCTGGATCCTGCACTTGGGTTACAGCAACCTCAGGAATACTCCAGGCTTGGGGCAGAGTGGCTGTAAACTTCCCAGAGAAAGACTTGTCAGCCAGCACCCACAGTGGTTGAACATGAATCAGTGTGTGCCCAGGTGGACAAGAAGGCAAATGGCATCCTGGCTTGGGTCATCACTGGTGTGGCCAGGGCAGGGGTTATCCTGCCGTGCTTGGCCCTGCTGAGGCTGCACCTCAAAAGAATGGAGTCAGTTTGGGGCCCCTTACTTCAAGAAGGACATTGAGGTCCTGGAGCAGGTCCAGATAAGGAGAATGAAGCTGGTGAAGGGTTTGGAGAACAGGTCTTAATGAAGAGCAGCTGAAGGAACTGGAGTTCATCCTAGAGGAAAAGAGGCTGAGGGGAGACCTGGCTCTCTGCAGCTCCCTGGAGAGAGGTGGGAACTAGCAACTGAACAAGAGGAAATGGCCTCAAGTTGTACAAGGGGAGGTTTAGGTTGGTGGTTTTGGGGCTCTTCCCCGAAAGGATTGTCAAGCCTTGAAACAAGGCACCCAGGGCACTGGTGGAGTCCCGAACCTGGAGGACCTTCAAAGCTGTGTAGATGTGGTGCTGAGTGGTTTAGTGGTGACCTGGCAGTGCTGCGTTAGCGGTTGGACTTGATCCTCTCAAAGCTCCTCTCCAGCCCAAACCGTGCTGTGGTTTCGCGGGCAGCTCCCTCTGCCACGTCTGTCACCCCGCGTCCCCCACCCGCGTCCCCCACCCGCGTCCCGAGCGCGGTGGCAGCCGGAACGTGGAAGGCGGGCTGCAGGAGGCGGCCGGGGCGGCGCGGCGGGAGCACGGGGACCGCCCGCATGGGCTCGGCCCGGACGCTTAAAGGAGACGGACGGAGGAGGCCGGCGGCGCTTCCGGTGTGCGGCGTGTGGGGCCTGGGGAGCTGCCCGGGCCCGGCCCCGGCCCCGCCATGGGCATCCTGGAGAAGATCTCGGAGATCGAGAAGGAGATCGCCCGCACGCAGAAGAACAAAGGTCTGGGTCTGCGTGGGGTACGGGGCGAGCGGGAGCCGAGCTGCCTGGGGATAGCGGGCAGGGCAGAGCCCTCGGGGGTACGGGGGAGGAGGCGAGCAGGGGTGGCAGGGCAGAGCCTTCGGGGAGTACGGGAGCAGAGGCGAGCGGGGGTGGCAGGGCAGAGAGATTGTTGAGTTATGGTGAGGCTGGAGCCGTAGAGGGGCTGCTGAGTTAAGGGCAGTCGGGGGGAAGGGGAGAACGTGGCGGTGAGGAGCTGGGCGAGCAGAGGAGCTGCTGGCCTGGAACACAAACCCTATGGGGAGAGGCTGAGGGAGCTGGGGGTGTGCAGCCTGCAGAAGAGGAGGCTCAGGAGTGACCTCTTTGCTGTCTACAACTACCTGAAGGGAGGTTGTAGCCGGATGGGGGTTGGTCTCTTCTGCCAGGCAACCACCAACATAAGAAGGGGACACAGTCTCAAGTTGTGCCGGGGAAAGTCTAGGCTGGCTGTTAGGAGGAAGTTGTTGGCAGAGAGAGTGATTGGCATTGGAATGGGCTGCCCAGGGAGGTGGTGGAGGCACCGTCCCTGGAGGTCTTCAAGAAGAGACTGGATGAGGCACTTAGTGCCACGGTCTGGTTGACTGGCTAGGGCCGGGGGATAGGCTGGGAGGTGATCTTGGAGGTCTCTTCCAACCTGGTTGATTCTATGATTCTAGGTTATGGGGAGCGGTTGGCAGTGGAGCCAGGGGAAGAGGTGATTCGGGATATGAGTGTCTGAGGTTGGGAGTGAAGGGACTGAGAGGTTATATGGGGCCTGGGGGGGGGAATCTGAAGGAAGGGATGACAGTCTGGGCCATGGGGCAGGTGTGCTGTGGGGTGGTTTATGAAGCTGGGATGAGGTGTGGTGGTACAAGGGGCTCTGTCAGAATTGTTGAGGTGCTTGGGGTGTTTGCTCTGGGGCAGGTGAGGGACCAGGATGAGCATCTGAGTCTGGGGTAGAGTGTTTGGTGGCTACCGCTCCTGGCAGCTATTCTCTTTCTCTGCAGTTGGTGCCCTGCCCACGCAGGTGGGAAGCCCTGGGCCACAGCCTGCAGGAGGTGCAGTGTAGAGTCCTGGTAGCACCCCTAGCTCTTGGAGCTGAGCCAGGGACCCCAATGATGCAGGCACAGGGAGCCCAGGGCTGTCTTCTCTGGGCTTCTCAGGCTGGTGTTTGAACAGGAGGAACTTCTTTGCTGTAAGGGTCACAGAGCACTGGCACAGGCTTCCCAGAGAGGCTGTGGAGTCTCCTTCTCTGGAGGCTTTCAAGGCCTGTCTGGATGTTGTTCCTCTGTGACCTGTGTCAGATAGTATTGTCCCGCTCCGGTGGGGGGGTTGGACTGGATGATCTCCTTGGGTCTCTTCCAACCCCTGATATCCTGTGATCCTGTTAAAACCTTGCCTAAAGAAGGGAATGGGGAGCAGGTTCTGCCACAGCAGGTTCCCAGTGCCTCGCTGCTGCAGTGGGCTTTAGACTGTGGCAAATAATAGAAAGGAAAAACAGTAAATTCTGTAATCTCCTGGGTTCCTTGGCCTTGTCTGTTGCAAAAGGAAACAACCAACACCTTTGTTTTGGTTTTTTTTTTTTCTGTCAGGTGCAAATTCCAGTGTTTTGCACAGAAAGAGTCAATAAAATACTTCCATGCATGTGAGTGCTAACTTAAACAGGCCTTTAAAACTTACCAAGAGCAGGGAGGGGAGAAATCCTGTTTCCTGTGGAGTGCTGAATGTGGCTGAGTGTAAGGAGGGGCCTTTGACTGGGAGAGGCCTTTCCCACTGTGATCTCTCCCTCCTTAACTGGCTGCCTTCACCCATTCATTCCTGCACCTGCTCTCACTCTACTTTTGCTTCCTTCAGCCAGGAAAATTTTGTCTGCTTGTTTCCCTCAGGCCTGACTTTCTGTGCAGGGTACCAAATTTACTCTCAAGCTTGGTATTTCAAAAGGTCACAGAACACCTCGGGGGTAGTTTGTGCTTGTAGCAGTGGGTAAGACATGGGCCAAGGTCTACAGTGTTTCTTTTTAAGTGGGGGTTGGTCTCTTCTTCCAGACAACCAGCAACAGAACAAGGGGACACAGTCTCAAGTTGTGCCAGGGGAAGTATAGGCTGGATGTTAGGAGGAAGTTCTTCACAGAGAGAGTGATTGGCATTGGAATGGGCTGCCCAGGGAGGTGGTGGAGTTACTGTCCCTGGAGGTGTTGAAGCAAAGCCTGGATAAGGCACTTGGTGCCATGGTCTAGTTGACTGGATAGGGCTGGGTGTTAGGTTGGCCTGGATGATCTTGGAGGTCTCTTCCAACCTGGTTGATTCTATGACTCTTATTTCTAGACGTTATCAGCAGCTCCCTGTCACTCAGCTGTTGTGTTTATGTTATTGCAGCCACGGAGTACCACCTCGGCCTGCTGAAGGCAAAGCTTGCAAAATACAGAGCTCAGTTGCTAGAACCCTCCAAATCCTCAGCTGCTAAAGGGGAAGGCTTCGATGTGATGAAATCTGGTGATGCCCGGGTGGCACTGATTGGTTTTCCTTCTGTGGGTAAGGTCAGTGAGCGTCCGTGTTCAACCACGTGGCATGTGTGTTTCCAGTCTCTGGGTAGCAGTGCCTGTAAAGCTGATGAAGCAGACACCCATCTCCTCTTCATCTTTCACCTTCTTGCCGTGACAACAGACAGATTTCCTGCTGTCTGAATGAAAAAGGTGCAGCGAGGCTGGGGAGTGTCCAGAGAAGGGCCAAAAGAATGATCAGAGGACTGGGAGAGCTGCCATATCAGAAGAGGCTGAGAGAGCTGGGCTTGTTCAGCCTTGAGAAGAGCAGCCTTAGGGGAGACCTTGACAGAAAGAGTCAATAAAATACTTCTATGCACGTGAGTGCTAAGTTAAACAGACCTTTAAAACTTGACAAGAGCAGGGAGGAAGAAATCCTGCCTTTTTTTTTGAGTGCTGAATGTGGCTGGGTGTAAGGAGGGGCCTTTGCCTGGGAGAGGCCATTCTCACTGTGATCTCTCCCTCCTTAACTGGCTGCCTTATTGCCATGTACCAGTACACAAAGAGTGGCTCCCAGGAGGAAAAAGAGTCCCTTTCTACAAGGAGTCCCATGGAAAAGGCAAGGGGTGATGGGGACAAGTTACTGCTGAAGAGATTCCCATGAGACTCTGGAAGAAAAGAATTCACCATGAGAACAGCTGAATATTGGACAAATCTCCCATGGGAAGCAGCGGATTCCCCTGCATTGTTCAGTTTGAAGTCTCAGCTTGACAGCATGCTGGGCCAGCTCATTTCAACGGCACTGTCACCCAGAAAGGTCAGGCCAGGTGATCCTTGGGGTCTGTTCTCAACCTGGCATTCTGTGTTACTGTAGGCAGAGAGCTGAAAGTTAGAGCTAGGGGCAGCACTCCTTCCTTTCTGCTTAGTGCTTTGTCTTACCCAGCCACAGCACTGCTGATAAAATGAGTGAGAGCACAAGCAAATGTTCAGTGACAGCAGCAGCTGACCCAGCACTCTGTCAGTCCCTGTGCTTGGGACAGCCACAACACTGCCCTGAAGGCTGAGGACACTTTGGTGTCACACATTTTCTTGACCACTGACCAACATATCTCTGATGATGCTGATCTCTTGCCTTTCAGTCCACATTTTTGAGTTTAATGACCTCAACTGCCAGTGAAGCTGCGTCTTATGAGTTCACAACCCTGACCTGTATCCCAGGAGTCATAGAAGTAAGTGGGATTCTCCTCCTTTCAGCATGTTAGTGGTGGTAAGAGACCCGCACAGGTAAATGTGTCAGTATCCAAAGGTCTCTGCTGACTTCTGCTTTAAACTTTAGGAGATCTGGAGTGAGCTGTCAGGTCTTGTGCTACCCACAGAGCTGATTTAGCAGTTCCCTAGGCTCCATAACTCTTCAGGACTGACTGCCTGAGCCAGGGTGTTTCATCTACTGCCGTTCCACTGACCAGAGCGATTCTCAGCTGAATTTTTTTGTAACTGCTGCTGGTTCCACTGACCAGATGGCTGGAAACCTTGACAGATTTGTTTTTAATGAAGCTTTAAAAGAGGCAGTCTGTACTGTGATCAGTTTAGAGAGGAAATACAACTCCTCCTGTCCTTGTGGAATTTTATTAGCGATGGCCTAAGCATCCATCAGTAAAGTAAGTGATAAAGGGCATCAAACTGAAAAGTGTCTGAGAGTAATGAGAGAATCCAGGTCAGAATTGAAAGCAGAATTGAAGTATTGGTGTTAAAATAAACACAAATACTGTAACACAGCCCTGAGCTGCAGCCAGTTGCTAGTTCTGTTGCTGAGGACTTTGCTGCAATGGCAGCTGGAAAGCCAGTGCCCTGCAGATGTAGTAAATTAAAGTCTCCTGTTACTTTGTGCTGCTGGAATTGCTGCAGCACATCTGAGCGGTTCTGGGCTGCCTCAGTAAGAGGTGGTGGCACTTGCTGCTTGCTGTGCTTTCTTGTTAGACCAAGAAACTAAAGGCTTGTGGGTTTTTCCCCTTTCCATTTCATGGCCTCAGGATAAGGTGACTCTCGTGCTGTTGCCCTGGTGCCTTGTCGAGCTGCGGTCATGTGAGGCTTTATTGGTCAGGACCTAACATACCACAGTGCCTGATGTTGAACACAGCTTCCTAGGACACACTCTGGAGGTACCTGGGCAAGACAGAACCATTGGCTCTGTGTGTAGTTGTCCTGAGTTTCATTCAGTTCCACTCTCTGCAGGCTTTGGACTCCAGCATGCATTCCAGGCTTTCAAGGCACCTCAGATGACCTACATAAAGCTTTCATCTCTCTGTCCTGTTTCCATTTCAGTACAAAGGAGCCAATATTCAGCTGTTGGATCTTCCTGGAATCATTGAAGGAGCAGCACAAGGTCGGCTGATCTCTGTGTTTGTGTAAAGTAGGGATTTGCCCTCAGTGGTGTAGTTAGGTGTCTCAGACCACGGCAGGTGTCCAGGGTCCAGAGTTCCCATGTTGGCTTTCCAAATTGTGGAGTCCCTGATCTTATGTGAGGCACGATTTTTATCCCTGAGCCCACAAAAGGTTCTATATGTAGCAGAAAGATGCTTTTGTGGAGGTGGGAACCCAAGCAAGCCAGTCACTTCTCACCTTCTTGTGTGAGTGTTATCTCCCTCGTCTGTTTTCTGGTGCAGAGGAAAGCTAAAGAAAGATGCTAGTGGCAGGGGGAGGAATCACAGCTAAACAGTAACCTCTTTTGACTGACTCCCTGAGTTCCTGCCAATCTTTCTATGACTCCTGATTCTGGGAAGAGATGTTGGCTTTGTCCCTCTGCTTTGTCATCATCCTGATTGGCTGGTCATGTCAGAAGATGCCTCAGGAGATGTTGGAAAATCTCCTAATGCTCTCTTTTAGAGGAGTGTGGCCTGGTTAATAAAGTCTCTCTCTTTATTGACCAGAAATAATTCATAACCCCTTTGCAGAGGGACTCTAGGCCCACGTCCTGTGCCTGGGGATGTCTCCTTCTAGCAGTGATCTCATTTCCACCTGTGCAGCTGTTCTCAGCTGGCTTTACACAATCAGTCTTGATACTGTGGTGGAGGAGCAGCAGTACAGAGTGTTTGTTAGGGCTTGTGCTGGGCAGAACTCACTATGTATGGAGCAGATACACTTGCTCGATTGCTCCCCAGCTGCTCGCTACAGCCAGTACCACACTACAAAAGCTTTTTCTTTGCTTCTAAGCAGCTCTGCAGGGCAACAGAACTTGCACCTGCTTTTTTTTTTGCTGATGTACAACCATCTCCTCTTCTCAGGGAAGGGCAGAGGTCGGCAGGTGATAGCTGTGGCCAGGACAGCAGATGTCGTTATCATGATGCTGGATGCCACCAAGGGTGAAGTACAGAGGTGAGCATATGCTGGGTACATGGAGCTGAGGGGTAGTGGGACAAGTTCAGGAATTCCCAGAAAACACCAGCTCCTTGAAGTATATCCTGTGCAAGTTGGGGAATCACTACCTGAGCTGTCTAGAGAGACCTTCTTGTGGCCTTTCAGTACTTATAAAGGCCAATAAGAAACCTGGGCATGGACTTTTTATCAGGGTCTGTTGTGAGAGGGCAAGGTATGATGGTTTTAAACAGAGAGGAGATTCAGACTAGAGAGAGGGGAGACATTTTTCATGCTGAGGGTGCTGACACCCTGGCCCAGGTTGCCCAGAGAAGTGGTAGATGCTTCATCTCTGGAACTACTCCAGGTCAGGTTGTCTGGGGCTGTGAGCAGTCAGCTCTATTTGCAGATGTCCTTGCTGACTGCAGGGAATTTGACTAGATGAGCTTTAAAGGTCCAACCCAAAGCACTCTGGGATTCTGAGTATGAGGTGGAAGTTATATTCCATTAGAAGCAAGCTGCTGCTTCTCAGCTGAAGAATCATTCCCACAGGAAGGCTGCTCAGAGACAGGGATGCCAACCTGGATTTTCACAGCACTGTCCTACATGAGGTTGTAGTGAAAGCTTATGACAAGGCTGTGTCAATAGGAAGCAAAAAGGAAAGGTGTGGGTGTCACCTGGCTGTTGCTCAGTGTCACAGTACTAACATGCAGTGTCCCCACAGGGCCTTACTGGAGAAAGAGCTGGAGTCTGTGGGGATCCGGCTGAACAAAACCAAACCAAATATCTACTTCAAGGTGGGGTTTCCTGCAAGCACAGCTTGTATCTGGCTGCCTGATCCAAGCTGAGATCATTGAGTGCTGTCCCTTTTGTCAGACAGACTTGGGGGGAGTGGGTTGTGGATTTTGCAAACTATTCTTAAGTTGCTTTATTGCCTCCCTGCAGCCGAAGAAGGGTGGAGGTATCTCCTTCAACTCAACTGTCACGTTGACTCAGTGCTCTGAGAAGTTGGTACAGCTCATCCTCCATGAATATAGTATCCTTTCCTAAAGCAGAAGACCTCGAAGCTGTCAGCAGCTCCTCAGTCAAGTGGTACCTGCTGTGGGACAGCCTCACTGTGCCTTTGAGGCTTTCTGGGTTGCCAAGGACTTTCACAAGCAAGCGTAGCCCATTGGCTCACGGTGGTTGTGTTGATGTGTTGGGATATGGGCCTTGACAATGCTCACCTCAGAAATCTTCAATGCTGAAGTCCTCTTCAGAGAGGATTGTTCCCCTGATGAGTTCATCGATGTGATTGTAGGCAACAGGGTCTACATGCCCTGCCTCTATGTGAGTATCTTGGAAGAAGCCACCTTCAGCTATGCCAAGCATCTCCAGTCTGCTGAGAATCATCCTGGTTCCTGCAGCAGGAGTGATGTGGGGCCTGAGATGGAAAACACAGCTCAGAAGGGGAGGTTTCTATAAGCTTCTCATGTGCTGCTGTGCTCTGCGTGTGTTCCCTGTGCCCTCTTGTGGCTGGCAGACGTGGAGCAGCTTGAGCCGAAGTGGTGTGGGATTTGGTCCCACAGTGCAGAGCCTTCAGTTCCTATACCACGAATTCAGATTGGGTTTTTGTTGCTGGTCCCTTGTGTCAGAAGTCGCTGATAGTGCAACCAAAGATACTGGGGGAGTGAAAGGGAGAGCTTTGAAAGGTCCAAACCGACATTTAGGCTTTCCAGTTTTAAGTCTGTTTTGTCCTTCAGCTGACAGGGTCCAAATTTCTGTTTCAGGTGCTGGAACTACCTTGTACATGACTTCATAGAATCATTTTGGTTGGAAGAGACCTTTAGGGTCGTCACATCCAACCATTAACCCACCACTGCCAGGTCACCACTAAACCATGCACTTTAGCACCACATCTGCACAGCTTTTCAGTCCCTCTGGGGATGGGGACTCCAGCATTGCCCTGGGCAGCCTGTTCTAGGGCTTGACAACCCTTCTGGGGAAGAAATTGTTCCTCATGTCCAACCTAAACCTCCCCTGGTGCAAATTGAGGCCATTCTCCTTGTTCTTTGGGAGAGCAGACCAACCCCTACCTTGCACCAATCTCCTTTCAGGGAGTTGTAGAGAGCAATGAGGTCTCCCCTCAGCTTCCTTTTCTCCAGGCTGAACAACCACAGTTCCTCATCTGCTCCTCATCAGACCTGTTCTCCAGGCCCTTCACCAGCTTCACTGTCCTCCTTGGACACACTCCCAACACCTCAATGTCCTTGGAATGAGGGACCTAAAACAACCCAGTATTTGAAGTGCAGCTTCACCAGTGCCTGTCAGCCCTCTTGCAGTGTTGCTGAGTTGGCTTGCTAATGGGTGGGTGTTGTACCTTTGGCTTAGGTTTACAACAAGATCGACCAGATATCGATGGAGGAAGTAGATCGTCTTGCTCGGAGACCCCACAGCGTTGTAATCAGGTGGGAGCCTGCCACACTGCCTGCTGTGCTGCCCTGGATGCTCTGGTGGTTCATTTCTTACCTCTTTCCCCAGCTTCTCTCAAGAAGAGACTTCTCCCCAGGCTATCTGCAGTTGCTGGGGCAAGGAGCAGAAACACTGTGCAGGCCTCATTGCCATGGAAGGCCAGACTGCTTGGCTTCTCCACACTGCAGCTGGAGCAAGCCAGCCTAATTTGTTCCCTTAGAAGTGCTGATGTGTCTGACTGAGGCTTTGCTGCTTCAAAGCTATTTGCCCTTCTGAAAACCCAATTGGTTTCAATTTGTGTTTTTCCTCTACTGGCCTCATTAAAGACTTTCCCCTCGTTCCCCAGTACTTTAATAAGACATTTCACCTTGTTCTTCTGATCTCTGAATCACAACAACGGTAACCATGCAGATATTCCTGGTGTTTTGCAGCTGTGGCATGAAGCTGAACCTGGACTACTTGCTGGAGAAACTCTGGGAGTACCTGGCACTTACCTGCATCTACACCAAGAAACGAGGACGTAAGTGACTGTTAGCTGAGCAGAAGGTTTGAAAGGCACAAAGGGCTTAGGTAGCCTTAACTGGCTTTCAGCTCGTGGGAAATGCTGTCTGTTCCACCTGTTCCAGCCCTGCATATATCCCACCACATTCCTTCTGGTCTTTCTGCACTAAGGAGGTGCATTTTCTTGCATGGAGCATCCTCCATGATGAGATAAGGAAATGAACTGTGGAAGTTCGCAGCTTTCTTCCTTATTATGCACACTCTGTGATGAACTGTCCAGAGTCACAGAATCCCAACATGGTGAGGGCTGGAAGGGACCTCTGGAGGTCACCCAGTCCAATCACCCTGCTAAAGCAGGGGCACCTGCAGCAGCATGCCCAGGAGCACAATACCCAGGTGGGTTTAGAATCTCTCCAGAGGAGACTCCACCACCTCTCTGGCTCCAGCACTCTCACACCAAAGAAATTTCTCCTGTTCAGATGGCACCTCCTGGATTCCAGTTTGTACTGTTGCTGGGCATGGCTGAAAAGATTCTGGTCCCGTCTTCTTGACCCCCACTCTTCAGGTCTTGCTGAGCATTGAGAAGATCTCTCAGGCTGCTCTTCTCCAGGCTCAACAGCCCCAGGTCTCAGCCTTTTCTCCTCACAGAGATGCTCCGTGCTCCCCAGTGTCTTTATGGCCTTCATGATGATTGAAGGAAGTAAAGTATGTGAGTTCACAACTTTCTTCCTTGCACACAGTCTGTGGACAGTTCATCCCACCACTACCTAGAAGAGATCTCCTGTTCCTACCTTGAGAGGTTTGGTGGTTCCGTGCCAGGCTCCTGAGGCTCAGGAGTGCCTGTGATCCTCCCTTTGCTTTACAATTCCCTTGCAGCTTCTCCCAGTAATGAAGGCACATCTTTAACTTGTCCCTGATTAGTTGTGAGCAGCTGTGGATGTAAGGAGATGAAGGAACGTTCTGTGAGCTTGTTAAGCTCTGAAATCTTGGGGGGGGTGGTACAGAAAACTGCAGGGCGGTGTCATTTGGTTTGGTTTTACTTAAGTGGGCTTTGATTTGGGTGGCTTTGTTTGTCCTAAGCCAAATGTTTGGAATGGAGTTGTTGGAGGAGGTGGGTTGTGAGGAAGCTGTTGGCTATGTGAGTGTGATGTAGGTGACTACTTGTGGGTACTGGAATGTCTACAGAAGTGGTTTGCTGCTTTGAAGTACCCGGATACCTGTGTCTGGGGGCTGCCAAGTGCAATGGGAGGAGGAGGAATGTGGGAGTGGTAGGGAGGGGGCACTATGAGGTGGTGTCAGCACATCAGAAGGCACTTGATGGCAATACAGTGATTATTCTTCCTCTCTCCTCCTGTTTTTCCACAGAGAGACCAGACTTTACAGATGCCATTATTCTACGGAAAGGGGCCTCTGTGGAGCATGTGGTAATTTCTCTGCATCTTTTATGTTTCCTTCTCTGTAGAAGGCCACTTCCTCTTGGAGACTCCCGTGGTTTATGCTTCTTAAAGCTTGGGATGTGTCAGTGTTTAATGTGAGCTGCTTCTTTTGCTACCTGTACTGGTTTTGTCTGCCTCAGGTTGCTTTATTAGGTGCTATGGAGGGTTTTTTTAAAAACCCCACTTACTTCACAGAGTCACAGAAAGGGATCTCTGAAGGGATCATCTAGTCCAGCCCTCTTGCCAGAGCAGATTCACCTAGAGCAGCATGGCATAGGATCATAGGGTGTTAGGGGTTGGAAGGGACCCAAAGAGATCATTGAGTCTAACCCCCTTGCTGGAGCAGGACAATACTATCTAACACAGATCACAGAGGAACACACCCAGGCAGGCCTTGAAAATCTCCAGAGAAGGCGACTCCACAACCTCCCTGGGCAGCCTGTTCCAGTGCTCTATGACCCTTACAGTAAAGAAATTCCCCTTATGTTGAGGCAGAACCTCTTTTGCTGCAGCTTACACCTGTTGCTCCTTGTCCTATCGCAGGCAGGTTTTGAAAGTTTCCATAGACAGAGACTCCACAACCTTTCTGGGCAGCCTGCTCCACTGCTGTACCACCCTCAGAATAGAGAGATTCCTCCTTATGTGCAGATGGAGCTTCATTCAGTCCAGTGAAAAAGCTCATGGAAGCAGTGGGACGTGGCTTACTGTGGGCTGATGATCCCTGTGTGTCTGTTCTGTGTTGTTTCACATGCTGTCAACCAGCTCCTGAGGCCACTCTTGTAATTTCTGAGATGCTTCTAGTTCCTGGGTTCTAATTTGTTTGCAGAGTAGCATCACTGACCTGCCTCACTTGCTGTCTGTTTGTGTTGCAGTGCCATCGAATTCACAGATCGTTAGCCAGCCAGTTCAAATATGCCTTGGTGTGGGTAAGTGCTTAGCAGCAAAAGAGGAATCCCTTTTCCTGGCTGTCTTTGATCTTCTTCTAACCCTTCTCCCCCTTTTTGCTTTAAAGGGGACAAGCACAAAATACAGCCCTCAAAGAGTGGGCTTAACCCATATGATGGAGCACGAAGATGTCATTCAGATCGTAAAGAAGTAACCCTCTTTGCTGGTGCCTGGCCTTGTCTTTAGTCACTAGAATTGGAACTGACCACATCAAAACAAAGCAAAACACACACACAAAAAAATAAAAACAAACAAAAAAAGAAAAACAAAAGGAAAAAAAAACAAACAACAAAAAGGGAGATGTGATCCACAGCCAAGAAAGCTTCTGTGAAGCTCCTCCTCTTGGAGAAAGGCAGAAAATGAGGCTACTGTAGGTGCAGGTGGGGCTGGGGAAGGTGGGTTTCCATCTGGCAGCATTTCAGATGAAGTAATGCTTCTTAAAATTAAAAAAGGAACTGGTTCTTCTAGTAGACAGGTCTCACAGCCCACAGTGTCCTGCCCCAGTAAGGTTTGCAGATGGATTCATGTGTTTAACCTCATTTAACCAGTGGGAATTTAACAGGTTTGTGTGAGAAACCTGACTGTGTTTTGGGACAAGGAAGCCAGGGCTGAGAGAACATTGCTGATGCTTTGCTGCTTAGCCATTCACTTCACTTAAGCATCGATCTGAACCACATTGTCCCTGCAGCTTTCACCATTGGAGACTTCAGTCTCTGCATCTGAGACAGCCCCTGGTGAATTTGTCATGGCCCTGCCTCAACTAACGTTCAGCTGTGGCACGCTGTGCCTCTCCTTTGCTCTCCAGTAAGGTTTCTTGGCAGGCTGGTCCAACTGTTACTGAGAGATGAGAAGTGAAGCCCCGTTAGTGAACGACTAACCTGGCCACACTGCAGCAGGGTACCATTCAGAGCCACGGGCTGCAGTGAGGAACCATTTCTGGCACACCACACATTGAGGAACTGTCCTGGGGCTTTCCTCCTTGTTCTTGTCCTGCCTATCACTCCCCAGGAGTAGTGCTGGAGGTCTTTCTTAATCATGCTCCTAAATTCCAGCTCTCTGAGCTCCAAGTACCATGGGGTTTACCCCAGCCCTGTTAAAACATTGTTGCTTGTCTGGGTATTTTCCATGGTGGCATTTTTCTAATCATGCTTTTTCATTGAGTGCTGATGCTAACCGATTCAGAGTGCCTGATGGAGGGCAGCTCTTCCCTTTTGGGAGCAGGAGTTGCCAATAGCTTTTATTTTCTTTCATTGAAGAAGAGTTCGGTCTGATGCAGATTCTTAACTGTGGGGACAGGTCTGATCCAGAACTTGTCTGAGCAGGCCTTCTTTCCTTCTCTTTTGTGCTCCTCCCCACCCCTCACAAACTGATCGAGCAGAAATGGAAGGATTATTTTATTTGAGAAAATAAAAGTTGCTATCTCATGTGAGCTGCAGGTGTCTGCCTGCAGTGGGTAGATGGTTTGATGTGTAGTTCTAATTCTTTTTATACCTTCAGCCACCTGAGGAATCCCAAGATGCTGTTGCAGGAGGTTGTGGCAGGGAATAGATGTGAAATAGCTACAAGAGGGCTTTGAGTGGGCTTGATTAGGTGTGGTGGGAGATAGCTAGGTGTTCACACATACAATATGCAAGCTAAGGTGACTTTCTGCCCATTCCCTTCCCTGTCCCTGGTTTTGTTCACAGCTGGGGCGCAGAGCAATTCCTGGCTGTGGTGGCAGCGAGTGGAGAACCAGCTCCAAATTAGCTGCATTCTGGCTGAGCTGGCAGGAGCAAGCAGGAGCCCTCTCTGTGTGAGCCGTGGGGGGCTGTTCCAGCACATTAACTTGCCCTTTACGTTGCCTCTGAAGGTTGCACAGCCTTTGCTGCCTGCACAGAGAGCTCCTTTGGTTTCTTTTTTGTCCCTGAGTTTCTGACTTTTCACTCCAAACTCAGGAACCTGCCAGGCTGTGTCATGTGGCTTGGGTGGCCAGAGTGGGCTGAGCGGGCTTTGTCCTTGGGCCACCCGGTGCTGGAGTTACAAACTGTAGAAAGGTTTGGGTTGAAAGTGACCTACAAAGGTCATCCAGTCCAACCCAACCTGCACTCAGCAGGGCCATCTTGCACTAGATCAGGTTGCTCAGAGACTTGTCCAGCCTCATATTGAATAGCTCCAGGGATGGGGCCTCAACTGCCTCCCTGGGCAACTTGTTCCAGTGTTCCACTGCCCTCATGGTGCAGGACTTTTTCCTAAGATCCAATCTAAATCTCTTCTCATTCCAAACCATTGCCCCTCCTCTTCTTACTGCAGGCCTTTGGAAACAGCTCCACTTCAGCCTTCTTCTGAGCTCCCTTCAGGTACTGGAAGGCCACTATTAGGTCTTCCTGGAGCCTTGTGCAGGCTGAACAGCCCCAGCTCCTTCAGCCTCTCCTTGTATGGGAGAGATGTTCCAACCCCCTTGGTAAAAGGCTGAAGCACAAAGTACTTAGCTGCTAAATCATGCCCTTGGTTAGTCAGTGCCTACCTCTGTGTTTGGATTGCACCTTGACTAGTCCAGAGCACCGACGTTAAAAGCCTCTCTAATTAGCCTTGCTCTTTGTTTAGGGAATTGGGCATTTCACCCTGTTCAAAATGAGCCAGCACACGATTAACTTTAGAATGAGGATGAAGTAAAACCAGTTAAGGCAGAAGAGGCTAGCTTCTTGTTTTAGTGAGGGTCGCTTTTCTGCAAGCCAGTCGGTAGCTGTGTTTGGAGATGTGTGCGTTTAATTGCCACGCTCATTCTTCCAGACAGCTTCTCTAATTGCTCTGCTCTAATGTTAAAAGCTGCAGACGCTGCAGTTTGGGGCAGCAGCCTGAGATCTCTCCAGCACCTAGGAAAGCAAGATCCTAAGGGCAGGAGGGAAATAAGACTGCAGCGTTAGGATTGCACTGGAGCCTCCTGAGGTTTGTGGCAATGAAGATGATAGAAGGGGTGGAGCACCTCTGCTGTGAGGCCAGGCTGAGAGAGGTGGAGTTGTTCAGCCTGGAGAAGAAATGGCTCCAGGGAGACCTTTTTGTGGCCTTTCAGTACTTTAAGGGAACAATAAGAAGGGTGGGAACAGGCTTTTGAGCAGGGCTTGTTGCAACTGACAAAGGATGATATTTTGAAACTGAAAGAGGAGAGATTTAGATAGGAGAATTTTTTGGAGGTGGGAAAACGCTGTCCCAGGTTGCCTAGACTACTTATGGATGTTCCACTCATGGAAATGTAGGTCAGGTTGGACAGGGCTCTGAGCCACCTGATCTAGTGCAAGGTGTCCCTGCCCATGGCAGGGAGGTTGGACTAGATGCCCTTTAAAGCAGCTTCCACCCCAAACCAGTCTATGGTTTTATGAAGTGGCCAGACCCCCTGTTAGCACCATGGGGTAGCTGGGGAACGGGGATGTGCTCAGTGCCTCCTTGCTGAGCCTGTTTGCAGAACAGCTTCCTGTCAGAAGGATGGGAGGTGGTTGCAGGCAGGAGCTGTGGGTTTGCCCCTCAAAGAGCAGCACACTGCATTTTCTGCACTGCACAAAGGAAGGAAATGGCCTCAGATTGCACCAGGGGAAGTTTAGATTGAGTATTGGGAAAAAAATCCTTCCAAGGATTGCCAAGGCCTGGAACAGGCTGTCCAGGAAGGTGATGGAGTCTATTCCTGGAGGGGTTTCAGAGCCCTGTGGATGTGGTGCTGGGGGACATGGTTTAGTGGCGACCTGTCAGGGCTGGGCTAACAGTTGGACTTGGTGACCGTAAAGGTCTCTTCCAGCCCAAACACAATCTATGGTGAAGTGATGCTCCACAGCCTGGCTGGTGATCTGCTTTTCTGCACCACAGCCCCCTGCCATTCCCCTGCTCTTCTAGGCACGTTTGTTGGCTCTGTGTCTTGCTCTCCGAGGGCTGCACTGATCCTGTCCTGTCCCTGGGCCCACTGCTGAGCCATGCTCTGGGCGTGAGCCGGGCTGAGTCGGCTTCGACACAGTTCATCAGCCAGCCTCCATCAGGTCCTGGAAACAGCCACAGCCCGAGGCATGCTCTGTTTAAAATGCCTGTTCCAGGCAATCAAGCAGCTTTGATTGGCTGAGCACTCCTTTTATAATTTAATTTAGTCAGGGAATCGTTTGCGAGGTAATAAAAAGAGACTCTGACTCCAAATACATTCATTTAATTCAATGAGAGACAGTTACTGCAGCGGGCTGGCCTCAGCCAGGTTCCCTCACCCCATCAGGCTGACATCTCCCCGCTCTGCTCAGGGCCGTAGATAAGAGTCACGATCCGCGGTGACAGCTTAATTGTTTCAAACGCTGACAAGGGTCACCCCAAGCAGCCGCCGCGCTGCGTGCGGGGCCGGCTCGGGAGGCTGCGGTGGGGGCCAGGATTTATGGCTGGCAAAAGAAGGCTTTGAATTCCTCTGCTTGTGCCTGTGAGATGATGAAGCTGCCCCGCGGGGATTGGGGCTATTGATTGTAATTTGCAGTTAAGCCCTCGCCTTTGGAGCAATCAGCATAATAAATGCCCGCCGCAGTACGGCAGCGACCGGGGAGAGGGAGAGGAGCTTTTCCTGGCGTGGTGCGGCACCTGCAGCAAGGTCCTGTCCCTGCCTCTAAGGCTGAGAGCTCTGTTCCTGCTGGAAAGCGGTCCCCAATTTGATGTGATGCAGGAGCATAGCGCTGGAGGAGGGGAGGGGGAAGCTTTGAGGCGCATGAATGTGTGGCGTCAAGTTGCACCAGGGAAGATTCAGGTTGGATGTTAGGAAAAATTTCTTCCCAGAAAGGGTTCTCAGGCACCGGAACAGGCTGCCCAGGGATGTGGTGGAGTCATCCCTACAGGTATTTAAAACACACCTGGCTGTAGTGCTGAGGGACGTGGTTCGGTGGTAGTGACTTAGCAGAAGTGGTGGGACTGAACTCTCGAGGTCTCTTCCAACCTCAACAGTGCCAGGATTCTACGATGCTTTTGGATGGCAGGTGGAGGTGCCCTGCTCATCCCAAAGAGGATCGTTGTGATGATGGCTGTGTAGATCCCTTCTCTGTTCCCAGCCTGAGGAACTGGTTGATCCCCATCTTGCTTTGGAGTGAGGTATGTATCCACCTCCGCATCCCTGTGATATTTTCCTCCTCAGCTTGCATTGTTTTGGAGTGGAGTACATCAGGGCTGTTCACATCTGGGGTTCATGGCACAGGGAGGAAAGGGTCTACAGGACTGTCCATCCTTGGGATGAGGCTGAGGGGACAGCGACCAGTGCTGGCTGCCTCTCCAGCTGCTCCCCAGCTCTGCAGAGGGAAGATTAGCTCTCATCCCTGCTCACGAGTGCAGATGGAAATAATAGCAGTCATCAAATATGCATTGGAGAGCAGCAGCCTGCAGCTGCCGTGCTCAGCTATGGTCCTGCGGCTGCCGGGAGAGTGACGGTCCCTGGCAGAGAGCAAGGCCGAGAGCACAGCGCCGGCAGAGCCAGGGCCTTCGGGCAGCACCGAGCCACCCGGTGCCATGCGGTGAGCTGGGCTACCCCAGGTGAGTGGCTCTGAGTCTCCAAACTGGGCGGCATGTCCCTTGGGCTCATGGAGGTTGTGATGGGAAGGGCCAGGGAGGGACCTTTGGTGTGGTGTTGATCCTCATGCAAACACTGTGGCATGGGGCTCAGCTCCTCTGGGTTGGGGCATATGGTGTCCTCTCATCTCTGGTCATCCCTGCCTGTCTGCTCTATGCCTTATCCCACCTTACCCACAGTCCCAGTGTTCCCACTGCCCTCCAAAGCACAGCTTCCTCCCCTGTGCACCTGCTTTGTTGCCAGGAATCTCTGCCCCATGTCTTACACCACCCCTTCTCCAGATTCCTTTTACCCTGGGGCTGTTGTAGCCCAAGAGGGCTGCTTGACCCACAGCCAAGCTCTATAGGGCCCCTGGCCTCAACTCTAGGGTCAAGGTGATGGCACAGGGCTGCCTACCTGGCTCTGAGGCCACCAGCCAGTGTTTCTGTGTGCCCACTAGTGCAAACCCTGCAGCACGTTGTGCACACCTGATCTCCTCTCCAGCATCTCTTCTCCCCATAACACCTCTGTTGTGGGCAGCTCTTGGTGTGAGGCAGCAGCTGGCAGACAGGGACGTGGCCGTGCTTGGGAGATGGCTGGCTTCCCATGCTGAACTTGGAGAGAGGAACTGAAGGAGGTTGAAATTAGCCAGATCAGGGATGTGATGAGTGCTCAAGGGGGCAAGGAGAGCCAAGCCCTGGTGCACTGTGTTGCACTGGAAGCGTTGTGCTGCTGTCACACTGCCCATTGCTGGAAGAGTCCAGCCTGTCCCCATGATCCCAGCATCTCTATGGCTCACGTCTGCAGTGGCAAGAGCTATAGCAGGACTGCACAGTGATCCAGAACTGGTGATGGGGAAGAGGATGTGGTGAGAGATGCCACAACCAGGAAGTGCCTGGCTAAGCCAGGCTGACTATGGAGTCAGGGTATGGAGCTCCTATGAGGCATGACAGGGATGAGCATGGAATGCTGTGGCAGCACAGAGCCCTGCTCTAGCTGTAACTGGAAACAGGCTGTTAGCAGACCCAGGGCCAGCTAGTGACTGCCTGGAGATGGTAGAGCTGTTGCCCTGGGACCTCTGCCCCACTGATGCCAGTGCTGTAAAGGTATAGTCCCACACGTTGTGCCAGGCTAGGATGGGCAAAGCAGAATGTCAGGAGGCCAAAATCTTCCTCCTCTTTCTGCACCCAGCAGTGGCACAGACCTGGGCTCTGGTGGTGAGATTTGGGCTGTGCCCACAGGTCAAGGTAGTTTTGCCTGGAGTGAGATGGCTTTCCCTGGCTCAGCCACATGGCTGGAGCTAACCAGGTGTGATAGGATCAGAGGTTGCTCTGGTCATCTTCTCCCAGAGCCTTGGTCCTTGGATCTGCTGATGTACTTTCCCACTGAGCCCATGCTCATGTCACTGCACAGACCCTCTCCTGGTACGTACTGGGTGCCTCCCTTCCTGCTTCACCCCTCTCTCTGCAGCTCTCTCTGTGCAGACCCCACTGGGGTGTCACCAGCCCAGATATTAATGTAGAGGCTAAACCCATCAGGTCGTGGCCAGTACCCTCTTTGTTACAAAGTGGCAGGGCTGGACTAGGCTGGGGAGAAGACAGTACTATGGGGTGCCAGCCATGGAGCTCTCATAGCTCTGGTGGAGGCCAGTGGGCTCAGTGCAATGACAGCTATTGCTTCTTGAATTTCCCCAGCTGTTGCACAGATGGCTGCTGCTACTGCTTCTCATCCCCTGGATCCTCCCACGTACCCACTGTGAGAGAGTGGAGAGAGTGCCATCACTGCACACGTGGGTCTGCCACTACCTGCAGGTGATCCACAAATTCCCATTGATGCTGCTGAAACTTTCATGAGCCTGCAACAGCAGGAGTCCAGCCCTGACATTAACATTTGATGTGGTCACCCTGAGCCTGGGTATGTGGGTGTGTAGACATGCTGCTGGCACCACCACAGAGCACACATGTGGCAAACAAACCCCACAACTACCCTCATCAGCTGTGCATGAGCACACTTGCAACCCTGCATGCACGCACAATGTGTGTGGCCTGGCATGGAGGGCACCTCCTTGGGCTCCTGACTCCTCTTGCTTCCCAGCAGGGCTGCAGGATTTGGTCTGGTGTTGGGTTCTTCCTATGCCCATGCTCCTCTTGGCTGTGCTCCTCATGCCAGGGCCAGGTGCGTCTTGGATTCTGTAAAGCTGTCTCCTTTCTCTTGGTGTCACAGTTTGGCTTTATGGGGCAGAATGAGTCCCTTGGCTTCATCCCCGCTCTGTGCCTGGCTAGAGGAAGAGGCTGATTCCCCAGAGGAGCGCAGGGGGAAGGTGGGAGATGACAGGATCCCTTTCGGGTGTGATGTCTGTGCTCTGTGCCTCCCCTGCAGCATCCCCACGGGGGCTGCTCCCCGCCACGGGGGCCCTTTCCTGCTCCTTTGGAAAAGTCTCGGGGCCAGAGCAGCACGTCCCTTACATTATTGATGCTGTCGTGAGCCCCGCCGGTTGGGTTACAGCCGGAGCCCAGCCGCCAGCACCGCTCTGCCAAAGGTGCTGCGGCAGGCAGGAGACAGCTGCCACCGAGCTGCACCGGGGCTGCCGTCCTGCCCCCCAGCGCCATGCCAAGGGGAGGGCTGCCGGCGGCCGAGGGAGCCGGGCACAGGCCTCACCAAAACCAGGCACAGGTAAATACCCACCCAGGGCAGGCTGTGGGGTTGGGAGCCAGACAGTGCGCCGGGACCTGCCTTGTGCCCACGCAGGGTATCATGTCCCAGGGCCCTGCCGGGGCCAGAGCATGAGTCCCCGTCACTGCTGGGATGGCTGGCAAGAAGGGGGAGCCCAAAAAAGATGCAGAGGCCAAAGGGAAGGGAGGCAAAGGGAAAGGGAAGAAGGGCAAGGAGGAGGCACCCAACGAGTCGGAGGAGACCTCGGATGCGGAGCCACTGAAGGCAGAGGAGAGCGAGGAGACGGAGGTGGTGGAGGAAGAAAAGGAGAAGGAGGAGCCAGAGCCAGCTGCAGAAGAATCAGCTGCAGAAGAGCCAGCTGTGGAAGAGCCCAAGAAGGGGAAGGGGAAGGAAAAGAAGGGAGGGCTCAAAGGCTTGGTGGGGAAGAAACCAGGCCAAGGAAAGAAGGTGCAGCTGGAAGCAGAGGAAGGGGAAGGTGAGAGTGATGCTGCACCAACCAAGAAGAACATAAAGGGCCCCTCTAAGCTGTTAACAGGACTAACGGGCAACAATGCCAAGAAGAAGAAAGGGGCCAAGGACCAACCCAAAGAGCCTGCAGAGCCCATCCCCGCTGAGGAGGAGGAAGAGCAGGCAGTGGAGGTGGCATCGGTGCCAAAGGCTCGGACTAAGCAGAACCTCCGCAGCACCTCAAAGCTCTTCCTGGGCTTCAAGAAGTTGGGCCTGCCTCGGCCCAAGAAGGGACAGTTCAAGAACACATCCCGCTTCTTTTGGGGACTGCAGAAGCACAGCACCAAGAGGAAGAAGAAGAAGAAAAACAAGGCGGTGCTCAAGTCCACCTCCAACTTGATGGTTCGCTTCAAGCAGGTGGGCAAGAAGAGGAAGGAGGCCGCTGCCAGCTCCCCACCGTCGAAGCCATCCATCCTGCTGCTGCGGCGGGGCGGGCAGGCGGCCGAGAACGGCGAGTCCCTCTTCCGCCGGCGCCCGGAAAGGAAATTCAAGCCACGGGCCCAGGTGCTGAGCAAGGCGGCCTCTGCCACAGGCTGGCTGGCCAGGAAGGTGCTCTCCCGGCGTGGGCGGCTGACTGGAGGAGGCCGGACAACTGACGCGGCCTGGCTCTCGCGTATTGGTGCCAGGAAGTTGCCATTCCCTGCGGAAGACGAGATCCTCAGGCACCGGGCCAACATGAAGCATATCCCTGTCAGCAGCAGGCTCTCGTCCCCCAGCTCTGTGCGGCAGAGCCAGAAGCGACGTGGCAGCATGGTGCGGCGTCCATCCCGCCGGAACTCCCAGCAGGCGCCAGCGGAACCGCCAGCGCCACGCTACGGGTGGGCTGAGGAGGATGGAGCCTACGGCCGCCGGCGAGGCTATGCCAAGGAGGAGAATGGAGTCTATGGCTCCCGCCGTGGATACACCAAGAAGGAAGATGGACCTCGACGGGGCTATGCTGAGGAGGATGGATCCTACCGCCCATGGCATGGCTATACCGAGGAGGAGGATGGACCCTATGGCCCCCAGAGTGGCTACTCTGAAGAGGAGGAAGGCTACATCCAAAATCCAGCCTACTCGGTGGGGTATGGCTTCGAGGACACCAGGCCAACCCCTTACACTGACTACCCTGGCTATGAAACAGAGGAGGATTATGGCTATGGAGGAGGCTGGGAGGAGGATGAGCAACCAGGGCACCCCTATGGCTACGCGGAGCTCGAAGATGAGGAACCATATGGAGGCAGGTCCTCCCTTGCCCTCTACGATCCTTACAGCAGTGACCCGGAGTACAGCGAGGAGGCAGCAAGGCCCTTTGGCTATGGGGTGGACCCCTACGAGGACTTTGAGGAGCCCCTTGCTGGGGAGTACCTGGGGGATGAGTACCCTGAGCATCGCATCCAGTACAGTGAGGGGGGGTGGGCGCCACATGCCCAGTCCTCCTGCAACCCCTACGCCCTGGGCCTAGAGGAGATCGCCGAGGCTGAGGAGCCGGAGGAGTGGGAGGAAGAGGCGGCGGAGGAGGGAGAGCATCCTTTTTCCATCCTCAACACTTCCTCGCTCCGGGGCATGCGGGACACGCTCTCCTCCAAGCTCTCCCTCAACAGGAAATTCAGGCTCTTTCCCCGACCCCAGGTTAAGCTTTTTGGCAGAGACCGCCTGGACGTCCCCCTCCTGCCGTCTCCCCACCTGCCCGCTGCTCACGACGAGGATGACTACGATGAGTACGAGCCCCCAGCAGCATCCCCAGCGCGGGCGTTTGGGAGCCCTTTGGGGCAATTCCTCCAGCGGTCCCTTTCACAGCCCTCCAGCCGCCCCTTGCGGGGTGCGGTAGGATTTCAGGACCCCCGCACTCCCCAGCCCTCTTACAGACGCTCTGGCCGCAGGGGGGTGGAAAGTACCAGCTCGGGGGGGCGATCCCCCCAGCCAAGAGCATCTCCAGCCAGGGACTCCTCCCCGCCTCCCCGGCAATCATCGCTCCGTAACCCCTTCGCCAACCCCGGCCGCTCCCCGTCGCCGCCGCCAGCCCGGCAGCGCCCCGGCAGCATGCGGGGCGAGGGACTGCGGCGATCCCCCTCCCTCGGGGACAGGTTCCAGCGGTTTGTCGCTGAGCCCCACAGCCCTCCGCCGGCTGCTCCCCGCTCTCCGGGCCCGGCGTGGAGGCGTTTAGGGGTGCCCACATCAGGGTCAGGGAGACCATTTTCTCCGCGACCATCACGGCGGAGCAGCCCCCCTGGGCTGCCACTCCCCCAGGCCTGGCCCCGGCTTCCCGAGCCCCCTACCAAGGCAGTGAAGCCGCTGCAGAGGAACCCCTTCCTGACACCGACGTCGCGCCCTGGCAGCCGTCGCCTTGGACACCCTGGCCCCTCGTGGGATCCCACTGGAGTGCCCCCTCCACCCAGCTCTGCTCCTGGCACTCCCAAAACCTTCATCCAGCGCATCGGGAAGCCCCTTGCTGGCATGACCCCGCACTCCCCCGCGGGGAGGCCATCCCCATCCGAAACGGGGGGACGCAGCCCCTCGCTGAGGCGCTCTGTGGGGAAGTCCTTGGCTTCGCTGATTGTGGGGAGCATGGCCTCTGCCAAAGCCCCCCCGTCCTCACCACCCACCCGCCATCCCTCCACCCGCTCGCTCTCCTCACCCCAACGTCCATCCCTACGGGATGGGAGCACTCGCAGACCGTCGAGCCCGCCGGCGGGACACCGGGGCTGGGCTGACAACGGGCGCCCCATCCTCTCCTCAATCCGTCGCGGCAACCGGAGCCCCTCACCCCAGCGTCGTGCCGTTTTCCCAGCACCCCACGGCAGAGCCCCTGGTTCTCCAGCTGCCCCCCGCCACAGCTTTCGTGCCTCGGGTCCGCTGGAGGCCATGGATGGTGATGGGGCGGCCGGGGAGGAGGGCACGGGACGCTACGCGGTGGTGACGCCGCAGGTGCAGAGGTTGGGCTCCTTCCGGCGGGCGTCCCGCATGTACAAGCAGCACTGGTCCACGCAGCACGTCGTGCGGGTGCGGGAGATGCCCGACACCTGGACGACCGAGCAGGGTCTTCCCCGGCAGCCCACCCAGCGTGGCAGCCGGCGGTGGGCAAACCAGCGAGGAGCTGACATCACCAGATACCTGTGCCAGCGCTTGCCAGCTGGCAGTGGCTGGCGAGACAGGCACCCCTGGGCGGACGGGTACCTGGGCACCAAACAGCCCTGGCGTAGCAAGGTAATGCCAGTGGGGAGATCACCGTGGGTGCCAGTGCTGAGACGGAGCTTGGGAGGGGGGAGGGGGGGCGGAGAGAGAGAAGCTGGAAGGATGGGGATGGCAAGTTGGGGGTGGCATGTTGGGCATGGCTGCTGGCTCACTGGTGCACAAAGCCACCAGTGCTGGGGGGGTTGCAGTGCCCAAGTTGGGGGCTAAGTGGCTGTGGGTGCACTGAGTGCTGACAGAGAGGGAGTCCTGCCATGGGGAGCAGGCTGTAGGGGGATGGTGATAGCCTGTTGTGTGTTCCCCCCATGCATAGCCCCTTTAGGGACACTTGACTCTGGTGTATGGAAATGCTGAGACCTGATCTGTGGCTGGGGCAGGCAGGTGGCATGCTGACCTGGCAGGTGTCTGCTTTCCTGCCCAGCACCTGGCTGCCTGCCAGATTTGGCTCCTGTATGCCATCCACTCTGTGCCACCTCTGTGCATGACTGCAAGGAGCAGCTTCCAGCTCCTGTGGCTTAGCCTCCACCACAGGCCCCTTCTATCAGCTCCCTAAGATGTGCAAGCCTTGCCTCAGAATTGCCATTGCTCACTCCCTTTGGGGTCCTGTGGGGGTACAGGTGACCCATGGAAGTGTTGCAGCAGGGATAACACAGCCACCTCTGCCTCTTTTGCCCTCCTGACAGTGAATGGGGCCAGGGCTTTTTGGGATCAGCCTTTCCTGAGACAGTCCCCAAGGACACTGTGGGGATTCAATGTCCCCCTTGGTGTCTCCATATCCTTGTTTCCAGCCCTGCTGCTTTCCCTGACAAGCTACAATTGCATGGGGACGTGTCATGCTTGGCCAAGGTGCCCGCTGTCACTGGCTGTGAGGTCTCTGGTTTTGGGCTGGTGGCAGTGATGGGTGAGATGCTAGAAGGTGTTGGCACAGCCCTGCCTTGATGAAGTTGGCTGGATTGTTCCATGCAGATGCAGTCGCTGTGCAGCCTGCCCCTCATGCGGTACCACGAACCAAAAGAAGAGGATGGGCTGGAGGACATGACCCAGATGGAGTGAGTGTCCCCATCCCTTTCGCCACCCACTGTGTCCCAGCATCACAGGACCCAATGAGGCTGCAACCCCTCCACTCACCCCACTGCTCCCATCCCACCCCATCCCATCCTAACATGGGGACTCCCTCAGCCTCCCCGTGCTGGAGGTGCTGGGGACAGGTTCAGGGATGGCAGACATCTCCTGTGCCCCTGATACCCTCCAAGACAGCCTCTGCTCCACGACAGGGACCTCCAGGAGGCTGCAGTGCTGAGCAACATCCGGACACGATTCGAGCGGCAGCTCATCTATGTAAGCTTAGGGATGGTTGCCACCCCTCAAGTACTCTGAGTGTGGGGTCTTCAGGGGAGTCATGGCCTTCCAAGAACTTACAGCCCTAACCTTCCCACTCCTACAGACCTACATTGGCAGCATCCTAGTGTCAGTGAACCCTTACCGGCTCTACAACATCTATGGCACCGAGCAGGTGCTGCAATATGAAGGCAGAGCCCTGGGAGAGAACCCACCGTGAGTACTGAGGTGTCACAGCTTGAGGGGGCAAGGGCATCCCTACCCACCATCACCCACTCCTAGCTCCTACAGTAGCTCTCAGGTGGTCCCAGACCCCAAGAGACCCTCAATCACAAGATACTAGAATGGTGCAGTAATGCTTGGGGTGAAATGAGAGTCCCTGTGCCCATACAAGGTAGCACCACATCCCCCACCTCTACTCCCCCTCCCTAGGCACCTCTTTGCCATTGCGAGCGTCGCCTACTCCAAAGTGATGGATGCCAAACACAACCAGTGTATTGTCATCAGGTGAGACATGGCTGTCCCCAAGCATGGTCCCCCCCAGGGTGGCCCCAAGTCACCACTGACCTAATTACTGGTGGCAGAGTGCACCCCTTCTGTGGGGCTGGTGGGTGTCTCTGGGGATGGGGTGTGGGTGTGTTCCCTGCTCAGCTGGTGATGGCCCTGGCTGTGTCTCTGCTCTGTGTTTCAGTGGGGAGAGCGGCTCAGGGAAGACTGAAGCCACCAAGCTGATCCTGCGCTACCTGGCAGCTGTCAGCCAGAAACGCAGTGCTGCCCCGCAGGTAGCGTGCTGCCATGGGGACAGCCCCATCCCCTTGTCTGTCCATCCCACCATCCTGCACAGCCCTCTGTGCCCTGCTCACACACTCTCCTTCTCCCCATGCTTCCGCTTGGACCATGACAGATAGAGGTACTGAGAGGGTTATGCGGGCTGGGACAGTTCAAGGGGACTGAGCATCATGGTGACATTTCTGTCATGTCACCCCAGCCACGGGGGGACAGTGAGGATAGGCAGCAGGAGCTTGGTGCACGCATGTGTGTGGGGTTCTCGTGCTCCCCTTGTGCAATCTGGCTGTGATACACACCTTGCATTTTGGCACCCGTGGGTGTCTGTGTGGGGCAAGGGAAGTCTCCCTGTCATGGGGACAGCCTGTGGTGTGCTGGAGTGCCCAAGCTGACCCTTTGGCTCTCCCCATTGCCATGGCAGATTTTGGAGGCAACGCCCTTGCTGGAATCCTTTGGCAATGCCAAGACCGTGAGGAACGACAATTCCAGCAGGTTTGGGAAATTCGTGGAGATCTTTCTGGACCAGTAAGTAGCACTGAGCAACGCCCACAGCTGGCTGGTCCTCACCTCCTCTGTGTGTCCCCTCTCCCGTCCCAGGGTTGCCTCACTGTCCTTGCCCCTTGGTTGTGAGGTGAGACACCCACAGGGGACACTTTTGGGACAGACTTTGGTGGGGTGAAGGCAACGTTACCTGAGGACCCTGCAGTGTTTGCTGTCTCTGGAGCAGGGACAGGGATGCTGTGCTCTGCCTGCTTCTGGTCTCTGTCCCTGTCCCTATGTTACCCTGAGGTTCAGTAGCTCCAGCCCTTGCTGAGGAGCTGAGTGTGGGCACCTCTGCCTGGCCACAAGTTCATGGTGGGAGGAACCTGGGGACCAGGAATCGACTCTTCATGTGCTAAGGGCATTGCTGGGACAGGAATAGGCACTGTGGGGGTTGACAGCCAGGTGCCCAATCTCACCCCTACAGAGGCTTGATCTGCGGTGCCATAACCTCGCAGTACCTTCTGGAGAAGTCCCGTGTGGTCTTCCAGGTGGGTGGTGAGGGGGGCCTCAGCTCTGCCCCCCACCGCTCTGCCCCCTTCACCACTCCAGCTCAATCCTCTTCTCTCTAGGCCAAGACTGAGCGCAACTACCACATCTTCTATGAGATGCTGGCAGGGCTGCCCGCTCAGCAGCGCCAAAGGTACTGCCTGCAAGATGCCGAGACCTACTACTACCTGAACCAGGTAGCGTGGCCCCTGCCAACCTCCCCTCTGCTGCTTGCTTGTGGAGGGGCTGCAGGGCTCCTGAGTCCTCCTGTATACTACCTGTGGATGGGGAGAGTGATCAGGCCAGCACTACCCTCCCAACACCCTTGAGTTCTGTCCGGGGCACACACTGATGGCACTGCTGGGGGTCATTCCAGGGTGGGAACTGCGAGATTCCTGGCAAGGATGACGCAGAGGATTTTCATCGGCTGCTCAACACCATGGAGGTGCTGAGCTTCAGCGTGGAGGAGCAGAACAGCATCTTCAGGATCCTCTCCTCTGTTCTCCACTTGGGCAATGTCTACTTTGAAAAATACGAGGTATCTCAAACCAAGCCATGCTCCTTGGGCCTGGGTTCTGATGCAGTGAACTTAGTGTTACTACATCCCACCGCCTCACCGTGTCCCACAGACCGACTGCCAGGAAATTGCCACTGTGGTGAGTGCCTCAGAGATCTTGACTGTGGCTGAGCTGCTGCAAGTGTCCCCCGAGGGCCTCCAGAAGGCCATCACCTTCAAGGTGACGGTGAGTGCAAGGGGGCTACAGACAGGAAGAGGAGCTCCCAGACCCTAGGTACCATAGCAGTGTTGCTAAAGCTCCATCTCACCACCGATCTTCTGCTCCTCAACCAGGAAACACAACGGGAGAAGATTTTTACACCCCTGACTGTCGAAAGCGCCGTGGATGCCAGGTAGAGGGAAGTGGGAGCTGCCCCATGGTGGGTGTCTGCTCCCTAGTTCCCAGGGACAGGGCAGAAGGTGAGGTACAGGCTGGGTAAGGGGACAGTCAGGTTCTCCAGCACAGATTAGGCTTGTTGGTGATTAAAAATGAAGCCTCAAAGGGTTGTGATGAGGTCTGTCTCTGGATAAGGGGGATGTGTGCCATGCTATGCCATGCTGTACTATGCTATACCATGCTGGAGCTCCAGTGCTTTGCTTGTCTCACCCTTTCCAGGGATGCTATTGCCAAGACTCTCTATTCCTTGCTCTTTGGCTGGCTCACGGACCGCATCAACAAGCTGGTGTACCCACGGCAGGAGTCCCTCTCCATCGCTATCCTGGACATCTATGGCTTCGAGGTGAGCAGGATCCATCCCAGCTCCATCATTGTCTCTGCCATCATTAGGGCTGGGGGGGTCTCAAGTTCTATGACCTCTTCTTCTTGCAGGACCTCAGCTTCAACAGCTTTGAGCAACTATGCATCAACTATGCCAATGAGTACCTGCAGTTCTTCTTCAACAGGATTGTTTTCCAGGAGGAGCAGGTGGGCTGGCGAGTAATGCTGGGCTCTGTACCAAACATTGCTGTGGGGCTGGGAACGTGGAGCTAACCAAGTGCTGGTCCCACAGGAAGAGTACATCCGGGAGCAGATTGAGTGGAAGGAGATCCCCTTCAGTGACAACCAGCCCTGCATTGACCTCATCTCCCAGAAGCCCTACGGCATCCTCCGGATCCTCGATGACCAGAGCTGCTTCCCCCAGGTGAGAGGTTTCCCAGTATTGAGGTGATGAGGATGACAGCACCAAATGGTCATCATGCCTCAGGCCTGCTCTGATCCTGGGCTATCCTGGACAACCTGGGAGAGCTCCTGTGTTTCTCCAGGCTGGACAATGCCCAGGAGGTCCCAGACTGATGCAGCTTCCCCCAGAAGAGTTGTTTTTGTAGGAATCACTGGAATCTCCTCCTAGCTGCCTTGTAAAAGAGAGAAGGGTGGTTGCACCTTCTCTGCTGATGGGAAACTGAGGCACAGAACAGCAGATGCCCATAATCATACAGCTGCCTGGTGGTAGAGCTGAGAGCAGGGTCTGGCCAGTTGTCCAGGCATCCCCGTCCCAGTGCCTTCATTTCTGGGGCTGCTGAACTGCCTAACCCATGTCTCACTTTCACACCCATCCCTAGGCCACTGACCACACTTTCCTCCAGAAGTGTCATTACCATCACGGGACAAATCCACTGTACACCAAACCAAAGATGCCACTCCCCGAGTTCACCATCAAGCACTATGCAGGGAAGGTGACCTATCAGGTATGTGGCAATGAGATAAGCCTCCTTAAAACACTAGGTGGGTAAAGAGGAGGTTTATGGGGTTGATTCTGCATCGGGGATCTGGTTAGGGCCGCCCCCATCTCAGCCTGGAACTCCTCTCCTCTCCCTGCCATGCCATCAGACTTTTCACCACAAGATTTTTCTCTTTGACAGGTTCACAAGTTTTTGGATAAAAACTACGACCAGGTCCGTCAGGATGTACTGGACCTGTTCCTCAGCAGCAGGACTAAGGTAGGGCCCTACCTGGTCCCACTTCTGCATTGCTGGGGGACACCAGGCATGGATAGCCCCTTTCCACACCCACTGCTTTTCATGGCCTCAGATGTGTTGCCCTGCAGCTGTTGAAGTCCAGGAGAACAAGGAGCACAGGATGCCTTCATCTCCATCTGTGCTCTCTTCCCACTGGGTTTTGACTTTGAAACATTGGCACAAGAGGGCACGTGGGCTGCTCTTGTGCTTCCACATCCCCATTCCCATCTCTGTCTGGGAAATCCAGCTGCAAATAGGGAATGTGACTTGCTTAGGGCTGGGAAGAGAAGTACCAAGATGGTACTGTTATACCATCTTGGCCATCTTCCTTCTCCCTAACCCTTTCCATCTTCCCAAGGTGGTGGCCAACCTCTTCTTCGGCCATGCTCAGGTTTTGGCCCGGCAGAGGAGCCTGGTCAGGAGGAGCAGCACCAGGACGCGGCGATACAAGGCTCCCACCGTGGCAGCCCGGTTCCAGCAGTCGCTCCTGGAGCTGGTGGAAAAGATGGAGAGGTGAGGATGGGCAGGGTGGGCTGCCAGACCATATCCTGGGCTGGTGGGAGCAGAGTGACAGCTAGATCTGAGGTGGCTGGGCTTGCTTTGTCCCCTGTCCCCCCATGGCTAATGGCCTCTCTCCCATGCAGGTGCAACCCTTTCTTCGTGCGCTGTATCAAACCCAACAACAAGAAGGTGAGAGCTGGCCTGGGGCTCTCCTGCCCATGGCAATGCCCGTGCTGCCAACTCTCACTGGCACAGGGAACATGGTGGGCAAGCGTCTGCCAGTGTGGCCTTGGAGACTTCCCTGCATCTCCTCACCAGGAGCCAGGTCTCTTCGAGGCTGACCTGGTCAGCAGCCAGCTGCGGTACTCGGGGATCCTGGAGACCATCCGCATCCGCAAGGAAGGCTTCCCCATCCGCATCCCCTTCATTGTCTTCATAGACAGGTGGCTGGGGCTGGGGCTTGGGAACCACCACCCTGGTGAGGGGAGACCACAGAGCTTGTGGGCATTTCAGGGCAGCATTTTTTCCTGTGTTTGCCCCACTGGGGATTCCCTGCTTTGGTGCACAGCCCTAGGAGAAGCTGCTTTCCCAGCAGTGGTGCTCAGTGCCCCAGGGAGGCTCTGTGCTGGTGTCCTGGTGGGGTCCCCACACAATGACGGTGTCATGGGCCTGCCCAGGTACCGCTGCCTCGTTGACATGTGGTCCACCATCATTCCCAATGGGGCCAACTGTGTGGAGATGCTGAGGAATCTCTGCCATGTCGACCCCAGCATGTACTACGTCGGTGTCACCAAGGTACTGTCCTGGGCAGGTGACGCCGTGGGAGAAGACAGCTGAGATGGGGGGGCTCATGGTGTCATCCTGCTTCCCAGCTCTTCCTGAAGGAGCAGCTGTACCAGGCACTGGAGGGCAAGCGGTCCCGTGCCCACCACCTGGCCGCGCTCACGCTGCAGCGCTACGCTCGCACCTTCTTCATCAAGAGGCGCTTCCGCTCCCTCCGCCGGAAGATTGTCCTCCTGCAGACCCGGGCGCGGGGCTACCTAGCCAGGTGGGCGTCCTGGGGAGGTGGTGGGTGGACGCTGGTGGGTGGCAGAGGATGACAGGTGCCCTCCTGCAGGCGGCGCTACCGGCGCATGCGGCGCACGCTCATCAAGTTCAGGTCGCTGGTGCACATCTATGTGAACCGTCGTCGGTACCTCAAGGTGAGGTGGGGGCTGGCACATAGCAGGGGGAGTCCAGGGTGCCCACTCCCACCCACCCTGCTGCATGCTCAGTGGTGGGTCTGCAGAGGGCATAGAAGCATGCCAAGCTCCTGAGTCCCACCAGACCCCATCCCCATCACTTTTTCTGTGTCCCATGTCACTTCTTTGGGGTGAAAACCTGGTGATGTTGGGCGGGCAAAGGCACTGCTGGGAAGTCCTGCTACCTCCAGGGCTCCTTCCCAGCGTGAACTCAGTGTGGCTGCTCTGCTTGCAGAGGAAGGAGGATGCCCGCCGGCGGGCAGAGGAGGAGAAGGAGAGGGCGAAGCAGGTAACGGAGTGTGGGCGTGTAGTACTGGTGGGAGCTCACACTGTGTCACTGCTCTCGTCTCTGCCATGTGCTCGCCCATCCCGGTGTTGCCAGCAAAGGCACCACGCATGGGTGCTGCGGCCATGTGTGGTGAGGGGGTGCATCCTTCTGCTGTGCCGGCAGGAGCTGACAAGGAGAGAGGTGGTGGATGTCACCCACCTGGAGATTCCGGCCGAGCTGATGGGGCTGCTGGAGGCTGCTGTAGGTGAGCAAGTCCTGCACGGTTACCAGCATCGCTCCCAGCCCCTGGTCCCCATCCCCGCGGCCATGCCGTAGCTGCCCGCTGTGCCGTAGCCTCCCGGGGGGTGAACGACGGCTGCGTGGTTCTCGTTCCGCCACCGGCGGTGATACCCGACTCCCAGCTCACCCTCCCCCTCGACATCAACGAATACTCCATGGCCAAGTACGTGCGGGTCCACTTCCAGGTAAGGTGGGCACCGTGACCCAGCCACCGTGGCCCAGATTTTGGGGAGTCATCGGCACCCCGCTTGTGGCTGCATGGTTAGGTCCACGGTCCCCGCCGCGGCTCCCCACACCCTCCCACCGGGCTCTGCTCCGGCTTCGGCCCCGGGGATACCATGGGGCATGAGAGGGGTTAGACCTGGGGTGGCTGCGGTGCCGCAGGGAGCTGGCTGCCGCCTCCCTCCCTCCCCGCGGGTTCCTGTCGTCTCCAGAAGCCGGGGGAACCCCGCTGAGGTTGTTGGAGAGAGACCCGCCGAGCCCTGCTGGACGCCCGACGCGGGGTAGATCCGAAAACACTGGGGCGGGACACCAGGTCGCTTTGCTCCCGGGACCTCAGCCTCAGCTCTGGTCGCTTTGTTCCCTCCCTCCTCCTCTTCGCCCTCTGTTTTTGCCATGTGTTTCCCAGTCCCTGGCATCCTGGACAGTACTGGGGCTGGATTCTGCTCTCAGCCTCACCGAGGTGCCTGCATCTCTGATGCTGCCTGCACAGCCTGGCCCCATCTCTCTCTCACTGCCGGGAGGCTGCAAGCCCCACCCTGCACCACAACCCTTTTGCAGTCCCATAGTCCCCATTCACCACCAACACCATGCTCAGGACTATGGGGCCGGTTCCTCATGGCCTGAGGCTGTCCGTGGGGCCCAGGTAGCCACGGGTGCTGGTGTGACCACAGGAACCAGCGTTTGGGATGCTGACAGCCCCGCTGATGGCCCCGCTCACCCGGCTGGATGAGGATCTGTGCCATGAGGCTCTCAGCGTCTTCCAGCTGGTAGGTGGGATGGCACAGGGTTCAGCACTCTGGTCCCCCACCCGCTTCATGCCCAGCGCTGAAGGGAGGACCTTGCTGTCCCCATTGCAGATCCTGCGGTTTATGGGGGACCCAGGGCTGGGTGGCGCACAGGAGACCCTCTTTGGCAACTACATTGTGCAGAAGGGGCTGTCGGTGCCAGGGCTGCGAGATGAGCTCCTGGCACAAGCTGCCAACCAGGTCTGGCGTAACACCAACGTCAACAACGAGGAGAGGGGCTGGCTGCTGCTGGCTGCCTGCCTCAGTGCCTTTTCCCCCTCTGCTGCTTTCGACAAGTACCTCCTCAAGTGAGCCGAGGCCAGGGGTGGGGACTGGGATTGGCTGGGAACCTTGGGAATAGTCTGACGCTCATGCCTGGGGACACTGCTGGGGCACACTGCCTGGCATATGTGTCTGAGGACGCTGTCCAGGTCCCTCCAGTTCCATTTGGGCCAGGCTGGCACACATACTCAGGGACTACATTCAGATTTCTCCAGGATCCCTAGGGCTGTCTTGGTAGATAAGCCAAGGATGCTTCCCAGCTCCTGCTGGGATGCTTTGAAGTCCCTTCATAGTTCCTGGGCTCAGCCTGGCACACATGCCCAACATACTGCCCAGATCCTCCCAGGGATACTCTTAGTCCTTCTATAGGGCCAGCCTGGCATGTGTCCAGGGATGTTGCCCAGCTTCCTGCCGCAGCAGCCTCTCTTCTGCACAGGTTTGTCTCTGACTACGCCTTTGCTGGCTACAAGCCGGTGTGCCAGCGCAAGCTGATGCACGCCATGGCACACTCACACCTGGGTGCTGCTGCTGCCCGCACCTTCCCGCCCTCGCTGCTGGAGTGGACAGCGAACCGTCGGCAAGCCAGCATGGCACTGGACCTCTACTGCTTCAATGGTGCGGGGCTGGGGGCACAGAAAGACTGAGGGGCAATCCCAGTTTGACCATCCTGCCACTGTCATGGGTAAGAGGGAACCAGTGAGACCCACTCACCACCTGTTCCTCCCCAGGCGACCAATTCTCCTGCCCTGTCCACTCCTGGAGTACAGGCGAGGACCTGGCAGGGGACGTCCTGAAGCACAGGTACCCATCAGCTTGACACCCTCCCATGTAGGGGGCAAGTACTTGGCACAGCGTCACACTGGGACCATTTTGGGTGACCCCAGGATCTGTGACCTGAAATTGCCATCTTACGGGCAGGGTGTCCCTGCAGAGCCAGGGCATCACTGTCAGCCTGTGCCTATCCTCAGCATCCTGCTGTTGGCAGGGGGCTGGTGGAGGGCTGGCGTGGCTGGTCTGTGGCCATGAAGGCAGGTGCCCAGTGGGCTGAGCTAGCTGGCCACGACTATGTCCTGGACCTCATCTCTGACCTCGAGCTGCTCCGAGGCTTCCCCAAACAGAAGTCCTGCTTCCTCGTCGCGTGGGAGGGGGCCGAGAGACACAGCGGGGACAGCCGGGTGTAGGTACCCGGGCAGGGATGAGTCCTCCACTGTCAGCCTGGCAGGAAAACACCAGCACTAGGCTGGATGAGTGCTGGCACAGACACGGGTCGAAGTCCTGGGAGGGGATCTGGCACCCAGCAGGTGTTTAATGACCATGTTTTCTCCTCAGGATGCTAGGGCATGGCTTTGATTTGGATGAAGTGCCTCCTCCCCCAGCTGTGAAAGCCCCCACACTGCCATCCACTGAGACATATCACCCCCATGGTAGAGCATCGTCCCGCACAACCCCCAGGAGCTGCTCTTGGTGAAGCTCTGCCATGCCATTGAGACCCCACCACCACAGCTCATCACTCCATGTCTTCCAGCAGAAGGGGAATTTGGAGAGCCACGCAGCCAGAAGGGTCTGGACCGATACCTGGACAGCCTCTTTGACCCCGTGCTCTCCTATGGCAATGGGGTGAGAGGAGCATCCCACTGCTCAAGGCAGGGGGGGGTCCAGGATTTTGGGGGTATGGGTGTCTTGGCCTGCATCCCCTGATGCCTGTCCCCCAGGAGATGGAGAAGCCAGCCGTCATCTCCCAGAGGATGAAAGGAGGAGGTGGCGTGGGAGGTGGGGACAGCGGTGGTGACAGCCAGCGGAGCAGATCCCCAGTCCCCATGGACACACGTCAGCCAAGGGGTGAGAGCCCTGAGCATCCTGCATCCCAACCCGGTTACCTGCCTTGGTTTCCTAACCTGATCCTCGGTCCTTAGTGTGAGGGACACTCCTGCATGCAGCATCCTCCACCCAGCACCAGTATGGTGCTGCAGGATGCTGAGCTCTCTTGCTTTGCTCTCATAGGTGCAGAGCCAGCCACGGCCCCACAGCGCTGGGCAGATGCCAAACAGCCACCTCAGTCCCTGGTCAGTGGGGCAGGACTTGAAGATCCAAGCCCTGCCCAGCCTCTGCTGTGGCACATCTCTCCCAGGGCGTGGGGGCAGCGAGTGGGTGCTGGGTGCTCACTGTGTGGTGTCCCTTGCAGGGCAGAGCAGCAGAACGGACACCAACGCGTCCCGCCCAGCCCCGGCCCTACGTGCAGAAACCTGGTAAGGAGTCCCCCATATGATGAGGTGGCAGTGGGGGCTTGTGGCACCAAACTCTGCCCAAGGTGAGGACAGTGCCCAGACCCCCCATAACCACGTGCTTGGCCCCACAGCAGCCGTGGGCCAGCGGTGGCCAGGCGAGCTGGTGCGGCATTCTCGGCTCAACTCGGAGCACTTCCCGCGGCCCACACACGACATCCGCAACATCATCCGGCAGTGCCAGCCTGCCCCACGTGGCTCCCAGCCCCCCAGGTACCCACCCCAGCCATCCAGCAGAGCCGCAGGCTTCTCTTATATATAGGTGCAGCCCTGATGCCAAAGTGCAGGTGATGCCAGGGTGCAGGTGACACTAGGGCATAGATGATGCTAGGGTGCAGCTGATGTCAGGATGCAGATGACAGGGTGCAAGTAATACCAGGGAACAGGTGATGCTGTGGGGCAGGTGATGTCAGGGGAAAAGTTCATCCAGATGATCCTTGTGATCCTTTCCAACATGGCATTCTGTGGGATTCCGGGATACAGGCAATGGTAATGCCAGAGTGCAGATTATGCTGGGGCACAGGTGATGCTGGAGGTACAGGCAATGTCAGGATGAAAGTGATGCCATGCCAGGGTAGAGGTGATACCAGGGTGTTGCAGGTGATGTGTGGTGCTGTCTCTGCAGCAAGCTCTTTGGGAAGAAGCTGGACCCCCATGAGGAAGCCATACAGATCCTGAAGGAGCAGCTCTCAGCAGCCCAGGTGCCAGCAGCTGGGGTATGAATGCAGCTACCCCATACCCTCCATGCCAGGCTTGGGGGAGCCACCAGCCCTGGCCACAGCATGCTCTCTGTTTTGCAGGGGCCCAAGGAACTGGTGGCCACGGTGAAGCCGGTCACCAGCAGCAGGTACCAGCTGCGGGCACCGATGGGGCGTCTGGCGGCCGTGAGGCCCCCAGGTATCACATGGCAGAACTGTGGCACTAGGGTGGCTGGGGAGGTGGGGGCACCTTGTGCTTCCCGGTGACACTGTGTGATGCTTAATGTGGCCAGGCGCGTATTCAGCTTCAGAGTATCCTCATGGGATAGCCGCTGTGCCCTGCTAAACTCTCCCTGCCTCACAGCCAGGCCCTTCGTGCCTCAGTTTCCCAGTATGGAGAGGGGCTGTTGGTGGACCCCTCCCCAGGGACACGCAGGCCTTTCTGTGCCTTTGCAGTCTCTGTCTCGCGGGAACTCCCGTCCGAGGGACAGCAGGTCCAGACCCAGCTGCACCGCAGCTGCAGTGAGGACTTCTACACCTACCACAACGTGCCCTGGAAAATCTACATCCGCAAAGAGGTGCAGGGTGGGGGACACGGGGACAGGCAGCTGTCACAGTGCTCTTAGATGAGCCAGGGCCCCGTGGAGTGGGTGATGCTGGTGGTGCCACGCTGGCCTCCCTCCTGGCAGGTTTTCTACCCCAAGGACAGCATCAACAACCCCCTGCTGCTCGACCTCATCTTCCGGCAGGTAAGGCACCACGGAGTGCCCCAGGAGTTGGGGTGTCCTCCTCGCCTTGGCTGCCCCACTGCTCCTTACCCCTTCTCCAGATCTTCAGTGACACACTCTCTGACACCTGCATCCGGATCAGCCAGGAGGAGAGGCTCCGCTTGAAATCCCTCTTTGGTAAAGTGCATCCCTGAGTCCTGCTGCTCCTAGGCTGCAGCTCACACTTTGGAGGGGGTCACACCTGAGGGTCTCGCACCCCTAGCCACTCCAGTGCCTATCCTCATCTCCTGGGTGTCTCCAAGCTACAACCAACTCTGTGTAAAGCTGAAGTAGTTTTGCCTCCAAATGTAAGAAGCCTGCTTGTGATTTAGTGCTCCACAAACTCATAGGTTGTGTCAGGTCTCAGTCCAGAGTGGGAAGGGGACATCTGTCTCTCCATCGTGGTTCTGCCAGACTTGGGAAGGTGATGATCATCATCATCTCTCTGTATGTGGCACTGGTGGGGCTGCACCTCGAATGCTGGAATCAGTTTTGGGCCCCTTACTCCAGACATTGAGGTGCCAGAGTGCATTCAGAGAAGGACAACAAAGCTGGTGAAGGGTCTGGAAGACAGGTCTGATAAGGAGTGATTGAGGGAACTAGGACTGATTAGTTTGGAGAAAAGGAAGCTCAGGGGACACCTTCTGGCTCTCTACCACTGTGAAAGAAGGTTGGAACCAGGTGGGGTTGTCTGTTCTCCCAGAAAGCAAGTGATAGAACAAGAGGCAATGGCCTCAAGTTGAACCCGGAGAGGTTTAGGTTGGATATGAGGAACAATTTCTTCCCACAAGGGTTGTCAAGGCCTGGCCCAGGCTGTCTGGGGCAGTGGTGGAGTCCATATCCCTTGAAGGGGTTTCAAAGCCCTGGAGATGTGGTGCTGAGGGATGTGGTTTGGTGGTGAGCTGGAATTGCTGAGTTAACATTTGGGCTGATGATCTGAAAGGTCTCTTCCAGCCAAAACTGTTCAATGATTCTATTCCTGCTCTCGCTGTGAGCCCTGTGTCTGGATTCTCGTTGGGGAGGGAGGACACTCACAAGGGAATATTTCTCCCCACAGCGGAAAACAAACTGGACTCCTTCAGCCCTGTGGCCACTGAGAGCGTCAAGAGGGAGATCATCGCCGCGGCCCGGGATGGCTGCGAGGTTTATTTCTCTCGTCTCTTCCCCGCCACGGTGAGGGTCTGGCCATGGAGCCAGGTCAGTGTGAAGGGCACCACTGCCTTGTGTCCCCCCAGCTGAGGCAGTGTCCTGGCCCACAGGGCAGTGTGGGTACAGGTGTGCAGATTCTGGCTGTGTCTCACACTGGCATCAAGCTGCTGCGACTGGTGAAGGGCACCAACGTTCCCGGGGAACAGCTGCGGGTGCTGCAGACATATAGGTAGGAGAGAGGGGCCCGAGTGGACCTGGTGGGATGGGTGCTGTGGGTGTTGTGTGTTTCAGCATCCCCTCACCCTACCCCAGCTACGCCGACCTGCTGTTCGTGACCACCCCGTCCAGGAACATGCTGGAGTTCAACCTGCGCACCGAGAAGCTCATCCTTTTCTCCCCCAAAGCCCCCCAGGTCAAGGCCATGGTCGACCACTTCATCACAGAGCTCAGAAAGGTGGGGGGCACATCTTGAGCCATGTCCTGGAGGTTGGACTCTGCTTGTGTGCCCACATTTGGTGGGGCTGGGGGATAGACAGCCGAGGGCACCCTGTAAATGGGACCATGGCTGGGGTGAGGAGGAATTGAGGATGAACAACCTGGAGTGGTCTTGTGGCTGTGGGTGCTTGAAGTGCCTGTGCTGCTAGGGATGTGGGGGGGTGTGGAAGTGCATGGGTGCATGAACTGTGCCAGTCCCCTTTGTCTCCAGGACTCCCAGTACGTGGTGGCTGTGAGGAACTACAGCCCAGAGGACAGGAGACAGCTCAGCTTCCACAAAGGGGATATCATTCACCTGAAGCCACTGGAACATCCCGAGAGAGGTGAACAGCCTCTCATTGCCCCCCATGCCAGAAAGCCTCCAAGTAGGGGGCACAGACATGGCAGGACTGGTGGCTTCACTTGCCTCAGAGGTCACCATGTCTGGGCCTTACATCCTGTGATACCTCATGTCCCCGTGGTGTCCTCACAGACCACTACTATGGCTGCGTGGTGCGCAAGAAGGTGATGTACCTGGAGGAGCTGAAGACTGGCACCCAGGATTTTGGTGAGTGCTGTGCTGTGCCTCTCGTGTGTCCCCAGTGTGTGTACACCATCCTGCTGGGGCAGTGGGTGGGATCCTGCCTCTGTCACCACTCAGCAGGATGGTTTGGGCTCCTTTTGGCACAGATCCAATGCAGGGGGATAGTGCCCTGCAATTCCCTCTCTGAGTGGCACTGGGTGCTGCCCCACATCACTGCAGACAAAGGGCTTTGTGCTCTTTGGTCTGTGCCTTTGCCTCAAGCAATGCCAAACTGCAGCTATCTCCACTCCAAATCCACAGCCAGGTCCCTTCCCCCAAGACTGCTTGGGATGCTGGGGCAGGACAGATGCTTTTTTGGGGGGACTCCCAGGGCTGTCAGCCTGGGACCATCCTCACCATCTGCCTGGTGCAGGGTGGAAGTTCGGGGCCATCCATGGCAGGTCAGGGCTCTTCCCCACTGAGTTTGTCCAGCCCGTGGCTGCTCCTGACTTCGTCCATTTGCCTGCGGAGAGGAAAGAGGAGCCCAGGGACAAGCAGGGCAAGGTGGCAGCTTCAGCAGCCGTGGCTGTGGCTGTGGCCTCTGCCACCGTGGCCCAGGAGCTGGGCCGGAAAACTGAGGTGGGTGCTGGTTCTGGGGCTGTTGCCAGCATGGTGCCAGCTGTGCCTGGTGCCCATTGTCCTGCTCTGCAGGTGTCTCCTTCCAGCACCACCTTCATGGAGGGTCCAGAGGGAGATGGTGGTGAGCAACTGGCAGCTGGAGCAGGGACCTGCCCCATGCTGGCCTTTGCCCAGCGGTATTTCCGTGTGGCACGGCAAGGGACCATGTGAGTGTCCAGCAGTGCGATAGGGCCACCCCATGGCAGGGCTACCCCTGCCCACTTGTCCCCTTGTCTCTCTTGTAGGGACTCCTGTGGCACCAAGGACAATGTGCTGCAGATGTTGACATTCACCAAGGTATGGAGAACAAGATTACTTTGGGGTCCCCCTGCCCTGCCACCACCTATAAGTTCCCCCAAGGTCCTGGCATGCTCAGGAGCTCCCCCTCAACTTCCATCCCATCTGTCTGGCTGTCCCTGGAAGCTGACCCTCTTCCCCTTCAGATCCCTATCCAGGAGTCACTCATTGAATTTGTGGATGGTGCCATCAGCAAACTGGCCACTGAGGCATTCCAAGGTAGGTGGAGGAGCACAAGCACCTTGTCCCCCCGCCCTACAGCAATCCCTACACCTACTCTTGGAGAAGGTAGGGGCAGGACCAGGATAGGTAGTTGGGGTGGTCCAGGTGGTCTTCAGCTTCTCCGAGCCCACAGCCCCCTGTGGTCAGATGTTGCTCGAAGTCCCTGGGGAAGGGGCAGGGTGAGCTGGCTTAATGTGTGGCTATGCTGTCCCCAGCTGTGATGAAGTTCATGGGTGACTATCCTCTGCGGGGGCACACGGAGCTGGACACTGTCTGCACCATCCTCAAGGTAAATCTCCCACCGAGGCAGTGAGCCCTGGAGGTGGCCTGGGCAGGAGAGTAGCAGCCAGGTGGCAGCTGTGCCTGTCCCCCAGCTGTGTGCAGAGCACGAGGTCCTGCGGGACGAGGTGTACTGCCAGGTCGTCAAGCAGATCACCAACAACACCAGCTCCAAGCCGTGAGTCCCTCCACCCATAGGGTCCACTCCAGCCGAGATAGCAGAGGCTGGCATGGGGGACAGTTGGGTCCCTGGCTGAGCTGAACTGCTCAAAGGTGGAGAGAGACCTAGGGCCCCCACCCTTGAAGCAGGCTGCATTGTTCCCTGTGGTCATGGGTGCTTAGCCCTGGATCTTCCCGGCAGGGACAGCTGCCAGAAGGGCTGGAGGCTCCTCTACATCCTTGCTGCCTACTACAAGTGCTCCGAGGTGCTCCGACCCTTCCTCTTGACCTTCCTGCAGAATGCCAGCAGCCACCCGGAGCTGCCTTTCCAGGGTGGGTGCTGGGTGCAGGGTGGGGAAGGACACTCACCATTGTCACACTAGCCTCCAGACACGCTTTGGTAGAGCCAACATCACGGCTCAGCCCCATCCTTCACCCTGGTCTCTGTCCCCACCAGGCATCGCCAAAGCCTGCGAGCAAAACCTACGGAAAACCTTCCAGTTTGGCGGCCGCAGCCTCTTCCCCAGCAGCATGGAGCTGAGGGCCATGGTGGTGAGGCTGAGTGCTTGTGGGTGTCTGTGGGGCACCAGGCAGGTCTATGCCAGCTTGAGAATCCCCCTGGAGGTTCTGGATCCATCCCTCGTGGGCTCAGAATCTGCTTCAAACACTGCCGAGCAGCTGAGCCAATGGCCCCTTGCTGGTGCGGAGAGTGTGGTCTTTTTGGGGATCTGTGCCCCAGGAACATAGCTTTGAGGGTCCCTTTCAGGGGTCCCCAGGGGAGATGCAGCTCTGTGCACGTGGGGTGGGGGATTATGGGTCACCCAGGCAGGTTGGGCAAGATACAAGATGATCCCCATGGAATAGCTTGGGGATCTGGGGTGTCCTCTGGGGTCTTGCTGAGAGAGGGAACCCCACACTGCACCCCAACATGTCCCTACCACACAGGCTGGACGCAGCGCCAAGCGCCAGCTCTTCCTCCTACCTGGAGGCATCGAGAAGCACCTCAAGATCAAGACATGCTCGGTGAGTTGGAGGGGTCAAGAGATTTGGTGTACCCCTGGCTCATGGTGACTCCCTGGTTGTGGGCACCCTGAGGGTGCAGATGCCTTGGCTGTCCCTGGGCTGGAGACTTTGTTCTCTGGGAGAGGGAGATACCTTTTCTGAGTGGTTACATGGCATGAGCCCAAATGCAGGACCCACTGGTGGCCCTGAGTGCAGCACAGACATGTGGCATTGGCCCAGCTGCTTGTCCCCACGCCCAGGTGGCTCTGGATGTGATCGAGGAGCTGTGCTGCGAGATGGGGCTGCAGCAGCCCGAGGCTCTGGATGAGTACATCCTCTTCGTGGTGACCAACAGAGGTGAGGAGCTGGTGCGGTCAGGATGGCCGCGCCGTGGGCAGGTGACACATGCGGCGGCCACGCTCAGGCTCCCCGGGTGGCACAGGGCAGAGCGTGCGGCCGCTGACCCGCCGGGAATACGTCCTGGACGTGGCTGCTGAGACCGAGCGCAGGGACCCCAACTACAGCTTCTGGTGCCGGCGCGTGGTCTGGAGCCAGCCCCTCAAGTTTGACAACGAGCTCTACGTCACCGTCCACTACAACCAGGTCGGGCCACCCTGCCGGGCTGCCCCGGGGCCACCTCCGTGTCACACCCTTGAAGCGTGCCCCATCCCCAAGCCGCGCCTCTGCGTTCTGTCCCCTCCCAGGTTCTCCCTGACTACCTCAAGGGACTGTTCACAGTCCTGCCGCCGGCGAGGCCAGCAGAGCAGCACTTCCCACACGTGGCCAAGCTGGCTGCCCTCCAGCACCGAGCCAAGGACCACCATCACATCCCCACCACGTATGGCCCGCAGTGGGGGACACCCCATGGGGTGTGGGGCCCATCAGCCAATGTTGGCCCTGACCTTGGGCTCCTTGCAGGCGGGAGATGCAGGACTACATCCCCCCACAGCTCTTCAGCCTGCTGAAGGCCCAGTCCTGGGTCCACATGGTGACCCAGCACATGCAGCAAGCCCAGGCGCTCAGTGCCCACCAGGCCAGGGCACAGTTCCTGGGTGAGTGGGCAGGGGATGGGGAGGTTATGGTAACAGGGAGGTGATGCTGCTGGGGATATGATGCTGCTCGAGGGGTGACAGTGCTGAGGCTGTGATGCTGATTGTGTCCTCCTAATGAGGACACAATGCGAATGAGGAGGCAAAGCCACTGAGGATGTGATGCTGCCCAGGAGGCAATGCTGACAGGGATGTGATGTCAACAAAGATGAGATGCTGGCTGGGATATGATGCTGCTGAGTGGCATCTCTCTGGGGACAACCTGGCCTGGCCCAAAGCCTGCCGTGCTGCAGGGCCAGTGAGATGCTGAATCTAGAATCACAGAATTGTTTTGGTTGGAAGAGACCTCTCATCAAATCCAAGCATTAACTCATCACTGACAGGCTACTATTAAGCCATGACCCTCAGCACCACATCTATGTGGCTTTTTTTGGTCCCTCCAGGGATGGAGATTCCTCCACTGCTCTGGGCAGCCTGAACCAGGGCTTGAACATCCCTTTTGGAGGAGAAATTGTTCTACATGTCCAACCTAAATCTCCCCTGGTGCAACCTGAGGCCATTTGCTCTTGTCCTACCACTTGTTCCCTGGGATTTTGGAATAATTTCAGTATTCATGGATCTCTGCACTGAGAACTTGTCCTTCACCCTGCAGGGCTGCTGAGTGCCTACCCCATGTTTGGCTCGTCCTTCTTCTACATACAGAGCTGCAGCAACACCACCATCGTTTCACCCTGCATCCTGGCTGTCAACCAGAATGGCCTCAACTTCCTCAGCAAGGAGACTCATGTAGGTGGGGGGCACACGGTCCTATGGGTACCACATCTCCTCTGCTGCTGCTTGAGGGGCAGAGCCAGGTGGCCCCATGAGATGTGATGACAGATGAGGGCTGACGTCTCTCTCTGCAGAGGATGGCATCCCCAGGTTTGGCCCTGGCATGCCACCTCGTGCAGTGGGGCTGCATCACTGGCCTCCATAGTGCTCTCAGCAGTATCTGCTCTGGTCCTCAGTCCCCTTAGTGGTGTTCCCGGGGCATGTGGACCATCTCCCTCATCCATTCCCCTCCAGGAGCCCATCGCCAAGTTCTCACTGAAGGAGATCCAGTCAACGCGGACACAGCGCCCCACAGCTGGATCCAGCTACCCCTATGTGGAGATCACGCTGGGAGACCTCCTGGCCCAGAGCATCACCCAGCTGCAGCTGGAGCAGGTAAGGGACACTACGGGAGGATTCTGGGGGTGTCCTGATGGGGTTTCCTTGCTGGTGACACAGGATGTCTCCCTCGGCAGGGTTTGGAGCTGTGCCGCGTGGTGGCCGCACACATGGAGATGCTGCTGGGAGCTCGAGAGAAGAGGCTTACGCTGCCACCCAGTGAGATTACTCTGCTCTGAGCCCACCAGGACCCTACCATGGACCCCTGCCACAGAGGATCCCAGGATGTCCCCTGCATGGCTGGTGGTCGCTGACCCGCCTTATCCCCTCGCTGTTGTACTTTGGGTTTTATACACAGCTAAGAGCCTGGACTGACTTCGCATCCCTAGTTTTGTGCTGCGCTCAGTGCTGCGAAGGGGGCTGCCCCAGTTCTCCCATCCTCGTGCCTCAGTTTCTCCCGCCCGTGTCCCAGTTTTCACCCTCATCGTGCCCCAGATCCCACATCTTCGTGCCTCAGTTTCCTCACCTCTGTTCCCCAGTTCCCCCATCCCTTGCCCCAGGTTACCGCAGCTTCTCTCGTGTCTCCGTTTACTAATGTTCCCGTGCATCCCTTTCCCCCGTGCATCAGCCTCTCCCAGCCATGTCCCTCGGACTGGCGCCGGCAGACCCGAGGCGGACCGCCCGGGGCCGCGTCACTGGATCGCAGCTCCCTCGGCTGCCCCAGTCCCCGCCAGCTGTCTCGCTCCGCCCGCCCGCCAGGGGGCAGTGGCGCTCTGCTTCGTGCCCGCAGGCACCTCCGCGGCCACCCCAACTTTGCGCCGGCGAGGGCCCCGCGCCGCCTGTCCAATGAGGCGCCGGCCCGGGCCGCTCGCGCCCGCCCCGCTGACCAATCAGCGCCGAGCCGGCAGGCGGGGCATGGCGGCGCTGCCGGTAGCCGTTGCGGCGTGGGGCGGCGGGCGGCAGCGGCGGCGGCGGCCGGGCCGGGGCGGAGCAGCCATACGTACGTACGTGCGTGCGAAGGGGCGGGGCGGGGGGGCGGTAGCGGCGGTCGTGGTGGGGCGCCTGCGCGGCGGGGCGGGCCGGGCTGGGGGGCGGCCCCGCGGCTATCCGGGATGTCGGGCTGGCTCCTGGTGACGTAGCGCCGCGGGAAGGGCCGCGCGACACTACCGGTCGCTGTCGCCGTTCCCCCTCCCCCGCGGACCGGGCCGGGTTGGGCCCTTTCCACCTATTTCCGTGTTCCCGGCTCCCGCTATGGGCAGTACTGCGGCGACGGGAGCGGGCAGGGCGCCGTGCAGTACCGGGTCCGCCGTTGGGCATGTGCCAGGCCTGGCCGCCGCGTGAGCGCCGCCGCTGGCACCGGCAGCATTGTCCGCGGGCGAAGCCGTGAGTGTGGCGTCCACAGGGCTGCCTCCGTTTCATCTCGGGAGGGGCGGGAGGAGGGAGGTGGGCTGGGGCCGTGTTGCCTACCTGGAGGGGAATCCCACCTTCCCGGAGCAGGGGGTGGCGGGAAGGGGGGCACGGGCGGTCAAGGTGGCGGAGGAGGGGGGGTGTGATGGTGTCCTGTCCTGACCTCCCTGTTTCTCCGGGGCTCTTCCAGCAGGGCGGCGGGTGCCATGAATAGCAGTTGCGCGTCCCCCGCCGCCGCCGCCAGCCGCCGCCTGCAGAGCCGGGATCGATAGAAGTGGGGGCTGCGGACGCACTATGGCCGGCACCGGCTACACGGACCTGCGGGAGAAGCTCAAGCACATGATGCCCTACCGGGACGGCCACAAAAGCAGCGGTGGCAGCCTCCCCCGAGAACCCCCTGAACCTCCCTATGATCGCAAACGGCGGCACCAAGATTCCGGTTCTGAGCCCAGCGACTACGAGGAGCAGAAGGAGGAAGAAGAAGCTCGGAAAGTCAAAAGTGGCATCCGCCAGCTTCGGCTCTTCAGCGCCGAGGAGTGCGCCAAGATCGAAGCTCGCATCGAGGACGTGGTGTCCCGGGCGGAAAAGGGGCTCTACAGGGAGCACACCGTGGATCGGGCCCCGCTGCGGAACAAGTATTTTTTCGGGGAGGGTTACACCTATGGGTCTCAACTGCAGCGACGAGGCCCCGGCCAGGAGCGCCTTTACCCGCGGGGAGAAGTGGATGCCATCCCCGAGTGGGTGCACGACTTGGTGATCAGGAAGCTGGTGGAGCACCGGGTGATTCCCGAGGGCTTTGTGAACAGTGCCGTCATCAACGACTACCAGCCGGGGGGCTGCATTGTCTCCCACGTGGACCCCATCCATATCTTTGAGAGGCCCATCGTCTCCGTCTCCTTCTTCAGCGACTCGGCGCTCTGCTTCGGGTGTAAATTCCAGTTCAAGCCCATCCGAGTTTCCGAGCCCGTGCTCTTCCTGCCCGTCAAGAGGGGAAGCGTCACAGTGCTCAGGTAACGTGCCCGTGCTGCCGAGGCCTCCCGCTAGCGTGCCGGGGCTCGGTTGTGTAACGTGAATCACAAGGCGGGCGGATGCACACCCCGACGGTGGAGGCTCGGGCTTGATCTCACCCGCCTGTAGGCGCGTAGGGTCTTGCTCTGGTGGAAGGGGGTGAAGAAATGATCGTGGGGGGTGGTCCTGCTGCTGTGGTGGATGAGAATTTTGGGTAAGTGACTGATTGTTTTGGGGAGTGGTCTCTCCACAGGGTTTGAGGTGAGTCCCGGCGGCAGCTGGGCTGCCTGCGGAGCTGAGCTTTGCTATAAATGGTTAAAATAGCACATCGAGGCACAAAATGGAGCCTCTGCTTGAGAGCGGGCAGAGCACAGCAGCTGGTTGGGACTGGGCTCCTGGGTCTGTTTTTAGCTAGGCCAGTGCCTCCCCACCTGACCTTAAGTGTGGAGAGGAGGTGTGAATGGCCTCGTCTTCCCGGTTTGTAAACTGGGAAGGCTAAACTGGATGCTTATGGGGAGAGTGGAGCACAGAGCTCCATGGGACCGTCGCTTGGAAGCATGGCAAGTCACAGGCACAGGGACTTGATGTGCGTTCTCGCAAGCGAGGGAAGAGCAGTGGAGGTGAAATGACCTGCCCAAGGTCATGCAGCCGGCCGGCTGTAAGGCTGCGTTTGGCACTGGAAAATGCCCGCTTCCTAGTTCCCTCTGCCTCCCGGTACGTGCTGGGCAGGCAGAGCAGGTGAGGGCACAGGCCGGTGCTAGGCAAGACCCACCAGCGGTCAGGCTTTACGGAGGGCGGCTCGAAGCCTGGCGCTGGGGCTGCATGACGCGGCGAGCACCAGTCCCTGCTGCCCTGAAGGTCAGAGTGCTCCCTGCCTGGAGCAGGAACCGCCTGGGCTCTGCCAGCAGCGCTCCAGGCTACCAACTCTACCCTGGTTTTGGGGTTTGTTTTTTGGTTTGGTGAAGGTCCAGGTTGGTTTTCAGGGCTCCCGAGGCTGTGTAACACAATCCCTTGCTTTGGCTTGTAAAGTGATCGCCGCAGGGTTCAGGAAGGAATTTTTTCCCCCCACGAGCAGGCGGCCTCGCACCGGTGGCTGGGGCATCAATAATAAATGGTCGGGTCTCAGGGAGCTTTTATCTGGGAAAGCTGCACAAACATTAACTAATCCTGGCCGTACCCCCAGCGTTAGGTAACTTCTCCGGATTAGAGATGAGGGAGGCTGTGGAGGGAAGCGGGAACGGCGCTGAGGACAGTGTCTCATCCTCTGGTGGATTGACGAGGGCAGAGGTCAGGGTGATTTTGTGAAATAGGACCTGGGGGACCTGTCCTTTTACTGCAGGGCAAGCTCTGTCCCTGGGGATGGAGAGTGCTCTGTGTGAGGCAGCTCCTCTGCTCCCAACTTAGGACATCGGAAAGGAATCTTTGTGCCCTGATTTTCCTGCCAGCGGCCATAGAATCTTAGCACTGTCCGGGTTGGAAGAGACCTTTGAAATCATCATGTCCAACTGCTCTTCTTGAGTTCACAATCCCATCACTACTGCTAAGCTACTACCACTGAACCACATCCCTCAGCACCACATCTTTTAAATCCCTCTAGGAATAGCGACTCCACCACGTCTCTGGGCAGCCTGTGTCAGTGCCTGAGAGCCCTTTCTGTAAAGGACCTTTTCCTAATATCCAAGATGAACCTTCTCTGGCACAACCCGAGGCCAGCGTGAATCCCTGTGCTGCCTTTCTCCAGAGGGGCTGGAGTAAATAGTTGCCCTTCCTTTCACAGCTAGAGGTGGGCTTTTTTATGAGGACAGAATGCATTTTCTTGCTGAAAAGCATCCCAGCAGGGTCAGTCTGAAGTCTTGTAGTCAAAGCCACCAAGAAGACTTACAGCCTTATGTCTGAAGGCTTAAGACTTCGTAGTGGAGGGTGGTGGGAGGAGGCAGAGGTGCTTTTCTGTGTTCCAGGACCAGAGAATGATGTTTTCTTGTCCTGTAAAACTGCTGGGAAGAGGCAGCTGGCTTAGAGCTCCAGGAATTGGAACCGGATGGTTTCCAGGCCTGTGTGTTTGGGTTGTTGGCCAGCGTCACCTGGGTGCTGTAATCAGTTTGTTAAGGTAGCTGAAGCAATTGTACAAATCAAACGAGGGTACCATTTTCCACTCAAATGAGAAGGTTGTTTTCTGACCCTCTGCAGGCATTCCCTAGCTTCATCTGGCCTTAGATTCTCTCTTTCCAGCAAATAATGGAGTCTCAGAAAAGGGGGATTCGTTCAATTTGGGTACAGCGATACCCAATTTGGGTACCAGATACTTAGCACCCGCTTAAGAGAGATTCAGCCAAAGTGGTTGTTCTGTGATGATATGATCTTGGCTAGATGCAAGTCCCTGGACTCCAGATCTCCCCTCTAACCCCAACAATTCAGGTGGAGCAGGGAGAGGTGCAGGCTCTCAGGAGGGTATCTCGGAAATCCAGTCCTTGGTCCTGCTTAAAGTCAAGTCTCCAAACTTGGCTTTTTCTCCTCTCAGCAAACAGTTGCTGCAGGCAGTTGCCCTGGAGATAGGGAAACGGCGCAGCTAGAAATGGCATTCTTGTAATGTCTGTGATTCAAATAGTGCTGGGTCAGTGTTTGCTGCTGGCACCCTGCCTTTCCTGGGCAGCCAGGATGGCTACATGCCTTGGGTTACCGTGTGGAAGTCTTGAGGAGCTAAAGAAGAGGTGAGTCTCCCTTTTTAACCCCACATCATTCTCAGACCCTCCTCAGATCATGCCTGTCCTGTTCCTGCGTTCAGCAGCCTATTCCAAATTGTTCTCCTGTTTTGTACCTACCCAGGAGGGAGATTGAAGAGAGGCTTTGCCTGTATTCCTCCCTTGACTTTATTTGCCTGTTTATTTTGCTTTGTAGGGCTACAAAGATGCTGAGGGGACTGAAAAAATCTCTTCTATGGGGAGAGACTGAGAGAGTTGGGTCTTTTTAGTCTGGAAAAGGGAAGACCAAGGGGGGATCTCTTAATACTTAAAGGATGAGTGTCAGGAGGATGGGATCAATCTGTTCTCAGTGGTGCCCAGTGACAGGACAAGGGGTGACAGGCACAAACTTGAACATAAGAAGCTCCTTCTAAACATGAGGAGGAACATCTTTAAGGGTGATTGATCCCTGGAACAAGCTCAGAGAGGTGGTAGAATTTTCATCTCTGGAGACATTCAAAACCTTCCTGGACATATTCCTGTGTAACCTCCTCTATGTAAACCTACCTTGGCAGGGGGATTAGACTTGGTGATCTCCTGTCATTCTGTGATTCTGTGATATGAGGAAGCAGTCTGTGCAGTTTGCAAACACTGAACTTGCCTCAGATTCCCTGGAAAATATCAGACTTCAAAGGACAGGTTAGCATTGAAAAGTGGAACTGAGATTCTCCTGGCTGGATTGGGCACCTCTGTCAGCAAGACAAAGGCTGAGCCTCCCCACGACCTGCTAAGGAGCCCTTTGCTTTTCCAGCAAAGCACTTCTTCCTCTCCTTTTGCATCTGAGGGAGAGATTTGCCCTTTTAGGTGCTGCTCTTTTCAGAGTTGAGCTGGATTTTAGTTCTGTGGACCATTAGGCGTCTGATGGGGGCTGCTGACTAGACCATGTTTGTGGATTTTCTTTAACAGGAGTATGATGAGCATCAATCAACTGCAACGGTGGGGAGGGGATGAAGGAATGTGCCTGTTCATCTGGGGACCATGTGCTTTGCCAAATGCTTAGGCAGGAAAAAAAAAGGGAGCCAGCTGGAGGGGTGCAGAGCCAGCTGGGGCTGGTGGTTCCAGCCAGACCCCTACCCCAAACCCACTGTTGTAGGGAGCAAATCTTGAGCCCTTAGTCAGCTTTTGTTTAACTGCCAGGTGTTGCATCGCAGCACCTGGATTGGAAACAGCGTACTTGCAGTCAGGCAGAGGAGTAAATGACCAAAAATAACAGTTGCCAGGTTCAGAGAGCTCAAACACCATACGGGCTTCCCTTCTGCAGCTGGCGAGCGCTCCGGGTCCTCTCCCTGCTGTTTGTAATAGCAGTGGGAAACATCATGATGCCTCTCTCTCCTCTTGTCTCGAGGCTTGCCTGGTGGTAGCAGTCTCTGGTGGGTGAACCTGCTTTCTTTCCAGCTGGAGGAATCTCTCCACAACTGCCTGGGTTAGGTGTTTTTCCAGAAAAGTATGATCCCTCAGAACAGGCTGTCAGCACAGAGGAAGTTCTGTGAGTGCCAGCGGTGATGAGGCAAATAGATTTCTTCAAGCTCTGCCTGATGAACTGCTTGGTGTCACATCCGTGGTTTGAGGCAGCAGCTTTCCTGCAGCATGAGCAAGCTCCTCACGCTGCTTAAACCCCATGATGGGGCATTGTGAGGTCTGTCTGCTTCTGAGCTGGCCTGGCCATCATCAGACCCTTGAAATATTTCCTGTTGGAAACTCCATGGAGCTTCAGGACCTCCTTTCTGGTGATGCTTGTACAAAAAAATCTGCTTTCATCTCCACATGGATCAGTTGTGGCTGAGCAGCAGCTCTTCCGGACTGAAAAATATTCTCAGGGAGGAGTTGGGGGTGTAAGATACGAGAGGTTATGTAGGAACTGGAGTATTAGTTGGGGGAGCATGTGGAGAGCATCTGCATCTCCCTGAGTTCTGGAAAATGCTCTAGTCTGGAGATGTCATGCTCAGGTATTCCCATGGGCAGTGATTTGGTGGGGGTGTCTCTTATCTCATGATAAGATCAAGTTCTCTGGGCAGATCCTCAGTATCAGTTTGGTTCAGTGTCTGCCCTTTCACCCATGGTCAGGATGTGGCAGGGCTGGGCAGTGGGTGAGTTCATGCTGGCACAAAGCAGAATACAAAACAAATAATCTTTTGCTTCTGTTTCTCTGCCTGGTGCCTGTGAGAAGCCTTTTACTGGGGGGTGATGCAGAGATGCCATCATTGTCTGCTGAGGCTTCTCACACTAGTGTGACCCTGGGACAGACTGATGGGTCCCCACTAGGACTTTGGATGTAGTATGAAGACTGTGGCATCTGGGACCGCAAGCTGTGCTTGGTCATGGCGTTGAGTTCTAGGGTGGGCTTGATCTCAGAGGCCTTTTCCAGCCTCAGTGATTCTGTGGGGCTGCTCTGAAAGTGAGCTGGAAAGTGGGTCCCAGCTTGGGGTTGACCAGGCTGATGGAGAGCACAGGTTTGGCAGCAGGCCTGTCCTTGCTGTTGAGGGTGTCGCTGAGGATGCGCCGAGGTGAAGGTTAACGTGGGTGATGTTAATGCAGTCACTGGAGCTTGACGCAGAGATTCCTGCAACATGAGGAAGCATCATTATAAACTCCTTCACATCATGTTGTCGTGTTCTGCAGCGCCTCAGAGGGTGGAGGGGATAGACCTCAGCCTCTTTTAACCGGACAGGTTATAGACTGGGAACTCTCTTCTCCAAATGGTGACTCCGTCTCAGAGAGACGTGCGTTCCTCGGCGAGTGGGTGGGTTATCTAACCAGATAAAGGAAACCCGGTCCTGTCCCCAGAGCAGACCTGTGTGTGCGTGAGCTGCTCACAGTGTCCTCAATAACCTGCAAGCAGTGACCCAGGCCGTGCTCCTGCAGGGCTGGCTGATGGCTGGCTGACAGCAGCTTGGTGCTAAAGCCCTGTGAGGAGAGCAGGCTCGGTTATTTGTGCTTTGGGTTAAACCAGCCTGGTTTTGTGTGGCTTGAGCAGCCTTCACCCAAGTCCTTTCAAAGGCATTCCTGTCCTTGTCAGCCATTTCAGGAGGTTCCGATAGTGTTTAACTTCTCTTTTGCCCTCAGTCGACTCTAGAGGCTCTTTGGTGAGCAGCTGCTCTCCAAACAGCAGGTAGAGGGCAGGCCCACCTCTCAGACTAGCTCCTTAGCACCCATGCAAGTGAGGAGCTGTGCTCCTGGCAGGGTGGGTTGTGTGTCCCAGCAGGTGTGATGACTGCTGTCCTCACACCTGCCATGTGCTGTGTTGTACCCTGGGAGACAAACAGCTGCCAAAACCGGGTCTTGCATGTTGTGGCTAGCTGGGGTCGTTGTTGGCCATGACTTTCCTCCAGCCTGCTGGAACATGGAGTAGGTGAAGCCATCTATCTCATACAGCAAAACACTCCTGCCAAAGCCAGCTACTGCAGGTGTAGCTGCTTGAGCCTGGTGTCATTTTCCTTGGCTCAGGAGCTGTGTCACTTTGTAAGCCCTGTGTCAGGGTGGTTTTAGAGGTGCAGCTTGGTGGGCAGGTCTGGATTTGAAGGATACTCAAAGTGCGTTGTGTTGCTCTGGCTGTGCTGGGGAGATGATGTTTGTGCCTTGGCTGAGGATGTGCCACACAGTGGGGAGTTGAGGTGGTCCTGAGGCAGCAGCATCTGTGCCCAGGGTGGGGGGTGAGACACTCAACTCTTGCCACCACTGCACCCTCTTCTCAGCTAACCAGGTTCTCATCAACCCTGGCACATGTTTGTGTCTGGGTGTGCTACATGTCTCAGCCTCCAGAGATGTTTTTTTCTCAGGAGCATGCACGAGTTGTTGCTTTGGAGCAACGTGCTGATTTTGTTTTCCCCACCCTGTTCCTAATCTCTTGATAAACAAATTGGTTCAATTGACGCTCCATAAACTCATTTTCTGCACCTCTTATTTCACAGTGTTGTGGCAGGTTGGTGGTTTAGCCTCTGATGTAGCCTAAAAGTAAGAGGGAGGGGGAAAAATGCCTTGACTGTCCTCATTCTTTCCTGAAGTTTCTTCCTTCCTGTAAGTCTGGCTCCTGTGTGCCTGGGAAATGATGCTTGGAGGAGGAATTCCTGGTGGAAATTAAGAAATGACTGACGTGGTGGCTGGAAACAGCTTTCTGCCTCTGCCTGTCATCGTTCTGACTGTAGCTTTGTGTTTTTGTTGTCAGTGGGTATGCAGCTGATGAAATTACACACTGCATCCGACCACAGGACATCAAGGAGAGAAGAGCTGTCATCATCCTTCGAAAGTAAGTGCTGAAGCCCTCCAGACAGTAGAGTTGGATGTGGTGTTGTGATATTTCCTAAGCTGCTTTTAAAGAAAACACTTTAAAACTGTCTTGCTTGTTAATTTATTGGCTTGATCTCATATCTTGATTAGATGTCACTCTGATGCTCATTTGCGTCTCGCAGTATCCATCACTTAGCTGATGGAAGTAGATGGAACTTGTTCCTGCAGAGTTAATCACTTCTTGGCTCTGTGCAGCAGAACTGTGTTGTCATGTCATGGGTTTGCAAGTGCTGTTCATGTCCAAACACCTGGCTTTCACTGGCTCCTAACTCTAAACAGATAGGATTTCAGACTCTCTTGTTTGGGACTGTGTATTCAGGTGCCTGATCATCTGATACCACCTGCATGAGCTACCTGGACAGTCCTTTGAAGCTGATGCTTGTGATGAAGAAATTCCTGTAAAGCACATAAAGTTTTGGTGGTTTGTTCTTTTAGTAGCTTGGCTTTAGTTTCCCTGGAAGAAGGAGGAAGCTGCTGGCTTTGAAGGGCAACGAGGGCAGTATATTTAGTGATCAGTGTAGAGAGCTGTGTTGGGAGGCAAGCTCTGAAGATGTTTCAGAAGATGTTGCTGTCTTGATGACATCTGGGGAGGAATAGTAAACTCCACCAGTACAGGCTGGGAGGTGATCTGCTGGAAAGCAGTCCTGTGGAGAGGAACCTGGGGGTCCTGGTGGATAACAAGTTACCCATGGCACAGCAGTGTGCCCTTGTGGTCAAGAAGGCCAATGGAATCCTGGGGTGTATTAGGAAGAGTGTGTCCAGCAGATCAAGAGAGATTCTCCTCCCCCTTGACTCTGCCCTGGTGAGACCTCATCTTGATTACTCTGTTCAGTTTTGGGCTCCCCAGTTTAAGAGGGACAGGGATCCGCTGGAGAGGGTCCAGCAGAGGGCTATGAGGAAGATTAGGGGACAGGAAGGCATGGCTTATGAAGAGAGGCTGAGGGACCTGGGGCTGCTTAGTCTGGAGAAGAGAAGACTGAGAGGCAATTTGATAAATGTTTCTAAGTATCTGAAGGCTGCCCAGGAGCAGAGGGACAGGCTCTGCTCACTGCTCCCTGGGATAGGATAAGGAGCAATGGGTGTAAGTTGCAGCAAAAGAGGTTCCAGCTCAACACAAGGGGGAACTTCTTTACTGTAAGGGTCACAGGGCACTGGAATGGGCTTCCCAGAGAGGTTGTGGGGTCTCCTTCTATGGAGACTTTCAAGCCCTTAAGCCTTCAAGCTCTTAAGAAAATGCAGGGAAAAAAAATAAACCACCCTCACCCCAAACTCCCTCAGTGTAACCTCTTTCTGTGTCCAAAAATGTCCTCTCTCATCACTTGCTTCATCTAGGAGACCCAAATATGTGCCTCCACAGGCTGACCCATGGTGCTTGTGCCTTAGGAGGTGTTAGCAGTCAGTCTACTGTAGAGAAGGCTTTTTCTGAGTGAAGACACAAAACCTGAGTCCTATAAGCCCAGCTAAAAATGTGGACATTGATGTCAGGGCTTCAGTGGTGGCCCAGGCAAATGGTCTAGGTTCAGGCTTGCCAAGCTTTCAAAAGGCTTAGTTGGTTTCAAAACAAGTGTGGCGAAGTCATGAAGATACAGCATAATGCCAGGAGAGTAGAGTTGGAGCTCTGGTTAGAGACCTGTGAAATGAAGGCAGGAAAAAAGAGCAACACTGAGCCAAGCAAAATCAGAGACCCAGGAAGGTAGGATGAGGTGTGGCAGGTGCTAGAGTGAGGTGAAAGGTAGATTAGAACCAAATCACCTGACTGCTGGTTATCACCACGTGAAGGTAAAGATGAGAGGGCTTCTGTAAGAACTAAAAGGTTGTTACATTCACCTTGTTGCTTACTGGAGCCAATGAAAAGCATCAGTGGAAAGCATCTCCAAATGCTGTATCTGCTTCAGTTGGGCTTTGGGGTGGAGAAGGTGCCTGTCCCAGGCTGTGGAGCAGTTCTCTGGGAAAGACAGGCCTGGCTAAACTAAAGCTGTCCAAACTGGTGCAGGTGTCTAATACGTTTGCTTCAACTGCCTCTGGCTTTTGCCAGTCTCTGTAAGCTATTTCAGCCTAGCCTCAAAGTGCAACTGGGTGAACACCTAGGTGGCTGAGATGGACTTAGTTGACCTAGTGCATGACTGCTGAACAGACAATGCCTGTTAGCTCCTCACAGAGTTGTGTCTAGCATAGCCATAGAGCTGAGGCCTTGGAGTTAGGGCCACAGAGTCATTTCAGTTGGAAAAGCCCTTTAAGATCATTGAGTCCAACCATTCTACCAAGTCTGGTGCTAAACTGTGTCACTCAGCACCACATCTCTGCCTCTTTTGAATACCTCCAGGAAGGGGGGGGGGATTCAACCACATCCCTGGGCAGCCTGTTCCAGCGTTTGTGAACCCTTTCAGCAAAGAAGTTTCTTCTGATGTCCTACCTAAACCACCCCTGGTGCAGCTTGAGGCCATTTCCTTTTGTCTTATCAGTGGTTACTAGGGACAAGAAACTAACACCCACCTCATTACAGCCTCCTTTCAGGTAGCTGTAGAGAGAATGATAAAGTATCTCCTCGGGTCATTGGTCGTTGCCTGCATTGGAGAGAGGCTGGGTGAGAGAGAGAGAGTGATTGGCTATTGGAATGGGCTGCCCAGGGAGGTGGTGGAGTTGCTGTCCCTGGAGGTGTTCAAACAAAGACTGGCTAGGGCACTTAGTGCCATGTTCTAGTTGACTGGACAGGACTGGGTGCTAGGTTGGACTGGATGATCTTGGAGGTCTCTTCCAACCTGGTTGATTCTATGATAATGGAGAAGTGATTTATTCTGTAGCTGTGTCCTTTTGTTGAGAGCCCCAGATTGCTCAGTGTCAGAGCAGCAGAGTCTCAGCCCAGTCATGGCCAGCCAGCCATGAGCTGACTGGACCTGCAGAGTGACTGAAACCACAGTAGGATGTATATTTTTCCTTTCTCTTGAGCAAAGTGGAACCCCTCCCTGGTAATTCTCTGTATGTAACCTCCCTTGAGCTCAGCAGCCCTGGTGGGTGCTTGGCAAAGGCCTGTTTGCCAAAGGGTGTGCTCTGATGGCTGCCAAAGAGAGTTGATTAAGTGCTGCTTCTCCCCCGTGGGGGTGGCCGGGGCCCTTCTGCACGCACGCCCCCTCAGCAGGGCTGCTGTCACCTCTGCTGTGGCTTGCTGCAGCGAGTGCCACCCCCTGCTCCTGCATCACGAGACTTGGTGTGCAGTCTGAAACGGTCTGTTATGCAACCGGGGAAGTGCTGCTTCCTCGGGTAGCCTGAGAGGCACGGGAGCAGCCAGCAGCGTCATCGGACTCTTCTCCCTCGTCATGGTGGTGAGAATGAGGAGCAGCTGAGAGAGCTGAGGTTGTTTAGTCTGAAGAAGAAGAGGCTGAGGGGAGACCTTCTGGCTCTCTACACTTACCCAAAAGGATGCTGTAGAGAGGTGGGTGTTGTTCTTTTATAGAACTGTTGAATCATAGAGTTAGTTTGTTTTGAAAAGACGTCTAAGATCCAAACCAGCTGTCAACCAACCTAACACCACCATGGCCATTAAACTGTGTCCCAGAGTGCCATGTCCACACCTCTCTTCCCACCAGTCACAAATGACACAACAAGAGGAAATGGCTTCAATTTAGGCCAGGGGAGGTTAGGGTGAGACAATAGGAAAGACTTCTATACCAGAAGGGTTGTCAAAGGCTGAAACAGGTTGCCCAGGGAAGTGGTTGAATCGCCATCCCTGGAGGTATTTAAAAGCCATCTTGATACAGTATGTAACAGTGTGGTACAATGGTGGCCCTGGAAGAGTTAGGTAATGGTTGGATTTGTTCTTGAAGATCTTTTCCAACCATAGTGGTTCTGTGAGTCTGTGTGAATCAACCTTGAGCTTATTGGTGGGATAAGAGCAGTTGGGTCATAGGGAGGCATAGACTTTGCCGCAGCTTGGGGCTGGGATACTGGGCTCTGAACAGGCTGCCAGAGCTGTCTGGCCTCACGAGGTTTGAGTCTGGACCTGCACTTGCCTCAGCTCTGCGTGGTTCTAGAGGTGGTTTTTGCTGGCAGTAGCTGGAGCAGCAGCTGGGTTTCACAGCGTGCTTGGGAGTGGTGTGGTTACCAAGTAGGTCAGAAACACTTTAGTGCCGTAGTGGGATGAGATTTACAGCATTCCCTGAGTCTTGGAGTGCAGGACTGCAGGGAAGCCAGTAATGGTTGGAAGTGCTTTGAGCAAGAGACTGGGGAGGCAGGAAGGATGCTCTGAATTTCATGAGATGCTGAAAAAGGTAGAGGATGGAAATGAGACCTACTGAAGTAGATCTGGAAAGTCATTTTAGAGGTCTTTTGCTGTCATTTGTAAGCAGTTACATCAGGGAGTTACTCTATTTAATTCTGGTAGGTAATTTTCTCTCCGTTTTACTACAGCCTCTCCTGTGTTGCTCCATAGGCAGAGAGCATGGCTGGTGTTCCCTTGCCCTTGCAGTGTGTTTGGTGGTTGGTTTGTTTCAATTGCAGGCCTGTCATTGCTGTTGTATTTGAGAGGAATTTAAACCACCTAACATGTCCGGGGTGAGATCTGTGATGCCTTTGGTGTTCTGGCTGGATTTTGGTGCAGTCCTGGAGCTGAGAACCACTCAGGATGATGGTGTTGTGGGCTAGTGCTGGCTCTAGCCTGGCAGCTGCCTGCAGAAGTGTTTCTTGTTTCTGGCATACTGGGCAGATTTGAACTGCTGTACCAGAGTCTGGCATCATCCTGGTTAACCTAAGAGTCTCTCCTCGATGGCAGAAAGAAAGCTTGGAACTGGATGTGCTTCCTAATGGAAGCTGAGGTTGGGATTCTCCTGTGGAAACCAACTTAAGGAGCTAAAGTTCAGCACTAGAAAGCACCCTGTTCTTCCACCTAGTATTCATCCCTAGTGCCAAGGAGGGAAACAAGCTGCAGCAATAACATCAGAGTACCCTTCCTTCTGGGAAGTGGTTTGGATCCTCTTTAAATTGGCAGCTGTGGAGCACCAGTACCACCTTTCAGTGTGCTAAGCTTCTGTCTTTGTTTTGAAGTAAACTTCAGCAAAGCTTGTGAGCTGAGTGTTAACTGCTGTGCTTGCAGTGATAGTGCCATGATAACATGCTGTTCAGCTTGCTGCCCCCCTCCACGTGTGCATGGCTGCAGTCATCCCTGTGCTAGTGACAGTTCTGCTCTGAGATGAGCTGTGCTGGCTCTCAGATGCAGCTTGAGCATGTACTGTGCTGCTGGAAAAGATGTGGTGCAGCCTCTGTTTGCTAGGTCTTCTCCTGACTTGTACTTTGATTCATCAAACCTCTTAGTCAAGCTGAGAAATGCCTGACCCCACGAGATCCTGAGACAGGAGGGAGTTCCCAGATAGAAGCAGTTATTACTGTTGTAGGCGATGATGGATTTTGCAGGGCATCTCCCAGGTGGCGTAACTGGAGCTGCAAGTTACTGAGGAGTCACTGTGATTTCACAGGGGCTCTGATGCCTTGGCTCTGGGATTGCACTCAGCCCAGCGCCATTTGCCTTCACCTCACAGCTGCATGTATTCCTAAGCCTTCCTCTTCCCTCTAAACAAGGCAGCAAAGGTTAAAGCTGAAGCTGCAAGTGCCAAAGATCAGCAGCATCTTTTCCAGTTGAGTCTGATAGTCCTGACCATCTATCCCAGCTGTACAGCTGGGACTGAGCGTTCTGCTTCAGCACGTCGAGGACAAACGTCTGCTGCAGCACACTGGTGGTGAGTCTGTAGAAACTCCTTGCAAATTCTCTTCTTTTTAAATATTTGCAGAACAAGACTAGATGCACCTCGATTGGAAACAAAATCCTTGAGTAGCTCAGTGTTGCCACCAGGTTATAACTCTGACCGTCTGTCGGGAAGCAACCGGGACCAGATCCTGAAACCAAAGCGGTCCCATCGCAAAGCAGATCCTGATGCTGCTCACAGGTAGGATGATCTCTCCTCAGAGCAATGTTTGGGATGCTATCTCTGGGGCTCTGACAAGAGAGGCTGTGCAATACACTTGCAAACATCCTACTCTGCACCTCTTGGGTGTTTCCTTCGGTGTCCAGATCTGCTTGATCAGAACGAAGTTCTTTCTATGTTCCTCCTGGGCTTGTGGGAGCTAAGCTGTGGCTGTAAGCAGCTTACATTGTTTATCCTCTGAGTGGCATAATGAAGAAGCAATAGATTTGGCTGAGTCTTGATAATGCAGTCATTCAGAACAATAGTTTCCCTGCAGCTAATTACTTTTGACCTCTATTGCCAAGCAACCTGTGCAGCTGCATTAAACTGTATTATGAAAGCAGTCTTGGGAGAGAACGTTGAGTGTTTGCTATCTGGGAAGGTGAAGGCCTTCTTGGGAAGCTGCTTCTCAGTTCTGTTTTAGTTCCAGAGATGCATATTCAATATTTTTTAATGTGTAACCAGATTGCTAAGGGTTCAGACAGCTTGAGTTTGAGGCTTCCCTTAAACACCGCTGTGCCCTACGTGAGGGCAGTGATAGCCGTGAGCAATAGCCACTTTGCCAGCTGTCGTCTACTATTCCTGCTGTTCTCCAGCTCCAGGGCTTCCTGAGCGTCAAGACAATGTTCTCTGCACATCATCTCAAAACCAACAGTGGGATTGGTCCCGGGGCTTGGCTGCTTTGTGGTCCCAGCTCATGTTTCAACCTGTCCTGGAGGGTGGAGATGGCTTGTTTATGAGCTGTATTCATTCACCTGGACTCTGACTGGGAAGGTAGCTCAAGAAGAGGTTAGCCTGCAGATGAAGGCTTCCCTCTGAGCACACAGTGGGCTGGTGTGTGATTAGAGAAGCGACCATGCAGGACAAATCTGCAGATCCCTAGGAGCTGTTTTTCACCCTGGTGTGACCTGATGAGGGTGGTGGCAGGACTTGCAGAGACCCCAGCAGCAGATGGATGTTAAAAACCTGGGTTTTTTATCCTCATTTGGCCTCAAAGACTCTGGTATAACATAAGAAAACAGCACAGATTTCAGTGGAATCTCTTAGAGGAACACAGCAGTTGCCACCTAGGATTAAATAAGAGCTCTGTGTAGCTCCCCAGCCCAGTCCTACCACCGAGTGAGAGCAGAGGCAGCTTTGCAGAAATAACAATTGCAGTAATGTGCACTGATTGTGCTAACGTTTGAGACGACAGTGAGAGGACAAAGGAGTTTGGAGCTGTGCTTTGGTTCTACCCCACAAGCACTCTGGCAACTCACAAAGGAGCTCAGCTCTATGCTGTGAGCTCTCTGCTCAAGAGATGATTCATGGGGCCACAGGCTGCACCTGCATAGAGGTGACAGCGCTGTTTGGAAGTGTTCAATGTGGAAGTAGAGACCAAAATTTGTCCTGGGAGGATGAGTTGGGGTTTTTTTGCACCGTCAGAAGCAAAGCTCTAAGCCTCCATGTAAGAAGCTGCCCAGGGAGGTGGTGGGGTCACCGTCCCTAGTGGTGTTCAGGAAAAGCCTGGATGAGGCACTTAGTGCCATGGTCTAGTTGACTGGGTAGGGCAGGGGGATAGGTTGGACTGGATGGTCTTGGTGGTCTCTCCCAACCTGGTTGATTCTATGATTCTAAGTCTAGCTTGGTGATGTGTTAGTGCTCTGCTGAGTGCCCAGCACTGGGTGGGCAGTGTGGGAGCTGTCAGCCGTGTGGCTCAAAGCATGCAAGACTGCAGCTGGTGCCTGCACAAGGAATGCCCAAATCCCGCCCTGGATGTGCTCTCACACCCTCTTTCTCTTTCTCCACAGGCCACGGATTCTAGAGATGGATAAAGAGGAGAACAGGCGCTCAGTCCTCCTACCCAAACACAGGAGAAGGAGCAACTTCAGCTCGGAGAACTATTGGCGAAGGTCTTACGAGTACACAGAGGACTGTGATGAGGAAGAGGAAGATGGCAGCCCAGCTAGGAAAGTTAAAATGAGGCGACACTGAGGATTGCACTTTGCAGGCTCGTGGAGCTGATGAGATTGGCTTCCAGTCTGTGATAACTTTTTCTCCTCCCTCTGGCTATCTTCCATCTAGCTTCAGTTTTGGTTTTTCCTTTCAAGCCGAAGAGTAAACAGGAAGGCTGTAGTGATTTGTTTTTGTGAATGGAGGAAGGCTAGGACGGAACATGTCCAGTGCACGTGGTGTCCTGAGTCATGGGTCAAACGGGCATCTCTCCCTTAGGAAGCAGATCAAAGTTATGCCAGGCTGTTGGTTGGGATTTCTTTTGAAAACACCAAAAAAGTTTAGCTGTTTTGTTGCTCAAGATTCAAGAATTGGATTTTTGGGTTTAGTTTGGTTGGGGGGGTTTTTGTTTTGGGATTTTTTTTTTTTGGTTGGTTGGTTTGTTGTTTTTTGTTTTTTTTTTGCTTTAACTTTTTTCTTCCTTTTTCAAACGTTCTGAATATGATGTTTGAACCCCAGGAGCTGAAACTTTCTCTGGTGGCCTCGTGGTTTGTTTGGTTTTGGTTTTTTTGCTTCACCAAAGGGCTCCTTGGTCTGCTCTTACCTAGTTGTTATTGGGTTGTGTTGTAAAGGTGCCCTGCAGTAACTGGAAGTGTGAAGCTTTGCAGACCTCTCTTGCTGCGATTGATTTCAAAGGGTTTAGGATGTTTTTGTTGCACTTTAGTTCCAGTCTTAAATGCCATAGGTTTCCTTTCCAGTCCCTCTTCCCAAGCCAGTCTGGGCTCACAGCCTCGTGTCTCTGTGCTGCCCTCTCCAAGAAGAATGTATTTGAGCTCTGGTTTCTCAGTGCTGGTCTGACCATGGGGGATATTTGGGTTATGGAAGGAAACGTCTCTGAGGCTGGCCTAGCATAGACCCGAGGTCCGTACTGGAGCCCCTGGAGCTGCTGAGTGAGTGACCACATTGAGTCCTTGCTGCTTCCCAGAGCTGGAGATAGCAAAGGGGAATAGGAGAGATGCTGTGCTTAAGGATTCTTGCCTTTGGACCCCCTGAGAAGAGCTCTCCTTCACTGCCTGGTGGACTGGCTTTCAGTCCCCTGCCTCTTTTACATGGAGAGAGTTGAGAGGACGCAGCATCCTGGTGCAACATCCTATCCTGAGGGACCTACTGTGTCCTGCAGGAGCAGGTTTTGCCCTGGGTTCAGAGAAGCCAGGCAGCTGGACTGTGGTCTGTCCCCTCCAAGGCTGGCTCTGGGAGTGAGGATGCTGCAGGGGTCTAGTTTGGCCCCAGTTCCAAGTGCTGCAGCGTCCTCCTGGCTTGCTGCTGGTATTCCTGGGGTAGGGAGTTTTCTGATTGCTACAGAAAATAATTGAAGATTGGGTATTTGACCCCATGGAGTTAGTGTTAGGAAGGCTTCCTACTTCTCTTCTCCCACCTGGTTTGCATTAACCCGGACTGAAGCCTCACTGTTGTCAAAGACTGGGGCCCAACACCATCTTTAGAACCACACTTTTAAGAACCTCCAGCTGATTCTTTGAACACAAGTGTTGGCAGTTGTAAGGAGTAGTCTTATTTTTCAATTTTTACTGCTTTGGCCTCCCTCAAACTGTAGTTTTTCTTAGTGTTGTGTCCCCTTCCCCACACACTTCATGGTCTGCACGCTTGGCAATAAAAAGATGTAATATATTTTGAAACCTGTTTGCTGCTGTCTTGAGCTGTCTCCCAGTCAACCTCCCCCCCCCCCCCCCCCCCCACCAAACAACATCCAGGAGTTGTTCCCCAAAGCATCATTCCTTGGCCATTGAGCAGGTTTGCTGAAATCTGGATCTCGGTGTCCTTTTGCATCTCCACTGGCTTGTGCAGCTCCTGCTGTTTGCCCATTGGTGGGGTCACTGCTCAGGCTGGATCTAGTGGTCATGGTGCAAAGGAAGTCACCATCACCTTTGGCACTGTTGATCTGCAGGGAGTGTTCTTAGGTGAGGTCTTCAGTGTCTGATTATCCAAGTCCTTTCCTGGTGGGAGCTCTGTTGTCTCAGTGCGGAGGAATGGGCATAGCCTTGTGGTTGGTCTTCAAAGGATCCTGTCTTGTCTGCCCAGAGATCTGAAAGTTCTGCTGCTTCTGAAACCTTTAACAAGCTGTTTTCAGACCATGCTTAGCTTTGAAGCTGTGTGACTTACCCTCCCAGCTTTCTGTCTAGCATCTTGGCTACAGACCCCTTGTTTTGGGAATCTTGGCGTTCCCCTGATAGCAAAACCGCATGCATGGAGCAATCTCATCTTCTTGTGGCTGGTGCAGACATCTCCAGCAAGCCAGAGGATGCCAGCAGTGTGCCTGGCAATGGCTGTTTCTAATTGTCTTTCTGGATTCATCCTAGACATGCCTCACACCCTCCTTGGTGACAGGCTCTGTTGTGGGCACTGCTGATGGTGGCACTGCAGCCTGCTCTCCTACCCCTCCCACCAGTGCCCAGTTTTACTCCTCCCTCTGCCATGTGGATGCTGTATCTTGATGCTTTGACTCAAAGTGAAGCTGGAGGCAACCTGTTTCTGGGGCCACCTCCCAGAGCATGGCTCCTGTGGCATTGGCTCTATCTCCACTGAAGGCTGAACAAGGAATGCATCCTGAGGCCTTGCCTCTAGCCCAGTACCAGCCATCTTCTCATCCCAGTCCTGGTGCAGTCCGTGCACATGCAGGTGTCCTTCCTTCCTCTCCTGGTTTCTTTTGCTATTCCCCCATGCCATGATCAGGAACTTTCCCCTCCTTCTTTCCCTCCCCTCTGCTCCACATCCGTGCAGTAGGTCTGAGCTGGCAGCTGCGGCTGGAGGCACAGGAGCAACTCCTTACCAGAGCTGCTCTTCCAGCCACCCTCTGTTCTCGTTTTCAGTGTGACTGGGTGGGACTTGACACCTTGGAGAGTGAGTGGGACACGACTGGTCTGACCCATAGTATCTCCTGGGTGAGGAGTCCCTGACATGTAGGCAGGCCACCTTCCCCACTTGTACAGACGTTTTCTATACACACGGATGTATATGTGTAGATAACATGGTTTTTTTAACTCTTTTGCACTGAACAACATCAGAGTGAAACCAGAAGATACATTTCCCACATGGATCTGGATCTCTAGATCCCTTGCTGTAACCTGTCTGGTGAAACTGTGGCTTAAAAATACTGCTGATGCCCGTGCTGTGTGTCACCTGCTGTGTCAGGCTTGGGGTCAGGGTGGTGACATGGGTCTGGTGTGGAGAATGGTGAGCTCCAATCTGGAGGCTCAACGTCTCCCCATCTGCTCCACAGGACAAGCTCCTGCACAGGCCTGACTTCACTGGCTTGTTGTGTCTGTCTGTCTGGTGCTGTGCTCTGACCCCTTCCTTCATCCACTCTGTGTTCATGTAATTCAGCCTGAAGGTGGGAGTAAGGCTGTCTCCAGTGTGAGCATCCCGTGCACCCAGACCCACAGCCCACACCATAACTGTCGTTCCTAAGCAAGGGAGAGAAAGGTGGGGTTCAGCCCTGCCTTAGTGGGGTTTGCCCTTGCAAGGAGGAGCTGGGATTTGTGCTGTTCTTAGGAAGATCTATTGATTGAACCAAAGCTTTTGTGTGAGCTTCCTTTGTCCATAGGAAGAGGAGGAAAGGCCTTTTGCTGGTGGGAAGAGATAAAGCTGGTTTAGGGAGAGGCTGTCGATCTGCCAGCGGCTCCCTGCCTGGCTGGGCTTGGCAGGCAGGCTGCCTGCAGCAGGGAAACCCAGGGCTGCCACATCTGGCTTCACAACCTGAACTCCGAGCCAGCTGTTAGGGGAGAGCTTTGACACCTGGGAGCTGTGATCCTCATGCCAATCCCTGGCTTATCCCAGGCACAGGGCTGTCGACCTTCTCTCCAGAGCAAGCCAGCACCCTTGTAAGCCAAACTTTGATGAGGGAAGATCTTGAGCTGTTAGGTTTCAGTGCTGTTGTTACTCAGTTCTCACCCTGTGGGTCGAAACGGCTACCACGACTTGAGGAGGAAGGCTTGGTGAGGGGCAGCTTTGACCCCTGCCAGCAGCAAATAGTCTTTTATCTGCCAAAAGTGTTTCCTTTTCCAGCTGGGAGGAGAATTGTTCATCTGAGAAGCATCTCTGCTCCTTCCTGTATACTTGCCCACACTTAACAAGTTCTGGCTGACTTTAATTTTGGTCTTTTATTTTTTGTTTCAGGTTTAGTTGGTTTTGGTTTTGTTTTGTTTTGTGTTTTTTTTTTTTTTTTTTGGGTTTGTTTGGTTTAATTCTTTTTTTTTTTTTAATGAATTTAAAAAAAAAACTACAAAAGTGGCAATATGTTTTTTCTGTAAGCTTTTCCTAGGAAAAAGCGTGGTTTGTAACAAAGTTGTACAGTTCTGAAGTTTGAGATACGAGAAGTACTGTGTGAAACGCTGTAAATGGGGCAGAGATTATTTTATGTACAGTCTGACACGGGGTGGGGAAAATCTTTTACTTCTGGTTGATTCTTAGGAAGAATTTGGTTCTTCACTGTCAGGGTTTGGAATTTCATGGTTTCATTATTATTATTATTATTATTTTTCTTGTATAGATTGCTGCATTAATTGAATAAAAGCAGAAAGCATTGCTCTGAGTGCTGGTGTTGGTGGCTGGGATGTGGCCTTGCTTCCCCAGTGGCAAAAAATGAGGCTGGGGAGAGCAGGGAACAGCTTCTAAATAAAGGGAATCTCCAGCTCCCTGGGGATGGGGTGGCCCAAAGCAGTGTCTGTCCCTCCTGTACTGTCCTAGAAAGCTGAGTCAGAGCTCACTACCCCCCCTTCTCCCTCCCTAGGGGATGGGGAGCAAATGTGGACCCTGACCCACTGCCCAGGCTTGCCTCAGCCTAAGCCTGATCTTCAAATAGCCATGGCACCCCAGGAAGTCAGGCTGCACCTTGTGCTTTGGCCTCCTTTTTCCTGCGCTGCGCCTTCCTCTGGCAAGAGTGAGATGGTGGTGAATGGGTGTGCAGTGCCAGAGACACAGTGGCACAGCTGAATGGGCTCTGGTGGCCTGCCTTTTCTTCCTCAATAGCAGTGAGTTCCTGCCTGATAGGGCATTCCTTTTCAGCAGTGATGAGCTCTTGCTTAATTCAGCCTTCCTCTTCCTCCTCAGCATCAACGAGCTCCTGCCCAACCTGTCTTTATCCTCTCTGCCACATTCTGTCAAGCCTTGGAGCTGTACATTTCATCACGTGCCTTCCTTCTGCCTACTACTGAGCCCAGCTGGGGTCATCAAGGCTGTGGCTTTCTGCTTAATGCAGCCCTCCTCTTCCTCCTCAGCATCAATGAGCTCCTGCCCAACCTGACTTTGTCTTCTCCATCACCCTCTGTCAAGCCTTGGAGCTGTACATTTCATCAGATGCCTTCCCTCTGTCTACTACTGAGCCCAGCTGGGGTCATCAAGGCCGTGGCCCCCTGCTCACACGCCCCCAAAAGAGCTGTGTCACCCCAGTGCACCCCACTTTCCCTGGGGCCAGGGTTAGTCAGCAGGGAGGGGAAGCCCTGCCCTGCCTGGAGTGACTCACCCCAAACCGATGTCATAGGGGAGCAGGGCATGGCTTTGCCCGGTGCCATGGTGGAGATGAGGCCTGAATACCCATGTCAGGGGCCAGCAGATTGCTGAGCATGACCCACGCTCAGCACCCTGGTGGCACAAGGCCCAGTGGATGCTGTGTCATTGAGGCACTCTGTGTTTCTGGGGCCTAGGGGACAGTATGAGGCCTTGACTGCAGGACTTCCCCTTCCATGATTGTAGAGGTTCTGCAAGCATGTTGAGCAGCCTGGGGGAGTTGCAGTCGTTGTCCTCCAGCACGGGGAGGGAAAAAAAAGGCTGAGAGAGATGAAAAATCTCAGCCAGCAGTTAAATGGAAGGGCCCACAGAGGGCGCTGGAACATAGGGAACTACAACTCCCATCATACCCCGCGCCCGAGCATGCGTAGAGCTTGAGGGAGGGGCTTGCGCCGCGCCGTGCGCCACGCCGCGCGGTGATTGGATGAGAGGATTGTTCGTCAAGGCTTTGCCCCCGCCCCGCCGCGGCGGTGCCTGCCCGGGCTCGGCGCGCGGCGCTCGGCGCTCGGCGCGCGCACCGGGACCCGTACCGGCGCCGTGTGTGTGAGTGTCCCCCGCCCCGCGCCCCCGCTGCCACCGGCACCGCCACCGCCCGCCCGCCCGGGAGCGGCACCGGCACCGCCCGCTCCGGTACCGGCCCCGGGGATCACCGGCCCCGCCCGCCCCGCCCGGTACCGCGCCGCCACCGGCCCCACCATGATGAAGTTTCGGTTCCGGCGGCAAGGTGCGGACCCGCACCGCGACCGCCTCCGCCATGATCTTTTCGCTTTCAGTAAGGTGCGTCCGGGGCTGGGGGTGGGGACGCGACGGCGGACCCCGGAGCGCGGGGGGTGGGGTTCACCGGGAGTCACGGCTCCAGAAGCGGGCTGCCGGTATCTCCTTCGGTACCGCAGGCTTCGGCATCCCCCCCAAGTGAGACGCTGCCTTCGGAGAGGGGAGCAATGTACGGGGCACCGCCCCCCCGGGGACCGGGGTGCACCCCCGTGGCGGTGGGAGCCGTACACCGGGATTCCTCCTTTTCCTGGGGAGCAGAGCAGGGTTGGGCCAGGGGAGGGTAACACCTCCGGAGACGCGAGATTCCACCGGGTGCGAGGGACCCGCGAGAGCAGATTGCGAGGACACCTCGGAGAGGATGCACCCCTTGGGAGCAGGCACGGGGAGCCTCGGGAGCAGGCTGTGGGAACACCCCGGGGAGGATGCACCCTCCGGCGGTGGGGGGCACCGGGACCCTCGAGTGTACGGGGAGCAGGCTGGGAGCTGCCCTTCTCCCCTGGGGTACAGTGGACACCTAATGCCTCCGAGTGCAGTCCTTTTCGCACCCCGGGGCAGGATATGACCCCCTCACCGGCACGACACTCCGCTCCCCCTGTCCGTGGGGTAGGGGGGTCCTGCTCTTCCTGAGCTCCAGGCCTTGCTCACTGGTAATTTTGAGGTGCCCCACCACCCCGGCTCTAAAACAGCCCCCCCCACGCCAAAGAGAGGCTCAGCTCCTTAACTCTAGCTCCTTCAGGGTTGAGATATTGTGGGGCTGGACCCCCCACGTCAGCAGGAAGGGCTGTTGTGACAAACCCTGGGGCTTGGGAATCCCCTTGAACCTCAAAAACTTAGCCCTGGAGAACCAGAGGCATCCAAAGCCCAGCACTTGGTCCTCTAATGTGGGGTAGAGTGGAGGGTGGGGACCCCCATGGACTTGTCAAATGACCATGGCAGGGACCCTGTGAGCCCTTGGGTGCTAGACCCTTCCCTTGGCACATCATCAGGACAGGCTGTGTCGGTGGGTGCCTGCCCCGGGCTTGGTGCACTCCCATCCCCGGGAGCCTCATGATGTTGGGCCATTCTCCTGCTGTGGTCCTAGGGCAAGGAGGATGCCTAGCTGAGCCTGGACTGTGTCTGTCTGTCCATCCATCCTTCGGTGGCATCAGTGTTGGGTGTCTGCCCAAACTCCCGGTGGGCACTCACTGTGGGGACCCTCGGATCACCCCACAGCAGAGGCAGGCTGGAAGGTGCTGGGGTGTGCTGCGGTGGGGGGGGTCACATCCAGCACTCGTTGTCCCACCGCAGCCCTGTCACTGCCAGACTCACTGCTGTGGGTAAGGGTTTGCCTGGGGCGTGAGGCTCAGTCCAGCCACAGCGCCCTGGTTTTTGGAGGATGTCCCAGAGTCTAATCCAGACTGAGCAGGCACTCTAGGAGGTTTGTGCACAGAGAAGTGTCCCGGGACGGGGGAAGACGGGGAGCAGCCCTGCTCTGTCCGTCTGGGTGCTGGAGCTGCCGGAGCTGCCGGAGCTGCCGGCTGCCCACCTGCCTCCCATTAACGGTTGTTTTTCCTCCCGAGCTCCAGATCTGCCGGGGATTTGCTGTAATTTGGCCGGGAGCGCGCCTTGGCTGGGCCGGCACAGCCTGCCGGATGCTGGGTGGGAGGAAGGGCTGAGCGTGGGGGACCCCCTTCCGGGGCTAGGGGTGCAGAGGAGCTGGGAGGGCTCTTTTGGGAGAATCTTTGCCAAAGCTGTCGTGCTAGTCCTTGGCCTAAAGCATCACCGAGGTGTCCCCACACTGTTGCTGTCCCAGCTCCTGCCACCGTCCTGCTGTGTGCATCTCCAGGGGGATTTGAGGAGGTCCTGCGTGGGGCTGGGACCTACAAACATCCACTAACTCACTCCCCAGCCAAGCCGAGACCTCCAGATCGGCTGGGGATGTTGGCACACTGCTGATGGTGGCCCTTTGGAGGGGAGTCACAGGGTGATGGTGGCTGTGCCAGCGGGTGTGAAAAGCCACCCTACTGTGCCTCTCAGCTGCCCCAGACAAAGGGAGTAGGTCAGGATCCGGCCAGTCTGGCTCTGACGGGCTCTGGATTGTCTAATCCTGCCATCGCCACTCGATCGAGCTGCCCCTGGGGCTGCTTCCCCTGGGTGCCCTGCGGTCCCCATGCCATGGGCTGGGGTGGTGGGTACCTCCTGTGTCCCCCTGCTGCCAGGCAGGTAACCCCTCCCCAGCTGGCGAGCCTGGGCATGCCATCCATACTGGTCGAGACTTCCTTGGGTAGGTGCCCACAGGCAGCATGCGGCTCCAGTGGAGCCGTCTTTGGCAGGTCCCGCTCACCTGGTTCTGCTGCCTGGCACTGCAGACCCCTGGGGATGTTGTGGTGAGGGTTTGCTGGACCCCACTCACCCTTCCTGGCACATCTGCACCTCAGGGAGGGGGGTTTGGAGTTAGGGGTCCCTTCCCCAAATTGCCAGTGGGTGATGGGGTGACTTGTGTGAGCTTAGACCAAATCCAGCCCTTGGCACAGCTGCTGGGATTGGTCTAGTTTGAGGTGTCAGGTGGGAACTGGGTGAGGAGTGATGTCCCCCCTCCCCAAGGAGCCCCTCAAGGACCCTCTGAGATCCTCATGGTCCTCGATCATAGGGGTGAAGCTCAGGCTGGTGCAGGATTTGAGCTGTGGGGGTAGAAGGGGAGTTCGGGGTGGGTTCAGAGGTTTGGGAGTTGTGGCTCTGACTTGGCTGTCCTCACGGCAGACGGTGGAGCACGGCTTCCCCAGCCAGCCCAGTGCTCTGGCCTACGACCCTGCCCTGCGTGTGATGGCCATTGGCACCAAGGCAGGAGCCGTCAAGCTGTATCCTTTTACCCACATAAGGGCAGGAGGTAAGGATCCCCCATCCTGGGAGGCATCAAGAGATGTGGCTGTGCCGCTGCCGGCCCATCCGGCAGTGCTCCCGATGTCTGTCTGCCTGTCCCTCCATCCAGCTGGGCTGCAGCTGGGCTGGGAGGGGGTGGCTGGAGGAAACCCCTGCCTTGCCCAAAATGCTGGGGGAGCAGAGAGGCTTGGCCATGCCAAGTGCCATCCCAGCCTGGGAATGCTTCCCAGTGTACCTCCGTTATCCCGGGGGGGCTCCCGCTCATCGCAGCCTGTTGGGGGGCAGAGGGGCCCCTGGCCATTCCGGCGCTGGGCTGAGGGGGCTGTGGCGGGCGCTGAGCCTGGTCTCGGGTGGGCGTCCGTGGTGGGGGACACACACACAACGTCGCGGGGCTCGGCCAGGCTTTGTTGCCGGCGGCGTGCGGGGAGACTTCAGAGGGCTGCTGGCGGGCGGCCAGGGCTGGATGCGGCCCGCGCTCGGGGGGCCCCCGCTCCGCAGGAATGCGGGCCGGGCGTGCGGGGGGGACGCGGGGGCGGCCGTGCCTGGATTGGGGTCGGGGTCGGGTTGGGAGGGGGGCACTGCGCTCCCCCTCCCCCAGACCAGTGGCTTGCTGGCTCCCGAGCACAAAGATGGCGTTTTTTTCCCCTGCCGAAGCCGCCTCGGTGCCAAGCCCGGCCGCGATGTCGCCGGCCGCTCCGCTCGGCTGCCTCGCCACGGCTGCTGGCTCCGGCCAGCCTCTCCGTTAAACACCCCCGCGACCACGGAGCTGCTGTGGTGGGGGGCTCTGGTGCCCTGTGTGTCCTCCGTAGGGATGTTTTTGAGGTGGTACTTAGCTTGGGGCTGGCAGTAGGCTTTGGTTGCTGACAAGAAGATGCTTCTGGAGGTTCAGGGTGCTGGGGAAGCCAGTGTCAGGCAAGGCAGCAGCCAGAGCTGGCCTGACTGGTGCTACTGGTTAGAGGGGGCACCCACGGGTGCTCCCTGACCAGGCAGCTTGGCATCAAGCGGCTGCCACTGCCTGGGGCATCTCCTTGGGCAGATGGTTTTCCCTGGGCTTGGACCACCGTTGCAGCACGCCGGTGCCTTCAATCTTCCCTGCAACTTGCCCCAAGTGCCTTTTAGCCTGGGGCACCATTTTTGGTGGGGAGAAGCTCCAGGACGAGCAAGGATGGGTGGCTTCCCCTGTCCTGTGTGCTTCTATCAGATGCCCTTTGTCTGATGTCCCCAAAACCTCACCGTCTTGGGCCTGGCTCTGCCGGCTTGGTTGTGCCCAGTGTTGCCCGACAGCTCCTGCCTGTCTGTCCGGGCAGAGCCGCTGGGCTGCTTCACTGTGCCGGGGGCACTGGGGATGAGGACCACAGGGGCTGGCTAGTGGAAACCCCTGGCATACGGTGACATAGCCATGCAACACCCTGGTGGTACCGACTGAGCAAAGCAGCTCTCCAGGTACGGGAGTGTTGGGGAGACCCTGGGTCGGGGCGCACTGTGTGGTGCTGGAGCTGCCCCGCGAGTCCTGCCCCGGTTCCTGCTGAGCGGCGTCGCTCACGAAGGAGCTGGGACCAGTCGGGTGAGTGAGGCTGTGCCGGCGCATGCCGAACCCCACCCTGCTGCCGGGGCTGCCGGCGCCTCTGCATGGCCGTGGCCCTGCGGCTGAGGAAGAAGGGGGTGGCGGAGGACAGGAGCTGGCTTGGCCCTCTCACACCCACTTCGGCCACGTGTCAGCTGCATCCTGACCTCGGGCATCCCAGCTGAAGCTTCTTGGTGGATGCCAGCTAGGGATGGTGATACTGAGGCTGGCTCTGGTATGGGGTGCTGCCAGAGATGCTCTGCCCTGGCTTGACATGGATCTAAAGTGGTGGTATTGGCAGAGCTGTGAGTTGGGAGGAATTTGGGGGTGTCTGGGGCAGGGAGCTTCCCTATCTTGTCACTTCTTTGACTGCCCTTCTCAGATATGGTGCACCAGGTGTGGAGCTGACTGGCTTGCACAAGGAGGTGGCCACAGTCACCCAGCTGCACTTTCTCCCTGGTCAGGTAGGTGGATGTCCCCCCAAAAGGAATGTGTGGTGGTGACCTCCCCAGCCACCCACCCACTCTGCTGTTGTCCTCCCCTCACCCCAGGGCTGGCTGCTCTCCTTGCTGGACGACAACACACTGCACCTCTGGGAGGTCTGCCAGAAGGATGGCTGCTCCCACCTGGAAGAGTCTCGCAGCTTTGGCCTCCCGGGACGCCCAGGGTCCGACAGTGCTAAGTACTTGCCTTGGTGGGGGGTTCCCTTTTGTCCCATCTTGCTGTGGGGCCGTGGCCGGGAGTGATACCGCTGCCGGCTGGGAACGGTGCGTGGGAGCAGCTAGCCCTGCTCTAGGCGGGGTGATGGCCAAGGTCGTCTTGGTGGTGGAGGTTTCCTTGTCGAGATGCTCCTCCAGTCCCAACTGTGTGGGGGTAGAGAGCACAGCCTTGGGCTTTTTATAGGTGCTAGCAGGGTGATTAATGACTCCAGTTGATGTCAGCCATGAGGCTGGCTCTGTCCCTGTACTCCTGGTGCAGCAGGGATGGGGATGCAGCATCGGGGTGGGAGAGGCTGGAGGTCTTTCCACCATTCTCACAGACCCAGCTTGGGTTTGACACAGGCCCTTGCTCACCCCTCCAGCTGCTCCCCTGGCATCACACGGGTGACAGTGGTCTTGCCGACGTCAGCCTGCACGGTGGCCTGCCTGGGCACTGAGGGTGGTGCAGTGTATTTCCTCACCCTGCCAACTCTGGTGCTGCTGGAAGAAAAAACCCTCTTCGCAGATGAGATCCTGCAGAGGTGAGCACTGCTAGCCCCAAGCTCCCTCCCCAGCACCCTCAGTCCCTCCTGACCCCCACTGTGTGTCCCCTCATGCAGCGTTCCTGATGACTACCGTTGCGGGAAGGCACTGGGACCAGTGGAATCCATCCAGGAGCACCCTCAGGACAGCAGCAGGCTCCTCATTGGGTACAGCCGGGGTCTGGTGGTCCTCTGGGAGCAGAGCACACGTGTTGTCCAGCACCTCTTCCTGGGAAACCAGGTACTGGGGGTGGCAGGGGGCTGGCGAGGCCATGGCCTCGTGTGTGTGTGTCCCCAAATCTCAGGTGTTGAGCCCTCTGCGTGCCCCTGCAGCAGCTGGAGAGCCTGGCCTGGGAACAGAGTGGGAAGAGCATCATCAGCTCCCACAGCGATGGTGGGTACATGGTGTGGGCAGTAAGTGATGCCAGCCAGAAGACACAGCAACCTGTCATGTCTACCATCCCCTACGGTATGGGGGCCGAGAGAGGACAGCTGGGAGGGCTGGGAGCTGATTGCCCCATCCCAGTGCCAGTGCTGCTACCATGGGGTTGGTATCTTCATTTCAGGTCCATTCCCTTGCAAAGCCATCAGCAAAATCCTCTGGCAGACCTGTGAGTCAGGGTATGTGCACCCTCAGTAGTTGGGCTGGTCGTGGGCACTGTGGGGTGAAGATGCTCTCTAGGGTTTAGAGTCTGATGGAAGCTGCTTCATCACTGCCAGAAACCCCTTCATCATCTTCAGTGGAGGAATGCCACGGGCCAGCTATGGTGACCGGCACTGCGTCAGCGTGCTGCAGGGCCAGACACTGGCCACGCTTGACTTCACATCCCGTGTCATCGACTTCTTCACTGTGCAGAGCCCTGGGGCCACCGTGGGAGGTACACCCTGCTGGGGTGGCCCTGGGGAGTGGGTGGTGGGGGATCTCTGCTAGCAGCAGCCATCTCTGTTGGAACTAGCATGGCCAGCAGAAACAGGGCAGTGATTGTGCCTCTGTGCTCGGCACTGGTGAGGCTACACCTTGAAAACTGGGTTCAGTTTTGGTCCCTGCACTGTAAGAAGGGCATTGAGGTGCTGGAGTGGTTCTAACAAAGGGCAACAAAGTGAAATGAAGGGTCTGGTGAGTAGGTCTCGTGAGGAGCAACTAAGGGAACTGGGGTTGTTCAGCTTGGAGAAAAGGAGGCTCAAGAGGAGATCTTCTGGCTCTTTACAACTCCCTGAAAGGAGGTCGAAACCAGGTCAGGTTTAGTCTCTTGTCCTGACACTTGTTACTTGAGGGAAGAGGAAGTAGCTTCAAGTTGCACCAGAGAAGGTTTTGATTGGACATGAGGAACAATTTCTTCCGTAAAGAGTTGTCAAGGCCCAGCCCAGGCTGCCCAGGGCAGTGGTGGTGTCACCATCCCTGGAAAGGGTTTCAAAGCTGTGATAGATGTAGTGCTGAGGACTGTGGTTTAGTGGTGACCTGGCAGTGCTATATTAATGGTTAGACTTGATGATCTTAAAAGTCTCTTCCAGCCTAAATGACTCTGTGATCTTCCCTCTCCCCAGGCTTTGAGAATCCTCGTGCCCTCGTGGTGCTGGTGGAGGAAGAGCTGGTAGCTATTGACCTCCAGACACCAGGCTGGCCCACCATCCCTGCCCCATATTTGGCACCACTCCACTCCTCTGCCATTACCTGCTCCTGCCATGTCTCCAACGTGCCCCTCAAGCTCTGGGAGAGGATTGTCAGTGTTGGAGAGCAGCAGAGCCCCCGGCAGTCCTCTGCAGTGAGTGGTGGGGATGGTGGGGAGGAGAGTCTTCAAGCCCCCCTTGATGAGCTGGTGGAGGTGTGATGCTTGTTCATTCCCTCTCTCCATCTCTCACTCCAGGCTTGGCCCATCGATGGAGGGAAGAACCTGGCCCAGGAGCCCACACAGAGGGGGCTTCTCTTAACAGGGTGAGTGACCTGGCAGTGAGGAGGGGGCCCTGGGAAACCCAAAATGTGCTGGGACATGCACGTTCCTCTCAGCCCCTTGCTGTGGTGGGGAGATGAGATGGGAAGGGATGGTGTGGAGGTCCAGGCACTCTTGTTTATCTTGATGGCCAGGCTGGAGTCTGTCACCCGCTGTGTTGTCCCCCTTTGTGCCCCACTCCATCCTGGCACGACGGCTGCCAGCACACAGGCAGCTCTTGTTAGCCAGGCAGATGTCAGGGCCCCGCGTTGTGAGAGCCTCCCTGTCCCACTCTATCCAGGCACGAGGACGGCACAGTGCGGTTCTGGGATGCCTCGGGGGTCTCCCTGAAGCCCCTCTACAAGCTGGGCACAGCCAACATCTTCCAGACAGATTGTGAGCACAACGACAGCCTCAACCAGGCAGGCGAGGAGGAGTGGCCTCCTTTCCGCAAGGTGAAGTCCCCAGGGTTGGGGGCGGGGGGCACATGGCTGCGGACCCCAGTACCCCCCTGCCTCCACCAGCACCAGGGTGCAGGGGGCAAGCCCACCGCGGAGGCGCCTGCTGGAGCCATCCCGGCTGCTCCCTGAGAACGTGTCCCCCGGCTTGGGGCACAGCTGCCGTGTGTGACGTCCCGTGGGGACACAAGGGACGCTTGTTCCGCGTGCCCCAGCTCACGGGCCTGCCCCAGCGCGGGGGGGAAGCCGGGGGATGCGTGGGGACAGATTTTCCCTGGGCACGATGCCCGTGTGCTGCAGCCGGTACCCGCCAGCTGGTGGGGGGGGGTGGGGCTGCTCTGGGGTGTGGGGGTTGTCCCACAGCCGTACAAAGGTGCCCGGTCCCCTCAATCCCTCCCACAGGTGGGCTGCTTTGATCCCTACAGCGACGACCCACGCCTCGGTGTGCAGAAGATCGCTCTCTGCAAGTACACGGCCAAGATGGTGGTGGCTGGCACAGCAGGGCAGGTAGGGTGGTGAGGGGCACAGCAGGCACTACAGGGCACCTCTGGGCTCCCTACGTGGGGACACACAACATGACCCTGCAGAATCTGTTCATGAAGGGCTCCTACCCATAGGATTTAGCTCCCAGCTTACAGCAGGGTGGCTGAGGGACCTGGAGTTGTTTAGTCTGGAGAAAAAGAAGCTCGTGGAAGACCTTCTCACTCTACAGCTCTTTGGCAGGGGCTTGCAGCCAGGTGGGGGTTGGTCTCTTCGCCCAGGTAACAAGAGGAAACAGCCTCAGGTTGCACCAATGGAGGTTTAGGTTGGACGTGAGGAAGAGTTTCTTCCTCAAAAGGGTTGTTAAGGCCTGAAACAGGCTACACAGGGCCGTAGTGGAGTCCTCGTCCCCAGAGGGGTTTAAGAGCTATCTAGATGTGGTGCTGAGGGACATGATTTAGTGGTGACCTGGCAGTGCTGGGTTAACATCTGGACTCTATGATCTCAAAGATTTCTTCTAAACAAAATGATTCTGGATCCTCCATTGTCTGCTTGTCCCCTGCAGGTGCTGGTGATGGAGCTGAGTGATGAGAAGTCAGAGCATGCAGTCAGCGTGGCCACAGTGGACTTGCTGCAGGACCGTGAAGGCTTCACCTGGAAGGGCCACGACCGCCTGGCCCCCAGGAACGGGCCCCTGCTCTTTCCCCCTGGCTTCCAGCCCAGCGTGCTGGTGCAGTGCGTGCCCCCAGCTGCCGTCACTGCTGTCACCCTTCACTCTGAGTGGAACCTCGTGGCCTTCGGCACCAGCCATGGCTTTGGACTCTTCGACTATTACCGGCGCAACCCTGTGCTGGCCAGGTATGGAGGGATCAGGGCCAAGGTTCCCCCAGGAATGACATGGTGCAGGTCTGGATGTTGAGTGCCATCGGTGCCCACAGGTGTACGCTGCACCCCAACGACTCGCTGGCCATGGAGGGGCCTCTGTCCCGTGTGAAGTCCCTCAAGAAGTCCCTGCGGCAGTCCTTCCGCCGCATCCGCAAGAGCCGGGTGTCGGGCAAGAAGAGGCTCAGCACCAGCAGCCCCTCCAGCAAGGTAGGCAAGGAGCAGGGGACCACCATGGCAGCTCCCAGTGCCCACTAGACAGAGGCTGACCCCTGTGCGCCCCTCCCCAGGTGCAGGAGGCCAACGCGCAGCTGGCCGAGCAGGCAGGACCCCCTGAGGTGGAGATGACACCCGTGCAGCGGCGCATCGAGCCCCGCTCGGCTGACGACTCGCTCTCAGGGGTTGTGCGGTGCCTCTACTTTGCTGACACCTTCCTGCGAGATGGTGAGATTCCCCCCACCCCTCTCCCCCGAGCTGGGTCTGGCTGCTGCCACGCTGTGGGGAGGAGGTTCTGACACTGTTCCCGTCCCTGCAGCTGCCCACCACGGCCCCACCATGTGGGCGGGGACCAACTCCGGCTCCGTGTTCGCCTACGCGCTGGAGGTGCCCTCGCAGGAGAAGTTCTCGGAGCGGGCGGTGGAGGCTGTGCTGGGGAAGGAGATCCAGCTGATGCACCGGGCACCGGTGGTGGCCATCGCAGTGCTGGATGGGCGGGGGAACCCCCTGCCTGAGCCCTACGAGGTCTCGCGGGACCTGGCCAAGGCCCCTGACATGCAGGGCAGCCATTCTATGCTCATCTCCTCTGAGGAGCAGTTCAAGGTGAGAATGGGGCTCATTGTCCTACTGCAGTGGGAATGCAGTGCCCACTACCCACAGGATGGTGGGTGATGGTAGAGACCTCTGGAGACTATTTAGTTCAAGCTCTTTGCTAAAGCAGGTTTGCCTGAAGCATGTCCCGCAACATGTCCCATGTACTCTCGGGGCATCTTCATCACCTTGTGCACAGGGATGGGGTTGGAGGTGACCAGCCAGGTCCTGGGAAACTCCTGTGCCTGTACCCCCCAGGGTGATGGCTCCAAGAGGAAGGGATTCTGTGGCAGGAGGCTGCTTGGATATTCTCCAGAACCCCACAGGTTCCTGTTCCCATCTGGCTCCTCTTACCCCTTCAGGTCTTCACACTGCCCAAAGTGAGTGCCAAGACCAAGTTCAAGCTGACAGCGCATGAGGGCTGCCGGGTGCGGAAGGTGGCCCTGGTCAGCTTGGCCAGTGCCAGCTCTGAGGAGAGGTTGGAGAACTGCCTGGCCTGTCTCACCAACCTGGGTGACATCCACATCTTCACTGTGCCAGGCCTGCGGCCACAGGTCCACTATGGCTGCATCCGCAAGGAGGACATCAGTGGCATTGCCTCTTGCGTCTTCACCAAGCATGGCCAGGGTGAGGGCACCAGCCCTGTGTTGTGATTGGTGTCCCTTGTAGGTGGGACCTTGCTGCAGCCCTGAGGTGGGTCTCTGAGACTTTGTTGTCCTCCCTCTCCAGGTTTCTACCTAATCTCTCCGTCCGAGTTCGAGCGCTTCTCGCTGAGCGCCAGGAACGTGACGGAGCCGCTGTGCCGGCTGGACGTCACCCGGCTCCAGGACACCTCCTGCTTCAGGTGGAGCGTGATGTGGGGGCTTTGCGGTGATACCCCCTCTGTACCAGCACCTTGTGGCACTGGCTCTGGCAATAACTGCTCCCTGCATTTCCTTCCAGCAACAGCTCTGCGGTGACACCGAAGCTGCCGCAGGCAAACGGCACTCACATCCCGCACAGCCCCGAGGGCCGGCCCTCACCCACCGACAGTGACCGTGAGTGCCCACCCCAGCCCCATCATGTGCCCTGCCTCCCTGTGGGCCCTGCTTCAGGGCTGGACCCAAGCCACAGCTGCTTCCCAGCTCTCCTGTGCCTGTGATTCCCCAGGGTCCCCAGAGGAGCACCTAGCTGCCTTCTCACCTGGTCCCATTGACTCACCCAACAGCAGCTTGGAGAACCCTCTGGACACCACTGGGGACATCACTGTGGAGGAAGTGAAGGATTTCTTGGCGTGAGTAGAGAGGGGAGTGGTGTAGCCAGTGCCCGTGGCCACTGCCACCTGTGTCAAGGGGCTGCGCTGGTGCCACAGGCTGCCTCTCACCCAGCTCTACCCTAGGTCCTCAGAAGAAGTGGAGAGGAACCTGAGGAACACCAGTGAGGATGAGGCTCGGCCTACAGGGATCCTCATCAAGTGAGGTGAGTGAGATAGTCCCCAGGGTGGGCACGAGGACCAGTGGCCCTGCTTTATGGTGGGGATGTGACTCTAGCTGCTGGTTTGCCATGGGCCTCCGAGCTGGGACCCCAGTGCGAGCCAGCATCCCGCAGGGGTGTTGGCATCCATCACCAGCAGGATGGGGCTGCTGTTCCTGGATGGGGGTGGGAACAGCGTGTCCTGGAGTCCCCACTAGGTCCCCTTCTCAGCGCGCTGTGTCACCCCTAGGCGTCGGCAGCCTCTCTGGCCCATCTCAGTGCTCGGATTCCCGGGACGCGCGACTCGACTGGACCCCCCTGTGCCCCCTCCCTGCCTAACGTAGATTTGCCTCTTCTCTAACATCCGCGCTGCCCGCCGGCGCGCCCCGACTCCGGCACATCCCCCTGCACCCCCCTGCCCACTCACCCCCGCACCGGCCCTGAGCCGGGGAGGGGCCATGATGCACAAACTCTTCCCGGGGAAGATAATTGTCCTTTTTATACACGGTCAAGTGTCACTGTCCCCTGCTCCAGAGAGCCCTTCCCGAGGGCTGCTGCTTCCCAGCTCCACGGGAAGGCCTGGGGCTTGTGGACCCTCTTGGTGTCCACCCTGGTTTTGGTCCCTTAGGGAGGTGGGGGGGCTGGGACCCCTGGGAACAACCCCCCTGTCCCTTGGTCTGTGTTTACATTCCTGGCCCCTGCAGTTTACAGCCCTCTCCCCAGCCTACCAGGAGACTCTGGCTGCCACACAGGGGCTGTCCCCTTCCCAGGGGAGCCTGGCAAGGGATCCCCCTGGCTCCCAGGTGAGCACCAGAGGGCTTGAGGAACATGGGGAGGGGTCACAGGTGGCCTTTTTCTCTTTGTGACTTCTCCAAGGGCTATTCTGCAGGTTGGGCTTGGTGCCTGCTGCTCCTTTCTGACACTAATTCCTGCCACGGGTGTGTTTGGGTTGGGATCATGCTGCAGATGGCAGGGGACACCAGCTCCTGGCCCTGGTCCATGCTGGTGCTGTGAGGCGGGGAGCAGATAGGCCTGCCCCAGGCCCCTCCTCCCCAACCCTGGGGGGTTCTCACTGTGCCAAACTACCCTCTCTGTGTTCCCCAGCCCAGCCTCATCCTGAAGGGGACTGTGGTGATGCTGGCTCTGTCCCCGTCTTATGTGGCTCCAGGGCTCAGCTTAGCACCTGCTCCTCTCCTTTTGGGGCTCTGGGGACATTTTGGACTCTCCCACCCTGGGCTCTTTTGCGGTACATGGGTGGCTGGGGCGGGGGGGATGGGCCAGGCCCCATCGCTGCCTGCCAAGGCTGGGGCTGTAGTGCCCCTGGTAGAACCCCCACCCCACCCCCACCCCTTCCACACCTCAGCCTTTTTTTTTCTTTTTTTTTTCTTTTTTTTTTTTGGTAAGATGACTTTAGCATTGTTTAGTTATTAAAAATACTGGTTTTTAATATTGAAAATAAAGCATTTAATATCAGCTGCCCAGCTTGTGGGTGTCTGGGGAGCCTAGGCATTGGATTTGAAGCTGGGTGGGTGCCGAGAGCATCCTTTCCCGGAGATAAGGGTGAGGTGGAGGGAATTCAACTTAGGAGCAGGATGGGCACAGTCAGAGCCTGGCACAGCCTTGGAGGGAGAAGTGCAGCCTTTATTGATATGACATCATAGGGCTGGCCCCCACTGGAGGTCCATCCCCTGCCCAGGACAGCAGGGCTGGCTTGAAGGCTCTTAAACCCCCCCCTCTTGCTTCCCCCCAGTGCTCTTCAGCAAAGCATCCCAAACTGGGAAATAATCCTGCCCACCACTTGCAGGGGGAGCGTAGCACTGGTTTGGGGCAGCAGCATCCCCAAGTGGGGTGTAACAGGAGCCTACACCACCCAGTCTGACGTCCCCCAGGAAGGGAAGGGGCCGAGCTAGGCCCCATGTTGGGAGAAGGGGGTCCTGAGGTGCCCCAGTGCTCCCAGCTTGGGGAGAAGCAGCTCCACAGGGCGCTTGGCTGGGAGCAGGTGTGTGGTGGTGCAGGGGGCCGGGGGGGTCTGGCCGTGGCTGAAGCTCAGGGCACACCCCTGGGAGTCCCCCTGGGTGTCCTCAGCTCTTAGGCAGGTGGCTTGCGGAAGACACTCCAGGCGTGGAAGCAGCGGGTGAAGGGCCAGGGCTCGTTGCCTTTCCGCACCAGCCGGAGCTTGCGGGGATGACTCGGGTCCTTGGAGCGCATGTGCTGGATGTAGACCTGGGGCAGAACAGAGCCTTGGGGGTCCCCAACCTTTGCCCACCTCCAGGGCTTGATGCTTCCAACCCTGGGGGGCTCCTGGGAGCTCTGCACCACCATTCACAGAGCCTCCGAAGGTAGATGAAGCTCAAATTGTGCCCACCCCTGAAGCAAGCAGGAGTGAGACCCTACCTGGCATGCCTTGAGGCTTAGCTTTATCTCCACCTGGCTGGTCTGGGTGCCCACCCACATGTAGACCTGTAAGAAGGACACATGGGATATATCTGGTCCCTGCTGTGCTGTCCCTGGACCGAGCAAACAGCCTCATGGATTCAGAGCCAGACTCAGACCCACCTCCCGCCCGTTGTCCAGCAGCATGATGTCATCATCAGCCAGGTCATCCTGGCAGAAATCGGAGCACTTCTCAGACACAGAGAAATAGCCCTTCTCGTTGGAGCACCTGTGAGGACAGCCAGAAGGGGGCCACATCAAAGAGCTGAGTTTGTCTGAACTCAGCCTGTGCAAAAGAAAGGGACATGATGGAGCAGCTTTCAGCCACTTCCTGCCCAGGGATGGACAGAGGTGGGAGAGGGGCTTTGCCTGTCATGAGGAGCTGTGTCCTGGCCAGTTTGGGAGCATTGAGCCCCTAGTGAAGGCCAGCATGGCCCAGGGTACTGCAGGAAGAAGAGGACCATCACAGACTGTGCAGCACCTCCTGGACCCACCTGAAGAGCCGGGAGTGCTTCATGTATTCAGCATCTTCATCATAAGGCTTTTGGCTCCCAATACCCACCCAGAAGAAGTTTTCAGGTTCTTCTCCTTCATTGATCACCTGTGAGAGCAGAGACAGTGCTGAGTGTGGCTGTCCCCTGTCTTGGAGGTTGCTGCCACCCAGGTAAGCTGCTGTTGAGCCCTACTCTGCCCCCCAGCCTGCTCACCTGCTTGCTGTAGGTGTCATCAAACATGTGGTTCATGATGTCCTCGGCCAGCTTGGCCTCGTCGGGGTCAGCAGCCCGGCCTACCCAGGTGTAGACTATGCCTTGGTTGTCTGTGCTTTCAAAGGGCACCTGAGGGAGCACAGAAAGTCAGAGCTGCCCCTGCAGGGAGGGGGAAGCAAGTGGCTGAGCACCCCCTGAGGATGCTCAGCCACCAGCAGTACCTTGAGGATGAAGCAAAACTCTGAGTTGAGCAGACCAGCATCTGTGTTGATCTGGATGCACCTAGAAACGAGGCCCACAAGGCAGTCAGCAAGCGATCGGGCAGCAGTGCCCATGGACACGTACCCCACCAGGAGGCCAGCACCCGTGGGTGCTGTCTGGCCCTGAGCAGCCCCCAGCAGAGCTGACCTGGTGCAGAGAGCTCCACCGTTGGTGCGGATGTGATAGAGGCTGGGCTGGGGCGGGCTGGCCCTGTCCTTCCGCTTGCCCCGGTGGATGACAAACCTCCTCTTGAAGTGCGAGAGGAACTTGGGGTTCTCCTGCTGCTGGGTCATGCGCACGACCTGGACAGGGGTGGTGGCTGTCAGCAGGGCCACGAGAACCACCAAAACACACCCCACTGCCAGGCCCCTCTCTGCTGCTATCCCCTGCCCATAGCCTGGGGAGCAGAGAAGTGAGTCAAAGCTGGAGGACCCTTGTGTCACCCCCCGGGAGCACACAGCAGGGTCACCTCCAGCTTGCCAGGGAAGAGACTCTCAAACTTCTTCTGGAGGCTGAAGGTGAAGGTAAGCCAGCCCATGTTGGAGGCCTCCCGGCCCTGCCAAAAGTAGACGATGCACTGGAAGTCTTCTTCAGGCTGCTTCTCCTCCTCCTCTTCCTCACCTTCCTCTTCCCCTTTGCCCTCACTCTTCTTCTTCTTCTCATCATCCTCCTCATATTCCACTGGCACCCAGTACCTGAGGGCAGAAGCAGGAGGTCACGTGAGGGGTAGGGCAGGTTGGAGAGGGCAGGGTGAAGGGGCAGGGTAAGGGGGGGTCCAGCAGTCCCAGAGGGGACGAGCCAGGTGTCACCTGCAGAGGAAAACATAGCAGTCGTGGGTGTGGAAGTGGCCAAACTCCTCCTCGGGCAGGCGAGCGAATTTCTTGCCCTCCAGCACAAAGCCCTCCATGCCATCCAGATCCTCGTTCCACTCTTCCATCAGCTGCTCTGCCTGTGACCCCATGTGCTCCGTCAGCCAACAGCCAGCCAGCCCCTCCATCAGCCTCCACCCCAGTGCCGCGAGGGGACCCACAGGACAGTCCTCAGCCCTACCTCACTCAGGGGCATGGGGGGCTGGCGGGGCAGGAAGAGCGCCGTGAGGTCAGCCTTCATCTGGTCCTTCTTCTCAGCATCCTTGCGGACCTTGCCAGCGAGGCCACCCTCCTGCAGCACCGTCTCGGCGTTGCGGGTGTAATCCACACGCAGGACATCATCCCAGTTCTTGAACTTGGATTTGAACACCTACGGACGAGAGCAGCTAATGCCCCCGGGGCCACATCACCCTCCCTGGCACCCAGCACCGCATCCACAGGGGCCATGCTTCCACCTCCTTCCCTGGAAGCCCACACTTGTGTGCTACCTTACCTGGCACTCGGTGCCCTCCAGGTTCCTGGTGACCATGGCATGCTTGGGCCGGTGCAGCATGCTGCAGAGCTCCTGGCTCAGCTTCAGTGCCGCCGCCCGCACCAGACGCGGAGACTTCCTCCCTATCCAGATGAAGACGTCGGACCAGCAGTCCAGGATGTACACGCTCTTGGTGTCCAGCAGGCTCTGCAGCTGAGGACACCCCAGGGAAAAGGAGGTCAGACACCCAAGGGCTTTCCCAGCTGGAAAACACCCTGCCTGATCCCAAAAGCCAGCCAGGAGAAGCAAAACATCCCCCACCCAGGCCCTGCTGGCCGAACCTGCCTACCCCAGGGCACAGCTGGAGGCAGAAGGGGGCATGAAACCAGTCTCACTGGTCAGACTGGGAGAACCTCCCCGCCCCATCCTACCAGACGCATCTCTGGCATCAGATCAGCCTTCAGCCTCTTCTTGTGCTCCACTGAGAGCTTGTAGTTGATCTGGGGCAGCTCCAGGTAGCCCAGGCCCAGGCCAACCTGTGGAGGGGACAGCAACATGGGTGAGAGGGCAGCTGCAGGGCACTGGCATGTCTGTGCCCACATGGATGGTATCTCCTCACCTTGTACAGCTTGGGCTTGTGAGGCTGGAAGTCATCAGGGACACAGGGCCGGATCTCCTCGGGCTGCCCCCCCAGCACCTCCCAGAATTCAGGGGTCTCCTGGCCTTGGGTGAGCAGTGTGATCTCTGCCTTGCCTTTCCGCTCATTCTTGTTGATCTTCTCGGCAAAGAGCCTGCAGCAGGAGAGTGTGAGATAGCAGGTGGGCTCCTCACAACCCCCCACATCCCCTTCTCAACCAGCCCTACCTGGCTTTGGTGGTGCTGCTCAGTGTGGCCTGGCTCCCACGCCATACAAAGAGGTTGAGGCCGTGGTCCAGGAGGAAGACAAACCTGACAGATGCAAAGGTGAGAAGGCAGTCAGGGGAGCAGGGTGAGCTGAGCATCCTCCCTACCCTGGTCCTTGTAGGGCTGCCAAGAGGGGTTTGGACCCACATCCTTGTAGGAAGGTGGTGGCACAGCCAATATGCACCCCGAAGTTGTAGTTATGATGTCTTTGGTGGATCTTGCCAGCACCCTGTCCCCTCACACAACCCCTTTGTCCTATGGCTGCTCACCGTGGGTCCAGTGATGTCCCTTTCAGTGCCACTGGTTCCAGCTTGACATTCTTCTTCCCATAGACACGGTACAGCCTGGGCGAAAGGTGGTCACGGTGGGACATGGAGCATCACCTGCCCCATGCATGCCTCATGCATGCCCCTGGCCCCTGGCCCCAACAGTACCTGGTGACATACTGTGTATCCTCAACGGTGAAGAAGCCACTGGCTGTGCCACCCTCAATGTAGGAGATGTCATTGTCAAAAACCTGAGGACAGGGAGGGAGTGAGGGTGGGAAAGGCAGGGCTGGGGGCTATGGGGGGCCAGGGGTTGGCCGCACCTGAAGGAACTCATCACTCTCATCCCCCATCTCCTCCCGGATGCTGCGGCACTCAGCCCCCAGGTAGTTACGGAGGTTGACGGCGTGGATGGCGGAGCAGGCCTTCTTGTCCAGCGTGGCCTCCTGCCCGATCCAGTAGTAGATCTCCCAGTTGAGGGAACCGTTCTCATCCAGGAAAGTCTGGGAAAGAATAGGGTGTGAAATGGCCACAAGCCTGGGCTGGGAACAAGGCAGACCCCCACTCCTCTTTGGGTACCTTCAGCACAATGTAGCAGTCAGCCTCGTAGAACTTGCCGTGGAAAGCCTCATCCACCAGCGTGGGCACGAAGTTCTCGATCTGCCAGACGCAGAGGCCAGGCAGCTGCCCCACGTCCTCACTGAAGAACTCCGAGTAGTCCAGCTGTGGCTTCTCCAGGCCCTGGTCCCAGCGCCGCGTCTTCAGGTCGGGTGCTTTTGCCTCCCCGCTCTCCTGCAGGGGTCAGAACAAATCACCAAGCTGGGGCAGCTGGGTCTTTGCCACCACCCAGGGTGAAACAAGGGCACTGCGGTGCTGGTCAGTGCCCTCTCCCATCCCAGACTCTACCTCTATCTTCTTGTTCTTCTCTTGAGCCACATCTGACATCCCTTTCAGCACCTGCTTGGCCTGGTCATCCTGAGCAGAGTCCTTGCGCCGCCGGAGCCGCATCTTGCGGGCCAGAGGGTCCTTGGTGCCACTTCCTGGGGACAGCAGGACAGGGTGAGAGACAGCTGGGACACCCATACCATGTGTGGGGCACATCTCCTCTCTCAGCCTCTCCCAGGCTGCTCCTGCTCCCCAAGGCAGAGGCTGTCCCCCATGTCCCTGCATGCCCACCTGCGGCAGCAGCCGCGACAGTGGCTGGGGAAGCTCCAGCCAGGCGGAGCTGGTTCTGCAGGGAGAAGTCGATGTTGTACCACTCCGATGTCTGATCCACTGGCTTCGGGGGCATCACCAGGCTGGGGTTCTCACGCACATCCAGGATCTGGCAAGGAGGAGAAGGGAGACCTCACTGCTCTGAAGGATGGGCTCATGAAGACACAGAAGATATGGGATGGGAAAGGAAAGCTCTGGAGTGCTCTGTGCTCCGGTGAGGTGAAGGCACATGGAGAGAGCCTCAGATCTGCCACCTGCCAGGGCTGAACTGTGTGCCAGACTTCACATATGGGCTCCAAAACCCTCTGCCCTCATCTCACCCTACAGCCTTGGGATCCTTAGGTGAAGATGGTGTTAGGCTCTCACCTCCACATCCGTCAGGAAGTGGATGGCCTCTGGCAGCGTCACCAGGCGGTTCTTGTTCAGCACCAGCTTCCTCAGCTTGGAGCACCTGTGGGGCACAGGCATACTGGTGATAGGCCAGGCCAGAGGTATGTCCTTCCGAGACATCACCACACAGTCCCCATGTTCCCTCTTGGGGACATGATGGACCTGGCTGTTGACTGTTCCCTACCTGCACAGACTCTCAGGGATGAGCTCCAGGTTGTTGTTGGCTGCCATGAACTCCTCAAGGTTAACAAGCTTGCCGATGCCCGAGGGGATGCCATCAAAGTCGAGCTTGTTGGAGTTCAGGTACATCTTCTTCAGCTTGGTCAGCTTGCAGATGGCTGACTGGGGAAGGAGGAGACACTGGGGTGAGTACATGCCCAGTAGCATGGAGGTAGGGGCAGGGACAGCAAGAATGGGCAGGGACATACAGGCAAGGAGGTGAGCTGGTTGCGGGACAGGTTGAGGGTCTCCAGCTGGGTCCACTGGTCAATGCAGAGGGACAGCTCCGTGATCTGATTGCTGCTGAGGTTGAGGCGCCGCAGGCTGCCCAGGGTGTAGAGGCACTCAGGAACACGACTGAGCTCGTTGCAGGACAGGTCCACATCTGGGAGAAGACAATGAGGTGAGGCCACCAACCAGACCCACACCAAGGCTCAAAGAACCCTTGGAGAGCCTCATGCACTATGGGGTTGGGTGCCCCGGTCCTACCTGTCAGGTTCACCAGGCCCTCAAGGCTGGTGGGCAGGTTGCTCTGCGTGCGCTGGGTGTTCCTCAGGTGGAGAGTCTGCAAGGCTGTCATCGCTGGTAGCTGCCTGTGGGCCACCAAGAACCACAGGGCAGAGGTCATGTCAGGACTGGAGCAGGTACCTGCCTAGTCCTGGCACTGTGGAATCCAGGCTGGAAAACGGAGCCTTACCGGAGCTGCGCGTGCAGGAGGGGGTTGTTGTTGAGGATGAGGGTCTGAAGGTGGACCAGGCGTCTCAGCTGTGGTGGAAGGCTTTCCAGCTTGTTGTTGCTCAGGTCGAGGTAGAGCAGGTCTGTCAGGTTGATGAAGAGCTGGTTGGGGATGGTCTCGATGCTGCAGAAATATAGGGAACTTCAGGGCTGCCTGGGATCTGCACCAGCCCCAGGTGTTCCCCAAAGAGAGGCATGGAGCAGGACCGGAAATGAAGGAGGATGATAGACAGAAATGGGCAAGAATAAATGGAGATGGTTGCCCTGGCCTGGACCCACCTGTTGTGGCCAAGGTTGAGGACCAGCATGTTCTTGGCATTCTCCAGTTCCCGGGGACATTCTGTGAGCTGGTTGTAGCTCAGGTCCTAGGGCAAACAGGAGAGCAAAGCGGGCATCACCCCCTGCCCCACATCCAGCAACCACCACAGAAACCTGAGGGTTGAGGGGCATTTCTGGGGCATACTGAGCACCACGTAAAAGAGTCTGGCCCCTTCTTTTTGCCCTGCAGCCTTCAGCTCTTGCTGAGCATTGACATCCCCTCTCAGGCTGCTCTTCTCTGGGCTAAACAGTCTCAGGTCTTTCAGCCTTTGTTTCTCACAGAGATATTCCAGGCCTCTGCTGGACTCTCTCCAGTAGTTCCCTGTCTCCTTGAACCGGGGAACCCACAACTGGACTCCAGATAAGGCCTCACTAGGGGAGAGTAGAGGGGGAGAAGAACCTCCCTTGACCTGCTGGCCACGCTCTTATTAATGCACTCTTGCTGCAGAGAAGCCAGTTATGGCCCCGGCATCTGGACAAGCAAGGAGCCCTGATTTACTCCCTTGTGCCTTTCCCCTGGACACTCCTCAGCCCCACCACACCACCTATGGGGCATGAGGGACCACCAAGGCACAAGAATAGGATCCAGGAGTCTGAGCTGGCTTAGAAGAGGCTCTTAACCTACCAGCACTGAGAGGTCATCCAGCTGGAAGATATCATCAGGGACTCCCGAGTTCTTCAGTTGGTTTGCACGAGCCACGATTGCCTTGAAAGGGCAGAGAGAAGCACAACTGCAGCTGCTCTCCAGTGCCTCTGAGCCCACCAGGGTGGCCAGGCCCTGCCTGAGGTGCCCTGGGGACACCAAACCATGATGCAGGTGGGATGTATGAGTGGAACACTTACTCTGAGGCAGGGCAGTCCAGAGAGCTCGCCATGGAGTGTGGTGAGGCTGTTGTGACTCACAGAGAGGTGTTCCTGCAGGGAAGCCCCAGATGAGCCCCAGTAAGCAAAGAGAAGAGCTGGGGTTTTGTGGGGTAGCAGTCAGGCCTCCCACACTGATCTGGGGGCTCCTTGATCCCAGGAGAGTTGTAAGCTTGTGGAGACATTGCGTGAGCTCAGCCCTCAGCCACCCAAGGTTGCTGGAACACTCCCAGGCTCAAACTGGTTGTTTGGTCCCAGAGTGTCCATGCTGCCCCAGCACCACTGGGCCAAAGCTGAGTGAGGCACCCCAGCCCTGCTGCAGGGTTTGGGCTTGCTATGGGCTGCTGCTGAGTTGGCTTGTGGCAGTCCCATACAGCCTTTGAGCAAACAGCCCCTCAGCCTTGGAAATGCTTCTTGGGGTGACCTGGGAGCAGGCAGACATGTTGGGACTGGCAAGGTTGGAGGAGCGCCCAGGGGAAATGTTGTTTTCCTCCGGGCAACACCACCTGGCTGCTACCTGCTCAGGAAAGTGAGGAACTGGCAGACTGTGGGCGAGATGCCAGCTTTTCAGTCTAGCCATGGTTCAGGAGCATCTGGTAGGACTGGTGGGAGCACACCTCCAAGAAGCACAGAGGGTTTCCCTGCTGGCTGCTGCTGAGCAGGGCACACCCGGTGACAAGGCCTTCTGGCAGCGTTTAAAGTGTCCCGTTTGACACTGATTTAACCACATCCAGAACATGCTGCAGGACACCAGCAGAGCAAAGAGCAACCAGACTCCACCACGGACCTAGACGTGCACAAAACTCAAGCTGCCCAAAAAAAACCAAAGCCAGGCATCGGCCAGCTCCTGCTTTTCGTATCTTTTAGCAAAGGAGGAGGAAGAAAAAGCCCCAAAACTTTAACCCTCCCCATAACAAACCTTCACTATTCCCTTCTGTTAAAGGACAGAGGATCTAGGCAAGGGGTTTGGTCTGGTTTTCTAGGAAAACAAGGTGAAAGCGAGTACAAGCCTGTCTCAACTTCACTCATAACAGCTCCTGCGTCCAATTTCAACCACAGGTTGTAGCTCAGCCCTATTATTAGACACCAGAGCATCCACTGATGAGCCATGGGACTGGCAGGCACCAGGCTCTCAGCAGAGGCACAGAAGGCCCTAGTCTGACCCTGCAGCCCCCATGGGAGCTGCTTGAGCTCTAATTCCTGCCCAAAATGTGCCACTCACCAGCTTCTGGAGGGCAGCAAGCTCCTCAGGCAGGTAGCAGAGCCCTGTACGGTTCAGCTTCAGCCAGCGCAGGCTGGTCATTGCCTTCACATGCTCTGGGAAGTAGCCACCCTGCCAGGAGGAAGCGGAGGGTGAGAAAACCACCGTCCCTGCAGGGTGAGCATCTGGGGAACTCAGTCTGACTAGTGCTATGAGGTTGAGAGGTTCGGAAATGCCCAGTCCTATGAGACTGGGACCTGAGGGAGCTGGGAACATCCAGTCTTATGAGAACGGATGCTGGAAGGCTGAGGTGGCCCAGTTCTAGCAGGCTGGGACTCGAGGGGGTCTGAATTTCCCAGTCCTGTGGTATTAGGAGCTGGGGCGGCAGGACTGCTCGGTTCTATGGAGCTAGGATCTGTGGGGCTGGGATCACCGAGTCCTATGGAATTGGGAGCTGGAGGACAGCAATTGCTCAGTCCTATCAGACAGGGAGCTGGGGGCGGGATCGCCCCCGTGCGATCCCACTATGGGAGTGGGAGCTGGCGGAGCAACATCGCCTGGAGCTCCACGGGCTCAGGGATGTCCAGGCCCTACAATACCGATAAGATCGCGGGCCAGGAGCAGGGCCAGAGGGGTGACAACACGTAGTCTCCGGGGCCAGACCGGGCCTGACAGGGCCCTGCGGGATCTGGGCCGGGGACTCCCCCGTCGCTCACGATCTGGAGCCGGGCTGTGCCCCCATCCCTCCGTGCCCCCCGTTTCCCCACTGCCCCTCACCTTGAAGTCGTTGCCGCTGAGGTCGACGCCGCGGACGAAAGGCAGGACGCCGGTGGCCGCCATGACGGTAGAAGCGGCGGAAGGGCGGAGGGACCGGGCGAAGGCAGCGGGGAGAGGGAGCCGGCGGAGCCCCACCCGCTCTGCCCACGCCCCCTCGCCCCCCCGCCACACGCCGGCGGTGACGTCACGCAGGGGGAGGGCGGGCCCGGGATCAGCTTCCGCGCGCGGCTGGGCGGGGCCGCACAGAGCCGGGCTCCCATTGGCTGGGGCCGGGGGGGGACGGTGCGTAGCGCGCCGGCACGCGCGGGTCGCTGGCAGCGCCGGGGGTGCGGGCGGGCAGCGCCGGGGCTCGGTCCCGCTCCCGCTCCCGGTCAGTGCTGTCCGCTCCGACTCTGTCCCGTCCTGCCCTCGGGCGGGTCGGGGCTCGGAGGCAGCCTCGAGCCGTGCCCGCAATTCTGGGCCGCCTACCCTGGGCAACGCTGAGGACTTCGTCCCGGTCCCCTCCCGGGGAGCGTAGGCCGTGGGACTGGCTGCCCCCACACCGCACCCTAGAACCGCCGCTTCCCCCCGGCACAGGCGAGGAGTGGGTGAGCCTTCCTTTCTCCTGTGTCACCCTTCTCCTCTGTGACCCTTGCTCCTCCGCTGCACCCAGGAGCCTTTGCCCCGGAGGTGGAGGGGAGCCTGGGGATGGGTTCCGCAGAAGGACCCGTTCCCCTCCGAAAAAGAACCCCGTTCTACGGGCTCGGCGTCCCCTGGGGACACTCCAACCAGGGTGACACCTTCGCTGCTCCTCTTTCCCCGTTTCTGCAGGGTAACCATGGCCGAGTTCACGCGTCAGCGGGGCAAGCGGCAGGACGACAGCGGGCTCGGCAGTGTCCTCGACCTGCTGCTGGCCAACGCCAGGCTGGTGCTGGGCGTCAGCGGCGCGGCTGTGCTGGCCATCGCCACGCTGGTCGTCAAGAGGGTAAGAGCTTGAAGTATGGGATGAACTGTTCTGGGGAGAGATGCTTTGGTTTCTGGCTACAGCAGAGGAAGATAACACTTCAACCCTGCTGGCTGCTCCCCAGTTGTAGAGCCAACTCCTTGAGTCTGGCAGAAAATGGTGCTGGCACCACGGGCACGCAGCTGCCAGCCCCCAGCCTGTGAGGACACAAACAGCCCTGCACCCCAGTTACCCAGAACAGTACAGCCAGGCATTGGAACAGGCCTGCCCAGGGAGGTAGTGGAGGCACCAAGTTTGGAGGTATTTAAAACAGTTGTAGGCTTGGCATTTGGGGACATGGTTTTAGTGGTCATGGTGGTGTTAGGTTCATGGTTGCACTTCATGATCTTAGATACTTTTTTCCAACCTTCTAAGATTCTGTGTTTGGGATACAGTATCCCACCCAGAAGGGTGCTTAATTCCCATATGGATTGTTAGTGCCATGGTCTAGTTGATTGGACAGGGCTGGGTGCTAGGTTGGACTGGATGCTCCTGGAGGTCTCTTCCAACCTGGTTGATTCTATGATTGTTATCCACTTAAAATCTGCAGGAAGGGAATATGCACCTTTGTGCCCTCCAAAACTGTGTGGAGCATGGGGCTGTGTGTATCAGAGGGGCTGCTCTCCCCACTAATTCGGTGTGACTGTGAGGAAATGGTACAAAGCTAATAACTCATCCAGGTGCGTTTTTCCATCCTATAGCTGATTGACCGAGCCACCAGCCCTCGTGATGATGGTGACCCCAAAGCTGAGCAGAAGACCCTGGAGGAGAGCTGGCAGGACTTGGCCTTGATCAAGGCAACACAAAAACCTCCCAAGAAACAGAGGAGGGAAGACCTCAGTGCACCTCTGCTCTCTCCAGCTCAGCCACCAGTGCCAGGTGAGGCTCACAGTGTCTGTGCCAGGTCTCACTGTGGTCAGGAAGTTCACCTTGATATGCTCTAGGCTGGCTGTGCTGCTGCTCTTGACTCGCTGAGAGCTCCAGGTTATTTTTAGTATCCAGAAAGCTGACCTGGTTGTGCCCTCCCTCCTGGGAGGCTCCGGAGCTGCAGCCCCTTTTTAGGCAATGCCCACAGTAACAGCACCTCCGATAACGTCCTGGGCTGCTACAGCGTGGTGGGGGCTGCCGGGGCTTTGTTTCCTCTGGAGCGGTGTCTGCTCTGCCCATTTTCTGGGTCAGCCCTGCCTAGAGGAAGGTGGGCTTGGGAGCTGCCACAGACAAAGGCTGCCTTGTCCCACAGCTTGTGCAGACGGAGCTTTTCCAAGTGGGAAAGCAGCCCAGATGAGTGCTGGGCAGGTCCTGAGATGCTGGACTGGGATTTGCAGGACTCAAGCAATCAGGCAGGCGTCAGGGCGAGCTGGAGCTGGGAGGGACTCTGACAGAGACCCTGCCTGGCTGCTGATGCTTGGCCTGGTGAACCCAAGTCCAGCTGAGGGGTGAGGCTGGGTGCTGCTGAATTTTGAGGCTAGTCTGGGCTTTGCCTTGGCTGAGAAGTGCTGTGAAGGTCAGAGGATTTGGTAGTGGCCCTCTTATCAAGGTCAGCCTTGCATTCAGAGGAGTGGGCTGTGGGCTGGGCACTCAGCTTGAGCCTCTCCCCAGGGGAAACTGATGTTGCAGGTTCCAGACAATTTGCTCAGAACTTCTCCCTCCACTCTCCCCCATCCCTTTCCCACAGAGCCCAAGGTCTGCTCTGCCCCTCTGGAGACCCCTCGTGTGGAATCCAGCCCTCCACGCTGCCTCACACTGCAGGAGAAGCTCCTCTCCCACTACAGCAGCTGTCTGGCTGTGCCCAAAGTACGAGCCTCCCTCATCCCACAGCTGGCCAGGAGCATCTGCACTCAACTGCAGAACTTCCTGAGGAGCAAGTGCCCGGAGCTGCCCTTTGGTAGCCTCTTCCTCAGTGGCCCCTTGCTCGATGGCCTTGGGGTTCTGTCAGCTGATCACATCCACTTCATGCTGCCAGTGGTCCTTGACACCACACTCTGGAGTCTCATCCCAGGAGAGGACACTGTGGTCAGGAACCCCCAGTACTGGATGATCAAGAGAACTGACTTGGAGTATTTCCCTCGTGGGTCTAGCCCTTGGGACAGGTTCATTGTGGGCCAGTACCTCTCCTCCAACACACTCAATGAGACCCTCCACAAGATGCTAGTGGCCTCTGTCAACTGGCCAGCCATAGGCAGCCTGCTGGGAAGTGTCATCTACCCAGTTGTGGCCTCCCAGGATCTGAAGTTGGAAGTCAGACATGATCAGGTTGAGCTGAGCATCACTCTCTTTCCCATGGTGGAAATGGAGGGCAAGGTTCTTCTGTCTGCTCCTCCTGAAGGACTGGTGGAAAACCTCTGGCTCGAGAGCTTTTACAGGGCAGAGGTGTCGAAGGTGAAGGAGCTGGATGCTGGCGACTCCGGGGCTCGGCAGCTCTGCCTCCGCATCCTGAACGGCGTCTGCAAGAGCCACCCCACCCTGCACAAGCTCAGTGGCAGCCCCTTGACCCATGTCATCCTTCACCTCAGTGCCACCAGTTTGGACTGGGCAGAAGAAAGCCTTGCTGACAGGTACCAGCAGGTGCTTGAAGAGCTGGTGGGTTACCTGGAGAAAGGAGTCCTGCCTTCCTATTTCAACCACAAAATCAACCTCTTCTGTGAGCTGTTGGAAGAGGAAATCGATGAGATGGGTTTCATGCTCTACAGAGCCATATCTGAGCCAGAGTTCCTGCTGAAGGAGAAATGACCAGTGAGCTGGGAGCTCCTGAACATAGGGTGTTCCTCACCCATCTGCTGCTCCTCGTTGTGAGGGTTGTGATGCTTCTAGTTGACTAGTCAGTAAGAGGCAAAGTTCTTGCACTTTATGAGAAAAAAACATTTCATGTCTGAATAAAATGTGCCTGGTCAGAGGTGGGTGCTGGCATGAGGAGCCTTTGGCCAGGAGGCTCTGCCAAACCCAGAGTGAGTGCAGCCCACATCTCAAGCACCTACAGGTGAGTCTCATCCACTGGGAGCAGACTGGAAGCACGTTTGGTCTCTGGTTCCAGGTGTCCCTTGCCTGTTGTCCCAGCTGTCAGGCTCCCCTCATGCTCTGAGATCAGCTGAAGTGGAGCAATTTCTTGCTGCTGCTGCTGTGTCCTGCAGACCCCACAGGCACAGTGTTCTGGGTGCTGGGTGGGTCCTTTCACCAGCACTTAAGTTGATTTTACTGTGCCATGCCCCTCACCTGTCTGTGGGATTTTGCCGATCTGAAATAAGGCCCCAGTAGATGACCTGGATGGTTGTCTGGGCTCTCAAAGATAAAGCCATGGCAATCAGGGCTGTGAGTTTATCCTTGGGAGACTCTTCCAGCTGCTAGAGAGAGTGAACTCAGCCCTACCTCTTCATTCTACCAGTACTGGTTCTGCCCTGAGGAAGGGATGTGCTCCCAGCATGGTACTGGGGCTTTGTGGCTCTTGTCCCACAGCAGTTTGGCTGGAAGATGTCCCTAAAAACCATCTGTGCTGGCAGATAAAGAGCTGCTGACTCCTGGGAGGCTCCTGGTGTTTGTCTCTTGATGGAGGCTGCAGCAGGGCTGTGTCCCCTCCTTGGTGGTTTAGTCTCTGCCAATATCCCTCTGTGGATACTTGCTGCTCTGCAACAAACAACAAGGTCCCCTTCCAGCCTGTCCAGTGACCTTTTCATGCATGTATTGATGCTGTCTTAGGGTCCTGTTCCCCCCAAGCCCTATTGTGTGGAGCAGGGATGATGCTCAGAGGAGAGTCTTGCAAGAACTGAAGTGGTTTGTGCTTTTTATGAAGAAAATATGTTTTCTTTGGGTGTTTTGTTGTTGTTGTTCTCATTTTTTTTTCCTTTGAGTGGCTGCTAGAATACTTTGGCTCTGGCTGTAGTCCCAGGGTGACAGAATGTGTTCTTTTATTTAATGGGAAGGGCTGGCTTTGCACACTGGTGTGGAGATGGGGGAAAAGAAATCCTGTGGACTTCAATGTGAGCAGCTGTTGTGGTTTAGTTTTCTTTACAGCTCTCATCTTGTGTATGGGAGGATTAAAACCCTCATGCTTTTCTTGCCAGCCTGAAGATGACTTAGTTTGTTCCTCCAAACCACCCCCTAGGTGTTAGCGATGAGAATAAACCTTCCCTGTGTATCCTGGGTTTTGTGTCAGCTCTGTTTTGTTTCCTTGCACATAGTAAGGGCTGAAGCCATCCTTTAGCTGTCTTGGCCTGAACCACCCAGGGCTGCCCAATGTCCCCCCACCCTGTGAGGGGAACTTGATGGTGGTTAGACCCTGTCCTGCCAATGCCTTTCTTTTCCAGAGCCTTGCTGCAGTACATGAACTGTCTGGATGCTGAATTTTGTCCCATTTCCTCAGTAGCTCCAACTACGGAATGCTGGCCAGCGTTAGACCAGGAAAGCTGGTCCTGGCTGAAGCCATCAGCAGCACTTCAGCTTCTGCTTGGGTACTACAGAAATGCCTTTTGCTGCTGGTGCCATTCAAAGGCTGCTGCCCAGGCTTCTGCCAGATCAGTGGCTGCATTGCAAAGCCTTGTAACCCTGTTATTTTAGTCAACAGCTCTGTATTTTTAGGCAACAGCTGTTAATTGTGGGTGTGAGGGGTACAGGAAAGTGAAACTTGAATTCTCCTGACCACATTCCATGGATTTAGGCCCAGGAAGGATGGCTGCAGGAGAGTTAAAGGCTCTTTCCTTTCTTGTGCAGACCTTAACATGAACCTGTGTTGCTGTGGTCTTCCCTGCTTTGAGCGAAACAAAGTGCTTCAGCCTCCTGGCTGCCTTCTTTCACATCTGTACTGACCCTGGGGAACTGCTCTGTATCCAGGAGCAAGGTCTTGAGCAGTATCAGAGGCCCTGGGGCAAAAATAATGCTGTCCTCTGGCACAAGAAGACACAGGAACCTTGTGGAGCTGCTTTCTTTGATGTAGAAAGGAAGCCCCAGCAGCGAGGGAGGAGGCAGCCTGGCTTCTTAGGGAGCTCAGTGTAAACTAAGTTCAGGAAAACAGACCCTCCCTTCAGTTCAGCCAGCTGTCTGTCCTTCCCTAGGCAGCAATGCTACAGCAAGCCCAGCTGGTCAGATGAAACCTCCTTCCCATTCCCTCTGCAGCTCACTCCTAAATAACTGTGGTGAGTTTCTGCCAAGAAAGCTTCCAGTATTGTTCCAAGGAGTGGGAAGAGCAAGATTTGGGTGGGTGCTTTTAGAGTAATGGTTTAACTGTTTTAAGTCAGAAGAAGGCAGAGTTAAGTTTTTACCATATCAAATTTAAAAATTAAATAATCTTTTAATATGAAACTTAATTAGCTAAACAAAAGTAACTTCCATTCGCTAGCAGCATCACAGAGGCTGAAGGTTTGAGGAAGAACTTGGTTAGAAATCCAGGAACGGTCTAAGGCTTTTCCCAAGCTCTACAGCTGAGCTTCCTTTAGAGGCAAGCATCAGCTGTGGCTTCTCCACACCCAGCCCTCCTCTGCTGGTAGGGACAGCCAAGGTGAGGGGTGTGGCACTGTGACCAAAACAATCCCAAACAAAACAAAAAGGGGAATGTTGCTTGCTTGGAAAGGAACTCGAGATTCCACACTGTAGAAAGACAGGAATTGGGAAGGGCCAAGCAGCCCTCACAGCTATGATCAGGCTCTTCCTCATGGAGAAAGACTATTGTGTGACCACCAGCAGTTGCCAGAGGAGTAGATTCAGTGTTTTCTTCTCTGCAGTCTCCAACTGCCTCCTTGAAATGGTTAGGTTAATCCAATCTGCTGAGCGGAAGAGCAGCTGACCACAAGGCCTGACAGCACCTTTCAAAGCTGGTGGAATCCTCACTGCCCAGGCAACTAATGTGTGTCAGGATGGCATCGTATGGCAGGAGCAGGCTGTGCCAGCCCTTCCAGGAAGCATTCAACAGCCTTCTTTGCAGACTGCACGTCCTTTCAGCAGTAGGTCTCCCTGTAGCAGCTCCCAACCCTAACCCTTTCAGGTTCTTGAGATGCCCAGCTAGGCTCAGTGGTTCTGAGGGCAGGTTTTCCTTGTGTGGCCAGGCTGGTGGCAGATGCCACAGGTTCGTGGTTTCTTGGCAGTGGCTCCTGAGGAGAAACTGTCTGACCTCTTGGCTTTACTTCCCAATCCTCTTGAATATCCACTGGTGTCAGAGTTCACAGAGACATCTCCAGAAGGCCCTAGAGAGAAACAAGTCGCATTTAAATACCTCTTGAAGTGTAAGGAGGTGGGAAACAGAAGCTCAAAATGGCAGACTGAGGATTTTATATCCCAGCCCCTCAGATTATTCCTGAAACTACCCTGGCTTCATGTTTGTCTCAACAGTTTAGTGTTGCCCATGTGTCTGCTTCATTGCAGGCTCTGGTCTACAGCTGAAGCAGAAACAAAAGATGCCAGAGGAGAACTTGGGCGCCAGTGTCAAAGACCACGTCTCCACCTCTGTACTTTATTGTCCCTTTGTGCCACTTTCTGTTGCATGCCTCTTTGGTGATTATTTTTATTTATGGGTACTTGTTTTCAGCATCATTCCAGAGCAGCCACACTCAGTCTCTCAGCTCTGATCAAAGCTTCAGCCAGCCTTGGCCTTTCACTGCATTCCTAAATTAGGGCAGAGGAGCAGCAGAGTTTTCCTGGTGTGACAGCATGGGGCTTAGATCTCCAAAAGTGGTGCCACTGCTTCACGAAGCTGAGCACCATCATTTGGGAGGACATATTCCCAAACAGGCTGTTGGACAACCCTGACCTTCATATCAAAGGAGTCATGGACAGACACCCAAGCTTACTGCAGGCAGAAGCCAAGCATCCTGCACAGAGCCCAGATGTGTGCTATGAGGACGCATCCTGCCAGCACTCGGGAAGGTAAGCCAGACCCAGTTATTACAAGAGACATTTGAGGTGCTAGAATGCTGCTGACAGATGTTCTAGAGACAAACCTAAAGTCTGTTAAATGTATCAGTTGCACCAGGGAAAGTTTAGCTTGGACATGAGGAAGAATTTCTTCCTCAGTAAGGTTGTCAAGGCCTGGAAGAGGCTGCTGAAGGCAGTGGTGGAGTCCCCATTCCCACAGGGATTGAAGATTTGGGGCTGTGGTGCTGAGGGATGTGGTTTAGTGGTGACCTGTCCCTGCTGGTTTAATAGTTAGACTCAATGATCTCTCCCAACCCAAACAATTCTGTGGTTTTGTAAGAGCTGTCATATCTTGATGGCATTATGTGTGTGAGAATCAAGCCCAGCCTCCAACCCTCATGTCTCACCCCAAGGCCAGCCTTACCTGGTGCCACATTTTCATCTGCCCACTGGAAGAAGCCACACTGCTGCTCTCGGGGCTTGGAGCAGGTGTGGAACTGCCGCCCTTTGTTGGGCCCATCCTTCTGGACCGTGCGTGTGACAGCTGGCTGGTCGCAGTTGCAGACCGTGCTGCTTCCTGATGCAGAGCTGCCACTCCCAAAGGGCTCTGGGCCTCTCCCTCCTCCTGGATGCCGAAATCCTGCTGGGCCCCTTCCTGCAAGGGGCTGAGGCTGTGCAGAGCCCCGTGGAGCTGTGTTGTTCCTGTCTTCTGACTGCTGATCAGCCCAGAGAAAGAAGTTGCAGGTGCTGGCACTGCACTTGTAGAACTGTCTGCCCTGGTTGGGGCCTTCCTTGCGCACGGTCAGAAGCAGGGCTTCGTTCCCACAGTTGCACACCACTGCGTTGTTCCCATTGTCTGCAGCAGCTGCAGGAGCAGGCCTGGGTGGCCTCCTTGAGCTCGTGGGGAGCAGACGTCCTGCTGCCTGGTTTGTGGTCCCCCTCGCATGCCTGTTTTCACCACTAGCTCTGTTAAGGGAGTTGCTGACCTGCAGGTGATTAGCTTGCTGGCTGGCCAGCGTCGTGGTTTGGGCTGGCCTGTGTGAATACTTCAGGTCCAAGAGCTCCTTTAGCATCTCATCGCAGCCTCCGATGCAGCCAACTAACTCCAGGGGCATCATGGGGGGAACACTGCCTCTCTTGAATTTAAACTTCAGCCTAAAGGCAAAGGAGGAATGCAAGTGTCCCAGTTCAAAGTGCTGTCCATAGTTTTGTGGAATTACAACTCAGCACCCTCTCCTGGATAAAAGAAATCTCTCCACTCTGTCGACTGGTCTTTTGCCCACCCAGATTTGGGACAACAATGTAACTCGTCATCAGCAGGTCTCAAATTGGACTTGTAAATTCTGCTGTGCTTACTCTGCTTTCCCTAACCCCTCTTTCTATCCTCAAGCTTTGCTCCAGCCTTCCAAGATTGGAATGGAAAATGGTTGCTCAGCCTACTCAAGAAAGTCTCTGGCCCTGATGGCTACCATACAATGTCTGAGGCGTTGTTTCCCCAGGGGACAACTGGTCTGACCTACCTGTGAACTGGATGTGGTTTGCATACAGCACAGATGCTCTCATCCCTGGCCACGTCCAGCACGAAATCAGGAAACCAGACTGCAGATTTGCAAGCTGGATAGCCTGTGCAGCTGAGATAGAACCTGCCAGGGGACAAAGCACCAAGTGAGGAAAACTCAAGACAGTCACTGGCCTGTGCTCCTGTTTTCTCAGCCACCAGAAGTTGTCCAAACAACATTTTTTTAAGGGTAAATAGGTACTTTGAGAGAGGTCTGGCTGAGTCACAGAATCCCAGTATGGTAAGGATTAAAAGTGACCTCTGGTGATCATTTAGTCCAACCCTCCTGCCTAGAAAATCACAAATCAGCACAGAAGGCTACTTTCTGCAACAGAGAAGATCACCCACCCGCCACTCTTCTTGGTCTTCAGGACCATGTCATTGTTGCACTGTGGACACTTCCGAACAGCAGCAGGTGTTGCTGGGTAGACCTCCTCTTGTTCTACAATTTCTGCAGCTTCTCCAAAATACTGAGCCAAGGCCTGGTCCAGCCTATAAAGAAACGAGCAGAGCATCCTGTGTGTCTCCTCCGCAGTGAACTGGCACCTTCTGCTCTCTACGCAGCCCTTCTGAACCTCTTCACAAACATGTTGATTCAGCACCACGCCTCTGGAACAGGCTAGGTGTGGGTACAACATGAAAGAGGTCAGTGTATGTTGCACCTCCTTCAGCCAGCTCTGAATTTAATGTTAAGGGTTTAAATCAGGATGATCACTTAATTGGTACCAACTGATGACAGCGTGCCAGGCTGTGAGTCATCCCTCCCCATGCAAATGCCCACACGCTGGGCAGAGCTCCAAGGAAAGTGTGGCAGGATCCCACTCCAGGCTGAGCCCCAGAGGAGAAGCCAGCACATCCCAAAAGAGCAAAGCAAACAGAAGAAGGCAAAGACAGGACTCACTTGTTAGCTCTGGCCACAGCTTCGATGAAGACTTGCTTGTACTTTTGAACCTGCTGTTGCAACACTACAGATTTGTCTTTTTTCCCCTCACATATCAGCTTCAGATCAGCCTCCAGCTCAGCTCGAAGGTCAGGCTTGGACATCTCGTAGCCCATGGAATCATAACCTGATAAACACACTGCATGGTCAGCAGAAGGAAAGAGAAGGTAAGGAACCTACGACCTGATGGACACTGCCCTTACCTTCCACCAGCCCCATGCCCAGGTGGCCTGGCAGGAAGCGCTGATCCGCTGTGAGGCCAACGTACATCCGTGTCTTAATGGTCTCAATGTGCTCAGCGTGAGTGGCATCCGTCCCTGAAAGCAGAAAGGCTGTCTGGGAGGCCAAAAAGTGACTTAACTGTGCCCCTGCAGAGTGCAAGGGGTTAAAGGGACAAGGACACAACAACTTGGGAACAGCATTGCCTTCATATCCCACTGGCACTGAGGCAAACAAAGTGCTGGCAAGCACACCCTGGACCCTACATCACTCATCTGCCTAGGGCTGGAGGCACTCTGCAGACTCCTTAGGATCTTTAGACTTTGCCCACAGTCTCTACTGTCTCTTTGCTCTGTGACTTTTTTTCATCTGAAGTGACACTTAGGGAAGTCCCTGCTCTGAGGGAGGGACAGAACTGGCGTTAGATAAGTTGAGTAGAAGCTTCTGAACAAAGCTCTCCCAAGAGCAAAAGGCCACGCTGCCAATACTGACCAATGCCATGTTTCTCCATGAGAGCAATGAGATCCGCTTCCGTGAGGAGCAATGGAGGGCTGGTTTCCCCATCCACCATCTCCACTGTAGTGGGCTGAAAGCGAGACCCTTTCTGATACACTGGGATAACCTGAAGGGAAGGAGAATCTCTTTGAAACTCCATTTGCTGAAGACAAAATGTCAGGCCAACAGCAGGCCAGTGCAGTAAGAGAAGAGCACCCTGTTCTGGAGGAGATGCCAGCTTCAGGGTCCTCAGGGCTAACCAGTAATGAGCCAGCAGAACAGCAGCTGCAGCTGAAGTGCAACCCCACAGCCCTTATGGTCTCTGCTGCGATGCTAAGAGGGGAAGAATCTATCCAAAGCTGGCACAATAAAGCTGCTCAGGTTTCAGCAGATACGGCTCTGAGAGAACCAGCAGTGGGTCAGAAACTGCCAAAGGACATTGCGTAGAGGGGTCTGAAGTTGGCAGTGGAGCATAACTTTAAACTCCAGGTACTTTAGCCTCTCCCATCTATGTTATTCCAGAGCCTTACCTTGTCACTCCACTTTTCATAGGGATAGACCTCCAGATAATTTCGAGCCAGGATCATTAGTCCTTGAGCAATGAATCGTTCATTGGCAATGTCAATCTCCACAGTTGTCTCCTGTCCCTTGGCATCATCAGAGCAGCAAGCCAAAAAATGGCGCACGATGAACTCATACAGCCTCTGCTCGTTGCCCTAAAACCAGAGAAAGAGGGTCAGGGTCCTCCCGTGTCCATGACATGTCAGTCAGGTGAGGATACAGTGCTAATGACCATTTTCATGTTTGGATCTTTAATTATCAAGCAGTACAAATCATCCTTTGCTCCTGGGACACACACCTGCAGGTTAGCGGTGTACTTTGTGGGGTGAATGGGAGGGTGAGCCTGATCTGACTTGGCTCCACTCCTAGGAGTTGGCCCACCCTGATCCAGAATCCTCTGTGCAAATGCTCCCCAGTTCGGGTCCTGTGTTTGCTGTTGTACTAAGGCAGAGAGGTTCAGCTCCTTGGGGAAAATGTTGGTCTCAGTTCGAGGGTAGCTGATGAACCTGAAGGAGAAAGAGCATTTTAAGAAGCACTCCAAGATGCTTTCCATTTGGGGCTAAAAAACATTTACTTCTGAAAGAATTAAGTTTACCAAGCACAAGTCTTAGAATCATAAAATAGTTTAGGTTGGAAGAGCTCTTTAAGATCACTGAGTCCAACTGTTAACCCAGCACAGACAAGTCACGACCAAACCATGTTCCTCAGAACCACATCTACACAGTTTTGAACCCTTTCTCCAGGGATGAAACTGCACCACTGCCCTAGGCAACCTATTCCAGGGCTTGACAACCCTTTTGGGGAAGAAATTGTTCCTCATGTTGGACAAGAGGAACTTCCCTTGTTGCAACTTAAGGCCATTGCTTATCACCTGGGAGAAGAGACTGGACCCCACCTGGCTCCAACCTTCTTTCAGGGAGTTGCAGAGAGAGGGTGTTGCCTGAGCCTCCTTTTCTCCAGGCTGAACAACCCCAGTTCCCTCAGCCACTCCTTAATATCTTGTGCTCCAGTCTTGCTTTCTTACCCCTGGGTATAAAGTTTTTCTGCTATTCTCATGGTTTCCTTTGCATTTATTTTCAGTTTGCGGGAAGCCAACTTCTCAAGTTCCTGTGTTGGGAGAAGCCAGAAAGAAGAATAATTCAGAGTGGTGAGTAGAACATCTGTTCAAAGTTTCTTCCAGAGAATTGCTTTCAGCACAAACGTACCACAGTGTCCAGGGGCAGGGGTCTCCACTTGCTCTTTGGCTTGCTGGCAACTTCAACAACAGTGGCTACTGGATCCTAGACACAGAGTATGCAAAATGCACAATCTCCTCTAAGAGTTTGTGCAAACTGTTGTGTAACATCTTGAGTGAGACAGAAGCAGGCAATGTTTGGCTGCTCCTATTTCCAAGCTCTCCTACCTCCATACACATCTGGTAGAGGACCAGGCACGCTGTGTGATTGAAGAGTCGGTTCCTTTTCCAGTTGAAGACCACGCTGCAATCTTCCTGATCATGAGTCACTGTGAACAACAGATCTCAGTGATGCAGGAGTGACACCAAGGAAACAAGCAGAGATAATGGAGCCAGGCTACTGGGAAACCTTTCAGTTCTGCTTAGTGCTCTTGGCATAGGAAGAGGAATCCACCTCTGCAGCATCATTTGATTGTTGCTCTGATGTTTTTACTTTCTGTGCACATCACAGAGAAGAGCAACAAAGCTGGTGAGGGGCCTGGAACACAAACCCTATGAGGAGAGGCTGAGGGAGCTGGGGCTGTTTAGCCTGGAGGAGGCTCAGGGGTGATCTTATTACTGTCTACAACTACCTGAAGGGACATTGTAGCCAGGTGGGGGGTGGCCTCTTCTGCCAGGCAACTAGCAATAGAACAAAGGGACACAGTCTCAAGTTGTGCCAGGGTAGGTATAGGCTGGATGTTAGGAGGAAGTTCTTAACAGAGAGAGTGATTTGCCACTGGAATGGGCTGCCCAGGGAGGTGGTGGAGGCACCATCCCTGGAGGTCTTCAAGAAAAGCCTGGATGAGGCACTTAGTGCCATGGTCTAGTTGACTGGATAGGGCTGGGTGATAGGTTGGACTGGAGGATCTTGGAGGTCTCTTCCAACCTGATTGATTCTATGATCAAGCCCTTTAAGGTAGAGCCCAGGACTTGTTCTCCCTAAGCATACCTTTGATTTTATAGAAGGCTTCAGGAACGAAGGCCTGGATGGCTTTGAAGCGTTCAACCACAAAGCCCAGGGTTGGGAACTGGCAGCTGCCATAGCTGATCAGCTGATCTGCTAAAATATCAGGGAAGATCTTCCGGAGCCTCAGTGTTTGGAATCTGGTGAAGGCAGCACCTGGGAAAATAAAACGAATACTAGATCTGAATACAACAGCATTGGAGGAGAACCACAATGCTTCAGATGGTTCTTTCTAATACTTTTGAGTATTAATTTTACTCTAATACTCGGTTACAGAAGCTTGCCAGTGCTGCACCAGCTGTCAACCTAATATTTACATCAAAGAGCATGTTTGAGAGAAGCATGAGATGTGACTAGTTGTGCCTGATCTAAAAAAATCCCTTTATGACCATTTCTGCCTTGTGTTTGGGATACTGATGATTTCTAAACGTCCCTTGCTGGGCTTTAGCAATGTGCATTCAATGTGGTTAGATGAGAAGCAAGAAGAGGGTGACGGATGGTTACCATGTTTGTTCAGCAGTCTAAGGCAGTTCAAGTACCTAAAGACCATAAGCTACACTCTAAGAACAATCCCCTGTCTACTTGCCACACTCTTCCTCACTCCCTCTCAGCAAAGGTGGGTGCAGCAGCTCAGGCCAGGCAGCCTGCCCTCACCTCCTGTGCATGCTCACGTACCTATTCGGAGGTCCAGCTCCTGCCTGACATCAACGGCGTCGCTGGTTTTCTGATCAGGTTGGGTGAGGGTCTCACAGGCTGTTCTGACAGCATGAAGTGTGATCTCTGAGAAACGGGCTCGAAAAACCTGCAGGTTTGGCTTCACTATCAGACAGGAAGAAAGAAATCAGTGAGCGACTCAAATGTCAAAGGAAAGGAGCAGCTAAAAAAAGAGTTGTCTTTCAAAGGTTGTGCTGCCAACTTTATCTACAGCTGCCCAATAGCTGAATATATTTATGGCCTAACAGAGCCACAGCAGAGCAGAGATGTGCACCTGTTGCAGGAGGGACAGAGGAGGCCACAGCAATGATGGGAGGGCTGGAAGGCCTCTGCTGTCTGGACAGGCTAAGAGACTTGGGGTTGTTCAGTCTGGAGAAGAGAAGGCTTCTGGTGGCCTTTCAGTGCTTAAAAGTACTGAGGACAGATTTTCGAGCAGGGCCTGTTATTGACAGGACAAGGAAGGACGGTTTGAAGCTAAATGAGGTAGATTCAGACTAGAGAGAAAACTTTTTTTACATTGAGGGTGGTTGGACAGTGGCCAAGGTTACCCAGAGAGGTGGCAGGTGCCCCATCACTGGTCAGGTTGGTTGGGGCTCTGAGCAACCTGCTCTAATTGCAGATGTTCCTGCTGACTGCAGCAGGGTTGGACTAGGTGACCTTTAAAGATCTCTTCCAACCCAAACCAGCCTGTGATTCTATGATCTGATCTATCAGATCTACAGTCAAGGCACAGTAAGACAGGGAATTGGCCTGTCATGAGATCTCCAAGCAGCAAGAGCTGCTAAATCAGCACTGTAATGGAGCTCAGACCGATGCTCTACACACCAGCTTTGCAAACGTGGATTATCTCGAAGCCAATGTTCTCTCCCTCTCGATCACAATCAGTCCAGATCACCAGAGCTTGACACTGCTGCACTTCTCGTTCAAGGGTTCTCTGAGAGGAGAAAACACCACAGAGTGAATACACACCAGGCCACGGGCTTTGTCGTTTTAATTTGGGAATGACTCACAAACTGAACACGAAATGCAAGGAGTATCCATAGAGATCGATTGTTGCAATAGCCTTTTGTAATCGTCTCTCACAAGCTTAGGCAGCTTTCCACAGAATTGAGTCATTTATTTACCTCAAGCTCTGTTAAAAAACATGGCCTGGATGGGATAGCACCAGTTTTGTTTGTTGAAGATGTTGTTTTGTGTACAACTTAGACACAATAATCAACTCCACCAAGCTGCAAAAAAAATCCCCAAACCATTTCTGCTCTCTGCAAAAAAAAACAGTTGTTCCTTTGCTGCACTGATTCTACACAAGCAGGAGACTTTTCATATCATAAATCATCAGCATCTATGCTCCTTGGAGGGATCTGCTCAACTCCAGAGCTTAGAAGTTCATTATAAAGGTATGATGCTCCTTCTGTCTGAGATAGCATTTGTAGAGCTAACCTCTCAATTCAGAGCTTCAGGAAGGTTCCTGAAAACAACTTACCTTGATGTCCACGTAGTTTTCAGGGCAATACTTCTCAATTTCGGCATCAAAAAGAGCTAGAGGGTTGCAGCTGTGCCTGGTGAACAAAGGATGAACAGTAGAAGGAAAACTAAAATGTGCTGAGAGACTAAATGGTGCTGTATTGCTGTGCTCTTCAACTACTGGAACTAGGAATACATTCTGCTATGGGCCTTGTCATAAATAATTTGGAGTTTGCAAGTAATTTACACTTCAAAGCAAACAGAGAATACTGCAGATCTGGAAGGCAGCCCTAAAATAAGCAAATTCTCTTGTTTCAAGCCCAGAGGACAAAGGGGAGGGAAGCTTGAGAAAGCACCTCACTGCCCAGGACAAAGAACACAAAAACATCCATCGAGTGTTGGAATCAGTTTAATTCCTTGGGTCTGCCTTAACATATTTTAACCAGTGTTGTGACTTAGGGCTACTTGAGCACTCTGAAGAGTAATCTGAAGCAATATTTTAACTATTTGTGCTAGTTTGAAGCTAGCTAGAATGTTTTGATGAGAAGAACTAGATTACAGGCTGTGAAAGGGAAACAGTGATGATGTCTACTTCACTCATAGGCTTGCTGAGAGGTATAAGAACAAGAATCCAAACATAGATAAGGCACTTCTTCTTGGGGCACTGCCTGAGCTGCACTTCTCTCTAGCCTCTCTGCTGTCTCTCTGATTAATCCACTTTGCTTCCTAATCCCCTGGCCGAACCTCCATTCTTCCCTGGGACTGAGGTAAGGTTGGGAGGGGTGGGAGAAGGTAGAAGGGTGGTTGGGAGCCCCTGCTGGGGACTCAGGTTTCTGGGAGGGGTGTTGTGTTTCTGTCTTACCTTACACCTTGTATATTTATGTATATACTGTAAATATCTGCTTGTATATTGAGCTAAGCTGTTAATATAAGCTTCATTCAAATTTCCAGAGCTGGCTGAGTCTAGTCTGGGTGATTTCCAAAGTGTGAGGGGGTGGGAACACCCAAACCACGACACTATTTAACATTTGATACTCATCACCCTGCTCTGCAGGGTGTCAGCCTTTCTGCTGAAAGCAGAACACAACACCCCACTCCTTGCAAGGGGAGACCAAATACTGACCATTTGCGAAAGGGCATCTTGAAATCATGAGCCAGTAAGTGTCCTGACACGGATGTCATCACCATTGTAACGCTCTGCAAGAGACACAGCAAGGTAATTAGCACCCTATAAACCACCCACAGCCCAAAGATCTTGATGCAGTTCTCACTTTACACAACCAGCAACACCTCTCTGCTGCTGATAGATCATAACAAGCTCTTCTCTCCATAGACAGCTAAAGAGGTTGGTTTTTTTTTTTAAGGATTTCTAAATCGCATCTCTTTGGCTGATACAGACCCAGAAAGTTGACTTAAAGCAACAAAACAACTCAGTGGTTGAGCCAAAAAAAGAACATCTGACTTTTCCTCATCTTTAGCCAAAATGTCCCTGTCACTAGATGTGTGTTTCATAACTTCTGGCAAATGACTCTTAATAATCAAATACTTTTGGCCTTCCCCAATACAAAAGTAGAATGAAAGAGAGCTCTACCTGGCCAAACATCTGGTAGTCGTATTCATAGATCTTGTTGAACTTGGAAAACCCTTCTCGCTAGAAGGAAAAGGGAAGTTGATGAGTTAATGGCTCCTAACAGAAAACAAATGTTTGGCTCCACTTTACAGACACCACTAGAGCAGGGCACAGGGGAGCATGAGGTGAAAACAGCAGCAGGGTGAATGGGAGTTGACTGTGTTGTGCAATGGAGACATCAAAATGTTGCTTTCCAAGGTAAAACTGCTTTAAACTTGGTGCTATGGTTATGGTCATGGTTATCTCCCCACAGACAGTGATGACAAACGGTGGGAAACACATTTGTTGAATGGGGAGGGTCAGTTCTATGCCTGTCAAACTGTTCTACAGCACATGACAATCAGTGTGCCAACTCTGGGTCCACAAGACCACCCTCCACCTAGCTGAGATTTGTGGAAGTTTCTAGATTAGTGCTGCTTTTTGCAGAGATGCAGGGTAGTATTTTCCTTGACTGTCAGTGCTCAGGCTCCCAGTAAGACACTTCATTCCAATGGAATTCTGCTCTAGAGGCATCTTCTATCTCCTTAGCTTGAAAAGTGATTATGCAAACTGTCACGCATCAAAGCAGCAGAAAGGAGATATTTGAACCCTCTTCTCCAAATCACAGACCACCTTTGCTTTGTTATGTAAACACTAATAAACTCCTGAACTTTTTGACTCTGCAGAAGAGGTGCTTTCTGACAGGGAAATATGCAGCAACAGATGGTTTCAGTTCCTGAAGCCGTTTGCATATGCTGTGAAGCAAGGAGTGACACAAGCAGCACTCACTGTGGAGGTCAGTACCCAGAGAAGACAGCTCAGGGAGAGGGAGTGCAGCTGGCAGGCTGAATTCCAAGTCTCAAGGAAAAAGCACCCAGCTCCCAAACACATTTCAGCAAGTAGTGTTCGCCCACAAAACAAAGCTGTTCTCATACCCTCATGTGGTCAAAAATGGTCAGAGCAAACACGGAGCAAGATCTGCATATGTTAATATGAACTGCCCATGCTAGGCTCTGCTGATCATGCCGGAGCTACCACGCAAGCCACGGGCTACGCTCAAGACCAGAACTGTGCTGTACAGTGAGCCTGGTGAGCTGATGCTCTGCAGATACCTGTACCACTGAGAGGCAGTGGTAAGGAGGTGTGGTATATCCCTACCCGTCGCATCCTGCTGTTGGAGAGCAGTTCTGCAATCCCTCGGGCAGCATCATTCTTCTCAGCCACGCACAGGACCTTCCGGATCCTCTGCCACGCCACGTCCTCTGCAGCCCGGGAGAAGAATCGCCAGGGCTGTGGCAGCATCCTGACCCCACAGCTGGCCAAGAGCCTCGCTTGAAAGTTCATTGCAAGAACCAGCGACAGCTGCCGCGGGGCCCAGGCATTCTGCTGTGCCCTCGCCCTGGGTCCTGGCAATGATAGAGAGCGATGAGTGAATATCCCCTGCCCGGCTATGGCCAAGCTTTAACCACAGACCCCGGGAGAGCCGAGGGTAACCTCTGCCGGGATGCTCTGCCACCCCCCCCGAGCGGCACGCAGACGGAGCAGCCTTCCACCCCGCACGGGATCCTGCCCGCTCCCCGGCCCCCTCTGCCCTGTCAAGGCCTCCCCTCAAGCGCTGGAGCTGCCTGCCCGCCGCAGCGGGGGCAGAGCAGGCTCCCGCTCCCCCCCGGCCTCCCTCCCCCGGGGCAGGGCCTGTCCCCACCTGGCCGTGCTCTCCTCACCAAGGACAGCGCCTCCGCGCTCCGATTCCCCCCCCGGGCGGGCTCTCCGGACCGGGGCCGCCCTCTCCCGTCCCGGTTCGCCCCCGGCCGGGGTCTCCGCAGCCCACGGCCCCCAGCCCCGCGCGGGCTGTGTCGCAAACAGCGGCGGGACTTGCCGCGCTTCCCCTCCCCCTTACGTCCTGCCGTAAAGCGCCGCTGTGGCGGGAAAGGCAACTACAGCTCCCAGAGCGCCCCGCGGCGCCCCTCAGCAGCTCGCCGCCGCCGCGTCCCGGTTTCCTGTTTCCTCCGGTGCCCGAGTCCGCAGTAGATTAAACAGCGCCAAGGACCGGTGAGGGCTAAGAAAGAAGCCCAAGGCGTGAGGTGCGGCGAGGGGCGGCAGCGGCGCTTCCAGCGGCAGGGTGAGAGGTCGGGCGTCATGTGACGCCAAGATGGCTGCTGGGCCGCGGCGGCCGTGAGGGGAGCGGCGGCGGAGCGGGGTCCGGTGGGGCAGCGGCGCCGGCGGCCCCAGCTCATAGCGGAGGAGTGAGGCCGTGAGAGAAGGGGTCGCGGCGGAGGCCGGAGCTGTGGCGGGGCTTCCCGAAAGGCTCGGCGGCGGTGAAGGCGGGGGGGGACCGGGAGGGGCCTTGGTGCTCCATGTCGGTCCCCTCCTGCGGGAAATATGATCAGCGCCCCTGACGTGGTGGCCTTCACCAGAGAGGAGGAGCTGGAGGATGAGCTGTACAGCGAGCCGCCCCTACCTGAGGAGTACTCGGTGCCGCTCTTCCCCTTCGCCAGCCACGGGGCTAACCCCTGGGCCAAGGTCGCCAACTCCAAGTTCACCCGGGACTTCATCCTCATCTCTGAGTTCTCGGAGCAAGTAGGGCCTCAGCCCCTCCTGACCATCCCCGATGACGCCAAAGTGTCAGGCACTTTTGATCTTAATTATTTCTCTCTTCGGATCATGTCTGTGGATTACCAGGCTTCCTTCGTGGGGCACCCTCCTGGCTCTGCTTACCCGAAGCTGAACTTTGTGGAGGATTCCAAAGTGGTACTGGGGGATTCAAAGGAAGGGGCTTTTGCCTATGTCCACCACTTGACTCTGTACGACCTCGAAGCCAGGGGGTTTGTGAGGCCCTTCTGTATGGCCTACATTTCTGCTGATGAGCACAAAATCATGCAGCAGTTTCAAGAACTCTCCACAGAGTTCTCCAAAGCCTCCGAATGCCTAAAGACAGGGAACCGGAAAGCTTTTGCGAGTGAACTGGAAAAGAAACTGAAAGACCTTGACTACACCAGGACTGTCCTGCACAATGAAACCGAGATACAGAAGAAATCCAATGACAAAGGGTATTACACAACCCAAGCCATTGAAAAGGCCAACGAGCTGGCCAGTGTGGAAAAATCCATCATTGAACACCAAGACCTGCTGAAGCAAATCAGGTCATATCCTTACAGGAAGGCGAAGGAGTCCAACTTCCACCCCTATGAGCCAGAGTGCACGCTGGATCAGGTTGATGGGGGCTGTGATCCGGACTTGACTACCTCTGACCTCTCTGAGCCTGGTGAGACGCAGCTTTACACTCACGTGCCATCCTACACTCCCAAGCTCATCAAAGCCAAGTCTGCCAAATGCTTTGACAAGAAGCTGAAGACCCTAGAGGAACTCTGTGATATTTATTTCTTCACCCAAACCCTTGACCAGTTGCACCAGATTGAGAGGACTTTCAGAGGTGATGTGTGCTACCTCCTGACAGAGCAGATTAGCAGGGCCCTCTTAAAGCAGCAAAGTGTAACTAACTTTCTATTTGAGGATGTATCTTTTCTGGATGAAAAACCACCTGAAAAACAGCACAGAGGCTGCCAGGGCCTGAGCCAAGATGCCACTGATAAAAAGTGTTTAGAGGAGTCCCCTACTCCCAAAGTGGTCATCAACCTGGGATCCTACAAATCCAGTGTGGAGAGTGTGCCCATCAAGATGGATCAGGAAATTGAGGACTCCCAGGAACCCAAATTGCCTGACTCCATTGCGTTTGAACACCAGGAGAACCTGGACTATCTTGATGCAGATCTTAAAGGCAGCATCAGCAGCGGTGAGAGCATTGAGGTTCTTGGAACAGAGAAGTCTGCATCTGGCCTGACAAAATCAGAGAGCCAGGCCAGCCTGCCCATCAGCTCCAGTCCCCAGGCAGGCAGGAGCAAGGTGGGCAGCCGGAGGACTGTCAGTGAGGACAGTATCGAGGTCCTCAGCACCTGTCCCTCCGAGTCGCTCATCCCGGAAGATTTCAAAGCGAGCTACCCAAGTGCCATTAATGAGGAACCTTATGTGGATGATGAAGAGGGAGGCCTTCGTTTCACCCCCAAACTAAACCCAGATGACGCTGACGAGCAAGACGACATTTCAAAACAGGAAAACTTGGTGCAGGTTGATTCTGCCTGTTGTATTGGGAAGGAGAGTCCCAACTTTCTTGAGCCTCTGCCTGAGCTGGGACAGAAACCCTGCGATGAGGATGGGGTGGTCAGGATTCCCCCCCAGCCGTACCGTCAAGTTGAGCAGGGGCTGCGTGGGAGCTTTGGGGGCTTCCCCTCCCACGATGGCATCTCAGGGGGGCTTCTTCCCTACGAGCTTGACTCACGCTACCTGACGGGCAGCAGGGAGGTCAGTAAGAGCAGCCTGGATGAGTGCTCAGACTCCACGAGCTATATCAGCAGTGCGGCCTCCACGTGCTCCGACAGGACCCCATCTCCTGCTCACCACTGTCAGGCGAGTGAAAGGCACAAAAAGAAGGCTGGGCAGAACGCACTGCGCTTCATCCGGCAGTACCCCTTCGCCCACCCTGCCATCTACTCCCTGCTCAGCGGCAGGACGCTGATCGTGCTGGGAGAAGAGGAAGCGATGGTCAAGAGGCTTGTGACAGCGCTTTCCATCTTCGTGCCCAACTGCAGCCTCTATGCCAAGCCCGTGAAGCACTGGGTCACTTCCCCTCTGCACGTTGTGGATTTCCAGAAGTGGAAGCTGATTGGACTCCAGAGGTAAATCTGTTTGCTTCAGCGGGGCTTAAAGTGTTTGATGAAAACCACTTCTCTTAGATGAGAATTTTTTGAGGGGAATCAGTATGCAAGGGAGAGCTCTCTCTGATCACCTCCCTTTAATTCCTGCCAATAGGATGTATTTGTGGAAGGGTGGTAGTTTTGTCCCTCTTAATACCCAGCCTTGCTTGAGAGTTAATATTAAATCATCTTCTAGGTCCTTGCTGCCTGGTTCACACAAGTTACTTGGGCAGGAGGTTTCCCTCTATTTATTAGGCAAAAGAAAAAACAAAGATGAGTCCCACGGTTTTCCTGGTAGATCTGATAACAGTGCTCCTGGAGTCACTTGTGTAGACAAGCTGACCATGAGCCAGCAATGAGCTCTTGTGGTCAAGAAGGCCAATGGTATCTTCAGGTCTGTTAAGAAAACTGTAGCCAGCAGGGAATTCTCACCCTCTGCTGTGCCCCAGGGAGGCCACAGCTGGAGTACCATGTCTAGTTCTGGGCTCTTCAGTTCAATACAGACAAGAAATTTCTAGAGAGCCTAGCAGAGACTACAGAGATGCTGTGGGGCCTGAAGCATCTCTTTGAGGAGGAAAGGCTGAGAGACCTGGGACTGCTTAGCCTGGAGAAGAGCAGCCTGAGAGAGGATTGGAGTACTGGGAAGTATAGACTTAGTTTTTTTGGGTTGGGGGAAAATTAAAGGGGATTTGCCAGGGATGTGGTGATTGCTTCATAATGTCTTTCTCTGTATCTCTCTTCAAATATAATTCTGTATTTTTTTTTTCTCCAATTTCATTTGAGAGTTTAGTTTCTGTTGGCTATCTTTTAAAACCATGACAGAGGTTCCATCTGTGCTAGGAGAGAAACTTAGCTATGAGAGTGCTGGAGCCCTGGAGTAGACTGCCCAAAGAGATTGTGGAGTCTCCTTCACAAGAGATTGCAAACTGCCCTGGACATTGTGATCCTGGGCAACCTGCTGTGGGTGCCCTTTTTTTAGCAGAGGGGTTGGATTGGATGATCTCCAGAGGTGTTTTCTAACCTCCATCATGCTGGGCTTATGTCTGTACGGTGCTTTCCCTCACCTCCTGATGTGTCTAGCCAGTATTGTGGTTTTGAAACGGATGCTTTGACACAGGGTTTTTCCTCATGGTTGCTGATAAAGAGGGGATGAGCTGTTGATGAGCTAGGTGGGTCAGAAATTGGAGTCCCCGCTCTGTGGGCTGTGTTGGTGAGGATGTGCTGGCTGAGTGCTGGGGGGGAGGGGGGAGGTTTGGAGTCTGTGAAGCTACTGGGCTCTCTCTTTGGGGATGCAGATGGACAGAAATGTATTTATAACAAGCCTTAGTGCAAGAAAAACGAGTCCATGGAGCTGTGTGGGCTGTGGTGCAGTTCATATGCAAAGGAAACTTCTGCTCAGCGTGAGGAGGATCATGAAAGTCAGCACCTCTTCCCAAACCCACAGGCCTGAAATGTGGCTTCATAGTTTATATTAGCACACAGCATTGGCTCAGTGCTCAGGATTTCAGCCCTGCCTTTGTGGTTGTTATTAAAAGGATTTTCCTAGTGTTACCAGGATGTGCCCTGGTCCTTCTGGTGTAGGTATGGCTGGGAATGGCCCTTGCTGTCACCAACATGGAAACATGAGTCAGAGCAGCAGCACATTGCTCACAGTATGGCTGAAATGGAATCACAGAATGGATTGGATTGGAAGGCACATTTAAAGGTCACCTAGGTCCAGCCCTCCTGCAGTCAGCAGGGACATCTGCAACTAGAGCAGGTTGTTCAGAGCTCCAAACAATCTGACCAGCACATCTGCCACCTCTATGACAACCTGGGCCAAGGTCTCACCACCTTCATTGTAAAGACATGCTCTTTAGTCTGAATCTGCCTCATTTAGTTTCAAACCATCACCCCTTGTCCTGTCACAACAGGCCCTGCTCGAAAATCTGTCCCCAGATTTATTGGTCCTTTTAAGCACTGAAAGGCCACCAGAAGGTCTCTCCAGAGCCTTCTCTTCTCCAGACTGAACAACCCAGACTCTCTCAGGCTGTCCTGATGGCAGGGGGCTTCCAGCCCTCCCATCATTGCTGTGAACTTCTCTGTCCCTGCCATGCTGAGGACACCAGAGCTGGCCCTAGCACTGCAGGTGGGGTTTCAGCAGAACAGAACAGAACAGAGGGGCAGAATCCCCTCCTTTACCCTGCTTGCCACAAATAGCTCATGAAATAGTGTTTCTGAGCAGCATGAACATGAAAACACAGAAACGTGCATTCTTTCTGAACTGTCAAGCATTTTGTTGCTGAGGCTTTTTCATGATGAAATTATTCCAGGCTGTGAGTTTTCCCTCACTCCTCTGCTTGTGAGACAGGGTGACAGCTCTGCCAACAACTGCTCCCAAACTCCTCTGTCTGTTGGTGAGGTTTTTAAAAGCTCTGTTTAATTGTTGCTCAATGTTTGTGCTTAGATGCAGTTTTTATAAACAGAAGTATTTTTTTTCCCTCAGAACTGCTTGTGACATGTGTCAGTCATCCCAGCTCTCCTCTGTGGAATGTTAATGAGGTGTTTGGTTTAATGTGGGTGCTTTCAGCAAACCATTTGTACAAGGGCTTTGGGAAGGAGCTTGGAGCCTGAATTAAACATTGTGGGCAGGGTGCTGCATCTCCTAAGGCCAGATTCTGACAGGGCACTGGGTCAGCCCTTAACCAGCAGCTGGGGCTCCTGGTTTAGGGCTCCGAGCTCCATCTCGAGCCAGTTACTTGAACCATGCAGAGCTGAAGAGCAGGAGGTAGAGTTGGTGTAGGTTTGTAATTTGCATTTAAATAGTGTTAATTTAGACTTGTTGGATAATTGTACTTTGTGAATGTGTGGTGGGTTTGCACTTGAGTGAAAAATACTCTGGCTGAGCCAGGGAATAGTTTAAGGATGGTTCCCCTTTTAAATGAAGGGCAGAAGATTCTGCTCTGAGCTTCAACCACCTCCCAGACCAGCTGTGTGGGGGGAGAATGGAGTTCTTAGCAAGGAGGAACTTGTTTGGGTTTCTAGGTCCTCATTGTCACATCCAGAACCTACCAGCTGCAGCAGGATTTGCTTCTGTTCACCAGAGATTTCCTCTCACTCCTCCTCCATGTCACCAAGGGAGGAAGCTGCCCTGGATCATGTTGTGTTATGAAGCAGCACACGCACAGGATGGATTGGTGCTTGTGGGGATCAAGGGGATCAAGGTTTCTTTGGGATCTGGCAGGCTGGAGAGACTATTTGTAGAATCCTATAATTGTTTTGGTTGGAAGAGACCTTTAAGATCATTGAGCCCAGCCAATTTTTAACTCTGCCAAGTTTGGTTCTAAACCATGTCCCTCAGCACTACATCTACATGGCTTTTAAAGCCCCACTCCATGGTCAGCTTATTCCAGGGCTTGACAACTCTATTGGGCTTGTTGTTTCTCATGTCCAACCTAAGCCTCTTCTGGCACAACTTGAGGCCATTTCCTTTTGCCCTATTGCTTGTTACCTGGGAGAAGAGACAGACACCCACCTGGCTCCAACTCAGGGAGTTGCAGAGAGGAAGAAGGTCTCCCCTCAGCCTCTCTTTCTCCAGAGTGAAGAACCACAGTTCCCTCGTCTGTTCCTTTCTAGACCCTTCACCAGCTTTGTTACTCTTCTCTTCACATGATCCAATACCTCAATGTCCTTAGAGTGAGTGACCCAAAACTGAACCTGGTATTCCAGGTGTGGCCTCAGCAGTGCTGAGTACATGGGAACAATCACTGTCCTGGTCCTGCTGGCTGCATTGTTGTGACACAAGTCAAGATGCTGTTGGCATTTTTGGCCACCAGATGCTGGCTCATCTTTAGCAGGTGTTGATCAACCTGGCCATTCTGTGCTGTGCCAGGCTTAGGTTGCCCACAGAAGCTGTTGTGCCAATTCATGAGCTAGAGGGAAAGTGCAGGGGCCTGGATACATCCTGCTGCTGAACTGTCTGGTCTCCTGCAGCTGTGACCTCTCTGCTTGCTGTTTCAGGACGGTGTCTCCTGGTGGTGTGAATGTGCTGCACGCTCTGAGCCGCTACAGCCGCTACGTCAGCATTCTGGACGCCGACAGCAAGACTCTGCGCTGCCCCCTCTACAAAGGCACCTTGGTGTCCCGGCTGGCAGACCACCGCACCCAGATCAAGCGAGGCAGCACCTACTATATGCACGTCCAAAGTATCCTCACCCAGCTGTGTTCAAAAGCCTTCCTCTTCACCTTCTGCCATCATTTGCACCTTCCTATCAGTGAAAGGGAACCAGAGGAATCTGTCGTCAGCCGCAGGATGAACTTTCTGAAGCTTCAGCTGGGCCTCGCCAATGAAGACATCAAAATTGTGCAGTATTTAGCAGAGCTGCTGAAGCTGCAGTACATTCAGGAATCCGGCCAGGGGGTGAACCCCTTGCTCAGATTTGACTATGTCCCCAGCTTTTTGTACAAAATCTAGCCTGGTGTGGGCCAGCTGCTGCCTGCTCAGAGTCTGATGAAGCTCATCCGTGCTTGACATAGACGCTGTCCACAGAATGTCATCGGGGAAGGGGTGAGGAAGCAAATGTGTTTGTGTCTCTGCTCTGCAGAAATCCTGGTCTGAGGGACGGGATTTCTGTTGCCTGCAGCTGAGAACATTGATGTTCCATCACATAAACCACCGGGCACTCTGTTTTTAAATAGCAGAAAGAGCACTGCAGACATTTAAAGCATTCTTGTGGCAGCATCCCAGGGGTATTGTGGTGTGGAGAGAGAAGTGGGCTGTCTTGGGGATCAATACTTATTAGTGTACAGCCCCTAAAATGCAACACAGTGCTCCATGTGCTTCTGCCAGAGCTCTAAATGCTGTTGGTCACTTCTGTGGAGCCAAGATGAAGAGAAGAGGTGAGACATAAAGGCCATGTGAAGTTTAATCCACCAGTGTCTCATACGAGTGTAGCTCAGAAGCTCAGTGGCAGGTTGTGGATACTTGTCTGTGCACAGTGGAGGTGGGTGGTGTGTCCCTTTCTGTGTCCTTCCAAGCTTCCTGGTGCTTTCCAGGAGAGGTGAGAGTGCAGTGGAGGCACACATGCTTCTCTCCAGATATTGTTTGCCCGTTTCTCTCAGCTTTGTTAAGATCTGGAATGTTGGAAGGACTCCACAGTGCTGGTGAGCACCGTGGTGCCTGCTGCTGTGAATGCAGAGCACTGTGCCTTGTGAATTTGTCAGGTCCCGTTTGCTGGGTGACCTCTGAGAAGGCTGGGAGGGAGACAGGGAATCCTCAAAGCACGTGAGGCTGAGAGTGGCCTCATAAGGAGAGAAGGGAACTGAAGAGAGTCTAGTGCAGGCCTCGTTTTTAGGCATTTTTTTTTGTGATGATGAACAGTGCAATTTAGCTGAAGCTGTGCTGTGAGATGGCAGGTTGGAGAGCAGTGAGGTACTAGAGCTCAGAGATGAATGTACTGGATTCCACATTGTGTCCCTAAGAATTTCTTTTTATTTTTCTCTCTCTTTTATATTTTTTTTCCCCTGAGGAGTTGACTTTTGTGCTTTGCCCTAAAGCAGGGTCAGCATCACTGCATACTGCTTCTGGCCAAGCCTTTGTTGTGTCTTGACTACCTCTCCTGGGGTGCTCTAGGGCAGAACTGCTGCTCTCTGAGCCAGGATGCTGAGGACTGTCCTTTCAAAGCTTCTGCACTGCTGCCTGTGCCATAAAGGTTGTGCCTCCAGTGTGGTGACACTTCCAGATTGTTCCTGACAGTGCCAAAAGCTTTGTGCCCAGGCAGAGTGTTTCCTTTTAGAGTCTTGATGATGTTGCTCTTCATCCACCAGTCTTAGGCTCAGTCTGCTCTGCTCTAAGCCTTGCTAGGAATAAAGTCTTTCGTTTAGTTCCTCTTTATCACTCTTCTGGTTATGGGATGAGAGCAGCTGGCACAAAACAAGCTGCTGCATTATCTGGGTTTTATTTTAAACCTCTGTCTGTTGTGCTGACATGAAGCATCCCTGAGGTGGGTGTAATGTTCCTTCTGTGCCCATGGAGGTTTCTGTATAGGGACTGGGGTTCATCAGCATGGTTTAGACCCCACTAAAACTTGATTTTAGAGCCACTCAGCTCAAACTCGTGTCCCAGAAGCAAGGAGGAACTGTGGGGAGGTCTGGCACCAGTATCTGCACTTCGGTACTGATGCCACCTCCTCATCCCAAGAAAGGGCTCCCTGGGGTAGTGTGGGAGGTAGAAACCAACAGGGTGGGAAGGCTCTTTTAAATGTGAGTGTTTTGAACTCATGGGACTTCTAAGAAGTTTCCAGAGGGGTTTCCAACAAGGGTTGCTTGTGATGGCATTTTTAGGTCACAGCTGGGAAGTAGCGTGGTGTGGCCTTTGCTGAAGGTGAGCTGTGTGCCTGTGTAGGGCTGCACACCCTGAAAGCACGTCCAAAGGCCTTTTCCTTTCCTACCTGTGCCCTCTGGTTGCATGTGAACTGGGTCTGCTGGTGAAAGACATCCATATCCATCAAAAGTTTGCCTTGCCAAGTAACTTGAGGTGTCCCCTTGTCAATTCATGCGTCTCCTTGTCAAGTTGTGTGTTCCTGAACAGCTTCCATGCTACAGCTGAGGTGAGGTTCCCTGAGGGAAGAGGCATCTCAGTAAAGGAGCCATGAGGTGACACTGAGCAGCCCCACAGCTCTGAAGCTTGTTTCCTGCTGGAATATGGCATGGTGTTGCTTGGGTTTGAGGAGGGAGGAACTTTTTCCTGCTGACTCACTCATGTCTTCCTGCAGGCTGCCAGCACCGAGTGAGATAGATAGTTAGTGCTGGGTGATCTCTTAGTCATGGTGGGCCCCAGCTGCACTCAGAAACTGATACGTAACTCAGTTCTTGCTCTGCATATCAAACCTGTAGTATCTGATATTCAAGGCTGTGTTGAGCAATACTTGCACTATCACCTGTCTGATCTGCTTCATCATTCCACCACAAAACGGCTCTGATTTGGGGGGATGTCCTGGGGGCTTTGCTGGGACAAAGAAAGATAGCTCCGTGCTGCTCTATGCAGCTTGGCTCTTGAGCTGGAGCTGTGAGGAAACGTGCCTGGAGTGCTCATCCTCCTAAAGCTGGCTCAGGGCAGGTAACATCTGAGCTCAGAGGAGTCATAGGAGGAGTTACTTTGGGCCGCGGTCCCTCAGTGCAGTCAGAGCCCAACTTGCCCTCGCTGCTCATAGTGCCCAAAATGGCAGCAGAAATCAGGGGGAAGGCTGAATGCAGTTGGCATTTTGGGGGCTGAATTCCTCTTTGCTCAGTCATTTCTCTGTCTGACCTTCTGCTCCTGTACAGCCACGATCTCTGTATCAGCACTTTAAGACTTTTCCTCATCTTCACTGTGTTACCTCACTAGTATCTGATCTTAGCAGGCTTACAAGTTAAGTCTTCACACTATCAGCTCCCACAATGGATCTTGGCACCTGTGTTTGTCAGCTTGTCCCTCCCCATACTATCCAGCTGTCCTTCCAACTTAAGCAGGGTCGGTTCCTCATGCCCTAGCGCCTTACCAGCCCTCCCACACTGACCCTCCAGCACCTACGGTGCTGTGCATGGCCCTCGCCTGCTTCTGTGAGTGCTGCCAGCATGCCCCTGCCTCCTACACTGCCAGTGCTGCTCACCTCCTCTCTCTGCTGGCTCTCAGGGAGGAGGTTTTAAGCCTGAATTCTTGCTCATCACAGCAAGTCTCTCCTGGCTGGGAGAGCAGAGCTACTTTTGCTTACTCCTCTGCTTCCCTGTGCTGGGAGACTCTGGCTGCCAGCCCCTGCTCTGCTCTGTGCTCAAAGATCCCACTCTGAGGAGGGTCAGCCATAGGAGTAGGTGCCATTAACCCTACAGAGGTTTAATTTCTCAGAGGACAGTACTCAGATATTTACTTTAATCCACTAGCAATCACTTCTGAGCAACTGTAAAGCTGCACTGCCTTGACTAGGGAAGTGCTGCCTATATTCTAGCAATATTCACTGTTCTGTAAGGGGTGGGAGAGCTGCAGGCTGAAGGCTTCATGCCCCCAGGGCCAAGTTCTTTGTTTTTTATTGAGTAGAGGTGGCTTTGAGCCTCTGACTTGGTGGTGGGTGACATCCCATGCTGTGGATTTAGCATGTAGGAGAGCTGGGCAAGACCTGGGGCTTGGAGCAGTGCTTTGAAAAGGCTCCTGTCATAAGGTGATGAGGAACTAGGTAAGATTCCTGGGCTGAAGAAGAGTCCCTGCTCCACACAGTGCCCAGCAGCACCACAGACCCCTGCACTGGTATCAGAGGGGTCAAAAAGCCAGCCCACATCACTCCCCGCGAGGCATTTTAACTGGAAGGCAGGCATACAGGGTGTAAACTCAGTCCAGCACGGGCCTGAGGCCTGGCTGTAGGGAGGCCGTGAGGAATCCTCATCTCATTTTAAAGCACTGTATCCTATCCCTGCATGTCGAGTTCCGTGTGCGTGTGCCCGTGCGTGCCGAATGCTCGCGTCCGTAGCTAGGGCGAGTGTGTGACCGAGGAGAAATCCAAGAAGCATGTCTTAAGTGTCGTGCTGTAAGTGTTTACTGCACAAGAGTTTAACTGATGTTAACACCAAAATGACTTAGTCTGAAAAATGTCCTTTTAAAGAAAACAAAAAGGCAAAAAAAAAAAGTATTTATTTGGGTTATATTTTGGAAATACAAAAAAAAAAAAAAAAGGCCAATTTTTTTTTTTTCTTTTTGGTTGTATTTTTTAAAGCTTCTAATTCTTGTCAGATGTTGTGGTTAAATTCTTTAATTTTATCATGCTTATTAAAAAATGGTTCTACTTAAAGAGTGGTGCTCCAGAGGTCTGAGGAGATACCAGAGATGTTGGCTAGGATTGATCCCAGGAGGGGGTGGCAGGGATGAGGCTTGGAAGGCACAAAAGGTGAATGGGTTTGTGCACACAAAGTGGAGTCCTCAAGGCTGAAGCCATGGAGGTTTTTATGGCTGTGAAGCCTCTCATGCCTGGCTACAGACGTGGTCCCCTAAGTCCCCTCCACATTTCATCTGCTGCTCCGCAGGCAGGACAGCAAACCTGGTCATAAGGCTGAGGGCTTCCTTGGTCCCAGTTGTGATACTGAACAGGGAAAGAGCTGTTTTCCCCGTGGAGGGGTCGTGCTTAGGAGGCTCTGTGCCCCACATGGGAGGGGAGAGTTGAACAAAAGCCAAATGAGGAACTGCTGCTGCAGCACAGCCAGTGCTGGTAGGGAGGTGCTGGTGGGGGTGTGAGTGTGCCACATCCCAGGAACTTCCGTGGCTCCAGCAGCGGGCATGGGTGCCTCCCTTACAGGACAGGCAGCCCTGGGAGTGGGAAGGTCGCGGCAAAGGCTTCCACCTCTTCTTTCAATGCCTTCAGGTCTGCTCGGTATTTGTCCTCCTCCACTTTGTCCTTGAATTCCTTCAGTGTGGCCTTGGGGCTCATGTCCTTCTGCACACGCAGCGTCAGCTCAATCCCTGCCAGGATGAGAGACGCATTGGTCAGCCCTCATGACCAGAGCACCCCTGCCTGCGTCTGCAGTGAGCAGCTGCCGCATCCTGCAGCTCTCAGCCTTGCCGCAGAGAGCCTGTGAGGCTCAGCTGTGGGCTTAGAATCCTAGAATCATTTTGGTTGGAAGAGACCTTTTTGAGTTAAACTGTTAACTTGGCACTGCCAGGTCACCACTAAACCACATCTCTCAGCACATCTACATGGCTCTGAACCCCTCCAAGGAGAGGGAGTCTGCCAGCTTCCTTGGGCAGCCTGTTTCAGGCTTTGACAGCTCTTCAAGTGAAGAAATTGTTCTCCCTGTTCAATCTAAACCTCCCCTGGCAGAACTCAAGACTGTTTCCTTTCATCCTATCATTTGTTCTGTTGGAGAAGAGACTGACTTCCACCTGCCTCCAACCTCCTGAGGGAGTCACAGGGAGGGAGAAGATCTCCCCATAGCCTCCTTTTCTCCAAACTAAGCAGTCTCAGTTCCCCCAGCTGCTCCTCACAAGACTTCTCTAGACCAGCTGCCTTGTCCTCTGGACATGCCCCAGCCCCTCAATGCAGTGAGTAGCCTAAAACTGAACCCAGCATTTCAGATGTAGCCCTGCTCACCCTAGAGCGGCATGGGCTGCTTCCCCCAGATACATGGGAGGGCTGCAAGGGACTTGTTATCCCAGGGAATCCAGTATGGGACCCCTGAGGACAACTGGAACTAGACCAGGAAAGGTGCAGGCTTCTAGCCTTCTGCCTGTGCAGTGGGAAGGGTCTGACTAGTCCTGGCTGTGGCCAGATATTCTCTCCCATATTCACATGTGCAGGTGGGACAGTTACTCTTCATCTATGTGTGCACTCCCGTGCCGGATGCTGGGAAATGCATGCAGCCTGTCTCCTTGTCCAGAGGAGCTGAGGCTCAGCCCCACTTGTGCCCCTGGCCTCACCTCTGTGGATGTACTGAGCCACCCTGCGGAAGTCGTCCTGCCGGAAGCCTCGGGAGGTGAGCGCTGGTGTCCCAAACCGCAGCCCGCTGGGGCGCAGGGCACTGATGTCACCTGCACCACAACAAGCCATGAGTGACCAAACCCAGGTACCGAAGCCACCATGTATGTGATTTCAGCCTGGTTCCCAGTACCCAGGTTGGACTGGGAGCTGGGATTTCTGCACAGGCCATGGGGGATGTCCAGCGGAGGGGCAGGACATGGCAGAGCTTGCCAGGTCCCTCACCAGGGCACGTGTTCTTGTTGCAGGCGATGGAGCAGATCTCCAGCACCCGCTCGGCCCGGCCACCATCTGTGCCTCTGTTGCGCAGGTCCAGGAGAATCAGGTGGTTGTCAGAGCCCCCTGAGAAGAGAAGGGTTTGATGGGTGTGTGGGATTGGGGTCAATGCTGCTTCCATGCAAAACTTCAGTGAAAAGGGTTTTGGATTGCACCAAGGCCTGCCCCTGATGTGGAGGGCAGCAGGGGACCTACCCCTGGGAAGCGGGGGCTGCTTCTTGAGCAATTGCAAGAGTAGAACCCTGCCCACCATGTCCAGGCTGCCCTTGTGGCCAGCTTCAGACACCAGGCCATATGCAGGAGTCAGACCCATCCTGTTGCTAAGACCTATACTCACCTGTGACAATGTCATAGCCCAGCTCCATCAGGGCAGCTGAGAGTGCCTGGCAGTTTGCCACCACCTGCTGCTGATAAGCCTTGAACTCAGGTGTCATGGCCTGCTGCAGGGCCACGGCAATGCCTAGGGAGGAAGGCAGAGTGAGGTGAGGCTTTGGGAGAGCTGATGAGTACGTGTGGCACTGCCATCGTAAGACATCCTGGAGGCTGAGCAAACTGATATCATTGCCAGCTCCCTTTGCCATCCTGGAGCTGGTGGCCAGCCTGGCTGCCTACCTGCAATGGCGTGGTTGTGTGGGCCTCCTTGCAGCCCCGGGAACACTGCCTGGTTGATGAGGCTCTCCAGGTTGTAGAGGGTTTCCTTGCCTGTCTTGGGGTCCACACTGCGGGTGCCTGTGGGAGTGGAGGGCAGGGCCATGCATGGGCAGCTTAGCCTCCATTATCCCACAAGCTGCTTTCACCCCCTGGCCTCTCAAAGCAGGGATGGTAGTTGTTCCTTTTCAAATCTGGGCCACAGTTAGCACTGGGAAGCTCCTCCAGATGATCCCAGAAGGGTCTGGACCTTCCTACCCTCCCTCCTTCCCAGCTCAGGCAAGAAGGAGCTCTAACTTGCAGCCCTCCCAGTCTTGGGGGAGCATTTTCCCAGGTCAGGCACCTTTTCGGTAGAAGATCATGCCAGCCCTGCAGCCCCGCAAGGTCTTGTGGGTGGTGGTGGATACAACGTCACAGTGGTCAAATGGGGAGGGCACCACGCCAGCAGCCACCAGCCCGCTGATGTGGGCCATGTCAGCCATGAGATAAGCACCGTTGGCATCAGCAATCCTCCGCATGCGGGCATAGTCCAGGTTGCGTGAGTAGCAGCTGACACCTGCAGGGAGATGGCACATAGAGGGGATGTAGACTTTGGGGACAGCACAGAATCTCCTGCCAATGCAGATATGTTTTGAAGTGTGTCCCCCCACCTGGCACTGTAGCACCGATGGGTGTCTGTGGGTTTACAAGAGTGCTGCTGGCTTCAGGAAGCCACCTCCACCCAGGATATGTCACCAGGGAAGTTGATGAGGGTTGTTTGATCCTCACCTGCTACAATCAGCTTGGGGTGGAAGAGGCGGGCATTCTCCTCCAGCCGGTCGTAGTCAATGTATCCAGTCTTGGGGTTGACCTGAGAGAGGAAGAAGAGAATTCAGCCAACTTGTTGGAGGTGAAGATCAGCTGTGGTGTCATCTCACGGGAGAACGTGCTGGGAGCCTGATAATCACATCCTCCTGCTGAAGCTGCTCCTTGTACCTTGTAGGGCATGGACTCAAAGAAGACAGAGGTGGCAGAGATCTTCTTCTTGTCAGTCATGAATCCATGGGTGAGGTGGCCCCCATCGGGTAGGTCCAGCCCCATGATCCTGCCGTGGGGCTCCACTAGGGCCGTGTACACCGCAAAGTTGGCGGGTGACCCTGCAGCGAGAGTGCAGCGGGCTGGTTACAGGTGCCAGGACATGTGGAGGCCAGTGTGGCTGGCCTGGCTCTTGTGAGCACCCTGGTACCTGAGTAGGGCTGGACATTAACACCCCACTTCTGAGGGTCGAGCTGGTATGCCTGCAGCGCTCGCTTCTGGCACAGCCTCTCCAGCTCATCCACAAACTCCGTCCCACCGTAGTACCTGTCAGTAAAGGATGAGCAGTGGTTAAAAGCAGACTCATGACTCAGGACTGTCTGAGCTGGGGAGAAACTGTGGTGATGCTACGTTTTCAGAGCTGCAGTAGATGTGACCCTGCTGAGATTGTCCCACCTGGGGCTGGGAGGGTCAGATCCTGCCCTGGAAGAACTTGGCTGCAAGCACAAGTACATTGCTTCCTCTCCAGAGGTGAGGTCTGGCAGCTTAAGGGGTTCCTCTTCCTCCCTGCCAGGGTTTGGGTTGGGTAGGACTCAGCTCCAGCCCCATACCTCTGTCCTGGGTAGCCCTCAGAGTATTTGTTGTTCATGCAGGATCCCAGAGCCTCCAGGACTGCTCTGCTTGCAAAGTTCTCTGATGCGATTAACTCCAGCCCCAGCTTCTGCCGCTGCTTCTCCTTCTTGATGATGCTGTGCACCTTTAGGAGAGGAAAGAAACAGCTTCAGCTGTGCTGGTTCTGCATGGAGACACGGGTGCTCCGTGGTAAGAGAAGCACCCTTGGGGGGGAGGGCATGGAGAGGGGCCTGGAAAGGTGCTGGAGAAAGGAGCTAAGATCCTTTCTTGGTACAGCTGATGTGCAACAATTCCTGCATCCTGTCACTGGCCATGTTTTGGGGTTTTATCTGCCAGGAAGCTGACAGATAATTCAGCTGTCATTAGGGCTCAAGACTCAAGGGCAATTGCCATGTGGCCTGGTAGAGTAGCTGCTCTGAAGTGGACATTATAGCTTCACACACAGGAGTATGAGCAGTAGATGCCAAATTACCACCATGTTATCTGCGTGGTTTCTTCCCTTCAGAGGGCACAGAGGATGGATGGATCCCACCAGCTCAGCCTTGGACTATCTCCCTGCCACATACCTATCTTGAGGTCATCATCTCCATGGCTGTTGGGGGAATGAACAAAGCGACTGCTGTGCAGAGGCCAGGAAGTTGCTCTCACCTCTGGGTCACTGGTTTCCAGTGGCTCCATTACCATCTTGTTATGGGAGGCCCAGAGCTCTGCACTAGGGAGGCCTCTGTTGCCATGTGTCGAGTTTGCCATCCTGATGCTGGATCCAAGGTCACCTGCCAGTGGAAAGGGGACCTTGTGGGATGGCAGCAGGGTTGTGTCCTTGCACCCTGCCTGCTCCCACCCCATGTCTTTCCCACAATCAAAGGACTAGCCATGGTGAACCCAAGTATGGACCTGGTAAGCAAAACGAGCAGTTTCCCTCTCCCTCCTGTGTATCCACGAGTCTTAGGGCCCCTAGGAAATGCCAGCAAACACTCTCACAGGCACAAGGGTGTCTTACTGAAACTGCTGTTTCATTTCAAGGGCAGAAAGGTGCTCATACCACAAGCCTCAGTTTTAATGCCTGATGCATTGCCCAGCACACTTCAATCTGTCAGCTCCTTTTCTTTGTAGGTAGCCATGAGGGCAATCCTCAAACTGGTTGAACTCCTGTTCCAAACCCTAAGTGAAGCATGTTTGGCTTGTGGAGCTGGGTTCAGAGAAAGAAGAAATATGCCCCCCCCCCCCAGTCCACTTGGTGCAACTGCAGCCAGCATTATCATGCTGAGCACAAGCTCCCAGGGAGGCGTGACAGCCCAGCTTCTGCCTTGGCCGAAAACAAAGCATCTTTTATCCATTAACCCTGCAAGGCCAGCGAAGGACCGTGAGCAGGTTATTAAGCAATCACAGTTTGCTTGTGCCAAACTGCTGAAGTCTGTTCAGCAGGGGATCTGCTGCACGCTGCCACCTGCCTGAATCCAAAGCTTCTCTGACAAGGAGGGAGTTCCCACTGCCAGCAATGCAGGACTGCGATGGGGAAAACATAGAGCATAGTGCTCTGGTTTTGAGAAGGATGGCTGGATCAAATGTGTTCCCCCAGAGCAGGTCACAGTGCTTTCACACCCAGCACTTTCACAGACCTGCAGAAGGCTCAGGGCACTGGACAGAGCCCGTAATTTCCTACCCAGGGTGAGACCCTCCCCTTTCCACCCCCATGGCAGGTCTGGCCTTGGTGGTTCATCCGCTGCAGGGACAAACCTTAGACCTGAGCCTCCATCCCCGCCTGCTTCTGTACATCCAATATCCCAGCCCCATCACCTCCCGTATCGCCGAGAAGCTCCCGCTGAAACATCCTTGGCCCCTGCCCCAACACCAGTGGTATGGCACTGCCCTATCTGCCCGGCGCTCACTCTGCAGCGGCTTGCGCTGCCCCTGCCCAGCCCTGCCGTACGGTCCCGGCTCGGTCCCTACCCTCCCGCCGCACTGACTCCAGCTCCGGACTCCGATCCCGCTCCGCCACCGCGCGGGACTCGGCGCGCCTAGCAAAGAGCGCTCGGACACGCCTCCCCCGCGCCTCGGCCAATCAGCGCCTCGCACCGCCCCAGCGGGCCAACGGCGGGCAACAGCCTGCGGAAGCGCCTGAGCCAATCAGCGCTGCGCTCTGTCCCCTCCCCGCGCCCTATTGGCCCGCGCCGAGGCGGGGCTGGCGGCGCTGCTCGCACGTGGCGGCCGAGACCTGGGTGACCTTGGACGGGGCGGGCGAGGGTCGGCAGCCGTCACCGCTCCGGGGCCACCCCCTACTCTGCCGTCACTCCTCTGCCGTCATGTCCTCTGTCACCCCTCTTCTCCTCTGCTACCACCCCCTCTCTGCCATCACAGTTCCTCTACCGTCACCCCTCCTATCATCCCCTTTATATCGTAACCTCTGCTGTCACCCCTCTGCCATCACACCTCCTCTGTCATCCTTCCTCTGCTGTCACCCTGCTCCCATCACCCCACAGCCCCTGTCCCACAAATTGTGCACTCTGGGAGGAGTCTCTTCTGTGTCTCCTCCAGTGCCAGGCTTTTCCCTGTGATCTCGGGATGCCTCTCACCATCTCATGTGCTGGATGACAAGAGCTCCCCCGACCTGGGCCATCCTGTGTTGTGCAGGGAGCATTTCCAGACTCTCTCAGTCTCCTCCAATTGGCCCAAGCAGATGGCTGTGCCAGGCCATGGCATGGGTTTGCAACACAGGTGGGGAGCAGAACCTGTCCTGTGCTTCCCTGTGTTAGGGCAGCCCTGGAGCCCTGTGGGTGTCCAGGTGCTCATGAGGACAGACACTGCTGCAGGAGGGACTAGCAGTGTGGGCTAGAGAGGGACCAAGTCTTCCTTGGTTAGCTTAGCCACCTGGCCCAAAAGATCTTGTGTCCACTGGGATGTCATGAGTTAAACTAAAGCACCACAAATTGAGGAAGAAGATGAAGGAATAAGGGATCCTACTAAATTCCTTGTGATGCCAAGCCACGGAAAAACAGGGTGAGACAGTGTGAGTCACTCTGGAGAGGAGCAGTATCTGGGAGTTGTCTAGGAGGCAGGAAGACCACCTGCTGCAGACAGAGCGGTGAAGGAGCAGCTGTTGGAGCGCATATCCACAGAAGGTATTTGTGGAATAAGGCTTTTATCTTAAACTTTATCAGTCAAGATGGTTTTTTGCAGACCAAAGAGGTCACAGCTGAGGGATTTGGGTTTCCAGGGTTCTGACCCACGTTGGATTGCGGTTATAGGTCATTGATGAGATATTCTGGCTTTGATAAAAAAAAAATGGCCTCAAGTTGTGCCAAGGGAGGTTTAGCTTAGACATGAGTAGCAATCTCTTCCTGAAAAGAATTGTCAGGCTGCCCAGGGCAGTAGTGAAGTCCCCATTCTTGAGGGGACTTAAAATCGATGTAGATGTAGTGCTGAAGGACGTGGTTTAGTGGTGACCTGGAAGTGCTGGGTTAATGGTTGGACTTGATGATCTTAAAGGCCTGTTTCCAGGCCTTTCTATGATTCCACAATGGTTTCCAGTACCATTCTATGATTCTGTATACTTGTGTACAGATGTTAGCAAAGACTTCCACTTCCCCTGAGCCCCAGACAGCTGTGCGTGTACTGTTGTGATTTCAGGACTCCGGCTTGCTGGCAATGGAGAGTATCTCTTCTTCCCCTTCACCCTTCCCTGCCACCATGCAGCCTGAGAACACCACCACCCATGAGTACTACTCGGGCCTCCAGAAGAGCATGCATATCCTCTCCATGGTGGTGTACAGCATCGCCTGTTTGCTGGGGGTGACAGGGAACGGCCTTGTCATCTGGATTGCAGGCTTCAAGATGAAGAAGACGGTGAACTCTGTCTGGTTCCTCAACCTGGCCATTGCTGACTTCATCTTCACCTTTTTCCTGCCTCTCAGCATTGTGTACACTGCCCTAGGCTTCCACTGGCCATTTGGGAAGCTCCTGTGCAAGTTGAACAGCACCATTGCTTTCCTCAACATGTTTGCCAGCGTCTTCCTCCTGACGGTCATCAGCATGGACCGCTGCGTTTCTGTGGCCTTTCCCGTCTGGTCTCACAACTGCAGGAGCCCAGAGCTGGCAGCCAAGATTGCACTGGGAACGTGGGTCCTGGCTCTCCTCCTCAGCTCCCCGTACCTCGTCTTTCGGGACACTGTGGTCAGCTCCAGGAACATCACCACCTGCTATAACAATTTTGCACTGTCTGATGACTACACGTCAGAGGCAACACGGAGGCTGTGGCGGATGCGGCACAAAGCCATGATCATAACACGGTTCTTGTGTGGGTTCCTCATCCCCTTCACAGTCATCCTCAGCTGCTACAGCATCGTTGCTGTCAAGCTGAAAAGGCGGCAGCTGGCCAGCTCGGCGAAGCCGTACCGAATTATCATCGCTGTCACCGCCTCATTTTTCCTTTGTTATTTCCCCTACCATGTCTTCTCCTTGCTGGAAATATCCAAAAACTCTTCCAGTCATGAGATGAAAATGGCTCTTTACATAGGGATCCCCTTGGTTTCCAGCCTTGCTTTCTTCAACAGCTGCATCAACCCTATCCTCTATGTGTTCATAGGGCCAGATTTCAAGGAGAAGTTTTGCCAGTCCATCCTGTCGACCTTTGAAGGGGCCTTCAGTGAGGAGACGCTCCTGGGCAGCCTGACTAGCAGGAGAAAGTCCAGGTCTGCTTCGGAGGTGGAGGTCCCAAGGGCCTGAGCAGACCTTGGTGTGGAGGGGGCAGTTCTTTCTTCTGCAATTTCCCCTCATTTCAGGACTTGGGGCTGCAAAGAGCTGTGCATGCTAACAATAAGTGATTGAACTTCCTGGAGGTACCTCAAACCTACTATGACTTCATGTCTTATGGAAATGAAAGAACCATCTGGAGCTGCAGCAGGGTGGGAATGTCAAGGTACGTGTTGGTCCCTATACCACTTCCTTGGATGCCTTGTTTGCCTGTACATTTTCTGTTCCCAGTGGTCCATCACTTTCCTGGCAGCTCATCCTTAATGGGGTTCAACCAGGGGACAATATTGGATGGAGCTGCACTGGCAGAGTATGGCTGCATCAGTGGAGTCCTGCTCTGCCAGAGGTGTATGGCTGCACCAGGATTTTGTCTATCTAGAGGAGAAAAGGAGGAAGAGATATTCCATAAGTCCCTTGTAATTAAATCACTAAAGAAAACGTGATCCTTCCCTGTCATAGAATCATAAAACAGGTTGGGTTGGAAAGGACCTTAAAAATCATCTAGCTCCAACATTGCCATTATGGGAAGGGACACCTTCCACTAGACCAGGTTACTCAAGGCCCTGTCCAGCCTGGCCTTGAACACCTCCAAGGAGTGGGGAATCTATCATTCTGCTCTGGTGCACAGGCTGCTACAACTTAAGGAGAAGCTAAGTCAATGAAAGCAGCTTAAAAGCAGCTGGGATCCACCCATCTTTTAAGGAAAGGGGGAAGTGAACTGGCTGCATGGCATTCTGTGGGGGCTGGCATGGCTGGTAAGACACTCATCTCCTCTCTGCCTACATGTGTGGCAGGACAGATTGTTGGTTGTGCTCCAGTTACTCAGGTTTCATGTGCAGCAGAACTGTTTCTGAGCAATGCTTGGCTGTGTTTGCATTCAACATGTTTCCAGCCTTGAAATAGCAGAGATCTGCTCCTTGGTGTTGTTGGTGAATGTTTGTTAAATCCCAATAAACTCAGGTAAAACCCAGCCTGTTGTGTTGCCTTGTGGGCTTAAAGCACTTCTGGATCCAGCTGATCATGCTCATCTTCACAGAGTCACAGAATCATTTTGGTTAGGAAATACTTTCAAGATCACTGTGTCTATTCTCTGCCAAGTCTGGTGCAAACCCATGTCCCTCACCAACACATCTCTTTCTCTTTTAAACGCCTTCAGGGATGGGAATTCAACCAACTCCCTGGGCAGCCTGTTTCAGTGCTTAAGAACCCTTTCAATGCAGAAATTTCTTCCAATATCCAACCTAAACCTTCTTTGGTGCAACCTGAAGCCATTTCCTCTCATCCTATCACTTGTTAACAGGGAGAAGAAACCAGCACCCACCTGGCTCCACTCTCCATTCAAGAAATTGTACAGAGCCAGAACTCCCCTCAGCCCCCTTTTCTCCAGGCTGAACAATCCCAGTTCCCTCAGCTGCTCCTCACAAGACCTGTTCTCTAGACCCTTTACCAGCTTTGCTGCCCTTCTCTGGATCAGTTCCAGCACTTCGATGTCCTTCTTGGAGTAAGTGGCCCAAAACTGAACTAAGTACTCAGGGTGTGTCCTCACCAGTGCTGAGTACAGAGGGACAATCACTTCCTTAGAATCACAGAATCAGCCAGGTTGGAAGAGACCTCCAAGATCATCCAGTCCAACCTAGCACCCAGCCCTATCCAGTAAACCAGACCATGGCACTAAGTGCCTCATCCAGTCTTGAACACCTCCAAGGATGGTGACTCCACCACCTCCCTGGGCAGCCCATTCCAATGCCAATCACTCTCTCTGGCAACAACTTCCTCCTAACATCCAGCCTAGACCTCCCTGGCACAACTTGAGGCTGTGTCCCCTTGTTCTGTTGCTGGCTACCTGGGAGAAGAGACCAACCCCACCTGGCTACCGCCTCCCTTCAGGTAGTTGTAGATAGCAATAAGGTCACCCCTGAGCCTCCTCTTTTCCAGGCTAAACAACCCCAGCTCCCTCAGCCTCTCCTCATAGGGCTGTGTTCCACGCCTTATTCCTGCTTGTCATGCTATCCTTGATACAGGCCAGGATGTCTTCTTGGTCACTTGGTAACAGTACTGGCTCATCTTGAGCTGGCATTCAGAACAACTAGATACAAAGATTAGATACCCAGAATTTGGAGGCAGACCACTGGCATTAGCAGCAGCTCTCATGACACAGTCAGACAGGACTTGATCTGAGTTTAATGACCTGCCTGGGACTCTGTCCACGTGGATCTGATTCCTGACCTACAGTTCAGGCAGATGGGTGGGTGTCAGACCTCTTGGTACATTTGAAGACCAACTGATTTGGAAAAGAAGGAACAGTAAATGTGGCTGAGCTGTGCCTGGCCATGTTTTCCATCACAAACTCCTCAGGATGAGCATGTTGGGGGGTGGTTCTTCTACTCTGTTGGTCACGTAAAAGGGAACAGCAGTGGTGAGGTGCTATCATTCCCAGCCCATCCTGGGCAGCTGCATAAGCAGGTGTTTTGGTCACACCTTCTTCTCCTGGCCTGCCCATTCTCCCTGTAAAGTGGCTCAAGCTATCATTTGTCCTTTTCCTTCTGCCAGAAACCAGCCTTGGAGCCTCCTCACTGCTTCAATGGCTGGAAAATCTCTGACTCCCTTTCTGAACAGACACCCGCCCCCCTTCAGTTCTGCATGGATGACACTGCCAAGTGACAGCTGTCACTTGAACATATTAGGGATTACTTATGTGTCTGCTAGGCTAGGCAATATGAAGTGAAGGTCATGGTCCTACAGGCACGCATGTACTTAACCTTAAATTCGTGCACAAACCCACCGAGAATGGGGAATGTACCAAGCCCGTCCATATGTCAAGCCTGAATGAGCAGAAAGCTTTACCCTTTGCCACAAATTGCTGCCTGTCACTCAGATACAGCTGCAATGTTTGCTATGCAGCACACAACTCCACGGCTATTGACTTGCTCCAGGCGGTAAACTACAACATCGATTGCCGTGTCAAGGTTGGGCAGACCAGCATTTGCTCTATCTGGTTCTCCTTACCTGTTTGCAGAGCCCAAGTAACTCCCTGTGACAAGAGCCTCTGAGGGTGTTGGAGCCCTTTTGTGACTCTTTTCTCACCACAGCACCCCTGAAGGTCAAGATGTGGAGTATTGACCTGATTTGTAGTAGAAAGAATGCCATCTTCTGAGTCACTGGACATCCACGGTGGGCACAGGACTCCCACTGCACATCATGATTCAAATCAAGCAGTGTCAGGGTGATTGAAGGAGATACCACTGGAATATTGGTAAGCAACTAATCTGCAGAGCACCACTTCCTTCCTGGTCTCCTAGCCAAGCCCAGTTATGTTTCATTATCTAATCCCAGACCCAAGACCAAGCTGCTCTGCTGCAATATCCCTCCCAGACATTGCTTCTGCTCTAAGTGGCATGTTATTACACTTTAAGCAAAACCTCGTGTCTTGACCAAGCTGAACATCTCCCTGCACGATGGAGAAGGGTCTGAGAGAGTTTTCAGATACCTGTTCAAGGAGAACACTTGCCAAAAAGAGAAAAAAAAAAGGGGAAGCAAGTGTTTTATTAATGGTAACAGTGTGCTACAGGATGTGCTTGAGATAAAGACAGGTCTGTCATCCCAGGCCTGATGCCTTTGTGCCTTTGTGCAAGGAGAAACCGTGCTGACATCAACACAGGGTCAGACTGCCAGGGGACAGCTTCTAGGAGAAATCTCCCATTGTATCGAGTTCCCTCTGGTTCAGACTATCTCATTATCACAGTGATAACGGTGACAGTCCCTCATGCCTACCTGGAAGTCAGGCTCTTCATTCTCTCTGCTACTTGTGTTTGTTAAGAGCTTATCTAGAAAAGCTTGAATGAAAAAAAAAAAGTTGTGTTTTTTTTTTTCCAAACAAGCCAAAGAGGTTGAACAACTCTTGGCAGTGGTGCCCCTCTCTGACGCAGCTTTGCTCTCAAGGCTCTTTCAACTACGATGGGGCAGGTGGAACAGCCTGAACCTCCCAGTATTTGCAGTCACTGAGAAAGGTGCTGAACTCTGCCCTGCTGGCCTGAGGCCCCTCATTGGTCCCACAAAGGGGCCGATCCGGCGGCTCTGCTCATACAAACAGCAGGATGGGGTGGGCAGAGTCACTGGAGGTGGGGGGGGCGCGTTGGGAGAGCCACTGGGGCATGTAAGCTTTAGGCAGAGCCCTTGGGGTGTGCAGGGCTCAGGCAGAGCCTTTGGGACATGCAAGATTTGGGCTGTGCATGCAGGAGCCTTTAGCTGAGACGATGAGAGAGTTTTGGTAGTCAGTGTTTGGTATGAATTAGCAGTGCAGGGTGGGCAGTCTGATGAGGTCACTAATATTGTGGTGTCAGGTGAGGTAAATATGGAATCACCAAAACATCTCACTGAGGAGCTCAGGAAGATTTGGCTGGAGATTTTTGGCTAAAGGTTTTGTCACAGGCTTCTAAGTGCAGAAATGATGCTGGCCAGAGCTGTAGTCCAGCGCTGCCCCCTGAGGAAGGTAGCAAGGGATGGTGATACCTCACTCACTAGCTGGCAAAGATGTGAAGAATCATGTCATGAGGCCAGTTTGGTGAAGGATGACAGACCTCTGCATGCTGAGAAGAAAACTGGCAGAGTCCAATGACAGCCTGGTTGTGTCCTATCCTGATTCAGTCACAGGCTTAATGGGCACTGGATCATTGTTACCTTTTTGGTCAGGCTAGGGTAGTAGGATGGTTCCTACATCAAAAGAAAATAACTGTGGTGTTTTAATCATGCTGAGGGACAACCATGGTATGATTGGTCTTGTGACACAGCTGCTTCTGTAGGCTCTCAGACAAGGATGTATCAAGAATCTCAAGGAGATACAGTCTGAGGTAATCTGCAGCAGACAGTGCGTCCTCAACAGCCATGGATTATTGCTGTGCCTGGAGTTCTACATGGTTTTAGCAAGCACTTCGTTCAGGGATGTCTTGCTTGGGAGAAGAAAGTACAGCAGGCAGCTCTGGAACTGGGAGAAGCTGCAGAGATATGAGGGAGGAAACCAGCCAAGGAGGACGAGGCAAGTTGTGTCTCAGGAGGAGAAGGTATTATCTCCTTTGGACAATGGAAATAGAAACTGGGCTCAGAATAGTTAAGAGGAAAGAAAAATGAAGGTGTAGGAGCATGATTGTGGATGCAAATGAATGGGAGGGAGGCTGTAGCAGGTGAGGGAGATCTGGTTAAGGAAGATTAAATGAGCCAATAAAAGCCTCTGTGAAAGCCAACAGTCTCCATGCTTTCCCTCTGGGCAGACTGTCCTGGTGAGTAAAATATTAAAGTGTCCTCTTCTTGTGTTTGGGGAATGGACTTGTTGGGTAAGGTCAAGAGGAAGATAGTGCATGGAGGTCTAGCAGCAGAACCTTTTCTGGAGCTTGCTGGAATCGAGCAGGAAGCAACAGAGGTTAGAGGGCTGGTATTGGTAAAAAAGTTCTCTGAGAAGGGGAGGTACTGGTAGTAGTGTTAGTAAGTGGTGCAGGCCAAGCTTCACCCAGGTCTCCTCAGCCTTTCTTGATGAGGGTTGCACCCAGCAACCTGCTGTTGCTGATCCAGGGTTGGTCTTGACTGGCACTAAACTGGTCAGGAAAGAGGCTATTCTTTGCTGGCTGCCTTCTGCTCCTTCCTTGCACCTCTTCCAGATCCAGTTCAGCTGGATGAGGCGGACTTGGCACCACATTTTCCCTACACCCCATGGTCTGTCTCTGTGCAGCTGTGTATGAAAAGCATGGGCTCCTTTTGGACTGAATTCTCTTTAATTTGCAAGCCTGCTTTGTGCTGAGCAGTGACTAACTCAAGCCATTCTCTGTGTTCATTGAATGCCAGCACGGGGCACAATGCACATGTGCTCTCTTTGGAGGAGCTGTGGCTTAGTGCAGTCAGGTCACAGTAGGACCCAGGAGGTAGGACAGAGAGGAAGGAGGAGTTTGGCAGTAATGTTTAACAGTTCAAGCTCCCTAAAACGACAAGGCTTCACTATGCAGTTCAGTGGCTTTTGTCTAAAGGTGAGTCAAAGAGCAAACCTCTGCAAACAGGAGGTGCTGGACGTTAGGCGGATGTCAGGCAGGCTTTGCAGGGCAGAACTGCACGCAAGCACAGCACAGAGAAGAGAAATCTGCCAACAAAGCCACAGGGCTGCTGCCGCTTCTTGTTTCAGGGCAGTGTTTGTTCAAAGCCTCTCCCTCTCGTCCGGCTGGAGACGTCTGTCTGTGCAGTGACCTGTTAAACGCTGGGTATTCCAACCAGCCTCTCTCTTTGTTTGGAGACTGGTTGGAGATAACGCTATACTCGTGCTGAAGCTGATGTGGCAGTTCTGTTAGTCACTGCAGGCTGACCTGGAACCCAGAGTGCAGTTAGAAACAGGAAAACAAACTGAACTCCTCAAGTTTTTCAGTCAAAGCTTTGTGACTCAGGAGGAGCAGGACTGTCACAAAATGAGTCACTGTCTGTTTCCTGCAGACGGCTATGCTGTGGCCAGGCAGGAATATCTCACAGAGCAATAGGAGTGTGCCATCTACCCAGCCCCTCGTGCAGATAAGACGTGCTCTCTGCTCCAGAGTTCCCAGACCTCCCATTCAATATCTTTATTGATGATCTGGACCAGGGGATTGAGTCCAGCATCAGTAAGTTTGCAGATGACACCAAGCTAGGAGCAGGTGTGGAGCTGCTGAATGGTAGGAGAGCCCTGCAGAGGGACCTTGACAGGCTGGATGGGTGGGCAGAGGCCAGTGAGACGAAATTTAACAGGGCCAAGTGCAGGGTTCTACGCTTTGGCCACAACAACTCCAAACAGTGCTACAGGCTGGGGACAGAGTGGCTGGAGAGCAGTCAGGCAGAGAGGGACTTGGGGCTGCTGGCAGACAGTAGCTGAAGATGAGCCAGCAGTGTGCCCAGGTGGCCAAGAGAGCCAATGGCATTCTGGCCTGGTTCAGGAACAGTGTGGCCAGTAGGACAAGGGAGGTTATTCTTCCCCTGTACTCAGCACTGCTCAGGCCACACCTTGAGTGCTGTGTCCAGTTCTGGGCTCCTCAATTTAAGAGAGATGTTGAGATACAGGCACATGTCCAGAGAAGGGCAACAAAGCTGGTGAGGGGCCTGGAGCACAGCCCTGTGAGGAGAGGCTGAGAGAGCTGGGGGTGTGCAGCCTGCAGAAGAGAAGGCTCAGGGCTGACCTCACTGCTGTCTACAGCTACCTGAAGGGAGGTTATAGCCAGGTGGGGTTGGTCTCTTCTCCCAGGCAACCAGCAACAGAACAAGGGGACACAGTCTCAAGTTGTGGCAGGGGAAGTCTAGGCTGGATGTTAGGAGGAAGTTGTTGGCAGAGAGAGTGATTGGCATTGGAATGTGCTGCCCAGGGAGGTGGTGGAGTCACCGTCCCTGGAGGTGTTCAAGACAAGACTGGATGAGGCACTTAGTGCCATGGTCTGGTTGACTGGATAGGGCTGGGTGCTAGGTTGGACTGGATGATCTTGGAGGTCTCTTCCAACCTGGTTGATTCTATGATCCCATGTCTGGTAACTTTCAATGTAAAGTGGCCTGATAGGTGAGTTTTAACATCCACCTTTTTAAAAACAAAACCCACCAAACCCAAAACAAACAAGAAAAAGCTGACCTGGCTGAGCAGTGATGGATGGAGCTCAGGAGATTGAGACAGCAGCATTTGTCTCCTCTCAGGTGATGGATGCAGGTTGATGTTCAGCCAAGCACTGGCTGAGTAGTGCCCTTCACCTTGGTTGGACTCATGTCGGGATTTTTTGGCATATGTCTGCTTCCCAAGGTTGCACCTGGTTTAAGAACAACAAATCTCTTGTCAGCCAGAAAATTCACACCCTGCACATCAGCAGAATTTCTGAAATGTCTGTTAATTGGATGATTGTCAATGAAATAAAACCTGGGTGCACATCTTGGAGCAAGTATTTGTTGAACTCCTAGCATGTGGATAAAATATTGTAAAGTTAACACATCCCTTCTCTCCCTTGGGAGCAGAGATTTAAATTCTCATTCCTCTGACCAAGAAAACAGAGGCAGGAAAGAAATTAATTTGCTCTGAAAAAGACCCCAACCAAAACAAACCCGAAAAGTCAATAGCCTTATAAAAAGGGTCAGAAGACAGAATCTTTTAGTTCCTGTGGCTTGCTTAAGCAATGTCAGGAATTTGGGACAGCACGAATCAAATAGTCAGCAAATTCCTGGTGCCCTAGGGTATTGAAAAACCCTTCTGTGGAAGGCTGCTAATTGCACTATGGGTCAATGCTTCGATATGTGTTGTTTTGAGCTGCTCTGCCTTAAACTGCACTGTCATACCAACCTGTAGTGAAATCCTTCAATCAACACTGATGCTAACAGAAATATCTGCTGCTCGTAGAATAGGCTTAGGAAAAGCTCAAACCCTCTTCCTTTTTGTCCTAAAATGCTTCAAGACAAAGCAAGAATCTCCTATAGTCAATGACCCTGAATCAACTGTGCAAAGCATCAGCCTGTAAACAGAGACATGAAGACCGAGAATGGTGTGAGCAGCAAGGCGTTAATGAGAGGTCTGTTCCCTTGCACTTCAGGGTCATTCAGAAGACTCTAGGAAAGGCAAAGGTTCTCTGCTGCATCTCTGCCAGGGTACAAAGAGGCTTTGCTCATGTATTTCAAACAGATGTCTTCACTTTGAGAGGGCACTGCTCTGCAGCTGGCAGCTGCTGGGCAGCTCCAGGTTAAAATGCTCTCCTTCCTCAGCTCCCAGTCTGTTGAAAAAGCCAAGGAGACAAATGATGAAGCTTTGGAATGCGTGAAGCAACAAGCAAGTATGAAACGTAGGGAAGAGAGTGATGAATATTTCAATGGCAAATGCAGCTGGTAGCGGCAGAAACTGCCGTTTCAATGGCAAATGCAGCTGGTAGCGGCAGAAACTGCCGTTTCAAACCGTGACTCTAAGCGCTGTCCTTTTGCAGGCACATCTGGCGAGCCCTCCTGGCAGCTGTGGAGCTTCTTCCTCTTTCATCCTAAAGCCATGAGGCACAGAAGTGTCCGCTGGGGTGCTCCAAGCTCTGCTCCAGCGCACCCTGCAGACCAGGAATCATTAACTTTAATTGCCTTTTCCTTTTTTTCGGTGAGAAGAGCTGCAGCGGGAAGTACCTGGGTTGTACCTCTGTGCAAGGAGCCGCTCTGTAAAACGCTGCTCATCCTGGGTACGCTTTAAAGTGGGACGTGAAGCAGCTTCCAGACAGCAGATAGCGGGGGAAACGTGGTGCCTGGGTTCTCAGTTTTGTGAGGTTCGGGGTTTTTTTTGTTTGTTTGGTATTTTTGGGTTTGTGTTTCGTTGTTGTCGTTTGGGGGTTCTGCTTGTTTTGTTGGGGGGTTTGTTGTTGTGTTTTTCGGGTGGGGGGGGGCTGGCAAGAGCTTTATCCTCCTGTCTGACTGTAACTTGGTCAAAGCAGTGGAAAAAACCCCACACCTTTTGTTCATGGGGGGGCTGCTTGGTGATAAAGTTGGGCTTTTAAACGGGGCGAATACAATCAGCATCTTGCTGTAGATGTCAAAGGCCAGCAGGACAAGGGAGGTTATTCTGCCCCTGTACTCAGCACTGGTCAGACCACACCTTGAGTGCTGTGTCCAGTTCTGGGCCCCTCAATTCAAGGATGTTGAGGTGCTGGAACATGTCCAGAGAAGGGCAACAAAGCTGGTGAGGGGCCTGGAGCACAAATCCTATGAGGAGAGGCTGAGGGTGTTTAGCCTGGAGGAGGCTCAGGGGTGATCTTATTACTGTCTACAACTACCTGAAGGGAGGCTGTAGCCAGGTGGGGAGTGGCCTCTTCTCCCAGGTAACCAGCAATAGAACAAGGGGACAGAGTCTCAAAGTTGTGTCAGGGTAGGTATAGGCTGGATGTTAGGAGGAAGTTGTTGACAGAGAGAGTGATTGGCATTGGAATGGGCTGCCCAGGGAGGTGGTGGGGGCACCGTCCCTGGGGGTCTTCAAGAAAAGCCTGGATGAGGCACTTAGTGCCATGGTCTAGTTGACTGGACAGGGCTGGGTGCTAGGTTGGCCTGGCTGAGCTTGGAGGTCTCTTCCAACCTGTTTGATTCTATGATTCATCCGCTTTCACCTCTCTGTTGCTAGGAGGGTCCGGATAGCGGACTCTGAACGGACACGTTCTTGACAGTGTAAGCGAACTGACACACCACTCACTGTTTCTTTTAACTCGCTTTCCAGAGAGGTGTCCTGCTCTACGCTGTGGCGGCTGATGGCAAAGGCCAGCGGCTACCCAGCGAGGCTGGCGACAACTCCCACCGTGGTGTTGGTGCTCGCAGCAGCGCGACAGACATCTGCCGCTGAAACCTGGCCCCTCCGCCGCTGTGGGCTGTGCCCTGGGGCTCCGTCTCAACCCTGTTAGGTGCCGTTACCCACCCACCGTGCTCTTTATTTTGGGGCGAAAGCCTCAGGCCGCCGTTGGCACGGGGGTCGCCCCAGCACGGCGGCAGTAAGATGGCGCCGCCGGCAGCTCCCCCCGGCGCGGCGGGAAGGGGGGGGGGGGGGGGGGAAGGGCGTTGCCTGGCACCCGCCCCTCTCGCGCTGCCCCCTCCCTCGCTCCGTCGCGCGCCGCCGCCATCTTGCCCGGGGACTACCGGAGCGGCTGAGCTCCGCCGCTGCCTTTGCCTCTCCCCCATCCCCTCCGGCCGGGCTACCTTCTCCCGGAGATCCGGGGGGCCGGAGCCGGCAGGTAAGGCCTTCAGAAAGGGGCACGCCAGCCCACCCGCTCAGCCCGCTTCAGCCGGCTGAGGGCAGGGCATCTTCCCCACCTTTCCCCAGCGCTCTTGCCCCTTCCCCACACAGGGTTCCGCACCCTCCAGAAGGGGCTTTGTGGCTTTGCTCTTTCCTGAGACGTCCCTTTGTGAAGTTGGCGGGAGCTCCGTACCGTCCGCTGGCCCTACAGGTGAAGGGGAGCGGCGTGCTCGCTCCGTGCCGGGGGCTGCGGCGTGCTCAGGCCTCTCCCCTGAGAAGAGGGGAGGGATCCTCAGGTACCCACCATGAGGGGTGCCTAGATAGAGGCTTCCCCTCGGAAGGCATGCCCACCTGGCTCAGACGAAGGACCTGTAGGGAGGTGTGGGATGGAAAGATCGGTCCCGCCTTTTAGCCCAGTAATAAAGGTTGAGACCTTCTGGGCCGAGAGAATTCACATGAGATAGGTGAATGCTCATCTTCCCTCCTGCCCCTGGGGATCAGTTGTTTCGTACCACGGTTATCCCCTACTTCTATGATTTCTGTATGGATATTCTGAGTTCAGTGGGAGTAGGGCATCATGTGTACCCAGTCCAGTGGTTGTTATCGTCTTCATGATGTGTCTGTGTAACTGTGTGCAGCCCACAGGAAAGAATAGGAGTCTGTGGGCTGCAGCTTACACTGTGGTGCATGTGTTCTCCCACATCCGAAGCAGCCTTGGAAGATTTGTCCATCACAAGCCATCAGGTCATAGAATCAGTTAGGTTGGAAAAGGTCTTTAAGATTGAGTCCAACCGTTCACCAGCACTGCCAAGTCCACTGCTGAAGTGGTCCCATGTGCCCTTGTGGAATCATGTCTTTACACACCTAATAAAGTTTTGTGAACTTGCTGCCATTCCAACACCTCTTTCAAGGTTGATATGTCAATATTGCTTTACAAACACAGTTTCCACACATAGACATGCTGCAACCCTGTTGCTACTAAATACATCCACAGGAAAGCCTTGGAGCTATGCTTATGTGAAGAGCTGTGTTCAGTGTTGCTTGTGAATATGTCAGTATCATCTTGTGTTGTAAAATGCACACTAAATGATTCTTAGGAGCCCATTGTTTTTGTCTTTCATCTGATCTCATAACTCACCTTGTTCCCGTAGTCCATGGAGCAAAGAAGGTAACACAACTCGGAACAAAACCAGTCTTGAAACTGAACGTTTTTAGTAATATTGAAAGTTGCCTCTATGTTGATCCCATCTAAACACACAAGCAGAGTGCTTTCAGGTACTGGTTGAAACCTAAAAGCTTTTCTTGGACCTGCTCTGTGGGGTAGCACTGTTATGACAAATGATGGCCATTAGTTAACATCTGGGAGTCACAGAGAGTAATGTGCAGCAGCACAGAGTGGGGCACACTATCTCAAAGGGGATTTTAATTGTCTTTGAGTTGTTGAATACTTAGTTTGAGGGGGGAGAGAGTGATGCAGTAGAGCTTTAGGCTGGACGTCTCTAACCATGCTGCCTTTCAGGATTGTAAGCAAAGGCTGAAGAGGGCAAGGTCTTGTTTTAGTGGTGCAGTGGAATACAGCAGATTCTAGCAGAGTCAAGCCATCTGAATGTTTGGATACTATTGCTGAAATTGCTGCTCTTTTTACCCTGCTCCGTTTGGAACTTTTGTGACTGCTTTTTGTTCACAGCAATTCAGCAGAGCACAGATGCTTCGTGAAGAGACTTCTTAGGAAGCTCCTGCCTGTAGCTCTTAACTGACAGTGAATCTGGTAGAGTTTCTGAGACAAGATCAGGCTGAGCAAGACTGGTTGCAAAGGCTGACTGAAGGAATTTCTTTTTAGTGATAGGCAGATCTTCCTCTCAGCATAAAAAGTGTGGGGTTTTTATTTTCTTTTAGCTGCTGGTTTGGAGTATTTTACAGTTGATATACCATCAGCTTTTTGGGTTTTTTTACATGCAACTCGTAGACAGTTATGCATCTTTGCAGGGTAGATGTTTGCCAGGAAGGAAGTTACTGATTTATCCTAATTTCTGTTTACTTAGTTTTGAATTATGCCACTTGTAATTGATATTTTCAGTCCTCTACATAATGCTGAAAATAATAATGAAGGATTGGGCCATTTCTATAACAAGGTGAATTTGAGTCCTACTTTGGTCTGTCAGTAGCTGCTGGTCAATGTATTTTGTTTTGTTTCCTTTTATTTGAGCAAAATGTTACAGTTAAAGCAGCCACAGAAACGTGGTGTTGCAAAGAAGAAAAAAGAGAGTACTAGAATAGAATCACATCAAATCCTTGGTGAGATTGGTGGTTTGTGCCTTTATTTGGGAAATAAACAAGCAAAACAACCCCCAAACCTGTATAGATTTCTTCGTGATGTTTTTCTCCTGTTTTCACAGGAGAATTATTAGTATCAAAGAATGACAACAGCTGCTTCAGCAAGTGGATGCATTGTGCAAGAGGTCATTATTTACAGCTACCAGCTGTACTGAAATCTTCCTTACATTTCATCCTTATTTGTAAGTTTGTCATTTTTCTTTCCACGGTGAGGGAAAGATGGGCAGCTATGGAGATTGGCTTGGAAAGGCTACTTAGCAGTGCCAGCAGCCAGGAGCTCCTTGAGCTCAATTCTGTCACTGGTTGGCTTTGTGACCTTCAACATGTCAATAGATGTCACTCAGTTCTTGAAAATGAACTGGACAAGCAGGTGGAAAATAGAATCTGTGTCATTAGATGATACCCTGAAGAAAACATTGAATAAAAAAAAAAAAAACCCAACCAAACAATCCCTGTTGAAAGTTAGGAGCTTGTCTGTGGTGGGTCTTTGGAGCTTTCTTTTGGAGGTTGTGTGGAGCAGGAGAAGGCAGGTGAGGCAGATTGGAGTCCCTTCTTCATGCCATCTTGTTAGGTGTGCTGAGCTAGATCAGTAAGTAGTGTGGCTGATGATGGGTCATGACATTCTGTAAGGATACAGTCCTGGTGATGTTTAAAATGGTCATAACAAGGACGCTGGAAAATACAGACAAGGGAAACTTCACTTTCTAAACAAAATGTTTCTCTTGATTTTTATCCTCTTGGCTCTAATAAGCCTTTGATCTCTTGCAGCCTGTAGAAGCAGCAAAACAACTTAGGTTTGATGTTTTGTGTGCCATCAGCTGAAATTGGGGCCATCATGAATATAACCAAGGGTGGACTGGTGCTGTTTTCAGCTAATTCCAATTCGTCGTGCATGGAGCTGTCCAAGAGGATTGCTGAGTAAGTAACATCTGTAGTTGGAATCTTGATGTTATGATGGGACTTAATATTACTGACAACCGATTTCTCTGTTTGAAGGAAGTTACATGGGGAAACTGTGCGAGCATTTTGGTGCTTTCAGATAATGCACAGCCTGGGACACATCGTGTGTGGGCTGAGGTTGAGGTGTGGAACAGGGAACTTGTCACAACATCAGGTGTTGGAATAATGTGTTCAGTTTCATTCCCCTCACTTCAAGACATTGAGGGGCTGGAGCATATCCAAAGGAGGGCTTGGAAGCTGATGAAGAGTCTGGAGAATAGGTCTGGTGAGGAGCAGCTGAGGGAGCTGGGAGTTGTTTAGCCTGGAGAAAAGGAGGCTGGTGAATGACCTCTTGTGCCTCTGCGGCATCCTGAAAGGAGGTTGTAGTGACATGGGGATCTGTCTCCCAAAGAACAAGAGAGACAGGAGAAGAGACAGGAAAAGTTGTACCATGGGAGATGTAGGTTGGATATGAGGAAAAATTTCTTCCCCATGATGGTTGTCAAGCCCTGGAACAGGCTGCTCAGGGCAGTGGTAGAGTCCCCATCCCTGGAGGGGTTTCAAAACTGTGTAGATGTGATGCTGAGGGACATGGTTTGGTGGTGACCTGGCAATGTTGAGTTAAATGTTGGACTTGATGATTTTCAAGGTCTCTCCCAACCAGAACAATTCTGTGAAGCTGCCACGGTTAGCAGGAACATTTGGTATTTAAATAGATCAGTAACAAAATGTGTTTGGTGGCAGATTGTGATTTGCTACAGTATTTTATAGAGAATATGTGGGGAAAATTAGTACTTGGATGGTGATAAATAATCCTGACAGAAGTTTTGATCATTTTCTTCCTTCTGTCATAGTAGCATTTTCTTAGCTGGCAAAATTGCATCTATCTATTCACTGTATATTTGGTATGGGGATGTTTGTTTGGCTCCAATTGTGTGAAGAGCCACAGCAGAACTTTTATAACTTAAGGAATTTTTTATCATGTTACTACAGTGGCTGTTAGGATGTGTAACATCCCCAGGATGGATTTCTTCCTGAGGCTTATGTACTCAAAATTCAGTGTGAATAGGAGGAGAAAGGAGAATGCAGAGGAGCTCAAGTTACACGTGGCAAGGACTTGGGCATAAGCACACGCCATACCCTATTGTCTTCTTAGTGGTGAAACCAAGTTTGCCTCTCAGACAGTTGTTTGTCATTAGCCTGTTCTTTGCCTGTTGTGTGAAGAAGCTTTGCTGCACTAATACTGGTGTGGAATAAACATAGGAGACATTAATCTTCCATTATTCATCAAGCAGAGTTCGCTTCTGTTTCCTATTCGCTCCACACTGACATGTTCTCTGTAGAGAAGAACGATTTGAAAGCGGTCTCTGGAGCATTGTGCTTGTTGCCATGTGTACGTACATGGCATATGCTTGTAGATAGAAACACATACTAAATATTAGAAGTGATTTGGTAACCAAGCATCATTTTTTTGCACTGCTTACTCTTCTGAGCTGGACTTGAAAATAAGTTCAGTTTAGCCTGCAGTGCTGCTGCTGGAGATTGTAGATACTCTGTTAGGCAATTTCCAGTGTAATTACTAGGTTTATGGTTTGGGGTTTCTATTCTGGTTTTCTCCTGTGACAAGCACCCTTTTCAGTTACTTACTGTGTTGTATGGTGGTTTGCCTTTCTTTTACCCACACTAACTTCTCTCTACTCCCGCAGACGCTTAGGAGTTGAGATGGGGAAGGTTCAGGTATACCAAGAGCCAAACAGAGGTGAGTGTTTCATTGGAAACTTCCATAACTATGTCAGTATATTGGATAACTTCTTAGACTCTGAGTTTTGATGTTGCAAATATTACATATTTCTCTTCTTGGCAGAAACAAGAGTGCAAATTCAAGAGTCTGTGAGAGGAAAGGATGTTTTTATCATCCAAACAGTTTCAAAGTGAGTAGCTGTTTAAAAACTGCTTGCATTTTGACATGGACTGTCTGTAGCAGTGCTTCTGGTTTAGGTTTTCTTTGCATTTTATATATATGATACAGTGCAATAAGCTTGGATTAATTAGATAGGGGCTTCTCTTTGTGGAGTTTTTGTTATTACTGGGTTTGGTTTTTATTTATATGTGCACAAAGAAGACTTCAGTGGAAGCTAACCTCTTGTTTGGATGTTTTCAGTTAATGTGTCAATTAAATTTTTCCCCAGGTCTCTGCACCCTCTCTTGCTGGTGTCACCCTCTCTAAATTCTTCCCTTTTCAGCTTTCTCATTTCCAGCACTGTTACAAAGTTCCAAGTGAAGGAGGAGCATTTTCTGAGCAATGTGTCCTCCGATTCAGAATTTTGTTAAAAAGAACTTTACAGAAGCTAAGACTTTTTTAATGATGAGTCTCTTAGCTCATGACCAGTTCTCATCTAAAAAGATACCCACCTCAATCTTTTCAGGACAGAAAAACAGATGGTAATTGTTAAACATGTAGCCCACTGTTTGCTTGAGCAATGGATGTGTTGTGAAGTCTGAAACTTAAAGCCTATCTCTATCAATAAATAAAGATATTTTTGTTTGTGAGCAACAGAAGATCTGGGGGGTAAAATTATGGGGTATTTTGTTACAGCAGCATGCCATATGACTAAAAGCCTGAAAATGGTATAATTAAACTATCTGACTTGCCCAAAATAGCCAAGTGAGAGAAATAATAAAGTGTAATTTTAGTGCTGAGTGCAAGGCACTTGCTGTCCTGAGGTGTGTGGCTGGATTCTTAGTGACAAGCACTCTGTCACCATATGCTGTGCTGCCCTGAAGTGGGTACAGATTTTGTGTTGAATGCAGATTTTTTATGCACAATATACAAAACTAGATGCTTTTCATTCCAGAGATGTGAATACTACAATCATGGAGCTCCTGATCATGGTGTATGCCTGTAAAACCTCCTGTGCCAAGAGCATTATTGGAGTGATCCCTTACTTCCCCTACAGCAAACAGTGCAAGATGAGGAAAAGGGGCTCTATTGTGTCGAAATTACTGGCTTCAATGATGTGCAAAGCTGGTAAGAGCACAAATTGTTACTAAATAATCAGGGCAATGGATGGACCTGCTGTCATCTTTCAGCTGTAGAGAACTCTGAACAAGTTGGAGCTTATTGAAAACAAGTGCCAAGTTTTCTGTGAGTGTAAAAATCCACACAAAAAGGAGAATGGAATTAGAAATGTTTCCAAATGGCAACTTCATTTAACCCCAAACTTGTGACAGCCATTTTACATTGTGTCCCACTGTGCTGGCAGGATGAGCCTGTTGGACTCTGCTGCTGTGGGCTGTGGTATCCATCTCATAGTCATGCTCTTTGTCTCTGTTAACACTCTCAAACAGTTGTTCTTTGTCCTTTTCAGCCTGTTTTTTTTTTTTTTTTACCTGTTGGATGAATGAACAAGCTTCATATCTGTGCTTTACATTTGAGATTACATGAGAAGACATTATTCTTTTTCTGTTTCTTTCACAGAATGTTAGGGGTGGGGTTGAACTTTCTTTTTTGTCCTTGGGATGAAAAGAACAATGACAATAGACACCTTGTGGTCTGCTTTCTTGGTGTGAGGGAACTGTTCCAATAATTACGATTTAAGGCCGTTTTTCAGGAGTTTGAGACTCTACCAATAGCTGGGCAGGGGAGGTCTTGCTGTGTGGCAGAGAAGTTTATCTCTTGGTGGTCATATTGTCACTTGTCAAATGGAGAAGGATCTTACCTGCCTCAGTGTGGCACTACTGAGTCAATTATGTGGAGTCTTAGGTTGTTTTGAAAGGACACTGCAGAAATCTTCAAACATGATAATGTTGATGTGCTTAAGGGAGATAAAATATGCTGCATATTTTAACTAAGGTTAGAGTGCTTCTTCCAGTGCAACTTAGAGATTCTCTTCTGGACAAACTCCAGTTAAACTTCCTAGACAAATAAAGACTGTGTCTGCTGTTCTCTCTTTTCCTGATGTGCTTTTTGTTTTTCAAAGGGCTAACTCATCTCATTACCATGGACCTACATCAGAAGGAAATACAGGGCTTCTTCAACATTCCAGTTGATAACTTGAGAGCATCTCCATTTTTACTACAGTACATCCAAGAAGAGGTGAGGAAAGGCTGCTATTTTAAATAGCTTTTAAAATTATATATAAAAAATAATTTTTTTTTTTGGGTCACATCTTGTGACTTCTGAAAGAGATTCCTCTGAAACACTTCACACAGAATTTTAAAAAGGGGGGAAAGTCACACTGGGGCAATTGGTTCATTTCTTCCCAACAGGTCTAAGTTTTGCTGTCATCAAAAGCTGGTGCTTCCTTCTTAATGCAGCAGTACTCTTCTGTCTTCTCAGATAGATTCACCTAACTGTTATATAAAAAAATAGGATTTTCTTGCTCTTAATACCCTCTTCTTTTCCTACTTTCCAACTTCTTTGACACATATAGGTCTTGTGTAGGTGTGATGTATATTTCATTATGAAAACCCTTTGGAAGTTAAGTTGTAAACTAAGAGAAAGCCTATCGATCGTGCTCTGAAAACAACAGGTGACTTTGGTGTGGAAATCTTCACCTGCTGTTTGTTCAGCGTGTCTTGACTTGAGGAGCTTAACTTCTGATGGTCTGAGCGTCCCTTTCTCCATCTTATTTTTACAAGTGCTTTGAGAAGTGCTGGTGGTGGATTTACACAGACCAATTGTGCAAATGATAATTGTAGGTATAAGGTGCAAATTATGCTTCTGACTAATGATGATTTGGAATAAGGCTAGTGCATTCTTCCTAGTGAGAGAAAAGGTTGAACTTGCTCTTACTTTTGAATCTAACCTGGTTTGTTTTATAGAGATTCAAATGCCCCTAAAAAATCAACAAAAAATGAATGCTAGCCCCCAAAACAACACTATCTTAAGAAAATTATGTTGGTTTAAAGCCTGTTTGGGGAATCAGTTTACCATTAATCAATTTCATTTGGTACTGGATTCAGAGGGTGATAGACCAAAGCTCCAGCCTCTGGCTTCTTAAAGTTCATTCATCTCATATACTGGGAGTGAAGTATTGCACCTTTTAAGCACTTCATGAGTTAAAAAGGAAAGTGGAAAACCAAATACACAAACACAGGACAAGTTGTGCTTTTATGCTACTTGAACATACAGATTCTGGTGGATGACAGGATCGTGTTCCTGGTTTATTCGTGGAGCACATTCTGATGTGTGAGCTTTACAAAGAACTGTTGCAGCTTTGAGGTTGATGCTGCTGTGCAGTCTTAACACATGAACCTCCATAGACATCTCCTGGAGTATGTGTAGAAGGATCTTAAAAGACATTTCCAGACTTAATTTCTTCATTCCTCTGTTTGTCCATATGATGAGTTGCTACAACTAGAGTTGACTGAATGTGTCTGATCAAATGGGATCTGTATTGGCAGGAACCATATTGAGCCAGGTTATTTTAAGTGTATTTTCTTAAAGGTTTCATCCAGTGCTTCTCAGGAAGAATTCAGTCTTCATCTGAAGTTCACAGTGGCAGCAGCTTTGTTGTACATCCTGCTGTGAATGCCCAAGTGTGGAAGAAATTTCTAATAGGAGTTGTGATGAGGTATATGGAGTAGCATGAGGCAGAGTCCAGCTTGGTAAGAATCGAGGTCACTTAAAGCATTTTGCTGGAAATTAAGAAGATGAGGGACTGTAGTTGTTCTGTGATGGGAATTTATGTGTAGATGTGGAGAGAATTACTTGGTGTTCTGGGTTGGAGAGAGTCCAGTGAGTGAAATGGAACTGGCATAAAAATAATACAGTGATTTTCCTTTATGTACTTAGCAAGTTTTCAGTACTTAGTGTCTCCTCTCTTTCCTCTGTGTGCATGTTAATCTTATAGTGATGTAGCTCTTTGTTACAAGGAGTTGTTGATGTCTTACTATCTGCTGGATGGCGTTTCTGGCTTTCTGACTTCATTTTTGAAGAGCTGAGAACAAATTTGATAATTTGGCAGAGGGAAAATGAGGCTGTGATGTCTGAACAAGATCAAAGCCTGTATTATGTCAAGTGACAGGCCCTGCCTTGTCCATACCTTCCATCATGTTAATCTTTGGAGCCTGTTGTATAACTAAGTGTTTATAAAGGACAGAACATGCTGAATTCCCAGTATTCTAGGTGGAGTTAGTAGCTTTGTGGATTGTTAATACAGCCTGACATGTCCACAGAAAATCTCCTGTTTTCAGCTGGTTAGGCCCATGCCCCAATTCAGAACTTAGGGTTTGGTTTTTTCCCTTTGCTGTGCCCATTTCAGGCAGAATGTTTTTGGAAATGTTGATTCTGCTTGAATTCCATGTTTGAGAATAAGGTCATGGAAGAACTTACCTTGCTTGTGCTAGGAAAAAACTCAGATATTTATTTCTGTGCTCTGCATCTGGGATTTGACATCGGACAACTGCATGTCAGGGCACCACTGCTCCAAATAATTCATGGGTGTTCAGTGAAGAGTCTGCCCCTTAAGAAGGGGATTCTGAGGATTGGGTCTGCTCTGTAGGGCTTTGCTTGGTGCTGCAGCTGAGAATGGCTGTGGGCTGTTGCTACAGCAGCTGATAGGAGGGTAGACAACTGATAGAAGGACAGACAGGCTCTCTTCATGCTGCTTTTTATGGCAGACAGAGCAGGAAGGCACAGAGTTTGAAAGGAGGAGTTAAGGTGGATGTTAGTGGGAGCACAGATTGCTGTTGGAGAGGAGAACTCAAGTCTAAATGGTAGAATGCTTGAGAAATTGTGGACAACAGAAGATGAGTCTGATGTAGAATTGCTATTTGCAGGGAAATGGAGACTGGAGACTAAGATATGAAACTTCTGTGGAATGGGGACTGAAATGCTGCTTAAATGAAGAGAAGTCTGGAGGGAGAATGGGGGAAGTTCAGGGACAGCAAATTTTGGAGCAGATTATAAAGACTTGGCTAAGGTACCTATCAGACCTCAAAATGAAGTCCAGACTTGACCTTAGCGCTCAACAGCATTCTCTGGTGCTGCTTTGTGTAGGAAACAGCGTGCAGCAGTATCAGCCTGTGACTCCAGGACCATGGTCCATGCAGAGTCAGTAAGATGTGATGAGTGGTGGAGGAGTATTGCTTTTTGTCTGTATTCTGAAAAAACCCCTTAAAACTAGAAACTAAATGTAACACTCTGTTTTCAGGTGGTTAAAGACAGCCGAGTGCATGCAGCACAAGTCGAACAGGAAACTTTATTTTTTGATGGTTTCCTGTTACTTTTCACCCTTGTAGCCCTGGTGTTCTTCTGAAGCAGTTGCTTTGTTTAAGCTGTAATGTAACATCATGTTCATGAAAGGTACACTTTTATTACCTGAGTTTTCTAAATAGCTGCTTTTATCCAGCTGTGAACTCTGATCATGTGCTGTGGATTCTTCAGGTTGCTTTCTTAGGTTAAATGTTCGATGCTTAAAGTTTTTTCTGGCAAAATAAAGTTCTCTGATTCTAATTGAGTTGAAATTTGTCTAAAGATATGAAGTAGACATTGCTATCTGTTATTTGCTACAGATACCAGACTACAGGAATGCTGTAATTGTGGCCAAATCACCTGCGTCTGCAAAGAGGTGGGTAAGATCTGCTCTCTTGTGTTAGAGCAGAAAATCTCTGTTGTGATTTTGTTCATAGTATCAAGGACAGATACCCAATCATTAGAAGCTGCAGCCTTCAAACCCCTCTGATGTGTTTTGACACATGTAGTTTTATGATGTTGTAATAAATCTAAGGATTTATTCCTTCCAAACAGAAGGATGGAGTGAATCAGAGAATCATTAAGATTAGGAGAGACCTCTAAGATCAGAGCCAACTCTTAACTCTGCACTAAACAGGTCACCACTAAACCATGTCGTTCAGCACCATGTCTCCATGGTTTTTTAATCCTTCCAGGGATGTGGACTGCAGCACTACCCTTGGCAGCCTGGGATAAGCCATAACAAACCATTCAGGGAAGAAATTGTTCCTCATGTCCAACCTAAACTTGTGCAACTTGAGGCCTTTTCCTCTTGTTTTGTCACTTCTTCCTTGGGAGAAGAGATCAATCCCCACCTGGCTCCAGCCTCCTTTCAGGGAGTTGCAGAGAGCCAGAAGATCTCCCCTGAGTGTCCTTTTCTGCAGACTGAACAAGCCCAGTTCCCTCAGACGCTCCTCTCAAGACTTGTACTCTAGACCCTATACCACCTTTTGCCCTTTGGATACAAAATTGATAGTGGATAGAATCATAATCATAGAATCAACCAGGTTGAAAGAGACCTCCAGCATCATCCAGTCCAACCTAGCACCCACCCCTATCCAGTCAACTAGACCATGGCACTAAGTGCCTCATCCAGGCTTTTCTTGAACACCTCCAGGCACAGTGACTCCACCACCTCCCTGGGCAGCCCATTCCAATGGCAAATCACTCTCTCTGTGAAGAACTTCCTCCTAACATCCAGCCTATACTTCCCCTGGCACAACTTGGGACTGTGAATCAGACCATATTTGTGTGTTTACGTTGTAAGTTTCCTGTTGTAAATTAAGAGAAAGGGTGGCAGTGTAACACCACTAATCCAGAGTCATTGCTGAACATGGTCATAACACAGAACATGGTTGTTCAGACCTGTGACTTACTGTCTAGCATGGCAAAATAGGATTTGATCTTCAAGATGATTTTGGTTATCATGTCCTTGTTGACTGAACAACTGTTCTTAATCCACAAAGCTTTTTGGTTGACCATTCCTGTTGTTTGGAATTACCGTGCTCTCAGTAGGTGGTGCAAGAGTTGGGTGATGGTTTCAGAGATGTTGCATTTACTGTGGTGACAAACCAATAGCTTGTTGAGAGCATTATCTGTACCTTCATGCCAAGGAGTTATGGTGTACTTTGTGAGAACAGTTTTGTTACTTTATTTAGCAAATCAGAAATACTTTAATTTGTAGAAGCATGATGAGGAGATCAACTTCTGTCATCTTTCTTTTCCAGTGCTTTTTATGTGATTTTTCTTTTGGCCAGTTATGTTATGTTTGCTGGTTTTTGACCATTTCTTCTACCTGGTGTCAGCATTGCCTCTGGGGTGTAGGCAGGCATTTGGTGAAGTGTTCTCATGCTTGTCAAATAACTGCACATGCCAGCAAGTTGTCTGCACATAGCTTTGACTGATCAGACAGATAAGTTGCCCACGTAACCGATGTGTGTAGGAAAGAATCTCAGAGCTGGGATGCTTTTAGCTTCTTCACATGTACCTCAGAGCAGGATTGGAGCAGTTACACTGCATTTGGGAAAGAGTAATTTGAGTCTTTCAGCCTGATGAAGGAAAGCTCTTTTCAGATGAATGCTTACTTGTGAGAGGGCCTTTGCTTGATGGAATTTAGAATGTTCTTGTGTTTTTTGAGTTTACTGGAAAATTAATAACTCACTGCTGTTACTTTGAATTTTATTTGCATTTAACTGATAGGGTTTTGCCTTCAAAGTCATAACTTGTAAGATAAATATATTTGTAATCATGATTTATCTGTAGTTAACAATGTGAAAAAATATCCTCACTGTAGGATAACCACAGGGCAGAAGATTATTGAGGCCTTCCAATACTTAGAATCCTCTAAGTAAGCTGGCAACAGGCATTTTTTTTAGCAGGGCCTGATGTGACAGGGCAAGGAGTGATGGTTTAAACTAAAAGGAGATTCAGATTAGAGAGAAGGAAGGAGAAGGAAGATTTTTTTTTTTCCCACACTGAGGGCGCTGGGGCCCTGGCCCATGTTGCCCAGAGAGTGGTAGATGTCCCATCCCTGGAAACATTCATGTCACTCTACAGCTCCCTGAAAGAAGCTTGGACTGAGGTGGGTATTGGTTTCTTCTCCCTACAATTTACAAGTGATGGGATGAGAGGAAATGGCCTCAAGTGGCAGCAGGGCAAGTTTAGGTTATGTATTAGAGGAAACTTCTTCACTGAAGGGGTTTTCAAATACTGGAATAAGCCTCCCAGGGAGGTGGTTAAATCCCCATCCATGGAAGTGTTTAAAATTTAGACACAGAGATGTGATGCTGAGACACATGGCTTAGCACCAGACTTGGTAGAGACTAGACTGGCTAAGGCTAGACACCAAACTCTTAGATGTGTGAGTTGAGGTAGGATCAATGTGCTGATTTTTACATGCTGCTTCCAGCATCTGGAATGCAAACACTTCCTATGAAATTCCTCTTTCTCCAACTCTCTGCTTTCTGCACTCCCCATCTTGACATGCATTTCTGATTTTAGTTGAAGAAATACTGCATGGTGAGAGAGCTTTTTGTTTGTGAGCTTGTAAAAGTCCAGGCTGTTGAACTGGTTTGTCAGGCAAGATGATTGTCCGGGTTCTCTTCTCTGTAGGAATCCAGGGTTATGTGCCAGAAAGCCAGGGATATTGGCTTATTTAGAGCACATCTTGTTAAAAATAAAGAACACTTGTGTTCTGTTTTCATCTGAATGGAGTTTTTGTTCCTATTAAATGTAGACAGTCCCAGACATCTAGGCTGTTCTTGATTGCTGGTAGATGAGCGATAGAATGGTTTGAGTTGGAAGGGACCATAAAGATCATCTAGTTCCAGTTCCCCTGCCATGAGCAGAGACACCTCCCAGCAGACCAGGTTGCTCAAGGCCCTGTCCAACCTGGCTTGGAACACTTCCAGACTTGGAGCCTCCACAGCTTCTCTGGGCAACCACTTCCAGTCCCTCACCACCCTTATGGGGAAATATCTTAATCCAGCTTCTTCTCTTCTTTGTAAGACCTGCTGAAACTTAGGCTTTCAGGAATGCTGAAGGCTAGGAAAGTTTTTTTAAACTGTTGGGCAAAACAGAAGGAAATGATCAGAGTTCTGTGGCCTGCAGCATTTATCCTGTCACTTCGAGGGCAGAGGGGTTACTTCCAGAGCTACTATTCTGACTCTGACAGGCCTGGTAAAATGATACTAATGGACAGGAGATTTCTTCCATGTGATGTAATAAAATTTTAGGATCATTTCCATTTTCCCCTCTGAAACTTTAGAGATGAAATGGCAACAGGTTAGCATTGTGTGTATGTGAGTTACTTTAAACTGAACGTGTTTGTGTTTTTTGAACCCTTTCTCTGCAGGGCACAGTCATTTGCTGAGCGCTTACGGTTGGGAATTGCTGTGATTCATGGGGAAGCTCAGGACGCTGAGTCTGACATGGTGGATGGTCGACACTCCCCGCCTACAGCTAAAAATGTAGCTGCTATTCACCCCAGTTTGGAGATACCCAGTAAGTAAGTTTGTGTATGAAAATGTTCATCCCTTGGTTTTTATGGTTTTGGGAGATGGGGCTGGCAGGGAGGGACCATCAGAATAGAACTGGGAGGTTTGAAGGCTCTTTTGTGAGAGAGATGATTATTTTTTTTCTTAGTAGGGTGAGAACAGATACCTTTTGGTGTCTTTTTGTCCATGATTTTAGTGCTAGCCTGTTTGTGAGGCTGTGTCTTTACAGCTAATCAGAAAAGCCCCTCTCAGGCCTCACTTTTTTTGCCATTTACCTTTCCTATTGGAATTCTTACTGGGTCACAGAGCCAATAAGCTGAACTATAGCTGGCTTTGTGTGTAGCTCTGTGTCTATAGTTTAGCCTGTATCTGAGGCTAAAATACAGCAGATGCTCTGTCACCCAATGACCCCTATCCAGGAGAGAAGGTGGATTGGTAAGGGGGGAGAAGACCCATGGGTTAAAATGAAAACTAATTTAATGAAACAACTAAACTGATACCAATGACAGCACAAAGTTGTAGTCAGCCCAGTGAAGGTACAACAGTCACACTGAATGGAAAGACAGCCCTTGAGAGAAAGACAAGGAAGGAGGCAGGAGCTCCCCATCCTCAGCAAACTTCCTACTTTATGCTGTGTGGTATTCATGCTCTGGGATATACCTGGTGCTAACTCAAAGCAGTTTTCCTGGTTGACTGCACACTGCTCACAGCCTTCAGCCCATGGCTGGTTTGGGATTCTGTCCCAGCAAAACCAGTACACTGTACAATATCTTGGGCCTTGCCAGAAAGACCTTGCTGGATGTAGATGTGATTGAGAGCTGTGAGAGCCAAACTTCATTTTGGATCTCAGTAGGTTGATTTGAACCAGTTGTGTCTGCAGGTCACTCCATTCTTTATGCTGAAATGAAGAATTAATTGACTTAGTTAAGAATTTGGGCATAAATAAATTTAAGCTTTAAAAAAAAAAAAAGCTACGAATTAAAATCCTGTTTGTTTTCCCAGCAGTGTTGTGATGGTTGAAGTATTTATTGTTTCACTTCTCCCTGTAAAAGTAGTGAGCAGACATTTCACACCTGAACTAAATTGTATAAACTGCCTCTTTTTTTCCTTTTTTACCCCTTTAAAATATTTGCTATTTCTCAGTGCTGATTCCCAAGGAAAAACCACCCATCACAGTTGTGGGAGATGTAGGAGGAAGAATTGCTATCATTGTGGTAAGTAAGGTGCCATCACTTCTGATAAATGATACTGAATGTGTTCAGGTTGCAGAAATCAAGTTGGTTTTCTGCTGAAGCAGCAACTAAATTTTGGTGGATGCTGGACTTTGGGCACTCCGTTTTGTGTACCATGAAGTGGTGGTGTGTAGACTTCCTGAAGCTGACTGTGGGAATTACAGAGTGATCCCTGTTGGAAAGCAGCATTTGGACCTTGTTTCTGTGAATAGACCAAATCTCTGTGAGGATGAGGAGTTTTCAGGGGGTGCTTGCTTACACATTAGATGAGGAGAGAATCACCTTGTTCCTACTCTGAGTTTAGAAATTCCAGTGAAGCAGAAATGATGCAGTCTCATGGTTCCTCTGAAGTGGAGTGTAGCCTCTGGGCTTGTCATGGAAAAGAGCAAGTTTCTGTTAGTTTGGGTTTTGAACTTCACTTTCTTTTGCCTCTTCCCTGCATGGAGCAACCCCTTTGTCCCTTGCTGTTGCTGTAGTTTTGGGACACTTTGCATTTCTGCTCTCACTTCCCATCTCGTTCAGGTGTCTGAAGAACAGCATCAATAAAAACATCCAGCTTGTGTTGACAGTCAGCTGTTACACTTGAAAATGATCTGATGTCAATCTGGGTGTGCTGTGTCCATCTGTCTGGGGACAGAGCCTGGTTTACGTTTGGATTCAATGTTCTGAAAGCTCTTTTCCAATGGAGACATTTCTGTACTTCTCTTTGGACAGGATGACATCATAGATGATGTTGACAGCTTTCTTGCAGCAGCTGAGACCCTTAAGGAGAGGGGGGCTTACAAGATCTTTGTAATGGCCACACACGGCCTCTTATCTTCAGATGCTCCCCGGCTGATAGAGGAGTCGGCGATTGATGAGGTGAGCCTGGATTCTGAATTGCTGACCAAATGTTTGGGGAGTTTTGAGTCAGAAATTGTCTCCTGGCTTGGTAAATGAAGTCACAAAATATAAGACTTTAGCTGGGAGGTTCCTGGTTTCAGGCTTTCTATTGTGGAACTGTATATGGGTGTGTGTATGTATATGGGTGTTGATTGACAGCTGCCTGAAAATGAGCCAGCGTGTGACCAGGTGGGCAGGAAGGCCAACAACATCCTGGCCTGGATCAGGACCAGTGTGACAGGCAGAACCAGGGAAGTTATTGTCCCCCTGTGCTCAACGCTTCTGAGGACACACCTTGAGTACTGGGTTCAGGTTTTGGGTCACTCACTCTGGCAAGGACATTGAGGGGCTGGAGCATATCCAGAGAAGGGCATTGAAGTTGGTCAAGGGTCTGGAGAACAGGACTGGTGAGGAGCAGCTCAGGGAGCTGGGGTTGTTCAGCCTGGAGAAAAGGAGGCTGAGGGGAGACCTGGCTCTCAATAGCTCCCTGAAAGGAAGTTGGAGCCAGGTGGATGTTGGTCTCTTCTCCCTCGTAGCAAGTAACAGGATAAGAGGAAATGGCCTCAAGCTGCAGCAGGAGATGTTTGTTGGATATTAGGGGAAACCTGCAAGGGTTGTTGAGGGCTGGAACCCAGGCAGGTGGTTGAATCCCCATCCCTGAAGGGGTTTAGAATCCCTGTAGATGTGGTGCTGAGGAACATGTTTTAGCCCCAGACTTGGTAAAGTTAGAGAATGGTTGGACACAATGATATTAAAGGTTTTTTCCAAGCAAAACGATAGTGTGAATATGATTACCTACATGTCCTTAAGCTATAACATAGGGAAAATGTGAGGTCACTCTGGCAGCATTAGGAGACTTCTCCCCTCAGTGTGAGGGATATTGCTGTAACTTCCTCTGGCCCCATGTGTCAAAATGGGAGGGAGGAAGGACAGCGCCATTAGTATCCATGGATACATGGACATCCCCTCTCACAGCTCTAACACCCTAAGTGAAAAGCATCACAGAGCTCCATCTGATCGCTTTCTTTCTGTAGGTGGTCGTTACAAACACAATTCCCCATGAAATACAGAAACTCCAGTGCCCTAAAATCAAGACTGTGGATATCAGCATGATCCTCTCGGAAGCCATTCGCAGGATCCACAATGGGGAGTCCATGTCATACCTGTTCAGAAACATAGGACTGGATGATTAGTGCTGCTCTAACGAACCCCCACCCCCGGCCAAACTGGAAGGGAACAGATGAGGAGCTGTGAAGCATCATGCTTACCTAAATATTTCCATTGAGCCACTTTTTTGTTTTCTCTTGGTTTCAGTGTCAAGGTAGAACAGTTTTAAAGAGCTTTTGGGGGTTTGTTTTTTTTTTTTCCTTTGCCTTTTTTGTAAATTTGGAGGGAGGGTGAGTGGGGAGCTAAACGTTTTGCAGAGAACTGTTCTAGTTGCTTTTAGGTTAGTTGCACTATACACAGGATGGGGGTGGGGGGGAGGAGGGAAACCAACTCCACACGACACTTGAGCAAGAATTTGGCTTCTAAGTCAAGCATTCCTTTCCCAAAGCTGCTTGCTACAAGTGCTTTCAGAGATACTCAGATGAAGTGACTGTATCCTATTTGCATTTTCCAAGCCAAAAAGGTTGTTCTGTTGTATGCAGTTGAGTGGTTTTGTAGGAGTGCTTTTATAGGAAAGCATATGAAATATGCACTTGTATTTATTTTCTGCGACAAAGAATAAAGACTTGTTTTGTGTCAGCTTTCTAAAAACCTCCAGGTACTAGGCAGTTGTCTTCTAAAGTGATCTAGGTCAGAGAGGTCTGGACAGCCTGGATCAGTGGGTCGTGGCCAGTAAGATCAGGTTCAGCAAGGCCAAGTGCTGAGTCCTGCACTTGGGTCACAACAATGCCATGCTCCAGGCCTGGGGCAGAGTGGCTGGAAGTTGCCTGGGGATGGTCAACAGTGGCTGAAGATGAACAAGCAGTGTGGCCAGGTGGCCCAAGAAGGCCAACAGGATCCTGGCCTGGGCTCTGTCCCTTTGACCACAAGTCTAACTTCTTTCAGCCAGTTCACAATCCACCTCTACCTGATCATCCAGACCACACTTCCTCAGTTTAGCTGTGAGGGTGCTGTGGGAGATGGTGTCAGGTGGTTTCCTGAGATCAAGATAAACCACATCCACTGCACTACCGTCATCTCTCCACCTGCTTATGTTCTCATCAAAGGCTGTCAGGTTGGTTAGACATGAATTCCCCTCAGCAGAACCATGTTGATTCTGCCCAATGATCTTTGATATGCCGAGACAGCATGGAGGATAAGTTGCTCCATCTCCTTTCCAGGGATGGAGGTGGGGCTGACTGGTCCATAGTTAAACTGGTTTTTAGGACTTTGCCATGCTATCTTGCTTCAGAGATGTGAATGGAAGCAAAATCCATGGCTGGATCTCAAGGAGCAGCAAAGACCTGGAAATATTGTAGGGCAGATGTTCCAGCTGGTGAATCCAAACTGACTCATCACAGGTAAGGGGTTTGTCAGAGGTTTTGAGCCTGACCTGAAGGTAGGTGAGCTAAAAGCCACAGCCACGGTGGAGAGCTGAACTCATTCAGGTTTGTGTTCCTCACCACCCATGCACACATGCAGGTCAGACAGCTGGCCAGCTGCCTTTGTGCTTCCAACCTTGGAGATGAGAAGCTCCTGACCTGTGGTGAAGTTAATGAGCATTTAAGACTTCTTTTAATCTAATCTCTCCATCAGAACGTCCTACACATGAGTATAAAGCTTTTGGCATGCTCAAAACCAGGAGTGAAAATAGTACCTTTGTCAACACTATTTCCCTCTGCCTGAGACAAAACTTCCAAGGGCTGAGGAAGGCTTCTTTGCTTTTAAGGATCAAACCAACTCTTTTTTCATCTGTCTTAGTACAGAGCTGAGCACAACAGAGGCCTGTGATGTGAAGACCTGGCTACTGCTCAGACATCTGCAGTGCTTGATCTTGTCAGTGGATCCAGCAAGTGGGATGGTGATGTCATTTCAGCAGCTTCACAGCTCTGTTGTTCTATGAGCTCATTTTGCAGCCCTGTCCAGGGAGATGCATTCTGTCACTGCAAAGTCAGAAAGCAAGACTCTGCCTGATTCTCCTTCCTCTCTGTTCTAGTGAGGCCACAGCTGGAATATCGTGCCCAGTTCTGGTTTTCCTAATTCAAGAGGGAAAGGGAAATACTGGAGAGAGTCCAGTGGAGGCTAGGAGAGTGATCAAGGGCCTGGAACATTGCCTGATGAGGAAAGGCTGAGAGATGTGAGGCTGCTGAGTCTGGAGAAGACTGAGAAGGGATCTTGCTAATCTTTACAAATATCTGAGGTGTGGATGTCAAGAAGGGTGCTGAAGGGCAGACTCTTCAGTGGTACTCAGTGACAGGACAAGGGGCAGTGGATACCAATTGGAACCCAGGAAGTTCCACCTCAACATGAGAAAAAATATCTTTGCTGTGAGAATGTTGGAGCCCTGGAGCAGGCTGCCCAAAGAGGTTGTGGAGTCTCCTATGGAGAGATTCCAAACCTGCCTGGCTATTGTGGTCCTGTGCAAGCTCCTGTGGGTGGCCCTGCTTTAGCAGTAGTGTTGGACTGGATGATCTCCAGAGGTCCTTTCCAACCTCCACCATGTTGGCATTCTGTGGTTGTCTGTTAATGGCAGTAAGATATTAAATGCTTCACACGGTTAATAGATAGACCAAGCTGAGCTATTTGTGCTTAGATGTACTTTGGATGTGTTAATGCAGGTTAGATTCCAGCCAAGCAGTGAGGGAGAACTTGGGTTCCTCTCACAGGAGTGCAGCCCTGCTCCTGGGCACGTCAGCAGCTCTTTCAAAGGGCAGAAATGCGCTGACCTGGCTCAGTGACAGGTGTAGTAGTTGCAATGCATTTATTTTATTAGTGAGACCTTGTGATACGTGGCTGGAGAGCATGCTGCTGCTTGACAGTGAGCCAGCCAAGCACCCAGAGCAGCAAATGGAATGATTACTAAGGACCCAACCCTACCAAATTCGATTGTTTGCTGCTGATTGTTCTGTGCTGGCCTTTGCAGCAGTAGCTCATCTGTCCTGTGGGTGCTTCTGCTGGTCGGCCCTTACTGAGGCTCCACCCTGGATGTTCACATAACTCCTGTATTTGATTGTGGCTTTAGCATGTAGCAAACTCTAACTCTGCCTCATTTTGTGTGGTGCAGTTGTTGTATTGCTCATAGAATCAACCAGGTTGGAAGAGACCTCCAAGATCATCCAGGCCAACCTGGCACCCAGCCCTATCCAATCAACTAGACCATGGCACTAAGTGCCTCATCCAGGCTTTGCTTCAACACCTCCAGGGATGGTGATAGGACTTGAGAGTCCAGGGGAGGCTATAAAGATGCTGAGGGGCCCAGAGCATCTCTGTGGGGAGGAAAGGCTGAGAGACCTGGGGCTCTTGAGTCTGAAAAAGGGTAGCCTCAGAAGGGATCTTCTCAGTGCTCAGCAAGAGCTAAAGGGTGGAGGGTGAGAGAATGGGACCAGACTCTCTTCAGTGGTGCCCAGCCACAGGACAGAAGCAAACAGGAGGAAAGTTTAACCCAGAAGGTTCCATCTGAACAGGAGAAAATTCTTTGCTGTGAGGATGTCAGAGCCCTGAAGCAGGCTGCCCAGTGAGGTTATGGAGAGAGGTTCTGTAGAGAGATTCCAAACCTGCCTGGCTGTTGTGATCCTGGGCAACCTGCTGTAGATGCCCTTGCTTTAGCAGTAGGGTTGAGCTGGATGATCTCCACAGGTCCCTTGTATGCCCCATATGCTGGGATTCTGGGATTTGGGAACAAGTCAGTCATGAGACCAAGTTGTAGGTCCTCTGGCTTTTCATGGCATTGGGGTGGTTGGGGTAAGGTATGTGTGGTTTCCCTCAGACCTTTTTCACACCCTTTTATTATGGTGACAGCAGGACTAGCTAATCTGTAAGTGCTTTTCCTGGGAGCAAAGATGTCAGATCACCAGAAATGCCAGCTCTTCTCAGAGGTGCTTCTCTGGGATCCTTAAAGAACACTTAAACCCCCCTCCCCCTGCTTTATTCAGCAGTTTCTACAGTAATTTGGTAAGCAAAAGATCATTAGTCAGATTAAGAGGAAGCTCTTCACTTGTGAGCTTTCCCCTGACCCAGGTTGCCCAGGGAGATGATGGATGTCCCATCCCTGAAAGCCATTCCAGGTCAGGTTGTTTGGGGCTCTGTGCAACCTGTTCTAGTTGAAGATGTCCCTGCTGGCTGTAGGACCTTTAAAGGTCCTTTCCAATCCAAACCAGTCTGGGATTCTGTGATCATTCAAATGCTTTGCAGACTTAGTATCTACAGTAAAAATATTATGGTTTGGTCTTCTTTGAGCTCCTAGGAAAAAAAAACTTGGCAGTTTCTTGTCCAGAAGTACCTGGATTTAAGGCACCTCTGCAGCAGGCTTCTGGAGCCTCTGTTCTGAGAGTCTGCACCATGGAACTGTGTCGGCTACAGTGGCGGCTTGGACCAGAGCCTGCAGCTTGGACCAGAGCCTGCAGCTTCTCCAAGATCAGTGCAGAAGCAGCAAAAAATCTCGAGATGAGAAATTGTGTAGCTGTTTGTGAGACACCAAAATGCAGAGGTGCTTGCCTGGCCTGGGTGTGCCAGTGGGGTGGACAATGGGGAAACAGAGGGGAAGAGGCAGTGGGCAGCCAGGCCACTCAGCCAAGCCCCTTGGGAAGTGAAGCTCCTGTTGCTGGTTTGTTTAATGATAAATGCTCCATGGCCACTAATGAGTTACTAATTCAGTGACTGTGAGGCCGAGGATGAGGCAGGAGGCAGAGAATGATGGAGGACAACTCCACTGCTGGGTCCTTCAGCCCCTCGCTGCAGTTCAGTGTTGCTGACCTTGTTGTTGTGGTGGTTTATTTCTTCTTAAACGTTGCAGTGGGGATCTGGGTAAGAGTGTTTTGTTCCCTTTCTGCTTTGCACCAGGGGAGCTTTAGGTTGGGTATTAGAAAAAAAACTTTCTACCTCAGGAAGGTTATTGGGGATTAGACCAGGCTGCCCAGGGAGGTGGTGGAGTCACCACCTCTGGAGGTGATAAAAAGACATTTGGAGGAGGAGCTTGGGGGCACCGTCTGGCAGTTGTGTACAGGGAGATGTTAGGTTGTGGTTGGACTTGATGATCTTAATGTCTTTTCCAGCCAGGTGATTCTGTGATTTGATGAAGTTAGAGTGGTTTTTTTTTGCTTGTTTGTTTCCTCAGGGCTGGTTGTATTGTGTGGAGTAATTTGAACTCTCTTATTCTTGTAGTTTGCACTTTGTGTGTTCTGTTGTACAAATCTCTGCCCCTTCCACTCCCTACAGAAGGACTTAAACATAAGGAGGAACTTCTTTGATGTGAGGGTGCTGGAGCCCTGGAGCAGGCTGCCCAGAGAGATTGTGGAGTCTCCTTCTGTGGAGAGCTTCAAACCCACCTGGACATTGTGATCCTGGGCAAGCTGCTGTGGGTGCTCCTCCTTTAGCAGGAGGGCTGGACAAACTGCTCTCCAGAAGTCCCTTCCAACCCCCACCAATCTGGGATTCTGTGACTCCCACAGCCTGAGAACACAATGGAATTAACCACGGCACAAACTTCTCCCCTGCCCTCTGCTCTGCTGGGCGTAAGCAGATCTGCTGCTTGCCTATTAAAGGGTATTGAGACAAATGTCCTGCTGAGCAGAAAAAGCCCTCGGCTACCCACGGCCTCAGACAAAGCCTCTCCAGAGCCCTTTATTCTGCCTCACGGAAAAATCCCAGCCAGAGCTGGGCCCTATTAGCCAAGCTGTCTGCTCAGGGTGGCAGGAGGCACAGCCTCTGCTTCCCGCTCTTGGGATGTCTCCTTTGCTGTTCGTGGCTCTGGGTACTCGAGGTGCAGCCACTGTTTCGTGTAATTAAGCTTGAGGTGCAGAGCTCCCAGTAATTATCCAGAGTCTCCTGTCTCCTTGTCTGGGAGACTTGGTTCTTGGTGTCTTGTCTGGGTTGGTAGGGAAGGGTGCTCAGTGCTGATCATTTCTCTTTCCAGTCTTCATGCAGGGTGAACAGGAACACCATCAGTGGCTATTTCCTTGCTGGCAGAGACATGGCGTGGTGGCCAGTAAGTAGAGGCATGTCCTACTTGTGACACCCTGGGCAGCAGGGACAGGGACATCCAGCACTGCTGTTCCCCCTACCTTGCTGGCAGAGACATGGCGTGGTGGCCAGTAAGTAGAGGCATGTCCTACTTGTGACACCCTGGGCAGCAGGGACAGGGACATCCAGCACTGCTGTTCCCCCTACCAAGTTTCTTCTTTGTCCACACTGCCCTCGACCCTGTGCACTTCCTTCTGCTAGGATTTGTGTCCTCAGAGCTGTGCTTTCCTTCTCATCACCTGAGGGATGCTGGAGTCCACCAGGGCTGTTTGGTTTCCCTGTAGGTTGCCCTGTACTTGGGGGTGTGTGTGTGTTGCTGTAGTCAAACATCTCTGTCAGCCCCATGTGCTTCTGGGGGCTCCAACAAGACAGGGATGTCCCACGTTGCATATTTTCCTTACTCTTACTTCAGTGTGATCGTGGCAAACTGGATGTAGGTCCTTGCTGTGTCTGCCACTGGCTGCTGGCACAGGGCCACCCCAGGGGTGGGTGTATGAGACCACTGTGGTAAATGCAGCAGCGTGTGGTGGCTTCTCATCCTCCAGAAGACAACAAAGGCCATCCAAAGCCCACAGAGAATGCCCAAAGGAGCTGAATGGGTGGGGGCACTGTTTGTCAGGGCTCAAACCTCCCTGGACTGGAGTCTGTTAAGGCGGTTTCTTGCAAAATATGTCCATGTCCCTCATCATGTGGTGTGTCTTTGGCCACACTTGGCTTTCAGATGTGTGCTCTGCTGCTCCCATCCAGATGTTAGTTTTGCCTAATGGTTGTCCCCTCAGGGTTGGGCTGCTGGGGAAAGCACCAAAGCTGGTCCAGTTGGCATGACTGCCATGCCAAGCTGCAGACAGCTGATGGCTGAGTGCTCACAACGTCTCTTCCACAGATTGGAGCCTCTCTCTTTGCCAGCAGTGAAGGCTCAGGACTCTTCATCGGGCTGGCTGGGACCAGTGCTGCTGGGGGCATTGCTGTCACTGGCTTCGAGTTGAATGTAAGAAACCTGTCACCTTACCAAGAACAGGAGACTCTTGAGCCATGCCACAGCACCTTCATGCACAGGCTCACAGGATGTTAGGGGTTGGAAGGGATCCAAAGAGATTGAGTCCAACCCACTTGCCAGAGCAGGACAATACTATCTAACACAGATCACAGAGGAACACATCCAGAGGGGCTTTGAGACTCCACCACCTCTCTGGGGAGCCTGTTCCAGTGCTCTGTGACCCTTGCAGTAAAGAAGTTCCCCCTTGTGTTGAGGCGGAAGCTCCTGTGCTGCAGCTTACACCCATACATGCAACATCTCCTAAGGTTTGGGAGGAGCCATGCAGGGGGTAATTAATGCAACCCTGCTAGCTCAGTTTCACCTGCTCATGTCTAGTGCATGCAGAGTAAGTGTGGAGTCAAGTCCACCTGCTCAGGGAAAAGGATATTTCAGAGCAAAGCTTTCTAGTCCAGCCCCTCCACGATCCCAGATGATGGCTGAATAGCTCACTCAGTCCCTGGTGGCTTCCCCACACATTGTAGCCAAAGCCCTTGGGTTCTGCAGCAAAACAAAAAGGTCTTTGACTTGTTTGGTGATCAAGGTATTAGTGGGAAACATCTGGTCAGGAGCTGAAGGGCTGAGGAGACACGAGAGGTGCTGTGGGGTGTCCACCTTCAGCCATCTGAAGCCATTTGCAGATATAAATATGCACTTGAGAGTGAGCCAGGGCCAGGTCAGGAGTGGTGGGCAGGATCTAGCACTGCAGTCAACGTTGAGCTATAGCAGGATCAATGTTTCTTCTGCCTGTTCCATGTTCCTCCTTCTCAACAGGCCACTTATGCTCTCCTGGCCCTAGCCTGGGTGTTTGTGCCAGTCTACATCTCATCTGGGGTACGTACAGTGTCCCTGTGCCTGATGCAGGGAGTGTGGACCCACCCAGGCCCCCTACTCCCTGGATGGCTGTCACCACTGTCCTTCAAGATGCCTGATTCTGTGCCCTGCCTCTCCTGGGACCATCCCTGGAGGAGAGGGCCTGGACAGGGCAGCAGTCACTCTCTTTGCCCCTGGCAGATTGTCACAATGCCTGAGTATCTCCAGCGAAGGTTTGGAGGGGAGAGGATCCGGATGTACCTCTCTGTCCTGTCGCTCCTGCTCTCCATCTTCACCAAAATCTCTGTGAGTAGCTCCAGCTCAACTCCACGGCAAATCCATGACTGATTTCCAGCAGATGAAAGGTTGCTTTGGAGCTCACAGCTCATGTAGCCAGGTTTGAGAGAGAGCAGCTGCTGCAGAATGCTCCAGGAGGGAGCAAGAGTGGGGCAGATGCTGTCTGCAACACCCCACGTGCTTGTAGGTAGATCCAACAGCAATCCTTGTGTCCAGGTGGCCCCAACAAATGCATGACTTTGTGTCAAGATCCCCAAACTTATGGTGCAGTCACCTTGGAGCACAGGTTGCGTGGTAAGTGTGCTCAGGAGGCTGGGTTGCATCGTCTGGGTTCTCCTCCATGCTTTCCAGTATCCCTGGGGGACCCAGCAGAACCAGGAACTGAATTGGGAATGCATTTGTGGCTTTAGGCCATGCAGGTTTTCCAGAGGAAAGGAAACTTTGCTGCAGCTGTAAGATGCCCAACCCTGCATAGAAAGTGCCTGATTTTCAGGGACTTTTCCATAGGGATGTTTTATTCTCCCCCCCCCCCCATTTTGGCCTCATTCCCAGTTCCCTATGTGCACCCTCTGCTCCTGCTGCCTGCTTGGTAACCGTGGGAAGAGGGAAAGCAGCTTAAGAGCCAGTGACACCAAGCCTGGGGCAAGCTGGAGAGAGCCTGGCACAGACAGCCCTGGGGAGCTGGAGACAGGGAGACGAGACCAAGAGCAAACAGCATAGGAAGGATCTAGAAGGGAAAAGCTGCTGGAGGGAGTGGTCCTGCACCACCGCCTGGGATGGGGCGGGTGGGTCTGACCTGGGCTCTGCTGGGGTTTCCGCCTTGCACTGGATGAAAGAAGCTGCTTTTGCAGGTGGCTGGCAGCAAGAAATGTGCTTCTGCAGGTGGCTGGCTGCCAGAAGTGGCTCTCTGCAGGGCAGGAGGGTTGGAGCTGAGAGTGTTCCCCCATGGCGCGGCGCTCAGCGCTTGCCTCTGTGCTTGCCAGCTCCCTGCTTCCCAAATGAGCTCTGGCTTGGCTGGATGTCAGCCGTGCTCCTGGCTTCCCAAGCTCCAGCTCGGTGGGCACATCTGCACCTAGAGCAGGTTGCTCAGAGTCCCAGACAACCTGAAAGGAGTGTTGTCAGGGATGGGGCATCTACCACCTCTTTGGACAGCCTGGGTGAGGGTCTCACTACCCTCTGTGAAAAACAATCTCTTCTTTCTCTCCAGTCTGAATCTGCTGCTTGTACAGGCTCACAGGATGTCAGGGATTGGAAGGGACCCAAAGAGACCACTGAGTCCAACCCCTCAGCCAGAGCAGGACCACACAGTCTGGCTTAGATCACAGAGTTTTAGTTTAAACCATCACCTCTTGTCCTCTCACAGCAGGCCCTGCTCAAAAGTCTGTCCCTAGCTTTCTGATCTGCCCCTTTAAGCACTAAGAAGCCACCAGAAGGTCTTCCTGGAGCCTTCTCTTCTCCAGGCTGAACAACCCTGCCTGTCTCAGCCTGGCCTCACAGCAGAGGGCTTCCAGCCTTCCTGGAGGGAGGTGCTGTAGCAGTTGTGTCTGCGGTGGTGATCCCTGGGATCTATGTGAATCCCTGCTGGCATTTCAGAGGAAGGATTGGACGCTGGGATAGGATTTCTGGTGGGGTTTGTTCTCAGTACTCTGAATTGGAGGAATAAAATCAGCAGCAGCTTGAGGGCTGGTGGGTTTTGAGTCTCCCTCCAGACCAGCTCTTCCTCCCTCCCAAAGCAGTGTCCTGCCACGGGGGTGTGCTTGATCTCTTTGCTTCCCAGTCTCTCCATGGCTTTGCCCAGAAGGGATAGATGACCTACAAGTTTGTTCTTAGCCTAAGAGATGGTCGTGGTGTCACCTCTTGCCTGACACCGGGGAGACCTGGAGATGACCTCTGCGCCGTGCCTGCGCTGCCTGGAACCTGTGCAGTTCTGCTGGCCCCTTTCAGCACAGCCTTGTGTTTGGAGCATGGTGGACACTCCCCAGACGCCTCTTCCTGTGCCTTTTCTCAGCCAGGGCTCTTAGTTTCTTTGGTCTGCTGGGTTTTCTCTGATGTCTGAGTCACACAGGATGCAACAGAAGAGGAATCAGCCTAACGAGGGGATTATCTTGGCATCTGGCTCTGCTCATGGTAAATCTCTCAAACAATGGTCCTTTCCAGCAGTGGGTTGGGATGAATGTCTGCAGACAAGCAAGGAGCTGCCAGGCCTGCCCATTGTCCCACAGATGGTGACCGCAGTGGGGAGCTTGGGAGGAGAGAGTGAAGCTCTCAGCAGTTAGGCAGTGCTAACTCCTGATGTTCCTCGCTGGGGCTGTCTCAAAGCCCCTAGCTAGCCAGGCTTTTCTGGTCTTCTCTCCTTGCAGACACTGTCTTTGCACATGGATCTCTGTGGCCTCGGTGCTGCTCTCTATTTGGGGCAGGGTGGGACACCAGTCACTGCTCTCTTGGAATTCACCCGTTGGTGGTCCTCAACATTCAGCCTTGCACAGCGAGGTGCAACAGGGCAGCCCAAAGTCCTGCTGAGAGATGGCCTCGCTCGTGGCCAGGAGGGCCAATGCCATTCTGGGGTGGATTAGCAGGGCTGTGGCTAGTAGGTCAAGAGAGGTTCTCCTGCCCCTCTATTCTGCCCTGGTGAGGCCACATCTGGAGTACTGTGTCCAGTTCTGGGCCCCCCAGTTCAAAAGGGACATAGAATTACTTGAGAGAGTCCAGCACAGAGCCACAAAGATGATGCAGGGAGTGGAACATCTCTCTTACAAGGAGAGCCTGAGGGAGCTGGGGCTGTGCTGCTTGGAGAAGAGGAGACTGAGAGGTGACCTCATGAATGGTTATAAATATGTGCAGGGTGAGTGCCAGGAGGCTGGAGCCAGGCTCTGCTGGGTGATGCCCAATGACAGAGCAAGGGGCAATGGGTGGCAGCTGAGGCACAGGAGGTTTCATTTAAACATGAGGAGGGATTTTTTCACAGTGAGTGTGACAGAACAGGCTGCCCAGGGAGGCTGTGGAGTTTCCCCTCTCTGGAGATATTCATAACCCACCTGGAGACGCTGCTGTGTGCCCTGGTCTAGGTGATCCAGCTCTGGCAGGGGGGTTGGACTGGCTGAGCTTTTCAGGTCACTGACATTCTATGATTGTCTGGGAACGTGTGAGGAGTTGCACAGGTGTCCTTGTCTTGGTGCAGAGCCCCTGGAGACTCCTCTGTACCCTGGGCAACTTGTTCTACCAAGGTTTTGGCCTCACCAGCTGTTAAATCCAAGCTGCCTCTGAAGGCAGCTTTGCTTGGGAAGGCATCGGAGACGTTGGGTATGGACGAGTCTCCGAGTGAGGTCACCGGTGGAGGCAGGGACCTGACTTCAAAGGCTTCTCCTCTCCTCTTGCAGTTGAAAGGACTTTTTTTTTTTAATGACTAGGTCATGCCTGCTTTTAATTAGCTTGTTTTTGTATTTGGGGTGTCTTATTAATGACTTGGTCACATGCACTTGTATTTTTTCCCAGCCCAGCAGAGTCAGCAGGAAGGGAGGTGGAGACACCTCTGCTTCCTCATAGCAAAGGCTTAGACTCATCTGCAGACGACTGCAAAAGTGATTAAGCATTAAGAAAGCCAGGAGAAGGAGTTACAAAATACTTTGTCCTCTTCACAGCTGAGCTCTGAGGAAAGGTTGATGGAGAAGCAAGGAGTTACTGGGGGGGCATGAGTTTGTCTGATGCTGAGATGACTCCTTCAAAGGGTCCTAGGACCCTCAGAAGATGCCAAGGATGCTTGGCTGGCACTATGCTAGGGAAGCTCAAGAGAGTTTGAGTTCTCACTTCTGGTTGCATTGGGAAGAGATGGCTGAGGGCCCTTGGCTGGGGCTGATATTTTTTTTTCTTCATAAAAATCATAGAATCAACCAGGTTGGAAGAGACCTCCAAGATCATCCAGTCCAAGCCAGCCCTGTCCAATCAACCAGACCATGGCACTAAGTGCCTCAGCCAGTCTTTTCTTCAACACCTCCAGGGATGGCGACTCCACCACCTCCCTGGGCAGCCCATTCCAATGCAAATCACTCTCTCTGCCAACAACTTCCTCCTGACATCCAGCCCAGACCTCCCCTGGCACAACTTGAGACTGTGTCCCCTTGTTGTGTTGCTGGTTGCCTGAGAGAAGAGACCAACCCCACCTGGCTACAGCCTCCCTTCAGGTAGCTGTAGACAACAATGAGGTCAGCCCTGAGCCCCCTCTTCTGCAGGCTGCACACCCCCAGCTCCCTCAGCCTCTCCTCATAGGGTTTGTGTTCCAGGCCCCTCACCAGCTTTGTTGCCCTTCTCTGGACATGTTCCAGTACCTCAGCATCTCTCTTGAATTGAGGAGCCCAGAACTGGACACAGCACTCAAGATGTGGCCTGACCAGTGCTGAGTACAGGGGCAGAATAACCTCCCTTGTCCTGCTGGCCACACTGTTCCTGATGCAGGCCAGGATGCCATTGGGTCTCTTGGCCACCTGGGCACACTGCTGGCTCATCTTCAGCTACTATCTGCCAGTATCCTCACTGCACAATGGCTTAGCTGTCCTCTTGTCAGGCTAATTGGTGGTCTTTGTAGCATCAGGCTGTGGGTTTATTGTGTTTGTGGTGGAAAGGTATCAGAGGAGGCAGCATTAGAGATTTTGGTGTGGTTGTCCTTGAGTTGGTTCCTCCTTAGCAGGGCATTCTGGGCCTGAATTGCCTCTTGGTGTTGGCAAGGGCTCTCTCATAGATGTGGCCAAGCCCATGTGTAGCTGAGGCCATGCTGTAGCTCCCTTGGGAATGCCAGGCGTGACTGTGGGGTAAAGCCTGGTCCAGATGTCATAGAACAGCCCCTGAATTAGGACCCTCAGGATGGTGGTGTAAGTGCTCATCTGGTTTGACTTGTGATTTAACCAATGTGTGGGGCCATCTGCTAGGGAATGGACCTTCACGCTGTGCTGGAGCTGGATGTGTGCTCCCTTACTGGGTTTCATAGCTACTGGAGCCTTGCTAGGCAGCACACACCTTGGCTCTTCCATTGCAGGATTCTGCATGGCCTCTTTTCATCACCTGGTGACAATCTCCAGGTCCTGCATGGCCACCTTGCTGGAGCAGTGCTGGGAAGAGGCAGGGCAGGGCAGGGGGGGAGGAGGTTTGATATGGGAAATGGCTGCTAATCCCAAGTGACTGCTCCCACATGACTGGGCAAGAAAGCCCTTCTGTTTGGGGGGTGGTTTCTAGGAGGTGTGTGAAGAAAGATGTCAAGCTGGGGCTGATGTCTTGGCTGCGGGAAGCCGTCACGGCTTGGGGCGAGGGTGTGGAGTCAGCTCTTCTTGCCTCTTCCTGCCCCTTCTGGCCTCATTTCCTTCTCCAAACAAGGTTTTGGTGAAGATAGCCCAGCTGAGCACTGGGCCTGGCTGGATTTCAGCTGAGGGTGGTGGTGGTGGTGTGGGCACTGCCTCTTGTGCCTGGTCCTCTTCTCCTTCACCACTGCTGCTTTTGTTGGAAGTGTTTCAGCTCCCTCTGAGTCTCTGCTTGGCATCTTACTTCCACAAGAAGGTGACCAGACCTTGCTGTGTGGGTCCAGCCCTCACACACGGGTGGGAAATGGTGGTCCCTTTTGATGTGCAAAGCATCTCAAGAGATTTTGGCAGCTGAATCATCTGATCTGCAAGACCCTGCTTCTCCAGGCAGAGGAATGCTTTTGGTGTCTCTCTGGGATGTGATATGGGTGCAGGAGGTGCTGGGGCTGGTGGAAGCAGTGTGTTGGACATTGAGTTGGTCTGTCCTTCTGTGCTGGGGCTGCCCTTGCGTGGTCCTCACTGTGGAGTGGCTGCAGAGGTTGAAACACTACTGGACCCCCCAGAGAGCAGGGCAGCATCTTGCTCTGCCCCACCAGCATCCACCTGAGCACTAATAACTGGTTCAAATAACATGGCACAGAGCTCTGGCTCAAGCAACATGGCACAGTGCTGCCCCATCCATCACTAAAGGCATCAGCAAGCACGTTGAGAAGTCCCCGCACCTGGCAGGAGATCCCCTCCTGCTTCCAGCAGTGTTTTTGGGCTAGCTGCCACCTTTCTGACAGGTCTGACAGCCCAGACAGTAGAGCTGCAGCTGGGCAGAGGGAAGCTGGTCCTTGGCAGCCTCCTTGCTGGCAGTATGGGTGCAGGGGGTGTGTGTGTGAATCCTGCCAAACAGAACATGACATACCAGCTGCAGCCACCCCTGTGCATCACCCCTGCAGGGGTGGTAGGGGTGCAGAGACAGCATGAGGGTGCTGGGCTGGGTTGAGGTGGCTTGGGCTGCTTCTGGTGAGCACCCAAGGGTGCTGGTGTCCTGGGGGAGCACAGCCCCTCAACTGGTACAGCTCTAGGGCTCCGCAGAAAACATGGTGAGATGCCACCTGGAAAGCAGAGCACTGCCATTGCTGGAGGGAACTGGAGGTCCTCAGGGAAGCAAGGAGGTATCTGAGGTCAGGGCCAAGCCTCTCCAGCTCCCTGCTTTGCTCTCAGGGGCTGTGGCAGCACTGGTGCTCCAAGGTGCCCCATTTTTGACCCTTACACCCCACTGTCTGCACCCAGCTGATCCCAGCTGCAAATGACTGCAGGAGCTGTGTGCTCCACTCTTTGGGGGAAGGTGACACCCACCTGTGGTGGTGACATGGCCACCCCCTGTGGCCTCCAGTGCTGGCTCTGAGAGCTGTTCTCCTGGCATGTGCTGTACAGTGTCCTCACTGTACCCACAGCACTGAGCACTTCCCTGCTGTGCTGCTCTTCCAGCTGCCCCTGGGTGCTGCCCAGCCGGGTGGGTGTCACCTGCCTCAGCCTTTCTTTCTCCTTCCACACACAGACAGACCTGTACTCAGGGGCCCTCTTTGTGCAAGTCTGCCTAGGCTGGGACCTTTACCTCTCCACTGTCCTGATGCTGGTGGTCACAGGGCTCTACACCATTGCAGGTAGGTCACTCATCATCTGCTGGCCTCGATCATTCTTCTCTGGTTGAACCACATCACTTCTACTCTGGCTTTTGTTTGATTTTGTTATGTTTGGGTTTGGCTTTTTCATTTCCTCCTGGAAACAAATCCTCTTTGGGGTTTTTTACTAACAGGGTTCCTACTCCCTGCCCTACCAGCCAGCATCTGAGAATCCTTCTTGAGTGTCAGCTGAGATCATGACTCAGTGTGTGACCTCTCCTTTGTCATTAGGGCTTTTCAGTTGCGATAATGCCTCCTCCACCAGACAGCTCAGTGCTCTCTTGTGTGTGCAGCTATTTGTACCTGCAATAGAATCAATCAATCATAGAATCAACCAGGTTGGAAGAGACCTCCAAGATCATCCAGCCTAGCACCCAGCCCTAGACAATCAACCAGACCATGTCACAAAGTGCCCCATCCAGTCTTTTCTTCAACACCTCCATGGACAGTGACTCCACCACCTCCCTGGGCAGCCCATTCCAATGCCAATCACTCTCTCTGGCAACAACTTCCTCCTAACATCCAGCCTAGACCTCCCCTGGCACAACTTGAGACTGTGTCCCCTTGTTCTGTTGCTGGTTGCCTGTGGGAGAAGCCCAACCCCACCTGGCTACAGCCTCCCTTCAGGTAGTTGTAGGCAGCAATGAGGTTACCTCTGAGCCTCCTCTTCTCCAGGATAAACAACCTGAGACAGCTTCCTCAGCCTCTCCTCACAGGGCTGTGCTCCAGCCCCCTCACCAGCCTTGATGCCCTTCTCTGTACACATTCAAGATCTCAACATCCTTCTTGAACTGAGGGGCCCAGAACTGGACACGGCTGCTTCTATTACAGAGCTATGTAATCTGCTGTGGAATCTACAGTCTGAGAGCCCTTTGCCCAAGTGATTTCCTTCTCTCTTGCCCTTTCTCCAACACAACTGCTGCCATCCCTCTGCAAAGCTTTCAGGAATGTTTCTTGCCCACCATCAGGGGACCAGCTATTTTTGTGCAAGATCAATCCATATGGATCTTTTGTGATCTGGAGGTGAGGAGGGTTTGGAGCTGGAGTTGGAAATTGTGGGTTCCTGGTTTGCAGTCCTGCTTTGAGAAATCCCAGCATGGTGGGGGTCAGAGGAGGCCTCTGGAGATCATCCAGTCCAACCACCCTGCTAAAGCAGGGTCACCCACAGCAGCTTGCCCAGGACCACAATGTCCATCTGGGTTTGGAATCTCTCCAGCCAAGGAGCCTCCATAACCTCTCTGGGCAGTCTCTTGGACCATGGGATCATCTGCTGCTTCCAGCCTGTTTAATTTTGGTTGGGACATTCCCTCCTCTGGTAGTGGCAGCGCAGACACCTGGCAGTAAATGCTCCCTCCCTGTCTCATCCCTGCCTCAAAATGGGAAGCAGATTAAGTTATGTCCTAAACGTGGTGGGTTTTGCAAGACTTTGGTTTTAAGCAGATCTCATCGTGGGGTTTTTCCTGCCTACAAGGCTTGTGGTGAAGTAAGGCATGAGGTCAGGCAGAGGGTGTGATCCTTGCATCACCCTGATCCTGAGAACACCCCTCCAGATCCCAGGAATGGCCAAGAAGGGTGCAGCTCTGAATTGCCAGGATGGGAGTTGCTAACTGGGATTGAGGCAGATTCAGTTTTTGCCCTGTTTTTGCTCTGCTACTGCTTAATGCTTTTGCTCATTGGTTGCTCTCTGGTTTGGTAAGGAGGTCTTAAGCTTGTGACAGGTCTGGAGGGAGAACTTGGAGTGGAGAAGGAGAAATGCAGCTGGCTGGGTGGCCAAGAGGGACCTCAGTAAGCATCAGGTACTGGAGAAAACAAGCTATAAAGCTGGGAGGAGAGCTGAGGTGTGTATGAAGGTGAGACCTGGTTCAGTGTTAGGGAGAGGTGACTGAATCATGACCTGTGTGAAAATCAGGAGGTTCATCAAAGCCAAATGCAGCATCCTGCACCTGGGCTGGGGCAATCCCTGCTATCAACCAGGCTGAGGGATGAAGAGCAGCTCTGAGGAGGGGGACTTGGGGTTACTGGTGGGTGAAAAGCTCCCTTTGACTCCAGACCCACCGAGGAGCTGTTCCACTCCACCTCCTGCTGCAGCCTCCTCCACTGCAGTGCAGCAGGACAAGGCTGGTGACAGACACGTTCCCACGAGCAGCTTCATGCTGAGCCTTGCTCTCCTGCAGGGGGGTTGGCAGCTGTCATCTACACCGATGCACTGCAGACGCTCATCATGGTCCTTGGAGCCATCATGCTGGCAGTGAAAGGTAAGAGCTAGGGCAGCACAGATCCTCCTGGCAGGAGGACCTCCCCTCCCCACCTGGGCGGTCCCAGAAAGAAATAAAAAGATTCAGTCAAGCAATTTGGTGGCCAAGATGCCCAGCAGGACTTTGGCTCATAGCAGGCACCCAAAAGTCTGTGGTCCCCCTGTGCTTCCCCTGTGTGCCGTTCTTCTGGGGGGAGATGCCATGAAATGTCTCCCTGGTCCTCCATGTGGTGCTGTCCCCAGGACTGGTGACCTTCCCATGGTCATTGCTGTGCCACATGTTTCCCTCTGCTCCATGAGCTCCAAAGACTGATCAAGCATGGGACAGCAAAGCAGCATTTCCAGTTTTGCTCCAGGAAACTCAAAGTGAAGTCAGGGAGAGGTCTTCAGAGGGGATCCCTCTGCACAGGGACGTGTGTGGCAGAAGGTGGTGCCAGTCCAAGGTACTGCTGCAGGGGGTTCTGTAATTTCCTCCTGGTTGGAGTGAGCATGGTTGGTTCACCACAAGCCCTTCCTGAAGGCTCAGCACTGTTGTGTCTCTGCGCAGTTAGCCGCAGAGCACCCTTGAGAGGCTGGAAGCTTTCATCAGCCACGTCCTGCCGTCGGGGCTCTTGGCCCTGAGGAGTAGGACACAAAAAGCCAAGTCTCAGCTTCAAAGGCAGGTGCTTAACTACAGAGGACAATATGCAGAGGCACTCCCGAGATGATTTCCACAATCTCCTGGAGAAGTCTGCTTAGGTGGGCAGGCAGGAAAGGCTTTGACAGAATGCCACACAGGAGCTCTGCTGTGGATGTGGGAGCAGCTCCAGACCTGCAGGCAGCCCAGTCCCACAGCTGCTCCCCTGTGCAAAAGCAGAGCTTGCCCTGGGGCAAACCCTGCAACCAAGCCAGGCAGAGTTACAAAACTCAAATGAGAGGACAGATACTTCCTGGAGAAGTGACAGTGACACCAACTACCCCAGCAAGGAGCTGCAGCAGGCAGAGGAGCACGTTGCCTGCACAAGCAGATCTGAACAGCAGCCACAGCCTGTGCGTTAGGTGCTTGGACGCTGCCGGTGGTTGTCTGAAGGTGCAGTTTGCCTTGGGGCTCTCTGGGCTTGGGCCTGCTGAGCTTGGCTGGGTGCAGCAACACAGAGGCTGAGCAGAAGGGCAGGTAGCCAAAGCTCCTCCAGTGACTGCACAGCTCAGTTTGTTTTGGCTTGGGAAACCTGCAAGCGTGGCATGGTGTGTGCAGGGAGCTGAGAGGCTGGTCCGGGGCAGCCAGAAGACAAGCTGCTGGTCACACAGGTTTCTAACTTAGGTCTCAGGTCCTGGAGGCTGGTTTAGTCCAGCTCTTGTCAAGCCCATCGAATAGATGATACTCTCCATGTTTTAGCTTGTTTGCACCTTCGGACTGCAACAGCTGCAGCAGAGGGGTAACAGTCATTGCTAAGCTGTAACTGCCTCAGGTCCACTCTGCCCAGACTGTTGACTCCTCTGCTGCTGAAGGGATGAAAACAAATCTTCCTTGGCTCTGAGGATGCATCTCCTAAGGGAGAGCAGCAGGATTGTGGTGTCCTGTGATAGGACAAGGGGCAAAGGATACAAATTGCTGTGAGGGTGCCAGAGCACAGGAGCAGGCTGCCCAGAGAGGTTGTGGAGTCTCCTTCTCTGGAGAATTTCGAGACTCACCTGGATGTGTTCCTGTGTGACCTGCCCTAATGATCCTGCTTTGGCAGGGGCCTTGGACTGGATGATCTCCAGAGGTCCCTTCCGAACCCTAACGATCTATGATTCTACCATCCCCTTGGTGCAATGCTGAGCAGAGCAGGCTTGAGTTGGGCAACAACTGAGTGCAGACCAAGGAATTGCAGTCAAACCATTTTGCTTGGCAGAGAGCTTGGTGGCTGCTACAGTGGCTGTTAGTGTCTCTGCTCAGCTCCAGCATCACAGATAAGAGAGATGGTGACATCCTGCACCACAGCTGGCATTCACCACAGGGATGCGAATCTTGGCAGAGCCCATGGGCTGCAGCCCAACAGCTGCAGGCTGAGCTCCTGCTGCCCTCAAGTTTTTGCCCCACTCTTTCCATCTCAGCAGGCATAGGTGTTGTGACTTGCTGGTGAACACCTCTGGGAAGGGTGCAGGCCCGCACCCCCAGGCACAAATCTCTGCTTTCAGCACTCAGCCTCTGCCTCTGGAGAGCCTTTGTTGGTGCCCAACGCCCATGCAAAGCTTGGGAGTAACCAGTACTGGATATACCAAGTGCTGGAGAGGGGCCAGGGCTGCTTGCACAAGAGCAGGAGGAGTTTACAACTGCTGAGTCCCCATGAAATATGGGAGGGGGTGGTGGTTTGCAAAGGGTAGGGGCATAGTGGATGGTGCCCTTTGCAAACTCCCCAGAAGCATCAGCCAGATGTTTGGGATGGGGACAGAGTGGCAGGGGGAGGCTGGCCCCAGGCAGGAGGGGACAATGGAGCAGGATGACTGTCTTGGAAACTGGGGGGTGCTCAGACTGGTACTTGGTGGTGATCCCAGTGACCAGCACCCGGTGTCTGAGGGATTTGCTGTTGGCTTAAAGACAGCAGCATCCATGGACGTGGTCCTGCAGGAGGGTGACTTCTCAGGAGCGTGTTCCCACCTCACAATGCCACATTGGAGGGGGTTGAGCTGAGGGTCCAGACCACGGTGCGTGGATGGGGTGAAAGCGATGCAGGATGCTACAGCTGGACCAGATAGGGGAAAGCCCTTGAGGGATTCTCTGGGTTCTGCTTTGAGTCTCCTCTGTGTGAGACACATGGAGGCCCTGGAGCCTTCTCTCTTCTCCCAGGCATCAGCAGCTGCTGTGGGTAAGGGGATGCCAACACAGCTCCCTGCTTATCTGCATCATGGCTGCTGCATGGGTGGCCATGGCACATGGGGGGAGCCAGGTGGGTGCCTCCCATCCCTCCCTCTTCCAAAACCTAATGCCTGTGGGTCCAAAATTCTCCTGTTGGAGGTCCTGAGGGAGCAGCAAAAAAGAATTCACCCCATGTCCCCCAGGAGCAGGGAGGCAGTGGGGGCCAGGGCAGAGCCTGGGGCGGGTTGGCAGCAGCTGCCAGGGGCTGGCAGCTGTGGGATGGGTGGGAGGAGCACCAGGAGCTGCCAAGGGTTTGGAGGCTCACCTGCTAGGGCTTGTCCATGGCATGTACTCCTCAGACCTAGACCCATTTCCTAGGAAAAACGCAGTGAAAAGGGTCTTTTTGGGGGGGTTCTTTTTGGTTTGGGATTTTTTTCACACTGGTTGCTGGAGGTCTGGGGATGGAGCTGGGGAAATAAAGGGGTAGGAAACGTTTGGTGGACATCAGTGCCGAGACACCTTGAGCTGTAGTACATCAAGCCAGAGGCTAACCTAATCTTGCATTTTAATAGTCCTAGGTGAGTTTCCCCTGCCCTGGGACCAAAGAGTTTAATAAACAGACTGCTTTTACAGTACGAGGTCAAAAGAAGTGGGTCCCTTGAGGATCCTTTGTCCCCAGACAAGGATCACCCTCTGAAGAGAGGGTGGACAGTAGTGGGACCTGCTGTGCAAAACGTTCATAGAAGAGTCTCTTAAATAACTATAAGAAAACAGAGTCACAAAGGAGCCTTCCCTCTCCAGGCAGCACTCCTGGGTTAAGGAGCTGACGAGCGCTTCGCCAGCTGATCTCAGAGGCCACCAGTTCCTTCTTGCCTCTAACCAGCCTCCCCCGTTGATGTTTTCCAGCTTTTAACGAGATTGGAGGTTACCCCAACCTGGAAGAGGCCTATTTAAGAGCCATACCCACCAAGATTGTTCCCAACACTACCTGCCACCTGCCCAGAGCAGATGCAATGCACCTCTTCCGAGACCCAGCCTCCGGAGACCTGCCCTGGACCGGGATGACTTTTGGGCTGTCTATCATGGCCATGTGGTACTGGTGCACCGACCAGGTAAGTGTAAACAAGAATCCCCTGCCCCATGTAACAGCATTGCCTGGGCCCCAGGCACGCTCTACCACCGCTCACGAGTCCACCTGCGCCGGTGCCTAGGGCTCCTTCTGGCTGCTGGCCTCAGGTGGCTTCCTTTTGGAGTCAGTGGAAGCACCCTGGGCTCCGGCAACCCTGTTCTTAAGGTGCTTGGACTGGGACAGTTTGGAGAGTGGGATGCCCAGCGGTGTCCTCATCTCTTCAGCTGTCTTCTGGCTTTCTGGAAGGGAGGACAAGCGTTTGCCTGCCGCTCTGGGGTTGCTTGCAGAGGGGTGGCCTGGCTCTGTGGGCTTGCTGGAAGTGAAGGTTTTGTTCAGCCAGTACGGCTGGCTGCCTGCAATGGTCTTTTTGGGCTCAGCTCCGTTCCCTCTGTATTTGGTGGCCCCAGGTGGCTTCTCATGTGTCGGGGAGCAGGAGACCTCCTTGCTTTGTTCTCTTCCTGTGGGGTTCCTGGGTCGGTAGCGGTACATGTGTGTCCCCTGTTAAAGAGCAGAGAAAGAGGTGAGCTGCTGATGCTGTCAGGATGCTGCTCCCCTGCAAGGACCTCCCTTCACATGTCTGCACGGTGGGCTCAATCCTCATGGACAAATGCCTCTGCCACTTGTGTACTCCCTTGCCCAAATTTCTTCTGAGAGTTGCCTCAAGTCTTAGTCATTGCTGCTCTTGCTCAGGCAATGCACTGTCCTGCACATGGCAACATCTCAGCTGCCACTTCCTGAGCATCCCTTGCAGCCAATCCCTGTCCCAAGCCAAGTCACTCCACTTGGAGATCCAGGACCAAGGATGCCAGTGACATCTCAGCACCTTCTCTCCAGCAGAAGCCTTAATCATCTAAGTACTCATTTCAAGCCCAAAGACCACTTACCCATCCAGAGCCAGCCTGTGGGATTAGGTGGCTACCAAGATCAGGTGAAAGGATGGAAGGCTATGAGAGGAGGTGGGATCAGCAGGCAACTGTAAGCTGTAACACTACTGTGGGGGTGGCTCTGATTAGCTGGGTTGAGAGACATGTTTGGATTGGGTCTGAGCACCAGTAATTTTAATTCTGGACTGAGTAAGGCCTTAACACATGGCTGTGGTCACCAGATGTTTATCTTCCTCTTTGGGCATGTCTGCACCACGGTCTGGAGGTGTGATGATTGCTCCCCACGCAGAAGCACCCAGGCGAGATCACATCTCGGAGTGCAGGTGCTGATGGCAGGAGGAACTGGAGCTGGGAGGCTGCAGAGCCAGCTGCACCAACCTGCCCTGCCTCTGCCACAACCCTTGCCATGCCAGCAGCTCCACATCTCCACCAGGATGCTGGCATAATTTTGGTGTTCACCATTTAGTCCCAATATCCCAACAGCCTCTCCAGTCCTTGAGGAGACCTTCTTTGACCACAGGGCTGAACTAAAGCAATTTAGCTTAGGTGGCGCTAGGTTGATTTAACCAGACTGCTTAAAACCAGCACCAAGGCTCTGAAATGTCTTCAGGTGGGAGGGACTAAGGATGATTTAGCTCCTTTGCCTTCAAGGTCTTCATGTGCTTGATGTGGTGCACATGGAGCCTGAGCTTGGTGGTGGGTCCTGTGGCTCCTGGCACAATCTGGCTCTTGGACAGAAGTTCAACTATGGCTTCCTCAGCATCCCACCCCAGGAACTGGCACCCCATCCTTCCTGCCTACCAGTGGCATGAGCCAGTGCTTGCCTAAGAGTGGCCAAACCCTGCTGAGCACTTCTCTGTAGGCCCCTGGGGAGAGTCTGAGCTCTCACAAAGCCATAATTTCCTACAGATGTGGCCCATTGAAGAGACATAGACTCAAAACCAAAGGGCTGGCTGTGGTTGGATGAACATGACTTGGCTAGAGCTTTGAGGTACAATGGTCTGACCAGTGTGGGATGCTGGAGTTGTGGTAGGAAGAGGTTGAAGCTGGTGTCCATTTCATTGTGGCCACACTCTGGGGAGGAGATTGGCTAGAAGGGGCAAGAGGGGAGAGGATGGTGGTGGGAAGTGGTCGATACCAGTAGGAGGACACACTGCTGTGGCTGTACAGAGCTTTGGTGGTGCTCTGGCAAAACACCACCCCATGCTGATCTGCATGGAAACCCAGCCTGTGGGCTAGGAACACATCTACACTGTGTTTGGGGCCCAAGCTTCTGGAGATGCTTGGGATGCAGTTTGGCAAGTAGGAGGCTAAGGTGGAACATGAGATATTGGTGGCTGCTCAGCCCATCCTGCCTGGCTCTCCTACAGGTCATTGTCCAGCGGTCGCTCTCTGCTAAGAGCCTGAGTCATGCCAAGGCTGGTTCCATCTTGGCCAGCTACCTGAAGATGCTGCCCTTGTTTGTCATCATCATGCCAGGGATGATCAGCAGGGTTCTATACCCAGGTAAGGAAGGACCTTGCCACGTGGACATGGAGCTGGCAGGGTGAGTATTTCGCCTGTCACTCAGTGGTGCAGGACAGGCTTAGGCTGGGCATTAGGAAGAAGTTCTTTACTATGAAAGTGGTGAGACAGGGAATAGGTTGCCCAGAAAAGTTGTGGATGCCTCATCCTTGGAGGTGTTTGAGATCAGGCAGGACAAGGCTTTGAGAAACCTGGTCTGGTGGGAGGTGTCCCTGCCCATGGCAGGGGAGTTGGAATTAGATGATCTTGAAGATCCCTTCCAATTCAAGCCATTCTATGATTCTGCTGGGCACAGACCTAGGCATAAGTGAGGCAGGAGATGACTTGAATGTTCCCAGTGCCCTGCTTGTGCCTGCTGTTGTACAACAGCCAAAACTCTTGTCCTCTATTAATCATGGAGCTGGCTGTGAACAGGGTTGGAAGGATTTAGGCATGACAATGTTGCAGAGATCACTTGGGTGCTGTGTTCTCTGTGTGAGGAGCTGCTTGCCCTGAGTGAGCCTCCACCTGCATTCTGGGCTCTGGGCAGAAAATGTGGACACAGAATGAAAATGTTTGGTGAAGGTTGATGGTAATTCCTGTTGGTTTCTCAAGAGTTAATCAAGGATGTCTTTGGTTTATTACTCATAAGATCATAGAACACAGTAGGTTGGAAGGAACCCTCGAAGGTTATCTTGTCCAATCCCCACCTGTTGTGGAAGAAGCTGTTCCTTGTTCCTTCAGATGAGTACTGGCTCACCTAATCCTGATCCTTTGTTAATTATCTGCCTTCTATCAAAGGCCAAGAACCAGTTATTGCAGGAAAACTGAGGCACTTGGCCACTCTGAGCAAGGTGGCAGCCAGGACCTGGGTAACAGCATCAAAGGGCTTGGTGCCTCTCACCCCGCGTGGCTCCGAAGGGATGTTTGATGTGCAAGGATTAAAACCCTGCCCTAAGCTCTGTGTCATTGGCTGGGGAGGGAGAAGACTCTGGGCTAGTAAAATTAATTCCCTGTAAATACAGATTAAATGCTCACTTGGGGTAATCTCAGGTGGCTTCAGTGATTTCAGCTTCTGGTTTAACCCTGAGGGTTTGAATGCCCCAAAAAAGAGCAGGGTGGGGATCCTTGAAGAGACCAAAACTTCTTAGTGGTGCAAGAGGCTGTAGGACCTGGTTGGAAATAGAGAATTGACCTGATGATTCCTTTGCTTGGATGGGGTGATGCTCCTGCCATGGTGAGAATGCTGGTGTGCAGCCCATGGGGTGACAAGGTCTGGTGTCACTGTGTGGACCAGCCACAAAGCTGCTGACTGCAAGCTCGCCCACGGAGGTTGCCGTCCCTGTTTCTCCACTGTCTTACTCTGCCTAATTATGTGTCCGAGTGCTTTTACTTTGATGCTAATCACCTTTGCAAGGAACTACAAAACGAGGAGGACACACCTGTCCCTGGCTGGGCACAATGCCACTGCTGCTGGGCTGTGGGACGGAGCCCAGCGGCCTCGGGTGCAGCCATGCAGCTCTGCCCAAAGCCGCTGGGCTCCATCCCACAGCCTGATGCTATGGAGCAATCTTTAATTCCCCAGAACTCCTCTTTACCACCTATTCTCACTCCAAGCACCATGGCCACCACCTTCTGCACCAAGACAACTCCTTTGGTGCCTCCTACCATTGTCCCATGTAGGGCATTATTCTCCCATATAAGAAGGTTGATCTCAGCATCTAGGAGGTGACATCACAGCTAGGGAAGACACCACGCCTTGACTGAGCTGGCTGAGTCGCCTCTAGCTTTGCAACCTTTGTATGGGGTGGAGAAAGGCAGAGAAAGTCATAGCAGAAAGTCTTACCTGCGTGGCACTGGTGGGGTAGGAGCTGTTGCCATCCAGGATGGTGCGGGGCAGCACGCACCTAATCTCCACAGCGTTGCTCCTCCTCTTGGTCATGTCCTCCACACGGATGTGCTTCATGGATGGGAGGCTGCCCAGGGGGCTGAGGAAGGTGCCTCGGCTGATGTGAGGGTCACTAAGCTTCCTCTGCATGGGCAGGATCTCCCCATTGTGGGTGACATCTGAGTTGGTTCGCCGGAGCGGTCCGTAGCGATCCCTCACCTCAAAGTACTCATCTGAGATGGAGGAAGCATTGGAGCGGCGGTAGCTGTGGTCAGCAGAGCTGCTGGAGTAGCTCTCCTGATCACTGAGAGTGATGAACTCTTCTTCCTCCTCCTCCTCCTCTTCTCCCAGACCATTGTGGGCACAAGGAGGGCCTTTGTCCTCCTGTATCCCTGCCACTGGCCTGTCTGGCTGGAGATGGCAGGTCTCCTTTGAAGCGCCCTTGAGGTTCTGCTCTGATTCCTGCTTCACACCCGTGTGGTCAGCCAGTAGTGGTTGTGTGTCACCCTCTGGGGCTGCATTGCTGTCACAGGGTGTAAGGACTTTAGTCAGAACACCAACAGGGGTGGTCCGTGGCTTTGGAACTGGGGGCTTGATGTCCTCCACTGTCTCCTCTGGTGGCTTCAAGTGGTGACCCAATGGTGAAGAGGCAAACATTCCTGCTTGCTTCATTTTCCAGCTGGTACTTTCAGTGGGGCTGGTAGCAGGGGCTGCAAGAGCTTCCATGGGGGTCTGTGGGATCTGTCTTTGGCACGGGGACACCAGAGGTGGCTCCTGGTCTGAGTTTTTCTTGATCTCCATCTCCCTGTTCTTCAGCATTTGCCGGTGCTGGGCGCTGGCCTGGGAGACGTCGCAGACTTTGATGCGGTTCATCTGCGAGAGCTTCGCGTTCTTGATCTTGGGGTCAATGATGTTGATGTAGCCCAAGACTTCACTCCCAGGCTCAGGGTCAGGCTCGACCCAGGTGGGCAGATAGTCAAACATGTTGGCTTTCTCCAGGTTCAGAAGCCCAGGGTGGATAAGCTGGGAGAGGTCTGCCACGTCGCCGTGCCGGTCGCCCACCTGGGCCTCGGGTGGGGCTTTGCCTTTGTTGTCTGTCTTCTGGGTCTTGTCCTGGTTCTCTGATGAGGTCTTGCTGATCTGGTCGGCGCTCTTGGCCTTCACCAGGGCATATTTAGGGTTTATCAGCTTCTTCACCACGGCGTTGGCAGGGGTCACGGGCACGATGGAGGGCAGCGTTACAGGCTCGGGTTCAGGCTCTTCACCCACGGAGATGGACTTGAGGCTCACCCCTTTGGACATGAGGTAGAGCTCCTGGAACTGCTTGTCAAACGCTTCCACCACTTGGCCCGAGAGGACTGTGATGACGTTTCGGTCCGTCCTCGCCGCCGACCAGGTGAAGCTGGAACAGAAACACATTGGAAACTCTCTGAGTGGTTGCTGGCAAATAAGATGCCTCTCCCCAGCCCTGGCATTCGCTGAGGGACTGATGGTGCTGGCATGGCCATGATCTCACTGGAAACATTAATAACCGTGAGATGGAAGAGATGGCTCTCATCCCAAAGCAGAACGAAGGCTTGGAGTCTTCAACGCTCTGGAACTTGAAGTGGAAACAAAAGAGATTTGCTGTGGGCCAATTTTTCACCTCAGTTTTGGCCCCTTTTTAACTTCTTTGGTTTGGGCTAGTTAAGAAAAGTGACTCATAAATGGATGGGTTTTGTTGTGGCCAGAAAGAAGGAAATGTTTCAGTTCCATGTTTCTGGAATGTGTCCTGCAGAGCTGCAAAGCTTTCTGAGAGTGACCTATTTGTACCAAAGTCAGTTCTCATTTGGCCAAACTGGAAAATACTTTGGGTAGAACTGGAAAAGCTGAGGTCAGTGTGAGAGCTAGGACTGAATGTGCTCTGGTGCTTCTGTCCTTCACTGTGCTCATTGCACCCACTGGCAGAAGCACTTGATGTGTCCCACCACCTCTGAAAAGGAAGGATGTCCTGGACCTGGCTGTGGGTAGTGGGGACCCTCTGGGTCCCACTCCAGTTCTCAGACTGACCTTTCTGAATCATCTCCTAGTCTGGGAGGAGGGGAGCAAGTCTGGGACAGTGTCTTGGGGCTGGGTAGGGACCGAGGCTTGGACCACGTGGATCTGTGCTAGTCCTCTGACCCTTGGGCAGTGAGGTGGGCAAGAGCAGATGCTACTGATTACCTGTAGGATCCACACATGGCTCGGTCTCCATCCACAAACATGAACTTCTGGGCCAAAGCCCCTTTGAACTTGGTGGCTGAGCGTGTGAAAAACTCTGTCCCACCTGTGCTCCGGACTCGCAGGTTCTGCAAAGCAAAGGCAGAGTTGTGAGCAGGAGCAAAGGGCTGGTGGTCTTCAGAGCTCTCTTCACTCCTCCCTTGATGCCTCCCAGGATCACAGCACAGAATCCTTCTGATTGGAAAAGACCTCTAAGATAATCAAGTCCAACCATCAACGTAACCCCTCCATGGCCATTAACTGATGTCCCCAAGTGTCATGTCTTCACAGGTTTTGAACACCCTTCCAGGGATGGTGACTCCATCACCACCTTGGGCAGCTTGTTCCACTCTTTCAGTGAAGACATTTTTTTCCCTAATGTGCAACCTGAGGCCATTTCTTCTCATCCTGTTTCTTGGTTCTTGGGAGAAGAGACCAACCTCCATCTGGCTCCAACCTTCTTTCAGGCAGTTGTAGTGAGCAGGAGGGTCTCTCCTTAGCCTCCTTTCCTCCAGGCTAAACAGTCCCAGGTCCCTTATCTGCTTCTCACAAGACTTGCTCTCTAGACCCTTTGCCAGCTGTGCTGACCTCTGGACACACTCCATCACATCACTGTCGTTCTTGTAACCAGAGGCTTCACAGCCCCTCCAAGGAGTGGGGAAATTTCTTCATGGCCAGCTCAGAGGAAGCCACAGCAATGGGAAGACAAAATAACTTGCTCAAGGCCATGCAGCAAGCCATGGGCTGGGCTTCAGAATTTCCCATGTGCTGGGCAGTGTTTTCTACCTCTTGAACTCAGCCCTGCCTGCATCCGTGGGCGAGCAGTGTGCGATAGAGCTGCCAAACACTTTCCATCTCCTGTGATCTATGCAAATGCCCCCATGGGAGAGGTGCTTCTTCACCTCCTCCCCAGTGGGAGATGTACAGAGGGTTCTGGGGAAGGGAGTGTGACCCCAGGACAAATACCACCATGAGAGAAGTGCTTCTTCACCTCCTACTCAGTGGCAGGCGTTCAAGGGGTTCTAGGGGGGTGGTGGTGACTGCAGGACAGCACATGTGGACCTGATGGCAGTGGGCTTGTCCTCCACTGGGCTCCCTCCTTGCTGTGCTCCTAAATCTGAGCATCTGGCTTTGTTTTCAGGAGTGGGTGGGGGAAAAAAAAGTGAGTGGGGCAACATCTTTTCACCCCGGGAAATGAAACTTGGGGCTCTGTGCCAAAAGGGCATGTGCCACAGCAGATCTCTACAGAGGTGGATGGGGAGCAGAGTGTCCTCCTCCCAGGGAGCTTGAGCAGGGAGGTTTTTATCTTCAGAGACAGAGAGCAAATGAGTTTTATCTGTAGCCTGGCTCTGTGTGTCTCAGTGGAGGGCACCAGCACATTTTTGCAGCTGAGCAGATAGCATCTTCCACTGCAAATGTTCTCCATGGGTGGGGAGAACATATTTTCTTATGAAAACAACTGCATTCCTCCTGCTCCTGCTGGGACTTTGATGAGGCCATTGCTAGAGGCACTGTGTCATCTCTGGGTCGTGCCCTCCATGGCCAGGGCTTTTCTGTCATGGTTGTTTGCTTGTTTGTTTTGTTGTTGCCTTTTTTTTTGTTTGTTTGGATTCTTTTGATTACTTCCCTCCCCAGTTTCAGACACAAAAGCAGCAGAATTATTCATCTTTCCTACCTCCAGCTTTCCCAATCTGCTTCTCTGGGGTCTTTTCCATCTCCAGCCTTTCTAATCTACTTCTCTGAGGTCTGTCTCCGTCTCCTCTCTCCCTGCATAACATGACCTGGCACAGCCCCATGCTTGGGTGCAAGCTAATTTCAGGCACCTCTGCTCAGTGATCCTGATGATTCAGGGCTGGTTTTACTGTGATGTGCAAGCAAAGGCTTTCCTGACCAGGTTTCTAGTGAAGTTTCACACACTGATGGGGGATTTAACTCACAGAATCACAGAACTGGTTTTGGTTGGAAAAGACCTTTAAGCCTGTTGGGTCCAACCATTATCTAACTCTACCAGGTCTGCTGCTCAATCATATCTCTTTGGAATTGTTTTTCCTAGTGTTCACTGGATGTGGTTGGGAGTAAAGGAGGAGCCCCCCACTATCCAGCTAGGGGCAGCAGTGGGAGGTGCTGAGGACTGGCTGAGAATGGCAATTCCCACCCCAATCCTATGGTCACAGGATGTCAGGGGTTGGAAGGGACCCAAGGAGATCATCAAGTCCAAGCCCCCTGCTGTTGTCCTAAGCAAGGGGCTGTGGTAGTGTCCGGGATGCACACCAGTCAGTTACTGGGCACAACTTGCACCCCAGGCTGAGTCCTTTGCCCACTCTGGGCATCCCTGGCTTGTAGCTCTCCCAGGGCAGCAACCTGTACCCTGGGAGTGGGGAGGCGTCAGAGCCAAATCTTTGCACGCAACAGCCGCGGGGTTTTTCTCAGGTAACACCCAGGGGAACAAAGTTCCCCAGAAGCAAGGTGCAGGTTGCTTTCCCTCCCTCCTTCCTCGCTGCCGTTCAGTCGGATCTGTTTGTTTAATCTCTCCCAAGAGCAGCAGGCAGCAGGCAGCAGGCGAGATCCCAGTGCCGTGGCCGCCTGCCCTGCCCGGCACGGGGTGAATCACTCCCCAGGCACTTGCCATTGCTCAACCAAGCGACCTCCTTGCCCAAGCAGGGTTGCTCATTGTGAAGACACCGAGATAACAAAGGACGTTTCGTTAGCATCTCCTGCCTTACCGAGCAGCTCCCAGACACTGCCCTACTTTCCTCACGGCCCTGTGCCAGCGGATCCTTGCCAGCCGTGTCCTGAGCTACATCAAAAGATGAGTGGCCAGCAGGTCAGGGGAGGTGATACTGGCCCTCTTCTCTGCTCTCCTGAGACCCTACCTGGAGTAATCCATCTGCCTCTAGAGCCCCCAAGAAAAGAAGGACAGGGATCTGTTGGAGAAGGTCTAGAGGAGGCCATGAAGATGATCAGAGAGCTGGAGTGCCTCTCCTACAAGGACAGGCTGAGGGACTTGGGGCTGTTCAGTCCAGAGAAGAAAAGGTTCCAGAGAGACTTTCAGTACCTGAAGGTGGCCTACAGGAAAGCAGGAGAGGGACTGTGGTGACAGGGCAAGGGATAATGGTTCAAAACTAGAGCAGGGGAGATTTAGATTGAACATTAGGAAGAAGTTCTTCACTATGAGGGTGGTGAGACACTGGAACAGGTTACCCAGAGAAGTTGTGGATGCCTCATCCTTGGAAGTGTTGAAAACCAAGCAGGATGAGGCCTTGAGCAACCTGGTCTAGTGGGAGGTGTCCCTGGCCATGGCAGCGCTTTGGAACTAGCTGATGTTTAAGGTCCCTTCTGACTGAAGCTGCTGTGTGAAAGTGGCTGCACTATGCAGCAAATCCCACCTTCTAGGCATTTGCCAAGCTCTGCGGATGTTCTCCTGCTTTTCCTGTCCTGCCACTGGGCTGCTAATGCATGGAAACACTGCTGTGCGTCAGCTCTGGCTTTTCTGGTCCTGGAGCAGCAGCAGTCTGCAGGATCTCAGACTCTCCAGGGAGCTTGGACGCAGGTAAAAAGCTCAGCTAAGTCTGTTTTAATTGTTGTGAGCAACAGCTAAGCAGAGCTGGAGGGCTTGGTGACTGGGGAAGGCACAAGTCTTGGCTGGTTCCTGCTTCCAGCTCCCTTGGACAGAGGTCCCTGAGAGCACCCCCGTTGTGTCCCAGCCATTCCAGCTCGGCATGAGGCTGTTGTGGCTGCTGCTCAGCCAGGGATTTGCCCTCACCACAAGCAAATTTGGTGAGCTTGCCTGGGCATGGAGCTCCCCGCCAGCCATTTGGCAGGCAGTGTGTGGGGCTGGGTGACGTCAGGAGCAGAAACATCACTTCTGTGCCAAGCAAGAGGCGAGGCTGAGTGACTCACAGCTGGTGGTGAGGCAGGGCTGGGGGAGAGCTGTCTGCAGGCCCCCAGGTGACTCTGCTGGGTGCTCCAGCGTCTGTGCATCCGGTGTCGGGGATGGGAACGCTGTGCCCACCAAAGAGCCCGGAACTCTGCCCTGCAGCTGCAGTGACAGCTCCTGCTGCTGCTGGTCCCAAGGATGATATAACACCCCCCACTCCTCGCCTTCATCTCCCACACTGGGTGATTATCTCTGCACGCACAGGGATGTGTGAGGGGTCTGGGGCACTTTGGGCTGGGGGCTGAGCCCCCATGCTGCCAGGCCCCCCCCGAGCTGCTCTACCTTCCCTTGGTTTGAAGAGAGTTCATGCACAGGAGCGTGCACAGCCATCAGCCTGTCCAGGGCTGGATGAACATGGTATGTGTGGGCAGATCGGTGCCACTGGTGTGTGCCTGCTGAGGGTGTCCTTGGCAGCTGCCAGGGCCCCGGGCAGTGTGGGTGCCTCCCTGCTCTGCTCCTGGCCCTCTACTGGGGCGGAGGCTCCAGAAAAGGGGAAAATCAAGTTTCTTAATTCCAGCCTCTGAGTTGCAGGAAAGCCCAAAAGCAAGAGAACCAGCTGGTGGTTGCTCCTGCTGGTCCTGCCCCTGGGGCAGCAGGAGCAGGCATGGGGCTGGTGACAGCATGGATCCAGCCCTGGCAGAGCATTTGCCTCTCAAACCTTCCTCCTTGCTGGCTTGTTGCCCAGCAGGAGCTGAGCACTGGGCTTTGCAGTGTCATGATCATGGTTGTAGGGCTGCAGGTCCTTAAACAAGCCTTGCCCCAAAGCCAGCTCCCAACCTTTCTACATCCACCTTTGCTGGGTGGAAATTCCTCTCCTCGTCTCTCAGCCATTCTCCTCCATCCTGCTGCTTCTCCTTTCGGGCATTGCCTTCAGCTTTGGCTGTAGGAGAAATGGACTAAACTCATCTAGCACTGCCCAAAGTCTGGGGGTTGTGATCCCCTGCTAAGCAGGAGGGATCAGGGCTGATAGCTCTGCATAGCTCTAGGTCAGGTTGTTTGGAGCTCTGTTTGCAGATGTCCCTGCTGACTGCATTTGACTGGCCGAGGTTTAAAGGTCCCTTTCAACTCGACCCAGCCTGTGAATCTGTACTTATCTCCCTGCAGTGGAGGAGGCCACCCAGCCTCAGACCCTTTGGGCCACCCTTACCTTCAAGTGTCCAGCGTGCATCTGGGCTCGCTCACACATCTGAAGGAAGTGCTTCACGTTGGTCTCATCCAAAATGATGTAGACTCCCACTTTCCTCTTGAAGCCTGCATCCAGGAGGTCCTTGAAGATGTCTACATCTGTAAACATGTCCATGACCACTGCAATAACCTGGAGAGTAGAGAAGAAAGATGAGTCTGGGAAGCATGGCCTGGCGATAGCCCCAAGACAGAGCCTTGATGACCTTAAAGGTCTCTCCCAACCAAGACAATTCTGTGATTCTGGCTGTCCCTTGGCTATCAGCACTTCCCACAGCCCTGTTGTGGGGAGCACCAGAAGGAGGAAACCTGTGGTGCAGAGATGTGTCTGTCTGAGGTCATGCTGCATAAGGTGGTTGCTGTCTCTGGGGTTATCCTGCATGCACATGTTGAGAGAAAGGGTGTAAAATAGCAGCTAGAAGTGCTGTCATTTTAAGCCACCACTCTAAGATTGGTAGATAGTAACCAGATAGTCCTGGGGTGCCTTTGAGAGCTGGGATGACTTTTAATACTCTTAAAAATGAGGTGGTTTAAAAGCAGCCAAGAGTTTGCAGCTCCCAGCGTATGTGACCAACTGCTGTTCCAAGTGCAGGCTGCTGCTAGCAGCAATCTGGTGAGGGTCAAAGGCCAGCCCTGCTCTGTGAGGCCAAAGAGAGCACTGAGGACAGGTTGTGTTCCTGTCATCAGGGTTGCTGACGTCCCTCTTGGTCTTGCTGCGCAGCGCTTGTGTGACTGGGAGCCTGCTGGGTGCTCTGGCTGCTCTCTCTTCCCTCCCAGGCTGTAGGAACGTGGAGGAGAGCTGAGAGGTGGTGCCAGCACCCTATGCTGTGACAGTAGGCTTTGGCCCTTTGCAAGCTGGAGCTGCCTTTGTACCCAGGGCTTTTGCACTGGGATTCTGCTAGGATAGCTGCCTAAGCACCGAAGATCATTCCAGATGCTCATGGATTTTGCCTTTCAGGAGATGGCATCTCCTGTTGCACACAGAGGTTGTGGCTAGCTCATTCTTGGAAGTCTTCAAGGTCAGGTTGGATGGGACTCTGAGCAGCCTGGTCTAGTGAAAGGTGTCCCTGCTCATGGCAGGGGTGTTGAAGCTAGATTGTCTTTAAGATCCCTTCCAACCCATTGGTGTCCCCATGCCTGAGGCTGTTCCTGAAAGCTGTCCTGGGCACGTGAGTACTCTCAGCTCTTCACCCACCCAGGAAGGCTCTCCTGGCCGTGGCACGTGGCAGGGCTAGGGAGGACACTGGCATGGCAGTATGCACACCATGAAGTGACCTCAGGATGCTCCTCCCTCAAGAGAAAAGAAATGGTGCCAGCTGTTTGGACACTCAGGCATGTCCAGTTTGGGGCTCTCAAAGCACCAAGCTGCCCTTTAATTAGGTTTGAGCCACAGGAGGTGGAGAGCTCTAATTAAGAAGAGGATGGTGCATTATGACACTGCTGGTTCTTCCTTTTCTGCAGGCAATGAGGTGAGAAGAAAGACTGAACAGGGAGTCCCAGCTGCCTCCAATCTTCCCAGCCCTGGCCACAGTCACATGTTCTGGGAGGTGACAGTGGGCTGAGAGGAGACAGCACAGCTCTGTCACTTAAGTCTCACTTATCCTCACCCGAGAGCCCCTCAAGAGGCTTTGCCATGACAGGATAAATCCTCATGTCCTCTGTTTTGCACATCCTCATTGTTCTGATGGCGAAACTGAGGCAGAAACCCAGGTGCCTGCTTTGCATGGGCTGCCCAGCCAGGGCTGCAGTTGTCTCACCAGCAATGTCAAGTGGGACAGGTTCAAAGCTACCCCTAAAGCTCATCAGGGCTTGGCCTTTCCATTTTCAGCAAGGGACCGAGGAGAAGCTGTGCTGTCTGCTGCAAGTCCTGGGTGAGTGGTACCTAAGTCCAGATGGCATCTCCCAGGCTCCAGGAGGTGGGTTTGGTGGCAGACATTTTGCTCTCATCTCTGACACCAATGCTCCCCATGGCTATGGTGACTTTGTCTGTGCACTACATTTCCTCCAGGGGAGGCTGAGAGCTTCTAATATGAGGATGAGAATACTGTTGACCTTCAGGTTGAGAGGAAATGCTGCAGTCCTGGCACTCCCAAAGTCTTGGCTTGCTGCTACAGCTCTGATGACAGCAAGGTGTTTTGTAGGAAGATGGGCAGGACAGAGTGACATCCTCCAGCACCACCCCTGCCAGGATGGTGAACAGGAGGTGCTCTACAGGCAGTGGCCCAGGAAAGGCAGTCCCACTGCCACCTGCTGCCCACGTTTTCAGCCTCCTGCTCAGCTGGTGCATCCTGTTGCTGCTCCACATTTCTGCTCCTCTCCCCACCACCTCTTGCCTGCAGGACAGGCCTGTTTGCCACCAAGATCTCACACCAGTGTGCCAACCTGCAGCCCTGGCACAAAATGGGTCAGGAGAGTGAGGATGGTGCTGGCACTGCTTCCGAAGTGGTGACCATCTGGGATGAAATCTGCTGCTGGGTTGCCTGTGCTGGATCCTCAGCTGGGCCTATGCCAAACCCAAGGTTTTGTCTGGAAAGAACGGAGGTCTGTCTGCTCTGCAGAAGTGAAGACCTGCTGCTGTTTTGCTTCTGACTTCAGGGAATGGGAGCATCTGAAGCAAACTGTGTTGTCCTGTTGTGGGGATTGAGCATGGCACCCATGTCCCCTTGAGTGCCACTTGGTGCTGGGGAGAAGCCCCACGTCTGCCCACAGCACCTTTGCTGCTGCATCATGTCTGGAAGTGTCACCATCCTTCTGCTGTTCATCTGGAAGATTCAGTGAAGAGCATCCCCAAATCCACAGCCAGCTGGTCCCAGCACCCAGATGAGTGATGCTCTTCTTCCCAAGGTCCCAGCAGCTGCCAAGGTCCATTTGGCACAGTGGATGTGCAGGTGCCAGATCCCAACACCCTGAGGAGCAGCGAGCGTCGCGTCCCTGTGGACACTGAGATCCTTCAGAAGAACTTTGATGAGCAGGGGAACTGCAGGATCATGTTTTATAGAGGAAGTTACAGCTCTTTATTAGCTCACTCTGAGTCATCAGATAATGATTTTTGGGGCACACCACGTGAGCAGTTAATGAATTAGGGAGGCAAGAAGGCACAATTAGAGGAAGCGTGTTGGGGTGAGGGGGAGGTGGGACAAGTAACGTTAATAATTGCCCTCCCCTCTCGACCCTTTCATCCAGGAATGGCAGAAGGGTTTGTAAACAATAATTAACTAGAAGCCTCCCAACCTTTGCTGGAAGTTGCTCAAGGTAATCATATCACCACAACTCCAGCATGGCACCTCAAGTGCAGAGAGGAGGTCAGACATGCTGCTGTCTCTCGTGGCTTTTGACCAAGGTCAGTATTTTCAGCTTGTTCTGATTTCTGGTGAGGTAGAGCCAAAATCTAGAGGAGAGGAGGGAGATCTTCTTCACTGCCCATCCTGTCAGCTCTGCAGCCCAAGGGGATCCACAGCAGGGGAGAGATGGCCATGCCATGGCTGGACCTGGTGAAGGTCTCCAGGGTGGCGCACTATGTTCTTGGTCGCTGTTCATTGACCATAAAGATGGGGATTAGCTGGGAAAGCAGGAACATAGCCACAAGATCCTGCCTTTCTTCTCTCCCAGAAAGAGGAGGGGAAGTCTCCTCTTCCAGCTCAACTGGGTTTGCCTCTCTGCAGAGCAAAGCAGAAGCTCTGAACTCAGCAGTGCTTGGCCTTGTTCCTGCAAGCAAGTAGATTCATCTGCACCATCAAAGGGGCCTCGCATCTCATCTCTTGGCTGCCTTACCAAAGCTCTGAGCTGTAGTGAGCCTTCACGACGTCAGCAGGGCTCACATGGCTTCTGAACTTTCCTCAGCCAGACTGTCAGCAGAACTTTGCTCTGCTGGCCAAGAGATAGCAACCCACGTGGTGGTGTTTGTTGTTCAGCATCTGAGAGCATTTCAGACCAAGTGCCTGTGACAGTGGTCAGATCAGGATCATCCTCTGGGATGCAGTACAAAAGCTTTCCCAGGCCTGAGCTCCCTTGCAAGTGGATGAAGAGCATTGCCATTGCCCATCTGGATGGAACAGCTTGGCAAAGATCTCCATAAGGACACCACAGCAAGGACAGGGCATGTGGCCAGCCTGTGTGATACCTAATGAGGTGGCAGCCAGATCATCCCTTCATCCTGGTTGGCTTCCTCAACCAAACCCTTTCACCTCTGAACTGATACAAAGACCTTAAGCCTTGGCTGATGCCTCGAGGTGTAGAGGAAGGTAGTCAAGCTCAGTGGTGACCTATGGTCAGCTGCACAAGAGTAGGTTCAGCTGCAGTAACTGTGGTCCCTGTATATGAAGTGGTGGAAGACCTCTGGAAGAACCCCACTTGTGAGATTCTGCAGCTCCTGCCATTCCCAGGCCCTGCAACACTGAAGCATGCACCCATATCTATGTTTCCTGGGACACTATAAGCTCCAAGCAGGCTCCTATGTATCAGCAGTGTTATGTCACCATGGCTCATCCTACCAGCAGGGAGCATCTGGACCAGGAGGCAGAGCACAGCTCTGCTCATGGAACATCAAGGTACCGATGAGAAGTGTGGCATCATCAACTGCGGCCACATCCCTATGGCTTGGAGAAGCTCCAAGGAGAGGTGGAGGTGGTGCAGGCAGCAGGTCCTGGCAGCTGCCTGACTCAACCACTTGGCTCTGCTGAGCAGGAGGAGGATGCTAGGATGACTCAGGAGATGCTGTTTGCATGGGGACAGGCGGGAAGTGGTGAGTAGGCAAAGCCAGGCAGGAGCTGCAAGCCCGGGTCAGACGCAAAGATGAGACATTGTTTGTAGTGGGGAAGATCTCCCATCCTCCATCCCATGGAACTTCATCCCTTCCCTTTTCTCTCTCTGCAATGCCCTTTAGTGGGGAAAATGTTGTGGGTAAGGACAAGTCACCTCAAGTTTGGCAAGGTGACAGAGACCAGAGCTGGCTCCTGTTGTGCTCGGAGATCAGTTTTCCTGCCTGAGCTCAGGCTTTTCACATCCAAAGCCTCCTGGGGAGGCTCTGTGTGTCACCAGGATTTTCTCTCTCTTGCCAGCATCTGTGCACCCCAAACACTGCCCCTGGCAGTGACATGGGGATCTCAGGAGCCAGGTGGACCTGATGCATCCTAGCCTGTCTTACCCTGCTCCATAGCTCCTCATTTTCCTGTTGCAGCATCCTCAGGGTTGAGATGCTCATCCCTTGAAGCTGGATTTCTCCAGAGCATGGAAGCACAGAGCTCAGAAGGCTTCAGAGCATCATGAAACTAGCAGCCACACATCCCAGTTGGGACTGTCACTGTGTTACTAGCAACCTCTGCCCACTGCTGCTGGCCTTCGATGCAAGCCATCACTCCGTCTTTCTCTAGTCCTCCTGCCTGTGATGCCAGCCTGACCTCATTGCTCATGCACCCCAACTCTCTGCTTCTTGGTTTGATGCCCCAGGGAAGACAAGTCTCAACTCAAATCCCTTCAACATCTGCCCAGCCTTGTCCTGTGCATCAGCTCATCACTTTCTTCTTGGAGCCAGGATACGCTGGATGAGGCCAGCTAGGAGCACTGCAGCAACCTCAGGCCAAGCTCGACCCTCACATACGTCAGCACCGGACCAGTGGCTTTGGCTGCTTTGCCCCAGGGCTCAGTTTAGCTCCTCTGGGTCCTGCATGTTGCCACTTGCATTCACAAAGTGCTCTGGGAATAACGATGGCAGGGTGCCTGGGACCGTGGGCTCGCAGCTGAGGAGCAGCTGAAGCCATTTTCAACCCCAGTGGTTTTCCCCACAGCCCTATAGGGACCTTGGTTTAACTGTGGTGCCATATGGACTATGGGGCTGCTCTCCTGAAGGATTGGAGCAGGCTAACAGCATCTTCAGCAAAACCTGACCCCCAGGTACTGATTACACTCCACGGACATGGAAACACCCAGATGCTTGACCCCAAAGCCTTTCCTTGAGCAGAGCTTCCCACAGATGGGGATTTCCTGGCTGAGCAGGACTTTAGGATGTGTCTTCAGCAAGAGAGCCCGGGGCAAATCCTGTCCCATCCCTGCGGCACAACTCACCTTCTGAGCCTGGCAGATCATCTTCCGCACCACCTCCTTGATGTGCACTTGCCCCTCGATGGGTGGCTGCATGTAGACGGTGGCACGGGTGACCCCACGGTAGGCGATGGTCTCGGGCCAGCCGAGGTCCAGCTGAGGGATGGAGCGGTCAGACCTCTGGGGCCAGTACTCCAGGGAAGGGGCCACATCCTGCTCGTCCCCTTGGCTGTTGTGATCACCCTCGCTCTCCCCGGTGCTGCTGCCGTGCCGTGGGATGTACTCGGAGCCAGGGTCGTACGTTTCCAGCGTGTCCAGGATCTTCTTCAGCTCCAGCTCAGAGAGGAAGTCCCTGATGTTCTCCTTCTTCAGAACCTCATAGAAGGCGTCGCGGCCGCGAGAGGCCAATGCCTCCAGGGCCAGGCGTTGCTCTTCGCTGTAGAAGAACTCAGGCTTGGACTCACTGGACCTCCAGTTGACGTGGCTGTCATCCAGGCACTGCACCTGGGAGAAAGCCATGGTGGCTGCACACAGCGGTACCTCCTCCGCAGGGAACTCTGTACCCTCAGCGAGTGCCGGATGTCGGCAATAACTCAGGGGTTATTGCTTCCCCAGCCTTTATGCAGTCGATTTGGCTTTGCTTCACCCTCCCTGGCTCAACGTGCAGCTGGGGAAATGAGCTGCTGCCTTCCCCTGCCGCGCTGGAGCTCTCCTCCACCGGGAAGGAGGATTGGGTTTCGTGCTTGCTCCGGGCGAGGAAATCCTGGAGCTCCCCACGGCCGTGGCTGTGCAACCGGGCAGAGATGGCCCAAGGAAGGTCCTTTACCTCCGCGTCCACACTCTTCTCATCCTCTGCTCCCCCAAGGCAACGACAGCAGCGGGTGAAAGAAAGAGTGGGAAACAAATGGATGAAACTCAGCTTAAATCAAGGGCAGAGCAAAGCAGGATTTCTCGTCCCAGCCGATGTCCGTGGTTATCGCCCTGGAGAGCTGGGTCAGCCGGTGGGTTTGGTGGCAGCAAACGTGTCCCTCAGCCTCCTGTGCATCGCCTTGGCTGGCTGGTTGATGATTTGGGGCTCCTGCCAGCGTGCAGTGCCGGGGCTGGACAGGTAACAGCAAGAAGTGAAAAGAGGAAAAGCAAAAGAGTGATTCATCACTCCGCCCTGCCCCACCTGCAGTCACATGCTGCCTTCACACATTCCCAGCCCAGCTCCACGTTAACTCTTTCAGCTGATGTTGTCCTTACACTTTCACCTGGGATCGAGAGTCCCCCTGGGGAGCTTGCGGCTGCGGGAGGTTCGGTGGGTGGGTGGCTGGGGAGGGGGTTGGGTGTTTGTCTAACACAAAAAAGCAGCTCTCCCCGGCCCGCTGGTAAGTCAATATTTTCCAGGAAGGCAGCTCTGCTGTGTGGTTAACCCCTCATGGGCTGCCTGCAAGGACCCCCACGCTAGTGCTGGAGCCCGGGTGTGTCCTGCTGGGCAGCACCAGGTTGCCGTAAAGATTCCAAGCTGCACTGGGAGAGACTTAATCTGAGCGTTAGGAAGAGTTTCTTTACTGAGAGGGTGTTCAAACCCAGGAACAGGCTTCCTGGAGAGGTGGTTGATGCCCCAAACCTGTCAGTCTTTAAGAGGCCTCTGGACAGTGCCACGAATAGCATGGTTTAACTTTTGGTCAGCCTTGAAGTGGTCAGGAAGTGGGAGCAGATGATCATTATAAGGCTCTTCCAACTGAAATATTCCTCCTCTTTCTCCCCTTCCTTTCCATTCCATTCCTTATTCTGTTCTAACTCCTCCTCTGCTTGCAGCACACACATGGTGCTAGACCTCACTGAGCCATTGCATTAATAACAGGGAGATGGGCAAAACCCCCTCCTTGGATTCATCATCTGGCTCTCCCAAGCCAGAAATGTGGCAGTTTTTCACTTAGAAACTCAGATAAGGATGGATTTCAGGAATCGAGGTCAGATTTCTTACACTGATGCATGAAAGGGAAGTGCCAGGGGCTGTGTCTCGCTCCCTGGCGTTGGTGCAGCTCACCTGCATATGCAGCCGTGTAAATGAAAGCCCCGCTTGAGTCAGGCTCCTGAGGCAAAGCCACCTGTCTGCCAGGCTGCTTGGCCATCAAAGTGCTCCTCGCTGCAGGTACGGTGGCCACGCAGCTTTCCTGGCTGCCCTGTCCCCAGCCAGGGCTTCCTGGCTGCAAAGCTCTGAGCCCAGGGAGGACTTGGAGGGAAAGACGAGTTAGAAATGTGCAGGAAGGGGAGAACAGGTCTGATGAGGAGTGACTGAGGGAAATGGGGTTGTTCAGCCTGGAGGAGACGAGGCTGAGGGGAGACCTTCTGTCTCTACAACTCCCTGAGAGGGAGTTGGAGCCGGGTGGGTGTTGGTCTCTTCTCCTGGGTAACCAACAATAGAAGGAGGGAAAGTGGCCTCAAGTCTCACCAGGGGAGGTTTAGGTTGGAGATAAGGAAAAAGTTCTTTGCTGCAAGAGTGGTCAGGGGTTGGAACAGGCTGCCCAGGGAGGTGGTGGAGTCACTATCCCTGGAGGTGTTCCAAAACCATGTGGACATGGCTCTTTGTGACATAGACATGGTGTTGGGTTGGTGGTTGGACTTGATGATCTTAGAGGTCTTCTCAAACCCTGATGAGTCTGAAACTCCAGCAGGGTTTTTCAGAGCTGGGCTGTGGCAGGTTGAGGTGACAGTATTGGGGAATTGGTGGCTTCTCTCCCCGTGCCCTGCAGTGAAAGTGTTTATGACAGTGCACAATAAAGGCTGGCTGAAATCCCCTTGCTCCTTCCCAGGTGCACAATCACGTGCCAGTTTTGTGCCCAGCTCTGGTCTGTCATGTGTAGCAGGTGGCAGTGGTGCCAGGTGGTTTGGATCAGAAAGTGGAGAAGAATCAAACATTCAGTTTCCACCAAATTATCAGTTCAGAAGGAGCTGGTGTTTTTATGGAATGTGGACTTCCCCAGTGGTGGGATATCACCTCCACACCACAGGCTGAGAAATGAGAGGTGCTGGAGGCCAAACTGGGTGTTTTAGGTGAAACCCCAGCCCTGATGGTCAGCCAGCACCCACAGGGAACCTCCAGGACTTCATCCCTGGCTGTCATTCCCAGTTTGAGTGACCCAGCTCTGGTAGATTGTGAGATGCCCTAGATCAGGACCAGTGCATTGTGTATGGGTGTGCATGGTGTGGCTGGAGCGTGCTGTGGTTGGACCCACCTCATCCTCTGCTGGCTGCCATGGCTCTGTTTTTATTGTGCAAAGAGATTTATGGTCTCCTCAGCAGGGTGTGTGTGTGCTCATGATTTATTAGATGGTGGCATAAACACAGTGTCTCCTCTCTCCTGTGATGCCCTGGTTCTTACAGCCTTGCTTCTTGGGATGAATTGGAACTGCAGAGCTTCATCTCTGACCCTTGTGTGAGGTGAAGATACTTGGGTTCCCCCATCCCCAGGCCACGTGGTGAATTTAGCACCTGAATCACAGGGAAAGGTCACCATGGCCAAAGAAGTCGATACCCAACATCATGGATGTCCCTGCTTGGCCACCCTGGGCTGATCCAGCCGGAAAGACAGCACACAGCAGAGACACAGCCTGCTTCTGCAGCCAGCACTAGGGCAAGCTCCTCCTGCCTGCAGATGGAACCATTAATTACAAGCTCCTAATTAATTTCCCACTTCTAGCAGAGGGTTTAATGACAAAGCAAGGTAGTGGAGTACAATGCTGGGCTCTACTCCCAGCTTGGGGGTTTCAGTTGCATTGCCAGGCTTGGCTCTTGGTTTCTGGTTCCCACCAAGGGGTTTGGTGGCAGAGCTGAGCCCTGGAGTGGGAGTTTTGGCAGGGCTATGACACCCAGACACTGCTGTGCCCTCTGGAGCATCTTCCACCCACCAGTCATTTGCATGGAGCCATGCACAACCTGGTGTTTTAGGGAGGAAGGAACTGAGGCAGGGAGCAGTGATGGCAGCTTTACTCACAGCCGCTGGAGGACAGAGTCACTAAAATCTCAGTGCTGAGTCTAACCCTGGGGAAAGGTGGCCCAGGCTGGGCTTTTTTAGCAGCCTTGGGATTTGCTGAGTGTTGCCTGTGATTGCCTGCAACTTGCATTGTGCTCCTAAGAGTGTGGCCAGCTGGTCAAGGGAGGCTCTCCCCCCTCTTTGCTCTGGTAAGGCCACAGCTGGAGTACTGGGTCCAGTTCTAGACTCTGCAATCCAGGAGGGTCAGGGAAACACTGAAAAGAGTCTAGTGGAGGCTATGAGGATGATTAAGGGACTGAAACATTTGTCTTGTGAGGAAAGGCTGAGGGACCTGGGGCCATCTAGCCTCGAGAAGGGCAGCCCCAGAAGGGCTCTGATCAGTGCTCAGCAAGAGCTAAAGGGTGGGGGGCAAAAGGATGGAGTCAGATTCTGTCCAGTGGAGCAACAGGGTAAGGGGCAATGGGCTCAAACTAGGACCCAGGAGGTTCCACCTGAAGAGGAAGAGAGTTGTGAGCGTGCTAGAGCCCTGGAGCAGGCTGCCCAGAGAGGTTGTGGAGTCTCCTGCTCTAGAGACTCTTAAGAGCTTTCTGAATGTGTTCCCGTGTGACCCTGCTTTAGCAGGCCGTTGGACTGGATGACCTCCAGAGTTCCCTTCCACACCCCTCTCTTCTGTGATTCTATGGTTCTGCTGCATCCCTGTCACACCCCATCATACCCCACACTCCATTACTGAAAGCTCCAAGGTGTTTCCAGCTGGTCTTTGTCTTCCAGCTGCTGCTACCAGAGGGGGCAAATCCTTCACCCCACTTTGGCAGGGGGATCAGCACGCAGGAGGACCACGATGATGCTCCCAGCTGTGTGCAGGGCTCAGCTGTGCTCCTGGATGGGCAGATGCAGCCTGGAGAGCCAGGTAGCCCATCCATACTTATGCCTGACATTAATTTCCATCCATTTCAATATTTTATGAGCATAACTGGAAATAAAAAGAGAGAGAAAAAAGAAAAACTAAAAACAAAAGAAGAGTTTAGCACTGGTTGAGGCACAGAAGCTGCTGGGCGTTGACTGTTCTGGCGAGCTGCCTGGCAAGCACGTCCCAGGGTGCTGCTGGGTGCTGCCCATGTGGAGGGTAATTGCTGCAACGGTGCATGAACCTGCGTGGGGACAGCCAGAGGCTGCCCCTGGAGCTCTCCTGCCTCCAGCCATAGCCTTGGGTCCTGGTGGGGCCCCTCCCAGCTCTGGAGATCCCCTCGAGGTGGGTGCTATGCGTGGAAGGCTTCTAGGGGTAGATCTTGCTAGAGCTGGGCTGAGTGCGAGGCAGTGGGAAGTGAGTGTGATGCTGTTGGGCTGGATCCTGCCTGTGTTGAGGCTCAGGTGGATCTGCATATGGGATGCTCCTGCTCCCTCCCTGCCTCTGTGCTCTTTGCTTCCTGGTCCTCTGCTAGCATCTGGGCATTGTGGCCCTAGTGATGGGTCAATATCTGCCTCAGTAGAGGAGAGTGCAAAGGGATGGAGGGAGGGGGTACTGGGGTGGTCCTCTGTCCATGGAGGGTTCTGCCATGTCACTTACTTCTCTCATACAGACACTGTGGCCTGTGTGGACCCTGAGGAATGTGCCCGTGTGTGTGGGGCTGCTGTGGGCTGCTCCAACATTGCCTACCCCAAGCTGGTGGTTGAGCTGATGCCCAGTGGTAAGTGGGTGGGTAGGAGAGGGCATCTCCTTCTTTACAGGGCTTTGCTGCAGCCCAGGGCTGCCCTTGAGGTTTATCATGGCTTAGATGTTGGAGAGACCCCATGGATGGTCTGGGTGGGTTCCATGTGGGGGACCACCCATGTAGGCCCTCCAAAGGTGACTCCAGAAATGATGGGGGTGGATGCAGGTAACCCTGAGGCAGTAGAGGGTCTCAGTATCCCAGGGTGTCCCCAAAATATCTTCTTACTCCAGTGGAGATTCCAGCATGTGCCTGAGGAGGGGGAGGCACTACCCTTAGGTGGAGCATTGGGGATGTCCCATCCCCTGGAGCTCAGCCCCAACTTGATGGTCTCTCTCTTGCCTAGGACTGCGGGGTCTGATGATTGCAGTGATGATGGCTGCACTGATGTCATCCCTGACCTCCATATTCAACAGCAGCAGCACTCTCTTCACCATGGACATCTGGAGGAAGTTGAGGCCGGGAGCTGGCGAGCGAGAGCTGCTCTTGGTGGGCAGGTAGGGACCAGGGGTTTCGAGGAGACCCAGGCTTTCACAAGGAGACTGGTGAGGCTGGTCCAGCCTTCTTTGATCTACCTTTGGTGCCCAGAAGCTTGCAGAGTGCCTGAGTTTATGAAAGGAAAACAATCCCGTGGATTATTTGATGTATGAAAGCTCTGGAGAGGCAGGCAGGGCATTTGGAGGGGCAGGGCTGTGCCCTCACTGCCTCCAGCCCGTTCTCCCAGCAGAACTAGTGGTGGCTCCTCGGCAGAGTCACAAGCCAAGTGCACGGGGGACCTTTGCCAGGTGGCAAAGGGCAGCGCTGCCCTGGCTGCTCTTGCGGGATGGCAGGTGCCAGCAGGGAGCCCAGGAGCCTGCCCGCGGTGCCACGCTCCAGGCGGCAGAGTCAGCGCTGGGGAATGCCCTGCACGGTGCTGGGGTGCGCGGGGAGTGTCCTCGGCGTGGGGCAGACAATAACAAGGAGAGAATCTGGGTCAGGGCTTTGGCTGGGCTGTGCTGGGGCTGCAGGGAGGGCTGGTTGGTCTGGCAGCTCCAGAAGCAGCTACTTCTTGGCATCTTCCATCTCCAGAGGGTGGGAAGGAGATGGGCAACAATCCTGGGGAACCACAGTCCCGCGCAGCTCCTCTGTGAGAACTGGGGTGGTTGGCTCAGGGGCTGCCTTGCCTCTCCCTGACACTAGCTTTGGTGACAATGCAGGGTGACAGCGCCTGAGATCTTTCCGAGGATGGCTCATGAGTGTTTGGAAAGGGCTTTGCCTGCCCGAGGCAGGCGGCACTGGGCGGCTGATGCAAGCAGGGTTCTGCCAATCGCTGCTGTTGTACAGCCCCGTGGGCACAAAGCAAACCATAAACCTTCCAGAGAGGATTAAAAAGCTGCTGAAGCTGCAGGTTTGAGGCTTTCTTACCTGCCAGCACGGACACAAGTGGCTTGAAGCTGTCTCTCAGGAGGGCTCTGGGAGCCTAACCACCTCCCGTACCCACCAAGGTGGGCATGCCCTTGCCTAGGAGGAAAGGTATTGGCTTGTGGGACCACAGAGCTCTCCTGGTTCCTGCACTTGGTGGCTTGAGCTCCTGAGGTAGCCATGCCACTTGCCTGGGAATCCTCGCCAGGATTTGATGTGTGCTCTGTGCCAAGGTGATGCCATGCTGGTGAGAACGTTCAGTCCTTCCCAAATCCCTCCAGCCCTCGTGGCAGGCCGTGCCAGGCTCTGCCCTCTCCATCCCTGACAGTACAGGGACAGATGGCTTGGGGGTTATTGCTGAAGTTAGGGTCACAAGCAGCACCCCAGACTTGCCAGGGTGGAAATGCCCCATCCAGCTCAGGAGAGGAGAGAAGGAATTTGCTGGTAGTTCCTGAATCTGGGATTTTGAATTCTTACTGTGGCCGCACCACTTGGCTGGCAATTCCTGCTCCTGTTTGGTGCATGCTCTGTGCCAAGGAGATGGCACAGTGATGACAACATCCAACCCTCCCCAGGTGCCCCCTAGGCAGTGCTAGGCTCTTCCTCCAGCCTTGCCCAAATCCATACTTCGGGCTGCATGCAGAGGGCTTAAGGCCACTCACCACCCTGAGCTCACCACCATGCTCCTGCATTCTTTCCATGACCTTCTGGTGTTCTCTGGTCATTAAAGATGAACCCAACACAGGTTTTTTTTCTTGCCCCTTGGTCCAGGAGGTGCATTCTACACCCCACCTGCTTCCTTTTCCAGGCAGGCTGTGGGGTCTCTGGCTTAGAGATGCTTTCAGTGCTTTTTCTGCCTCCCCACCTCTTATTTTCTCCCAGTTCTGCTTTCTAAGCTGAGCAGATGGAGAAGGAGGTAATTCTGGGAAGCTGCAAACAAGCTGGGCTCAGCTATAAATATGGTGGTCTCTGGGATGTGTCCTGCTCAGCTCATCTGCTCAGACTGGGCCCACAAAGCTGGGGTCTGGCCAAGACCTCTTGCTTTGGAGGAGGATGATGCTGCAGGCTGCAGCTGGGCTTTGGCTGAGAGTGGGGATGGTGCTGGGGGACAAATGCACTCCTCTGCCACAGCCTGGCTGGGGGGAGCTGAGCATGGGGCAGCTCATCTCACATCCTCATCTCTCAGGTGGGTGCTTTGGCTGGATGTTGAGAGCATCACCCAAAGCTGGCCAGAGGACCCAGGCTGTGCAGCTAGGGGCTCTTCACAGCACGAGTGCCCATTGCCTGCTGCTTGCCTATTTGGGGTCCATCTTAGCAGCCCAACCCCTGACCCTAGGGACCCATCACCACCACGGTGAAGCTGTGGGTGTGAAGAGGTGTGAGTGGGTAGGACAAGAACTGCATCCAGTGCCGCGTTGCTGCTTGCAGGATGGTCACAGTGGTGCTGGTGGCCCTCAGTGTGGTCTGGATCCCTATCCTGCAGAGCTCCAGTGGTGGCCAGCTCTACGTCTACATCCAGGCTGTCACCAGCTACCTGGCTCCTCCTGTCACTGCTGTCTTCCTCCTGGCTGTCTTCTGGCCCCGAGCTAACGAGCAGGTACTTGCTGAAGGTGAATGGGTCGAGGTCACAGCATGGTGCCAACAATTTCTTGCCCACCTAGCTCCCAGGAACCCAGTAGGAGGTGATGCTGGAGAAGTTAGGAAGAGGAACTGAGCCCGGCTGGTGTATCCCAGAGAGCTGGTGGGTGGCTGGTGCAAACAGAAGGAAGAGGCAGGTGCCACCACGCATGACCATCAAGTGTGGCATGGCTCATGTGGCTGACAGGGGACATCTCCTGTAGAAAGTGTTCAAATTTGGGACAGGGCTTGGCTGGCCAGGATGCAGGGACCTTTCCCACCCAAACCACTCTGATTCTAATGACTCTCTCCCAGTGCTGGCTGGAGGGAGCAGCTTTCCTGGGGGTATATTACCCTTGTGGGGCTACTGTTGCCCCTCCAGCCACTCCACTGTGGACTTTTGCTTTGCAGGGAGCTTTCTGGGGCCTGATGGTGGGGTTGGTGCTGGGACTGGCCAGGATGGGGCTGGAGCTGGCGTACCCGACGCCCCACTGCGGGGTCCCTGACCGCCAGCCCTGGCTGCTTGCTGACATCCACTACCTGCACTTTGCTGTGCTGCTCTGTGCCACCACGGGGGCCATCGTGGTGGGGGGCAGCCTGATGACCCCCCCAACACCTCCATCCCAGGTGAGGAGGGCACTTAAGACCTCTCATCCTTGCCTCATCCACACTCCCAGCCTCCTTGGTCTGAGGTGTTGATGTCACCCAGGTGCACCCTGGCTGAGGGAGTCCCCAGGGGTTTTACCCTGGGGGTATTTTCTCACCATATCTCACTCTGGTTTCTAGCTGAAGGATCTCACCTGGTGGACCCTCTCAGGGAAGCTTCCCCAGCCCTCTGTGGATGACACATCCCATGGACCCCCTGATGGTGAGTGAGTCTTCTGGGGTGTCTAGCAGGAGAGGCAACTTCAGAGATCAGTGGTCCCTGCCTGTAACGGGCAGCAGCATGGGATGGATGCCCTGTGCCTCAGTTTCCCCAGGACTGTGCCACTCACTGGGAGGTGGCCAGTCCCCACAACTCTCTGCATCACTCACTCTCTGTCTTTCTGTGCCAGGTTCCTCCTCTAACACCCCAGGCAACCAGCAGCCATCAAATTGTGAGGGACTCCTGGTCACAGCCCTCAAGGACACCAGAGAGTCTCACTTCTGGGCCCATGTCTGCAGCATCAATGCCATTGTCCTGATGTGTGTCAATATTTTCTGCTATGCCTATTTTGCCTAGCAGCCTGCCAGCCTCTGAAGAGGAGAAAAGTCCTGGCAAGGGGGAGAAACGGGGATTTGGGTGGCAGTTTTGACTTGGCATACCTGGGACGTGGGATGCTTAAATCCACTGGTGTAATGAGCTTGGTGTTCTCGGCACCATGGACTCTAAGTGCATCCTGGGGAGCTGTGAGTGGTATTTGTGGGTGTAGTGAGTCCTCAGGAGGGGCCTGGGAAGAGATATTGGAGTGGGCAAATGGGGGCTGAAGGGCAGAGGGGATATGGGGAGAGACATTGGGGTGGGCAAGTGGGAACTGCAGGGGAAGCAAAATCACAGTTAAGCAGCAGATGTGTGAATGTGGCCATGGGACCATCAGAGTGGTGGTGGAGAAGGAGCCCCCACACTTGAGGGTGTCACCCAAAGATGTTTTACTAGCTCTAAATAAAAAGCACTATTAAAGAACACCACAATTTGCAGCACCCACAGGACTGATTCCCCCGGGAGCAGCCTTCCCTGAGCACCCTGTGCCCCAGCACCCTTCTGTGGAGTTACCAAACCTGGCTGCATCCTGGCTGCCTGCAGGCCTCTTTGGAGCTGAGGCTTTGCCTACAGGGTCTGGAGAGGACCAAAGGTTTGGGACACATCTGCTCTTCCCTCTTATTACTGTCATCCCACTGGACTGTGGCTCTGGAACAGTTTTTGTGGCCCTGGTTCAGTGTTCCCTGGAGAGCAGGGCTGTCAGCCCACGGCAAGAGGAGATGCTAAGGCTGGTGGAGGTCTCCCAGGCCAGGGGAGGAGGAAGAGCCATGGCTGGGGGGTCCATCTCCAGCACAACCCACGCTGCACTGGGACCTCGTGCGCTGTCGGACGCCATCTGTGGGGACAAGGGACGTGCAGTCCACGGGCAGGCACAAGGCAGCTCTAATGAGTGGGGGGCCGTGGGGGCCGTGGTCCCCCTGGCTTGCCCACAGCACCCCTGGCAGCTCACTTGCGGATGGGGTGGACGTAGGCACGGGGGAAGAGGCCGACGCGCCCGTAGATCTTCCCCTGCCACCAGTTGGGATCAGGGCAGTCCAGGACCTCGATGATGTCCCCACGGAGGAAGGGCAGCTGAGAGCCCTCTTGGCCTGAGAAGTCAAACTGAGCTTGCACGAATTTGGGTCTCCTCACCTGGAGGAAAGTCAGGGGCAAATGGTGGGTGGGAGGAGAAGTGACCCCCATCTACCAGCCCCTCCCCCCTAGGCAGCTCTGTCTGCGTTCCTGTGGTGATGCAGGTGTCATGTCACAGCATGGTGAGGACCACCTGAGCATAGAGGGTGTGGGAGTACCTGGGGTGCCTGCTTCTGGGATGAGAGGTGGTAGCTATGGACCCTGAGTGCTGGGACAACCCCAGGTACAAGGGAAATCCTGGGGTGTCAGCGAGCACCCTGGGGTGCAGGGCAGAGCTTGGGGTGCAAAGGACCACCCCAGGGCACATAAATGCCTGGAGGACTCAAGATGGGTGCCCAGAGGACTCATGCCCCCCAGAGGCAGGTGGCAGCTCTTTCCTTTCTGAGTCCTTCTGGGTGCTGGAGCCACCCCCAGCTCAACTCCCCAGGCAGTTTCACTGCCTCTGCAATCACCACCCCAGGGTTTGGCATTGGCTGGAGCTTTCCTGAAGCTGGCTGCACCCCATCCTAAGATCTGCCACACTGCCTCAGGCATCACTCCTGTCCCGAGGGACAGTAGTGTGGGCCTGAGGTGAGCTGCCCTGCCCTGCTGAGCTTCACTGGTGGCTTTTCTCCACCTTGTCTCAGGCTGCTGCACCTTATTCTGCTTGATGCTGCCTCAAGCAGAGCCTGAGTGTGGGGCCAAGTGCCAGCCAGGTGCCTGGGATGTCCCTGTCTGCCTGGTGCAGAGTCCAGGGCAAAGCAAGACCATTAGAGTGCTGCTGACCCACGGATACAGCCCATGCCTCAGCTTCCCAGTGGACCACAGCAGAGAGGTGGCAGCCCTGGTACCAGGGGAGTGATGCAGGATCCCAAAGGGACCACATGTAGGCTCCTAGCCTGGCCTTGCTGCCATCACCTCACACCCCAGCTCTGTGTGTCTCCATAGCCCCATCCCCTGGTGGTACCTCCTGGCTTTGGTCCTCATCCCGGAGGAAGATCTGCTGCTTTTTGGAGATGGTGGTTGTCCTGTAGAAGTCCACCAGCTCGTTGAGAGAGTTGAACTTTTCCTCCCAGAGGAAATATTTGCCATTCTTCTCCCTGTGCACCTTGAAGTGCTGGACATGCTGTCCATAGCTGCAGGGGGAGGACGGAGGTTACTCCAGTCTCTGGATGCTGGCAGCACCTAGACACCCTCCTGCCATCGTGGGTAAAGCACAGGGGCTGCTGGCTGGGCTGGGTCTCTGGAGAGCCTGTGCATGCTGTGTTTGTGCCCACAGGTCCCACTACACCCATCCTGCCATGGCTGGGGTGATGATGGCACCAGAGTCAGTCCTGGCTTTGCTGATGAGGCAGATGAGTGACACAGACCTGCAGGTGAGACTCACCACAGCTCATCCTACAGTGGCTGAAGCTCAGTGCCTGGCCATGACTCTCAGCACAGTGGGATGCTTGGGACTGGCAGACCACTGGCCATGTGCGAGGCAGGTGACCATCCATGGAGCAACAGGGACCATATCTGAAGCCAGAGGGTCAAACTGCTCATGCAGGGCAGGTAAGAGAGCAGGGCAGCCATGGGCTTGGGTGCTGGCACAGCTTGGACTTTCCTCATAGCTCTGGAAGGGCTCACTGGGAAGAGTCTGGGGATCTCGTGGTCCTTGCACCTCACCAGAACCCTCCTCATCCTCCTGCTTCACCAGCAAGGGAAGCAGCAGCGGGAGCTGCAGGTCTCAGCTCCACGTGTATGGGGAGGAGACTGCAGCAGCTGGGTTTGGGTTTCCAAATCCCCAGGGACCCCACGGACCCTAAGCTGCAGGAGGATGGGGAGGGTTGGCTGGGATTTCCATGTGGTGGCACCCCTTTGGTGTGTACTTGGAGGTGGCAGGTGAGGGTACCCATGATGTAAGGCTGGCATGGGGCCATGGCAGGGACCTGCTGCTGCCAGGCCCCCGGGCAGAGGCAGGGACTTGGCCACGCTGGTGACGCAGGGCAGAACATGGCTCCCTTTCATTATGGGCAAGAACCTCCTTAAATGCTTAATTAGAGATTAGCAGCATGAGAAAGTGCCCGACTGGCCTGGGGCTGGCTCCTGCTACCCTGGCCCCGGGCAGGGAAGGGGCAGCAGTGCGGTGAAAGGCTAAGGGGCAGGCTCTGCCTCTTGGTACACTGCCAAAATCACTGGCCTCATGGCATTGAGATGCTGTGTCCCTTTGTCCCTGAGGATGCTCTGAACAACTTGTTCCTCCAGGATATATCCCCTGGGCTGTGCTTGCAGCTTGGACCCAGCCCTGTTGTGACCTACATGGCTGTACTGAGGGACGCCCCAGTGATGGAGGCCAGTGGTGCAGGCAGGGAGGAGGCAGCAGTAGTGATGGAGACAGAGCATGAGGCTGTGGAAGGGAAACAAAAGTGGGGAGACCCTGAGTGAAGCTGGTCACCTGGACAGAGTGGGGTACCATCTCTCCTTTGAGTTGTCCTGGGCAGGGCAGAGTGCTCACCCCTTCCCCAGCACCACTGTGAGAAGCATGTGTGAGGTTGGCCTGATGCCTTCAGCCCCCAAAACGGGGGCTGCAGGGGACCCTTGCCCATCCCACCAGGTGTCCATCTGCTTCCCGTGGCTGCTTACTTGACAGAGATGGAGAAGTGGCCCGGGGTGCTCTCGCTGTCACGGATCAGGAAGGCTCCGGGGTGCTTGCGCTGGAGGAGCTGCTCCTCTGCCAGGTGCCGGGAGATCCTGCCCACGTACCACCTGCGGGGGGCAGCAGGCTCAGCCACGGGTACCACCGGACACATGGGGCACCCCAGACCCCAGTGCCACGGCTCAGTCCCACAGCATGGAGGCACCAACAGCCCTAGTGTGGGTGGGGTCCCTGCTGAGCTCCCTGTTTAGGCTGGGGCCCCCACACCAGTGTCTCCCCCATCCCCAGTTTGCCACAGTGCTTTCATGGGGGGACAGCAGGGTTGCAGGCATGTCCCCGTGCACTGCCTCATCCACGCAGGGTTAGTGAGCATTGCCAACAGCTGTGACCACATCCTGTCACCTGTGTCACCACACACCTCATCCTCCACTTTACTGCCTGTCCTCTGACTCCCTGCCACACCCCATGGCCCTCTGTGGGAACAGGCCTGGCAGGGGGGCAGGTTGCAGTGCAGAAAACTCTCTCCATGCCAGGACAAAATTTCCTGCTTGCATTGCTGGCAGCTGCTAAAATGAGGTCATAGGATTGTAGAATTGTTTGGGTTGGAAAAGACCTCTAAGATCATCATCAAGTCCAACTATTAAACCATGCCCTTGAGGTGCTATGTCCACACCAGGGATGGTGACTCCACCACCCGACTGAGCCTGGCCACTCTTGCAGGAAAGCAACTGTTCTTAATCTCCAACCTAAACTTCTCCTGGCACTATTTCAGGCCATTTCCTCTTGTTCTATTGGCTGATACTAGGCAGAATAGGCCAACCCCTACTCCACTATAGCCTCCTTTCATGGAGTTGTAAAGAGCCAGAAGGCTGAGATGTCTCAGCCTCTTCTCCAAACCAAATAATCCCAGTTCCTTGAGCTGCTCCTCACCAGACCTGTTTCCCAAACCCTTCACCTAATCTGGACCTGATCCAGCCCCTCAATACCCTGCTTGGAACAAGCGCCCAAAAGTGACCCCAGTGTTCAGGGTGCATCCTCACCAGCACCAGGCACAGAGGCACGATCACCTCCCTGCTCCTGCTGGCCAGACTATTCCTGGTACAGGCCAGGATCCTGTTGTCCTTTTTGGCCACCTGGGCACACTGCTGGCTCATGATGAAGCAGCAGAGTCTTCATGTCCTATCCCTGCTGAGGCTGTGTCCATGTATTTGGGAGCTCCAGACCATAGAGACTCTTTGTTACTTGTTAAAATTACCCTGTGAATGATCAGCCATGGGCTCTGCTCATCTACAGGCTCTGCTCAGCCATGGGCTCTGCTCATCTACAGGCTCTGCTCAGCCATGGGCTCTGCTCATCTACAGGCTCTGCTTGGCCATGGGCTTGGATCATCTATAGGCTCTGCTCAGCTATGGGCTCAGATCATCTACAGGCTCTGCTTGGCCATGGGCTCTGCTCATCTACAGGCTCTGCTCGGCCATGGGCTCTGCTCATCTACAGGCTCTGCTCGGCCATGGGCTCTGCTCATCTACAGGCTCTGCTCAGCTATGGGCTCAGATCATCTACAGGCTCTGCTCAGCTATGGGCTCAGATCATCTACAGGCTCTGTTTGGCCATGGGCTCTGCTCATCTATGGGCTCTGCTCATCTAAGGGCTCTGCTCATCTACAGGCTCTGCTTGGCCATGGGCTCTGCTCATCTACAGGCTCTGCTCAGCTATGGGCTCAGATCATCTACAGGCTCTGCTCAGCTATGGGCTCAGATCATCTACAGGCTCTGTTTGGCCATGGGCTCTGCTCATCTATGGGCTCTGCTCATCTACGGGCTCTGCTCATCTACGGGCTCTGCTCATCTATGGGCTCTGCTCATCTACAGGCTCTGCTCGGCCATGGGCTCTGATCATCTACAGCCTCTGCTCAGCCATAGTCTTATCATCTACAGACTGCTTAGCCATAGATTCTGCTCAGCCACAGATTCTGCTCACCTACAGGCTCTGCTCAGCCACAGATTCTGCTCACCTACAGGCTCTGCTCAGCCACAGATTCTGCTCAGCTACAGGCTCTGCTCAGCCATGGGCTCTGCTCATCTACAGACTCTCATCATCTACAGATTCTGCTCAGACACTCATCTTTGGCACAGAGCATCTCCCAGTTCCAGCCCTCCAAGTGCTGCCCAGAAGAGGCTATGCCACACTTGTCCCAGCTGGTCCACCAAAGATGGAGAGGCAGTAGGATCTGCTCCAGGCTGCCCTGAGCCCACGTGTTCCTGCTTCCCAGCTGTAAGTTCTGCTGTGGCATTGAAATAGGATTTGCCAGGGATAATGATCCAGAAGACACAGGTTAAAGCGGGGCTGGATTAAGCTGGGCTTTAATAAGGCAGTAATAGGATTGTGTCTAATGCAGCTGTAATCCCACAGTGCTTTGTTGTTCCCCAGTTATCATTTATTTAGTGGGCAGCCTGGTGTGAGGGTTGAATTTCTGTGTGTTGGGAGGATGTGGCCCTGCTGCTGCCTTCTGTCCCCTCTGGCTGTGGTGACAATGGCAGGCTAACCCAGCAGGCAGAACCCATTGCTCCATAACTCAGTTTTCCCATGTGTGGGACCACCCTGGCTTGTGGCACAACTTTGGGCATCAGGATGCACTGTTGGTGGTGGGAGAGGATGTCCCAGTGCCTGTAGGTGCTACCAGAGCAGGACTTCAAGCCCCCTATTGTCCTTGTGGTGGGAAGGTACTTACGGATGTGGCTTGACCTTGATGTAGTTTTTGGGAACAAAGCCCTCGCAGCCATACAGCTCAGCCTTGTACCAGTTCTGGTCATCTTCCATGTTGAGGATCTAAGTTGGGAGAGGAGCAGGGAGGCATCAGCCTGGCTGCAGTCCTCTTGGGACAGGAGCCAAGTGGGACCTCCACCACTGCCCCACAACCCCCACAAAAACCTCAGAAAAAGGGGGGCCTGGCTCTGACAAAGGTGACATGCTTAGGGGGTGTCTAGGGGCACCTGTCCAGAGCTGGCTGCTTCCCCCAGCACTCCTCAGTTCACAATAGATGTGGATGATTCAGGTAGCTGGCAATCTTCCTCCCAGGGAAGAGGGTAAAATCTATCTCTGGGACAAGCCGGGGTGGCAGCAGGCCCCCCGTGTCCTCCCCGGGGAGGTGGCAGCTGGGTGGCTCCTGGGAGGAAGCATCCTGGTGCGAGCAGGGGTGCTGACGCTCGCTTCCTCGCAGCACCACTTTCCAGCCTCCCACGCAGGGGCCCGGGGCCGGCACAGCTGTGCAAACAGGATCCGAAACCCCGCGGGGAAAACACGCCGGGCAGGCAGGGACACCACGGTGGGGTTGGGGCCCTGCGGTAACCCTTGTCCTCTCCGGGGCTGGCTGCACCCCATGAAGGGCGGCTGGGTGCTGGGGATCCAGGAGGAGCTGCTGGCGCTGCGGCGTCAGCCCTGCGGAGAAGGGCGAGCGGCTGGGCAGCAGGGCTGGCTGGGGGTGCTCTTGTGCCCATCGCAGGGCTGCAGTCCCCTGGGGCTGTTTTGAGCCATCTCTGAAAGGTTTTTTTTTGAGATTCCCAAGTGGAATCTGAGAATCCATCCCAATGCCAGCATGAGGGTGGGAATTTGGGCATACGGGTCCCTGAAGCCCCCAACGCTTCTGTGGGACAGCAAAAATTTGTCCTAGCCCCAGGGCCTGCCACAGAGGACATGTGCCTCATCTCAGGTGCGAGCCTTCTGGCAGATGTGGCTGATGGCACACACGAGTGGTGCCCACCACTGCTGGCAATTCTGCTCTGCACCCCCAAACCCTCAAAGATAGCTCCTGATGCCCCCCAGGAAGCCCCAGACAGGCACCAAAGCCAGGTGCAATGACATCACCCCATGCTCTGTGCCCACTCTGTCCCCTAAACCAGCAACATCCGACTCCATCACGGCAGGTGCTGAGCCCTCCCCCCCTCGCCGCCACGGCTGGTGACCCCCTTGCTCCCCATACCTTTAGAGTGTCTCCTTTCTTAAAGGGCAGCTCGTCCTTCGCTGTCGTCTGGAAGCTGTACAGAGCCACCGACTCCATGGTGCTGGCTGTCACCAGGTGGTGGCAAGGGGTCCTAGGTGCTCAGCATGCTGGGGGTGCGGGGCTGGCCGGGGGCTGGCTGCCGCACGGCGCAGGGCTCCGAGGGCGCAGGGCGGTGAGGGTGCAGGCTGAGCGCACGGCGCAGCGGTGCCGTCGGGCAGGAAGCTCTGCTGGCGTCAAGAGTGCTGCTGGGACCGAACCCTGAGCACCACGCGGGGCGCTGCCGGTGGGCACAGCTGCCCAGATATGCTGAGAAGTGGAGTGAGATGCCAGGGCAAAAGAACCCAGGGGTGTCAGTCGGTGGCAAAACTTGATGCTACTGCTGCTGTGAGCCGTGGGTGGCAGTGACTGCAGCCGGGGCGGGGGGTTGGAAGGAAACAGGATGGCAATGGCTGGACACAGGTAGAGGATGTGGGTGAAGTGTTTGGTGAGCAAGGCGAGGAGGTGGTGCTGATGGGGGAGTCTGTGATATCTTGCAAGAGCTGAGCAGCCAGCATGGCCTTTGAGAGGTGTCTTGGTGGGAATCATAGAATTATTTGGATTGGGGGAGACCTTTCAGATCATCAGGTCCAGCCATTAACTCAGGTCACCACTAAACCATGTCTCTCAGAAACACATCTACCTAGCTTTGAAGCCCTTACAGGGATGCAGTCATCCCTACTGCCCTGGGCAGTCTGTTCCAGGACTTGACAACCCTTTGGGGGAGTAAACTGTTCCTCATGCCCAACCTAAACCTCCCTTTGTGCAACTTGAGGCTGTTTCCTCTGGTCCTATTGCTTGTTACTCGGGAGAAGAGACCACCCCTGCCCCAACCTGCCTCCAGCCTCCTTTCAGGGAGCCAGATGGTTGTTTCTGCCAAAATAAATGAGGGAGGGTGGGATGGGCAGAGGCACAGGAGGCAGGGTGGAGGCACACATCTGCTTTCTTTGGAAATCAGATTGAAACCCATGTGCCAGGTCCCAGCTCCGAGCAATGAGGCTTCAGCACAGCTGTCCCTGGCTTTCTGTGTGGTGGCCCAATGGGAGTTGATTTTTTCCAGTTTGGATTTTTGCAGCAATAGTGGGGAAAAAAAAAAAAATCCCTTTCAGACTAAAACATCTTCCTGTGACTCTTCATGGCACTGAGTCTGCAAGGCTTGCACGCAGGGCATCGCTGCCCACGGGCAGCTCTCTAGTGCCAGGCAGCCTTCCCATTGTGTGTGTGGGACAGGGCGTGAAGAGCATGGAAAATCCCCCAGACACTGGTTTTGCTTTTCTGTGAGGAATTAGACTGGGGACAGCTGTGGCTCAATCTCTGCCCACGGATTTGAGTGTTTTCCAGCAAAGAGCAGGACACCTCTTCCATCTGCCCGGAAAGGAATGAACTGCAGTGCTTGCAGAGCCCCTGTGGGGGCCACCAGCTTGGTGATTTAGCTCCTCCAAACCTTAATTCCACTTCCTGAACCATGGAACACATCACCAAGGCTGTTTTCAGGGTCTTGATGCACATGAGAAGTGGAGATGTGCAGGGTGGCCCTGGTTGTCCCAGTGGTTATCCCTAGCACAGCCTGGGGATCTGCTGGTCCCTGGGGAACTGGAGATGCTGGGAATGCTGGGGAGGGCAAGGGGGCCGTGGGAAGAGGCTTGGTATGTGCACGTCTGTCACGAGGAGGACAGGACTCAGCAAATCTCTGCTGCCCAGTGAGACCCAGGGGACAGAACTGCAGCTGGAAGTTGGCCATCTTAGGGCAGCTCTGGAGAGAAGTGGAACTGGATGATCTCTGGAGAAACCAGCCCCAGCAGAGCTGCTGCCTAACCCCACTGCTGGCCAAGCTGATGATCCTGTCTCTGTCTCCACCAGCACGAACTGGATGATGCCCACGTGCAGGGGGCTGCTTGCAAAGTAAGGCACTGGCTGGGGAGTCAGCCGGGCATGGAGGTGTCTGAGCACTGGGAAAGGGTCGACAGGGTAGAAATCTGCCACCTGATGTGGGGTGACAGCCTGACATGCTTCAGATGGACACCATGAGGAGTTTTGGGGACTGGCTCCTCGGGTTGGCAGCAAGGAGGCTTGGGACTCACTGCGGGTTGTCCAGCCCGGACCCTTACACGGTGTCACAATGTCCCGGGTGCTTGAGAGCAGGGTGCAAGACAGTGGAGGTCAGAGAGAGGTTCCCCAGGCCTTGCTGCAGTGGCCGCACTCGGGGCCGAAGCAGAGTTGGGTCCTGCCAGCAGATGGCAGCAGTATCCAGGGGGACACTGGGGACAAAGGGACAGTGCCACATCTCCTCCGTTCATGTTCTAAAGAAGCCAGCGGCTCCTTTGGCATCCCTGTCCAGTCACCTCCCACACCACATCCTTCTCCTCATCCCCTCTTCCCTTCCCTTGCTCCTTCCTGCTGCCCTGGCCACAGTCCCAGGCCAGGGGTGAGGTCCCTTCTGTTTGCATGCAGCTCGCTCGTGGCTTGCTCGTGTTCTGCTTGCAGCTGAGCACACATGGTCACTGTGGGGGTGACAGCAGCACCCACACCTGAGCAGCAAGCTGGGCTGGACACCAGCACAGCTTGCAGCCCCAGTTTTGAACTGGGAGCCAAACTCCCCTGCATTCAGTTGGCTTCTGAGTGCCCCATCCTGACTCACTGCCAAGGAGCAGGATGGGGTGCCCTGATCCCAAAGGGGAGCAGAGCTCAGTGTAATGGACCCAGCTGCATCCATGCAGCATCATTCTGCTTCCAGGGAACCACATCAAAGGGGCAAGAAGCATCCTGGTACTGCAAAACTGGAGATGCCCATTACCTCCTGGACTCCAGCTGCTTCATGCCCTGATCAAACCCTTTTGCCTGCTCATGAAAGCCCTAAATCTGTCTGATCAGAGACCTCAGAAGGAGCCAGGGACCCCTGTCATACCCAGCTATCAGCCATAAGGTTATGCTGCAGAGCCCTGTAAGGCTCAGTTTGGGGGCCAATGGCTGACTAACCACAGGCCTGAGACACCCAAGAACTATCAAAACAAGTTATTTGATTTCCACTGCCCCCCCCCCCCATCTTTTCTCTTGTGCCTTGTCGAGTGCCACGTTCTGTACAGCGCACGCTGCACCAGAGCAGGAATGAGCCTGCCCCTGCAGTACCAGCTGTGAGTGCTGAGCTGATGCCCAGCAGGGTGAGATCTTGGGGGGTCTGTACCCCCATCCCCGCATCCATCCTGTCAGAGCCTGAAGCCTGGAGCAACGTGCTCAGTGCGGCATGCTGTGAGCATCAGCCCAGCTTGCAAGGAGACTACAAGGTCCATGGAGGTGCAGTGGCCCATCCTGCTCTGGGTTTGACCATCAGCTCATGCTGACTCTCCCTTCACACAGGGCAATTTTGTAACCCTGGGGATAGGCAGAGGAGGGTGCAGCCAGCTCTGGCATCACTCTGCTCCTTCATACAACCACCCCCTGGGTGCATGCCAGCTGCTGGGAGCTAGCTGCCTGGAGCTCCTGCCACCTCCCACGTTGCCCAATCTGCTCAGTGAGCATTTCATCAACATCCTGTGTTTACCTGACTGCAGAAATCCCCATGTGAGGAAGAGGAGGGGAACCTCTTCTGCTTCCACTGCAGATCTGGGAAGCTTTGTTATTTTTGTGGTTGTTGTTGTTCTGCTATTTTTTAGGATTTTTTTTTTCCCAGCAGGAGTGGTCAGGCATTGGAATGGACTGCCCAGGGAGGTGGTAGAGTCACTGCCCCTGGATGTGTTCAAAAGTCATTTGGATATGGTGCTTGGGGATATGGTTTAGGTTGAACTTTGTGAAGTAGTTACCAGTTAGACTTGGTGATCTTCAGGGGCTTTTCCAACCTGAATGTTTCTGTGTGATTCTGTGTTATGGAGGTGATCCTGATCTCCCCAGCTTCTCTCCATCTGATGCCTTCTATGGCTCTTTGCTGTGCCATGGCTCATGGTGCTGTTTGGAGATGATGGGAGAGAAAGGTGAGTCAAGTCTGGCTTTGACTACCATAGTGGAGCTGTAAGCTGAGTCTGGATTGTGGCAGGGCTGGATTATGTGAGCTGGCCCACACCACAGATCCTGGTGTATAGGGCAGATTTGACTGTGGCAGTGATCAGGCAGAGGGACAGCTCCTGCCCCTTCACACTGCACTGAGCTTGGAGGTGGACAACACAGCAGAGCCCAGCACACAAAGGAACTCTGCAGCAAGGCACAGCCCTGAGAGAGCCACAGAAGAAGGAGCTGGTGTGACATGAGGGGCAGTTTTCCTGAGAAGAAACCCCATGGCCTGTTTACCTCTACCTCTGCCTATCTCCAGCAGCAAAGAGCTGCCCACCAAGCTCAGGGGCTGTGCAAAAGGTGGACAGGTTCACCATGAGCCAGCCAGATGCTGTTTGGGGCCAAGAAGGCCAATTGCATCTTGGGGTGCATTAAGAAAAGTGTGAGCCACAGGTTGAGGGAGGTTCTCCTTCCCCCTACTCCGACCTGGTGAGGCCATAGCTGGAGAAATGGGTCCAGTTCTGGGCTCCCTAGTTCTGGAGAGACAGGGAGAGAGTGTGGTGGAGGTTAAGAATATGCTGAGGGGCCTGCAGCATCTCTGTGTGGAGCAAAGACTGAAGCCTAGAGAAAAGCAGCTTGAGAGAGGATCTGCTCAATGCTCTGCAAGACTCAAAGTGTGGGGGGCAAGAGGATGAGGCCAGGCTCTTTTCAGTGGTGCCCAGTGACAGGCATGAACTGGAACCCAGGAGGTTCCATCTGAACAGAAGGAGAAGTTTCTTTGCTGTCAGGGTGACAGAGCCCTTCAAAGGTCTTTTCCCATGCAAACTGCTCTGTGATTCTGTGGTCTTATGCACTGCACAGAGGTGTTAGTCACCCCTAGCTGCTTGCCTGTCTGGAGACCAGTAGTGACCCATGACTGGGTCTTGGGATGTGATGGAGATCCTCTGTCTCTTGAGGAAGTGAATGCTCCACTGAGGCCCCATGCAGAGAGGAAGCAACATCCTGGGCTAGAAAATGCCACGTCAGTGCCTGTAAACAGGAGGTCAGAGGCAGCAAATTCCCTCTGGAGCAGAGGTCGTGTTGGTGACTCCTGAGCATCAGACTTACTCTTGTGTGCTGCTTCTCTGCAAAGCCCTGCCCACGATGAGGAGTTTGAGTCACTGTTTACACCCTGGTGTAACTGATTCTAGAGGACGGCTGGCATTAGGAGGATCAGGCTCCTCTGAACCTTTCATTGTCCCACAGGGAAACACTTAGAGGAGGGGGAGCCAGCAGCCCCAGAGCCAGTTGGTCACATTCAGCCAATCCAGGCTCTTTGAGAGAGGCGTCAGTGCCCTGCAGCCATGGAGTCATATCTCCTCTGGGTCTGTAAGAATGGTTTGGGCTGGCATTAGGTTTTCTGGGCTAGCAAATCAGAGTGAGTCTCTCTTGTAAGTGAGATGGGAATTGGGACCATGCTACCCAGTCCCCGGGGTGAAAGTCCAAGGATGGACACAGCTCACTTTTGGCACTTGGGTCTGTCCCTGATGATGTATCTGGAAAGGGACTTGAATTCATGAAGTCTCAGGTGTGGGATTCAACCCCAAATCTGCAAGGAAGGGTTACTGAGGAGGCAAGTCCTCCCAAATGGCCTCCTCAAGCAGCCTTGGAAGGCAGCTGGGATGTTAACTGCTCATGAGACAATCCTCAGGGCCAGCAACACAGGAAGCTGTTCATCTCCTTGGGTTCTATGAAAGAAAATGGAGAGCACCAGCTGTCCTTGGGCTGGTGGGGAGTGTAGGTGGCTTCTGCTGTGGTTGTGCCTTGAAGATGCTCATGAGGTCCCACTGTTCCCTTTGGCACGCTGGGACACTCCACGAGCAGGAGGTGGACTGTCCCTTTGTCTGTAAGGTGTCCCTCCCTCAGCTGGCTATGAGTTCCTTGTGTGTGACCTGGAGAGGACTGAGTCATTCAGCTCTATCTGGATCGTGCAACCTGGTTCTTGGCTGGAAACACATCCTGTTGTGTGCTCCGTGGCTGTGGTATGCTGGTCCTTGAGCTCTGCTCTGTGACATTACTGTGGCCACTGACTTATCTGGGGTTAACTCTGGGTGTTGCCAACCAGGTAAAAGCAGGTTCTGCTTGAAGCTGCCTGAGCAATGTTTTCTGCTGGACCTGATGAGTGCTCCTTTGGGAATGTCTGATAGAAGCTTCTGTGGTGAGAAACTGCTGTGGCATCCAACCTCCAATCTCCCTCTTTGGAGTTGGGATGCCTGCGTGGCTTATGGGGAAGGTGAGGTCCCCATACCAGCATTATCTGGGTAGACTGGTGCTGCAGCACGTGTGGGAGCTGGGGTTTCTCTGCCATCTCTTTTGGGTCCTCAGGAGCCATCTCCACGTAGACAGGGCTGGAAACCTACCATGCTGCATGCTGTGAGCAAAGCACAGGGGTGGAGAGGGTCACTTCACTGCTTCGATTTGCAGGGGAGAGAAGTCCAGCCTTTAACTGGAAGCTCCAAAGGAATCGGGCAGAGAGGGTGGGGTTTGGGCGTGGAGGCTGTTTGCTGTCATTGTTTGCCATGGAGGAAGGCTCCTGTAGCATTGGCCCACAGGATTAACCCCACTCATGGACAGGGGAGCTCTGCAGGGATGGTTTTAGAGGAACCATGACTTTGGCCATATCCAGACACAGTCTGGTGCTTGAACAGACTCTGAGCAGCTCCCCCTCAGCAGCAGCATCTGTTATTTTTCTAGGATTCAGAAAGACACAATCCAAGCAGGGAGCCTTGCGTAGGTGAGGGGCCCTTGCTGTCGCCGCCGTGACTCAGCGGGCAGGTCTGCCACCTCCCAGCACAACACCCTGCGGGGAGAGACTGTGAAGGAAGGGTCGCTCCTGGAGGGGAGCCTCAGCTCTCCACCCGAAAAGCACTTGAATTTTGGTTCCTCCTTAGGGCTGGCTTGTTAACAAAGAAGTTATTAATAACCAATTAAGCCCGAGCACACGTCATGCCTTCCTCTGGAAGTGTGGCTACAGCATCTGTGGTTCCTCCTTCTGCCTCGTACCCACCCTGCTCCTTCAGCCGCTGTAGCTGGATAGAGAAGTTTTGGTTGGGGGGGTGGATGGTGACTTGGGCAGGTGTCTTGTCACCATTGGGTTGTTCTAGGGGGGGACATGACCAGGCAGGGACACTTGCCAGGCAGGGATATGGGGGACCAGTTGTGCAGAGACTTGTCCAGGGTACGTTTGGCTCCCTTTGGCCACAGGGAGTGAGTGTGCAGAAGAGGAGCCCTGAGCAGCAGGCGTTTGGTCAGTGCCAGGGCAGATGGTGTGAGTCAGCCGTGGGGGCAGACCAGGGCAGAGGGCCAGTGGCCAGAGGGAGGAGGCTTCCTGGGGCTGAGGATGTGCATAGTCCTGCATCCCCAGCCAGGCTGGCGATGAGCCGGGCAGGAGGAGGAGGAGGAGGGGGCAGGCAGGCTGCTGGAGTGGGGCCCACCGGGATAATTCACAGAGTGCCGGATGCGCTGTAAAACCCCGAGAGAATCCGGGCACTGTGCTCCTCCTGAGACTGCCTATTCAGGGCAGAGATAGGGAAGACAAGAGGGAGGAAGCAGAGGGAAGATGGAGCACTGAAGGCCTCTGTGTCTGGCCAGTGACGGATGCAGGTGCAGCTGCGGGTTTCTCGGATGCTCCACTCCGCCCTTTCCTGCAGGGAAGCAGGAGATGCTCTCAGGAGTCCTCCTCAGGATCCCAGCTCCTCTTCACTCTGATTTATTTCTGCTGCCACAGAGTCTGCTGCAATTCAGTATTTTTTTTTCTTACAGAGCTGGACCTGGAGGTGGCAGATGTGGATTCTTTGAAGCCTGATTTAGGGTTGAGCTGTTCCCCTCTCCCTTCCCCAACTGCCCATCTCCAGGAAGTGTTTAGAACTGCAGTAGCTGTGAAAACTCTGCCCAGCCTGTCATCAGCTTGGACCTAAATGAGAAACCAGCCTCAAACATTACAAAGGAGAATCCACGTGCAGGGCCTTGCACTCCCCTGCCCACACAGTGCTCCTGCACCCACTCCCCTTCTTGAGAAAACCAAACCAAATGAAGCTGCCATCCTTGCTTTGGTGGCACAACAGCCTCATGTCCTTTTCCTGAGTGGTGCTTCTGCCTGTGCAAAGGAAAAGGAAAGAGTGAGCAGAGATTATTTTGGGGAGGCTACAATAAAACTGATAGCTGCCTCCCTGGGGTTGAGTTGGGTTGAGATTTCAAGCGCATCAGCTCTGGAAATCCAAGGTAATCTCACTGAAGCATCTCCAGACATCCTCCTGTGTAAATGTAACTAGGATCTGGCCTGATTTAAGGAAACTCTGCCCAGGGGTTGGCTCCAAGATGTATGCTCTTGCTTTCTGCCTCCCCTAGCAAATGCCCTGTGCAGCACTCCCACAGGGCAGTTCTTAAGATTAAATGGAAAGCTGAGGCACTGCTTGCTTTAGAAATGTTCCTGCAGTGCTGGAAATGAAAGCATTTGTTTCAGTAGAAGATTTTATGAGATCCCCAGGAAACTGGGGACCTGGGCCACTTCCCCATGAAGCTGATGGCAAAAGAATACTGTGGCTGGGCTCACCCTGCAGCGTGGCTCCTGCAGGGCTGGTGGGTTAAGTGATGTAAGGCTCTGACATTAGCACAGGTAATAAAACCCTTTCCCATGTAGGTGTATGCATGGCACACATACAGATGGAACTATTTGCAACATCTGAGAAAGTATAGAGCAAAACACTGTTGCATGTCTGTGTTTATGTAAAGAGTTCCTTTCAGCAAGCATCTGAAATGCAGATTTGCTGTCTTCCTTCCCTCCTTCCTTCCCTTTCTTCCTCCCTCAGGCTGAAAGAGGAACTTGGTTTGGGTTTTGCTGGGTAGCTGTGGCTGGCTGACAGTCTTGGTCAATACAGGCTTTGCATGCTTGAGCACCTTGCAAACTTGTGGAGCTAAACATTAGGTGGTAGTAGGAAATAATGCTGAGTTATGTCCACTTGTCTTGTTATCTTCACGTTACATGATGATGTCCTGCGGTGCTGGAGCAGTTTTTGAGAGTGGGCTCCTGACTGTGTCATGCTCTTGGTCTTCCCAGCTGCAGGGACTGGGATTTCAGCCTCTTTGGATTTTCCTGAGAGCAAGGAGGGGGTTGGAGGCACCGTGGGGCACCAGATTCCTTCTAAGGCCTCAGATGAGCAATGAGGGTGAGAGTTTGACTTTGGGCAAGCGCCAGCACCAGGTGAACAAGACAGAGTGGAGAGCAGTGTGCAGGAGAGCTATGCTGGGTGCTGCCCTATACTAGCAGTGATGTGGAGGAAGAGGAAGCGATTCTAAATGGCTGGAGGATCTCATGCAACCTGCAGACCAGCAGGGACAGCAAAGACTAAGTACGTAGGGCACAAAGTGCCCTAAAAACCATCCTGGGCAAGGGCTACAGCTCCACTCCATCCTGGACATCTGTGTTTTCTTGCTCAGGAGCCCAAGCTGGTATCTGCCTGCTGCTTCCTCAGCTGGGACCAGCAATGCAGCCTCTGCTGGTTTGCAGCTGCACCATTCTTGGCTCCTCAGGGCAGAGATCCTTACTGGTTCAGCAGATGATTTTTGCATATGCTTAAGTCTACCTGTGTAGGCTGGGCTTTGAGCACCCCTGGGTGCTGAAGGATTAAGAATCATGCCACCTGCCTACAAGGCTTAGCAGAGGCTTTAGCCTTGAGGGTGTAAAACACACCAGTGAGTGGAGAGTCTGGTGAAAGGCACGCAGGGATGGAGCTTGCAGGAGAAATCCATGACAACTTGCTCAGGAGTGCTGGGAAACAGCACCTGAGTGCTGCACTTGACTTCTGCTCTCAAAGACGACACACAGGCAGGTTTGAAGTGCCAAGCTGGGAGTCAGTGCGTGGGAAGAGCACCCATCATGCTTAAGAACAAAGGTATCCAGTCAGAATCCCAGCCACAACAGTTAATAGTGAATGCTGGGGGACAGGTATTGGAAGTGGTTGAACAGATTTCTGTGTTATGTTCTCCTAGAACCAAGCAGTGCAGGGTTTGGGTGCACCATGAACCAGAGTTATGCCTGTAAGATGCATTTTGAAAGAGATGCCTGTGAGTGCAGCTCCTCCAGCTTCCTGGCTCCCCCAGACTCTAATCTCAGAGCAGAACAGAAGGTCTTGCCCTGCCTAAAGGGAAAATCACTGGAGTCTCATGGTTCTTTCTCATGATAACCAAATGCAAGCTGGAAAAGCTGCTGCAAACCCTTGGATATTAGGAAGAAATTCTTTAGTGAAAGAGTAGTGAGGCATTGGAACAGGCTGTCCAGGGAGGTGGTGGAGTTGCCATCCCTGGAGGTGGTCAAAGAACAAATAGATGTGGCACTTTGGGACATGGCCCAGTAGTCAGGGAGGTGTTGGCTAAAAGGTTAGACTTATAATTATAGAATCAACCAGGTTGGAAGGGACCTCCAAGATCAGCCAGTCCAACCTAGCACCCAGCCCTGTCCAATCAACCAGACCATGGCACTAAGTGCCTCATCCAGGCTTTCTTGAACACCTCCAGGGATGGCAACTCCACCACCTCCCTGGGCAGCCCATTCCAATGTCAATCACTCTCTCTGCCAACAACTTCCTCCTAACATCCAGCCTAGACCTCCTCTGGCACAACTTGAGACTGTGTCTCCTTGTTCTGTTGCTGCTTGCCTGGCAGAAGAGACCAACCCCACCTGGCTACAGCCTCCCTTCAGGTAGTTGTAGGCAGCAATGAGGTTACCTCTGAGCCTCCTCTTCTCCAGGCTGCACACCCCCAGCTCCCTCAGCCTCTCCTCACAGAGCTGTGCTCCAGGCCCCTCACCACCTTTGTCGTCCTTCTCTGGACACGTTCCAGTATCTCAACATCTCTTGGTGACCTTTTCCAACCCTAATGATTCTATGAAGGATTCCAAGCAGAGTAATAGAGAGCAAGATGCACAGAGGGTTGTTGTGGACACGTCTGTAAGTTCTCTTTTGAGGGTGAGAGTGGTGGCTTCAGTGGAGGAAATCAGCTGCACAGCCCAGCCCTTCCTTTCCAAGCAGTTCAGATCCTGCTGAGCATAAAGCACTTCTCAGCTTGGCCATGCGGGCGTCACGAGCTCTTCTTCTGGCCCACTGGTGACAGATGTGGGGGTTTCAAGATGTCAGGCAGCTCAGGCTGTTTTGGCTTCCATCCCTCCCAACTGGGTCATCCAGCTTATGCCTCTCACCAAAGGCCACTTGCAGTATTGCTAACATCTATTGTGGCTGCACCGCGGTTTGCACACCTCCTGCCCGCCCCAACATGAGTGATAAGCAAGCATAAAAGGAGGCTTCTTGAGGGGTAGAAGAAACCTCTTGTCTGTAGCAAACTTGCTTTGCAGTTATTTTTGATTGAGGTTGAGGCTGTTGTGGTTTGTGCCCCAGAAGAAACCAGGCTATGCACAGCCAGCTCCCAGAAGTGCTGATGTTTGCCTTCTACCTCCTCTGATCACAGAGACGTTTGATTTCTAAAGATCAGAAAGGAACGGGTTCCTTTGACTTCCTCTCATGTTCACAAGGTCAGGGAACAATCCTGTATTTCCCTGTCTCAATCCACAAGAACGTGGAAGCTTGCAGGAGTATTAATTACAGCCAATTAGAACCTGCTTGGCTAGCCAAGATGCTCAAATGGCTACTGAAACCTGCTGTTGCTGAAGATGGGTATTTTTCTTTAACCAAAGAAGCCTTCTGGCTTTGAGAAGCCTGCAGAGTGCCTGTCCAGCAGGACTGATACATGGAGCAGCTTGGTCTGATAGTGTTAGAACTGAGCACATTCCTGGGAAATTCTTGCTTGCCTTGCTGGGCAGTTTGTGTGCTCCGTGGAGTCCTGATGGCTTGTCACAGATCTCTTTCAGCCCAGCTGGTGAATGTTTTAATCTGCTTGTTGATTACAGCAGGACCGTGTATTTAAGCCCTGCACTGCTTAGGTTGTTCTGCATTCTGAAAACCATGGCAAACCCTGTCGAGGATGAGATGCTCTTTGTGATGGGGCAGCAGGGACAAGCAAGCATCAAGGCAGATATGAAATTTGCAAGTGGATTTGTGAGCCTGGGAACGGAGGAAGTCACTTGCAGAAGTGGGAGCTGGAAACCTGAAAAATGGTCCAAGTAATTAAGCAACTGGCTGGGTGCTGTGCAAACACAAAGCCAACAGACAGCCCTCAGTTCTCATCTGTCAAAGGGACAAACGATCAGCTTTTCAGCTGTGACAATCTGTGATGGGCATCCAGCTGTAATCCAGGGACATGGCAGCACAGTGGGATTGAGCCCTTGGTTTAAAAGAGACAGAGCTCAAAATGCCTCCAGTTTCCAGCACTTGGTCTGCTTCAGAGGGCCCTGTCTTTGCCCTGAGAGCAACAGTAGGGAATTCAGGCTTAACATGGTTATAACTCTCCAGTTTTGTTCCCTGGATCAAGCAGAACCACAGAACATTAGGGGCTCAAAGGGACCTCAAAAGATCAACCCTCCTGCCAGAGCAGGACCACTTTATATTTTGTTTTTACAGTTCAGTCTTTCTTGTCTTCCTCTCCTCTCCCTCTCCTCTCCTCTCCCATCTCCCCCTATCTTCCCCCTTTTCTTTCTATCTCTTTTCTTTTGCCCCATCTTCCTCTTTTCATCTCCATCCTTTCCCTCTGCATCTCACTCCCTTCACCACCACCTTCCCTTTCCCACCCCACACTGCATTTCTCCTCTTTCCCCCAAACTCAGAGCACCTGGGCTCTGTTGGAGTCTCCTCCCACCCCAGGTGTGGCCACTTTGCCCTCCCTGCCCACTCCCCTTTATAATCAGCCCCAGGAACAGCAGAAGCCCCAAGCTAGCCCAAGTGGGCAGAGGGATCCTCCTCCAGACATCACTGGTGAGTGCCCCATGGTGCACACTGGGTGAATGGTGAAGGGTTTCAAAGGCCGGGGGACCTGGTGGCCCCCCGGTTAGGTAGGACTAAGCTTGATGGTTGCTCTAACATCACCCATGGGGGCTGGTTGGGTCTTCTTATTTGGGCTGAGCTCCTCTGTGTTTGGCTGCTTCTTTCTGCTCACTGATGATGAGTTTAAGTACTTGACTGAACTGGAAGCTCCTGGGGGAGTAGCATTGTGTTGTCATAGAATTGTTTGGCTTGGAAAAGCCTCTAAGGTCATCAAGCCCAACCCTCAACCCAACACCACCATGGCAATTATATCATGTCCCCAAGTGCCATGGCCACACATTACTTGAACATCTCCAGGGATGGTGACTTCACCACCTCCCTGGACAGTCTGTTCCAATGCCTGATCACTCCTGTAACAAAGAAGCTGTTCCTTGTGTCCAACCTAAACCCCTCCTGGCACAATTTCAGGCTGTTTTTTCTCATTCTATCACCTGGTACTAGGGGGAAGAGACCAACCCCCACCTTACTTCAGTCTCCTTTCATGGAGTTGTAGAGAGCAATGAGGTCACCCCTCAGCCTCCATCTCCAGATTAAACACCCCTAGTTCCCTCAGCCAGTCTTCACCAGCCTTGTTCTCCAGACCCTTCACCAGCCTCATTGCCTGAGTCACAGAGTTAACCAGGTTGGAAAAGACCTTCAAGATCTAGTCCAACCTATCACCTAACCCTTCTAATTAACTAAACCATGGCACTAAGTAGCTCATCCAGCCTCCTTTTAAACACCTCCAGGGATGATGACTCCACCTCCCCAGGCAGCCCATTCCAATGCTCTTTCAATTCACTCTTTCTGTGAAGAACTTCTTCCTGACATCCAACCTAAACCTGACCTGGTGCAGTCTGAGGCTGTGCCCCCTTGTTCTGTCACTGGGTGCCTGGGAGAAGAGGCTAACCCTCACCTGGGTACAACCTCCCTTCAGGTGACTGTAGAGAGCAATAAGGTCTCCCCTGAGCCTCCTCTTCTCCAGGCTGAATGTAAGATGATGTGACTTTCCACACAGCCTGTGCTACCAGGCACTGCTGGGTGCTCTGGGAGCAGAGCACACATGAAACAAGCTCCTGCTGACCTGATATGATGCCCCAAGTCTCTGTGAGTACCACAGTGTAAGGTCTGATGAGGCTGCTTTCAGTCTTGCTACCCCTGAGTCACTCCAAGTAGGTGGTAGATGAATTGCTGCACCCACTTCCTGTGGGCAAGGTGGTGCTTTGCTCATGCCCTGGCATTTCATGCTTAGAAATGAAGCTCTGTACTTGAGTGTACCATGTCCTCTGACAGCTGTGACCACTGGTTGGCTGCTTGGTAGTAAGTACACTCCACTCCTCAGCTTTCTACTGAAGAGGCACTTTGCCTTCCTCTCCAGACACATAGGACCAGCTTAAATTATTGACACAGCCCACCAAGAGGAGAGGAGACTCAGTTTCCAGATGATGCTATGGAGCCAGGAGCACAGCTCCTCTTGCTCTCCTTGATACTTTCCTCATCATAAGCCCCACAGGGTGGTTTCCCTTAAAGTAAGAAACAGCTGAGAGGAGTGAGGATAATTCCTGGCCCTGTGAGATCCTTGTGCAACAACACAAGTCACTCTGCAGTTTGGCCTCCACTGGTCTCAGGATGGGCCTGGGGCAAAAGGGAAGGTCTGAGCCTTTGGATGACGTTTTGTGGGTGGCTGCAGAAATGTTGGAGAGGAGCTCTGATGAGTGATGTCGTCCATCAGCTCCTTCCTGACAGGAAGTCCTCTCACCATGGCAAGGAGGAAGTCAAGAGGGATAGTGCAAACTGTACCAACCACAAGAGAATCTTTGTCCTCCAGCAGGGGCTTACAGGATCTGACTTGCTCTGGGGGATCAGATGGCAGCACTGCATGAGTCCATCTTCATGACAAACACTCTGGGCCTGAGTCTACCACTCAAAACTATGCAGGTGATCCCAATGGACGAGTGCTCTGAGCCTGGGAACAAGCAGCAAATCCAGGCTCTTTAGGTCAAATGTGCTGACTGGATCTTATTAAATGAGGAAAAACTCCTCCTCACCAGTCAGTGAGGCCTTGCAGTGGTCCAGTCCTCTCCTTTCTGCTGATGTGAGTGCTCATCTGACCTTCTGGTGAGCCGGTTCAGGGAGCTAAACTGGCTGAGAAACAACCCCCTCCCCTTCAAAAAGTGATTAGTCTTTGCCACAGATGGCATAAACTGGTGTTGGTGGTAGGGAGGGAATGGGAACCGGTGGTGGAGGAAGGGCAGGAACCACAACACCCTGGCTTAGGTCAATTAAAACTTGTGGAATTTCACCCTGAGGCTTTAGTGGGATTTAATGTAAGCAATGCAGTAGCCTTGGCTTCTGGATGTGGCACGGGGAGAAACTGCACCTCCAGAGCAGTAAGAAGAAAGGAATGAGGGAAGGTGCCCGCAGCTGAGAGCAGCTCTAACTTCTGAAGAAACCCCACACTTGGTAATTACTAGAACTAAGCACATTTCAAACGTCACTGCCTCTTGCACTGTCAGTGCATATTCATTTTGAGAGACCCAGAATGTGCAGGGGTTGCATTTTCTCTTCTCTTTTCATGAATCTGCTAATGTGTTCAGAAAAGGTCTGCTCTGAAAGCCCACATTAGAGGTGTATTAATTTTGAGCTCGTCAAAGTGAACACTTTGCACTGGAAGCAGTTCTACAGGTCTGTGCCTGCATCACAAATGAAACAAACCCCCTTGTGCTCTATTCCAGTTAAACTTGGGTTCATTCCAACTGAGCTCAGGCACAGGCTTACTGGGCTGTATGCTCCCCTATCCATCATCCTTAGAATCATAGAATCAGTCAGGGTTGGAAGGGACCACAAGAATCATCTAGTTCCAACCCCCTGCCATGGGCAGGGACACCCTACCCTAGAGCAGGCTGCACACAGCCTCATCCAGCCTGGCCTGAAACACCTCCAGCCATGGGGCCTCAACCACCTCCCTGGGCTCTCTCCACTCTCATGCTGAACAACTTCCTCCTCACATCCAGTCTGAATCTCCCCACCTCCAGCTTTGCTCCATTCCCCCTATTCCTGTCACTCCCTGATAGCCTACAAAGTCCCTCCTCAGTTTTTTTGTAGGGCCTCTTCAGATCCTGGAAGGCCACAAGAAGGTCACCTGGGAGCCTCCTCTTCTCCAGACTGAACAGCCCCATTTCAGTCTGTGCTCACAGCAGAGATGCTGCAGCCCTCTGAGCGTCCTCGTGGCCCTTCTCTGGACACACTCCAGCATCTCCACATCCCTCTAGTAATGGGGGCTCCAGAACTGGATGCAGCAAGGGTAATGATTTAAACACATTTGAGGAAACCAGACTAAATATGATGGGTGCTAAACTCTTCTGTTGGCTTTCCTCAGCTTGTAGACAAAGCCTCTACATGCGATGAGGCTGCAGATCTGGTGGATCCATGTGTCTAATCAAAGCAGGGAGGAGTGCAACTAAGGCTCTGCATATTCCAATGAAATATTCATGATTCCAGGAGGGAATAACCTGGGGTGAACATGGCTTTGTATGAATCTGCATATCTTCTGTGTCATTCTCAGCTACATGCAGGTGGCTCAGAAAATTCAGAAGGCCTGTGCGTGTTGAGAAATGCCTCCTCATTGCTTTGGCTTGGAGGACAATAATGATTGCATCTGCCCAGGTTCTCATTTAATTAGTGGATTCCCAAAATTGGGCACTTAAGGACTTAAGTCCCTATTTACCCTGCATGGAAGCATGTGGCTTCCTAGAGAGGCTGAGAAACGCCATCTCCCCCTGGACTTGGTGTGAATGGAGGCTGCCCAACCTCCTGAGACACAAGGCAGGATCTTAATTGGCTGCTTAATAGAGACTTAAGTGCAGAATATTAAACACACCTTCATTAGCTGAGGCTGCTCTCTGGTTCTGAATTGATTCCTCTAAAGACCTATAGGCTAGGAGTGGGAAGGAAAATCAGTAATGGAGCGAAAATGCCTGTGATTTAGAGCTCGGATTGCACACAGCCAGGGCCATGCATCAGGATAATGAGATTCAGTCTTGTTTGGTTACAAGCACTGGAGACAGAAGCAGCAAATGCGATCCACCAAGCCAGCTCTCAGGAAATGAGGAACAATAGAGTGAGGAAATCAAATTTCAAACTGCAGGGATATATTTATCAAGTTTTCCTTACAATTTGTGCAGAGCCTTTTGGCCTTTCTCGAGGCAGGGTGGGGTGTCTTTTTTTGTTTGGTGTTTTTTTTTTCCCTGTTCTCTCCTCTTTTCTGCTGTATTTTTTTCGGCCAGCCGTCGCGACATATGGCTGGAGGATTAGATCACTGTAAAGCACTGTTGTTTGTGACCTATTTGCTAATGCAGGGCCGGGGTCAGCAAGAAGAGACCAATGTACTTGCCATTGTTCACTGCTTTTTCAAGTGCTGCTCCTGCTGTCACTCACGCCGTGGCCAGACATTTGGAACAAACTCATTAGCTAATTAGTGGTGTGCTCAGCCCCACGTGGCGGTAGTCACTGTGTGGGCGATAGTCATGGTATGGCTGTGGAACAGGCCCTCCTGGGGCTTCCTGGCAGCCACTCCTTGCTAGGTTGGCTGGGAGGACAGCCACGGCTAGGCAGAGCTGGGGGGAGGCTACACCTGCCTTGTCTTTGATGGGAGAGGCTCTTGCATAGCAGATGTGCTGCTGCAGCACTGCTTGTTGTCATAGAATCAAAGAAGAGTTTGAGTTCATAGAATCAGCCAGGTTGGAAGAGATCTCCAAGATCAGCCAGTCCAACCTAGCACCCAGCCCTACCCAATCAATTAGACCATGGCACTAAGTGCCTCATCCAGGCTTTTGAACATCTCCAGGGATGGCAACTCCACCACCTCTCTGAACAGCCCATTCCAATGCCAATCACTCTCTCTACCAAGAACTTCCTCCTAACATCCAGCCTAGACCTCCCCGGCACAACTTGAGACTGTGTCCCCTTGTTCTGTTGCTGGTTGCCTGGGAGAAGAGACCAACCCCCACTTGGCTACAACCTCCCTTCAGGCAGTTGTAGACAGCAGTGAGGTCACACCTGAGCCTCCTCCTCTCCAGGCTGCACACCCCCAGCTCTCTCAGCCTCTCTTCATAGGGCTGTGCTCCAGGCCCCTCACCAGCTTCATCGTCTATCCAGTTCCAACCCCCTTGCTGGGGGCAGGGACACCTTCCACCAGACCAGGTTGCTCAAAGCTTCATCCAATCTGCTCTTCAACACCTCCAGAGACAGGGTGCCCACAATCTCCCTGGGCAACTTTTGCCAGTGTCTCGCTGTTCTTACTGTAAAGAATTTCTTTCTCATACCCTATCTAAACCTCCTCTCCTCAAGCTGAAATACATTTCCTCTCATCCTGCCACTACTAGCCCTTGTAAAAAGCTCCTTCCCAAGAGGATCCTTCAGGTGCTTCTGCTCTTTGGTCATGCAGCTCCACTCTAGTTTTCTGGATTCCCTGCCGCCACCTTCTTTTTCCATGTGGACTGATCCACTGCCAGAACAGCTCCCAGGGAGGAGCCATGGCTATCAGCTCCTGATGCCAAACTCGTATTGCAAATAATGGCCTTGAACTCTGACACTGCCAACACAGCTGAAGTGCTGTGAGCTGGGAACAATTTGGCTCGGGTCAACATCCAGGGTGTGGCACAGCCTGCTGGAAAGAGGGATGGGGCAGTGCTGGGATGAAAACCTTCCTATTCCAGCTCCTGGGTTTAAAATCAAAGGACAAGTAGCAGCAACCTCCTGTTGCTACTAGGAAACAAGGGGCATAGATCTACTGCTCTGAGTTCCCTTTTACTGTGGATGTCCTCAAGGGACCACCAGAAGTCCCCTTGCAGCCTGGGCACAGGTACAGCTGTGTCAATCCAGTCCCTGACCAGTATATCAGGATGACTGTGGTTTAAGGCATTGCCATGGGTGTAATTAAAAAAAGCATCGTTTTACTTGGCTAGCTTGTTTTGTTTGCACTAAGTGGATTGATCTGGTTGATAGAAAATACAGTTTTGTTGATACAGGCGTGCCAGCTGTCAGAGCTCTTTGCTGGGTTCATTGATTCCTACACTTAGGCTGTAGACAGACACCTGGAATGGAGCTGGGAATGGAGAGGAAGCCGCCTCCTGCTCCAGAGCGTTGTCTGCCCAGACCTGGAATGAAGGCAGAAAAGAGAGAAGGCAGCAGGAACAATCTTGTTCTTCCCATTTTATTTTAACCAAGCGCTTTCTTCTCGTTCTTTTAGAGCTGTCAGCACCTAATCATTAGGATTAATGAACGCACACGGAAACATTAGGTTTCCATCATTGCCGTTTTCTTCTAAAGAAGAAAAGAGGGAAGTATTCTTTCAGCTCCTGCTGATAGCATCGGATGCATGCCGATCCTTTCTTTTTTTTCACCCAGAATTTAATTCTGCCTAGCTCAAGATTAACGGCTAAGCCAGCAGCACAGCTAGCTGCAGAAGACTTGGCTTCCCAGCTACCAGATGGTATGCAAAGCATTTGAACTTGCAGCGTTTTCGAACAGGCTGCTTTTAATGCAGCTTACTGGGTGTTTTCACTGCAGTCCCCGTTCTCCAGTTAAACCTCCATCCCGTGGCAATTCTCTTACTGGTTCCACAGCAGTAAGGGCTGAGCTGTAAACTCGGCGGTGCTCAGTCTGACCTTCGCTTTGCTCGAGGAGCAATAACCTTACAAACTGGATTCTGCTGGAGTTTTCCTTTGTTTTGCTATGCTTTAGTAAGTTAAGATTGCTCAGGAATTCGGGTTTTAAATGACCAGTAGCACTACCCGGAGCCAGCTGTAACCCGAGCGGAGAGCCCTGCCGGCCAGCTTCTCTCCTGACCCGCACCAACCTCAAGCGTCTCCCGTAAAGCGATGTCCCGTTTCCTTGAATTGTCTCGTGGGTTTGCGACGGGAACAAATATATCCAGGGAGAACTACAATGAGAGCACTAACCTTCTCCAACCTGCGAGCCCGGACACAGGTTTAGTCATGATCCCCAGAGGGCAGGGACGTGCGCTCCAACCCACCCAGACTGTCCGGCTCCTCCTGCCTGCACCGAGCTCCCCTCCTGATTGATGGGCAGCTGCGGCAACCCTCCTGCTATCCGAAAGTGTCCCCTCATCCAGTACTGGTAGCTAGGATGAGAGGAGACGGCTTCAGGCTGCACCGGTGGAGGTTTAGATTGGATATAGGAAAGATTTGTACGCTGAAAGAATGGTCGGGCATTAGAACGGGCTGCCCAGGGAGGTGGTGGAGTCGCCGTCCCCTGGGGACGTTCACAGAATGTGCAGACACGGCACTTTGGAACTCGGTGGTATTTGATTTGATGACCTTGGAGGTCTTTTCCAACACTTATGATTCTGTTTGGTATTGAGTCTCTGGTGGGAAGAGGAAAGGTGCAGTGATTGCACTTTGCGAACTAAGGGGAGTTGCTTTGGCGTCCATCGGCCCACCTGAGGACCCTGTTTTTTCGGGAGAGCCCATCTGAAATCGGCTACCCCTTGGAGGCGTGAGTGAGGAGCGAGCTTCCCGCAGCCTCCCAAAGCCTTGTGGCCATGGGACTTCCTCTGAGCTCCTGGCCAGAGGCTGATCCTGCCCTATTCTTTACTGGCGGCTGCTGCGGACTCTCCATAGCGGGAGGGCCGCGGAGACCTGGCTTGTCTGAGGGGACCAATCGGCGGCCCGCCATGCGCTGCGGAAGCCGTGCTGGCGGCAGCGGGTGAGGCGGGAGGGGCCGCGCAGTGCTGCCCGGGCGGAGGCCGCCGTCCCCCCCGGTCCCTCCCTTCCCCTCTCCGCCCTTCGCCTCTCTCCGCCGCGCCCGGACCTGGGCCGCGCCTCGGGGCCGCGCGCGCGGCCGCCGGTTCCGCCTCCTCCGCCACCTCCCCCCCGGCAGCCGCCATGTTGGATGGTGCGTGTGGGTGTCAAACCCAGCGAGGAGAGGCGGCAGTGGCCGGCTGCCGGGACACCCCTCTCGGCGCTACCCGCGGCCCTTTCCCCGCTCCTCCTGCACCCTCCGCACCCAGCGCCAGGTCAGTCCGATGAGCCGCGGCGGGGGAAGCTTGGGCGCGGGGACGGACGGACGGACGGACGGCGGCGGAAGAGCTTCCCCCCCGCCTTTTCCCTTAGCAGTAGGGTGCGGGATGGGCGCGGGAAGGCCCCCCAATGCTCCGGGCCTCCCCGTGGGGACGGAGCGGGCTCAGCGGCCGGCTGTGGGGTTAGGGCGGCGGCGGATGGGCCGTGGGGCTGGAGCAGGCGGGGCGGGGGGCGCCGGGGAGCCGCAGAGGAACGGCGGGGCAGCCCCGGCGGGGGGCCGGGGTGGCCTTTGTTGTCTCCGTTAGGTGGACAGCAACAGTTACTGCCCATTATGGCAGCCCGGCGGCGGGGCCGTGGGAGCGGGGAGCGCGCCTCCGGGACCCGCCGGGCCAGTGTTACCGAGGCGGGGGGAGGGGGACAGCGGATACGATCGCCCCGGCCCTTCGCCTCTCGGGGTGCGGGCTCAGTCTCACCCAAGGCCGGCAGCAGGATGGGGGTTGACCGCTGGGCTCTGGCCCAAAGTTTGGGCCTGGCTCGCCGGGCCGTGTCCCCGGGGGCCACCTGGGTTGGGGCTGTTGCGGGGGATGGCGACGGGTGCCCCGCCGGGAGGGTTCCTGTTGAGGACCTTCGGTTCGCGGGATCCGTCACCTCGTCTCTGCGTTACCAACCTTCATGGTGGCGGGGTGGGATTTAATTCTCTTTTATTCAGTGCTGTAGTCGGGTTGGAAGATTTGTAGTACCGCTTCTAATTATTTTAAAAAGGCTTTTTTAAATGTATGTATCCCCCTCCCCCCATCTTTATCTGCAGTACTGTTGATGCTACAGATGAATCTCGAGTAGTTAGTGTGCTGCATTATATTAAGCGTTATTGTTCCTAAGGAGTATATTAAAATAAGATTTATTACAGGGTACACACAATGGAACTTTCCTCTTTTAAAGCCGTCAGGCACATTGATAATGTTTGGGCTCCGTATTTGGCCAAGGGGTATGGAACTCTTCCCCCTTCTTAAGTATGGCATTAGCATTGATCTGAAAAGCTGAGTTAGATTTAAATTCGATGTTTCATTTTCTTAATCTACTAAGAAAATACCCTGAATTGTACAGATAAATTTTCAACAGGAGGCCTAGCACAATTGTTCACACTTGCTAAGGTGAGTCGTGGGTATTATGGACTGTAGAGGCTCACTTTAGGAGTTCAAAACGCAAATCAGGCCACGAGATTAAAGTTTTATTATGCTCCCCACTGAAATACCTGGTTTATGGTAATAAGGAACTCTTGCATAATTCCAGTGTGTTCCATATGAGACAAGGTCATAGAAAATTGGATTGATAGGGTGTAAAATGTGGGATGTTGGAATTTTTTTTTTAATTAAAAATATATTGTGAGCTTGTCTTCAGCCAAATACAGGCTAATATTTAGGAAGTCACTTAAAAATATGCTTGTCTTGTCTGATTCTCAGGTACATTATTGTCAAACTTACTTATAGTGTTTTATTTGAGTGTGTCCAGAGAAGGGCAACAAAGATGGTGGAAAGTCTGGAGAACCAAGGGTTATGAGGAGCAGCTGAGGATTGACAAGAGGAATCTTGAGGTGGCTGAGAGGAGACCTCCCTGTCCTTCGCTTAATGCCATGGTCTAGTTGATTGGACAGGGATGAGTGATAGGTTGGACTGGATGATCTTGGAGGTCTCTTCCAACCTGATTGATTCTGTGATTTACAACTCCCTGGAAGGAGGTTGTAGTTGTTCTCTTTTTCCCTAGCATCAGGTGATACAAGAGGAAGTGGCCTGAAATTGTGCCAGGGGAGGTTTAAGTTGGATATTAGGAAAAACTTCTTTCCTGGAAGAGTAGTGAGGCATTGGAATATGTTTCCCATTGCTAGAAGTGTTCAAGAAACACATGGACATTACACTTTGGGACATGGTCTAATGACCATGGTGGTTTTAGGTTGACAGTTGGATCTTGGAGGTCTTTTCTACCCAAAACAATTCTCTGATTCTGTGATTGTGAAGAATCAAAACTTTCATAAACCCAAAGTAATGGTAAGCCAGATGGAGTGAATTTCTAAGATAATCTTCCATATATTCAATATTTAACTATGTTATCAAAAATTATCAAGAGCAAATTGGCCATGAGTGTGCATTCCTGAGGATGACTGATGATAAGGCTGAGCTGACTGCAAGTTACGGTTCAGGAAGTTTGACTTAGGGGTGCTGATTGTAACTTCCTTGATGCCATGAAGTAACTATGTGACATCATCCTGCTGTGATGATGGTTCTCTTGCATGTTGGCTTGACTTTTCCGTGGATTGACAGATGAGTATTAGTATCTACCTCTAAAAAATGTGAGGTAAAATGAGATGCTAAAAGGGTGGACCTCTCTTTTTAGCAAAAAATAACCTGTTCCCTAGGTGGAAGCTAATTACTGCTGGATAATATTTGGGTAAGAAAACCCCTCTCTGTGAGTTAATCTGAGGGTCCTGTCCTGATAAGGAAGGAGATACCTAAGACCTGGCTGGTACTGTTCATGTTGTTTTTCACGTCCATTATCCCTACAGTCATTTTTAATGAGTAGTTGACAAATCTCTGATGTCCAGTGCAAGTGGTGCTGCATAATGCAACAAACAGGAATGAATTCAGCTTGCAGTGACCGCATCATTATTTACATAACTGGTTAATCATGCTAATTTTATTATATCTGTCAGCTGTTTGATTGCTTTAAAACTTGGAGCTTTTAAGAATCTGGGATCACTGCAGTGAAATGCCAAAGGCCTAATTTGTTGCTTCATAAAAATGTTGATAGCCTTTCTTGAAACAGAAACTGCCTTTAAAAAAAAAACCCACATATATTTTGTGGTCTGGTTTTTTTTTTTTTTTCAGAGAGAAATCATTAAATGATAATGAAATTTAGGAGAAATATATTCCAGAGTAGTTAGGAAAATCGTAATCTTGCTTTTCTTATGTCTCAAATGTAGGATGGGGAAATGGCTTTTGTTTTTGCCTGGTGTGGAAGAATATGAGTTACTCTAAAATCTTTATTTAATGACTGATACTCAGGAAGCAACTTCCCAGCCTTCCAGTGCCATATTTGCAGTGCTAAATTATCTCTTGGGATTTTGCTAATAGAAAATGAAAGGTGCCTGGTTTGTGTGAACCTCTGTAATGTTCTTTTTCCACTTTGCCTTACTCTGATCTGTGCAGGGAAAGTATCGAAACGTACTAGTATCCTGCTGTCTGAGTGCTTCAAAGAACAGCGGGTTTTTTTGTGTGTTTCAGTAGCCTGCCTGCTCATTAAGAAGGCATGAGACACCGTGGAGGAGAACAACATGTGTGCTGTCCTCGAGAATAAAACCTGCTAGGTCTAATTGTAGGTCCACTAGCATTGGTATGCTGCAGTTTGGTCACATACTGGTGTTTGCTGAATAGCAAGACCATAAAAACTCCCAGAATTAATAAGGTTTGGTGGCTGTTAAAGGATTGCTTTTCTCTTCTAGGGGGGAAATGGGAATGTTTGTATGGCAGACTAGGGGAATTTAGAGACCATAAACTTCAGAATGAGTCTGGAATGGGGTGGCTCTTGCAGTTGAGCCCCTTGGTGAGCTGTGCAGGAGGTAGAAAGCTACAGAGAAGCAGGTGTTGCTTATTTCTCATTTTGCAAATAACATTTTTTTCTTTGCTTTTGAAGTTTGATTTGGATAATTTTATGACAGCACTCCAGAGTATTCATAAAAGGCAAAATAGTTGGATGGAAGAGTTCTCAGGTGTTTTGTAGGTAGAGGTAAGCAGGTTTTAAGGAGAGAGTATCTTCAATACTGAGTTTCTTCAAGCTGTAGTATCTACGCTCAGAGTTACCTCAAGAAGTTAAATACCTGCAAATATCTAATAGTGGACTTTGCATGAATGATTCTACTAATTAGAAAATCAATATAAAATCTGTTTTCTAGTTGCAGTGTCACCAACAACTGAAGATGATTACCAGGATTTGGTAATCACTATTCTGTTTTTATATGGAAATGGTGCTTTGAGTCACTGTGTTTAGAGAGGCTTTTCTGAAATGTAGTATAGATAGTTTTCACCTCAAATTTTTTTCTGGTACTGTTGCAGAAATTGAACTTCAAATCTTGGACCCAGTGCTGTGTTGTTAATAGTTTGTATGCCCCTTTTCCTGTCGTCTAGGGCTGTTAACTGTAGTTCCTCTACCTAGTTCCTTGAGAGCTTGCATTCAAGGTCAGCCTTGGTCTGCTTGCGCTGCCCATGCATTCACCCTGACTCGATGGAGCTGACTATTTCCAGGTGGGGAATCACGAGTCCAGAGCTGAGGAGGCTTGGGAAGAAACAGGTCCCCACTGGCAGCCAGTGCAGCTGGCACTAGCAGGGTGTCTGGGTAAAAGCAGTTTCAGCCCAAAACTGGCTGCAGCTCCACCTTGGAACTCTCCTTATAAGAATTTTATGGTAGAGGTGGCTGGGTAAAGTTCTAAAGAATCCCAAACATACTATATTTGGTTGTCCTGATGCATATAATCTGTTTTCAAGTAACGATTGTCCCAAGGTTAGGACTAGAGTTCCCTGGGCTGCCTGAAGTGATTAGTTGAAATTTTTGAATGAGACCTCTGCAGTTTTCTTCCACACCATTGGCTGCTCCTGTCTTGCCTCCAAGTCCTGTTTTATTAATATTGTCTGCAGTTTCTGAGTCTTGTCCTGTAACTACTAAGTAGTTTAGTAAATACTAAATGTACAAGGATTGAGAAGTAGAGTACTTGTGAAGGGTGACCAAGGCAGAATGCTTGGTACACACCTGTCTGTTGTCTTCTAGATGTCTCTCCATCCCCATCTTTCTTGCTCTCATAATTCACTTCTACTCTGCATTTGTATCTGTTTGGGTGTTGCTTACCAGAATTGCAGCTCTGACTCGTCTCTCTGCGTGGGTTATGTCCATGCTTCCTACTGCACCACTTGATCACCTTTAGACCTTTAGTGTTTTGCTGGGTGCTCAATTTTCTCTTATCCCTTGCAGTAAAATATTAAGCTATGAATCATTCACTCTTTTATGCTTACAGTGCAGCACTTGGTGAACAGTACTTCTACAAATTAAGTAATAATTTTGTTCTTTGAAAGTCCAGAGCTGCTTATTAGTTTAAAAACATGCCAGACACCTTACCTGGAGATGTTTTATGTCCACCCTTGAAGACAGAAATCTGAAGACTTGCTTGCCTTGTTTATTTCCCAGTGTAACAGCAGTTATGGCCAATTTGATGCCTGTTGTTCTAGCAGTAACTACTTAAAGGTAGATGATGGAGTTGTGGCTAAAGTGTCACATCTGTTCTGCAGAGAGATTCAACAGCCAGGCATTGATTTAATCTCCCTGCAGTTTAACCACAGAGAGACTTTGCTGCCGTTGCTGAAGATGTCACTTACATAATGTGATGTCTTCTAAAATCAAACTGGTAGTTTTCATTATTTAGCAGCAGAAACCGGAGCAGAGCCAGCTCTGCCCTTCTTGTTGGGTCTCTTCTCTTTAGTTGAGTTTTGCTGCTGATAAATGCTGCACTGCCCATTGTGCTCATGCTAGTTCACAGTGTCAGCATCAGTGACAAAGGTGCTGGTGATGTCAGGGGTGTTCTTTTGTTCCTTCCCCCCACCCCTCTTTTCTCACTTTGAAACCATATTAATTTTTAGACTTAACATCAATTTGGTAGTTTCTGAACCTTTACAAGGGCAATGGACCTTTTGTAGCTTTGCTGGAACAAAGACATTTTAAGAATCTTAATAGAGAATCTTGTAATCTTATTACAACTGCTCTGGACTGTTTAAATCGCTTCCTTGTACTTAAATCACAATCTGTCACCAGCTATTTCTTGATTGTAGTTTTTGTCCGATGCAATTTATCCTTCTCTGTGTTGGTGGTTTTTTTGTTCTTTTTTTTTTTTTGAACTCTGATTGTGCAACCCTTGGTTGGCAAGCAGTTTCTTCCTCAAACAATTCTTCTGACTTCATTGGGACTAATTGTGCGAGTAATTGCTCACTGGCGTAAGGGTTGCACAGTTCACAAATACGATCTGTCTTTGGAGGATGTGGTGGACAAAACTCATTAAAATAACTGATATTCCCATTTCTGATATTCCTTAGGGAAAGACAGAGTCTTTTTAAAGGTAACTTCCTCCTGAGATGTGGACACTAGCAACTCCCTGAGACACGTTTCCTTGTAGGTGGGCAGTCTGTGCTCAGGTGGCACATTGTGTGTTGCTGTCTGGGTGCACAGCCCCCAGCAGCATCATAGTTTGGTTACCCACGATTTTTAATTTCTTTTCCTGTGAGTAGTGAGGATTTCTCCAGCCAAATCTGTTGATCCAGTTGCTGCTGCACCTGCCTTTCTCTTAACTTTCAGCTCTGTTTGGACAGGAATGAAGTTTATGACAGTAGCAGTAAAGCAGAAATGTTTGATCTGACCCTGTGCAATCAGCTCAAATTTCAGATGATTAATTAATTCCTTATCCTTCCGTTCTAAACAGAACTATTTTAACACGCCTGCCTGTTCGATGATGGATGGTCAAGCAGTGTCCTCTGTCATGTGGTTTATGTAAAGAAAAGCACTTCAATTATCATGTGAAAAACAGAACTTTAATGAGTTTATTCAGTTAGCTAATTAATCAGTGAAAAACACCCTTCCATTTTGTCACATTGCTGGAATGTGACTGCTAATGTCTGTTTAGAGAGAGATCTGCATTGTGCGTTAGTAGCAGTATCAGATCCAGGGAGGATCTGGTGAATCCTTGAGATGTCTCTGCCCAGGTATTTAATCATTTGATAAAACCCTTTTTCTGTAATAACCATTCTAAAGCATAAGACTGATACCTGTTATCTACTGAAATACTTGCCTTCTGAGCACATACTGGCTAATTATGGGTTTATGGTTGCCTCTTCTAATACTGTGATATTTGCAGTGATTTTCTTTTTTAAGGGCTTGGGATGCTTGTTACTTATGAGAATTGTTACTATTTATTTGCTGCTGTTGTTGAGCAGAGTTCATTTAGTTAAACTATCTCCCAACATAGGATAGCGTTTCTCAGGAAGTAAAGATAATGCCTCTGGAATGTTTTTAGATAAAGAGCATAGGTGACAGAGAGTACTTAGAACGGGCAGAGGGAAATAGTACATCCTAGTGTAATTGCAGTTGTTGAGGATCTCTGCAACTTTCTTATGTATGTTTTTAATTAGAAAATTTTACTTGCCTCTCAGAAGAGCAGGAGGACTCTCACTGCACTGGACTGTTTTTGCAGCCCATCTTTTTTGTACTCTTTCAGCAAATCAAGTGCTTTCTGAAGATTCTGAAAGATTCTACCCGTGCGACTTCTCTGAAGGATATTTGTGCTTATCTGTTTGCCAGTTCTCTTGGGAAGATTTAATAAGAAGAAGCATGCAGAAATGGTTGAGTAGTTTTACTAGGCTGTCAGAATTCTTAGATTTTAGAGGAGCTGAAGTATAAAAGCTCATGAAACAAAAAAGTCACTTTAAAAACGGGTTTAAGCCTTGAGGTGTATCATCAAAGATTGGGAAGGTTTTTTTCAGTCTGCAAAACTGCTTAAGTGTTGCATTTAAAGTTTACAAGTCATGGAGCCCTTTGCGAAAGACTGAGACAGACTGAAGTGTCTGGCTTTTCTTTACATCTGACTACCTGGTGAATAATCTCCTTTTGCCTAGCCTGCTGCTTCAAGCACACTGAATAGTGTAGCTCACATTTTGGTGTCTATCTGCCAACTGATAATGTCTGCATATATTGAATTTCACAATAATATGGACGTAAGATGCCTTCAAGAGAACTTACAATGTCTTGAAAAGTCAGAACATGTTAAATAAGTGAAGGTGTGCAATACTGGGGAGTGCTCTGCATGATGGGAGCTCTGCTTGAATTGCAGGCTACTGAAATCAGAATCATAAACTGGTTTGGTCTGGAAGACTTTGAAGATCATCTAGTTCCAGCCCCTGGCCAAGGACACTTTTCACTAGACCAGGTTGCTTAAGGCCCCTCCCAACCTGGCTTTGGCTGCTTCCTGATTGTGAGCTTCTGGTCTCCAAGGTTGCCTTCTCTGGGTGACCTGTTCCAGTGCCTTACCACCCTCATGGGAAATAATTTCTTCCTATTGTCTTATCTGTTGTTGGAATGTTGAAGATGTGATTGACAGCAGGATAGTTTTGTAGGTTGTGCTCTCAGTAGTCTGTGAGGGGGGTTCTGTCCTGCACTTTATGTTCTAGGTCAAGTGATGTTTGCAGACACTTCACTGGGAGCATGTGAGGGATCTCTTAGTCTGGGGCTGGTCACTGACTTAATGGATCCCAAATACAGAAGCTTGGATTTCAATACTGAAGCTTTCCAGGTGTAAATGCAAGAAACATCTCTGCATTCAGGATGCTGAAGCATATTTCCATGCGTATAGGCACAAGATTGTATCTGAGTGCTTTGGGACAGAGCCAGATTTTTAATACTGTTTTTTGGGTCAGCCTGGACATTGCATATTATACTATATTTAATATTATTGTGTTTTCCTGCCCCTGGAAATGATGGTTTCTTTTTAGTTTTATTTTAAAATGGGATTTAGTTTTGTTAATGAGAAGAAAAATAAACTTTAAAAAGAGGAAGAAAATGTGCTTTGCTTTGCTTTAGTTTATGCTATCTAGAAAGGCCTGAATTATGCCATCAAAATTCTGTCTTTTTTGATCATTCAAAGTTTAGAAATTGAAAAGTGATGAGTGGATAGGGGTTTGGGAGAGTGAAAGAAAGGAAGAAACACCCTGATGTGAGTTGCCTTGGTGTTGGCAAAAGATGCTCACAGTGAAACTTCTGTTAAGTAGCAGAACTGGTATGTCACAGGTGTGTGTCTGTGTGGATGCATGTCTATATGGTGACCAAATCTATAATGGCAGTGCTGTTGGTACAAAGTTTTACAGTTAAACCACATTGAGAGCCTATCAGATGTGTGAAAAGGATGTGTCTTGAGATGCCACGAGGCTTGTGCTTCCATCCAGCTCGTCTAGTCTTTTGTCAGAACTCCTGTTTTAATAAAATGCAGTGGCTTTTGCGTTTTCCCCTCTCATGGGAAACCAGAGAAGAGAATTAAGCTCCGCCTGCTGCTTACACGCTAAACATGCAAATACGAGCCCGCTCCCTCCCAGTTGCATCCTCTCTCCTCATGGGTTTCTACATTGTTTTGATTAAAGCGGTTCTTTGCCAACTCCCAGCCCAGAGGGCAGGTAAGAGGAGGAAAAAAAAATCTCCCTGATTACAGCTTGGTGATTAACATAACTTTTGGAGCTTGTAATGTCATCATTTTGCAGAAACAAAATTCCAGCAGCTTCACAGAGTATAGGGCTGACAGGAAGGAAAACATCAAAGTGGAAAAAAAAGAGGAGTTTATTTAAAATATAGTAAGAAGACATAAAACATTGATGCTAACCATTGAGACACATTAAAAATAAAAAAAAAACCAAAACAAACCTTTGAAGTGAAGCATGAAAGATTTAATAGTATTAATTGAATTATGCCCTGGGAGTTCAGGATATGCAGACACATGTGTGAGTGTATGTATGCTGGGACGTGAGCTATGTTAAGGAAGCAAAGGTATTGAGAACTGGATTCATCATGCTTGGTACAGAAATCATACCTTATGAAAGCCCTTTCTATTCTTGGGCTTTACTAGACAACCAACTCAAAGTATAAACAGCAGTGGCACATACTTGCTGTCAACCTAAAAACTGTGCTGAAGCAGAGAAGGACAGGCCTGACAGACTTGGAGAAGGCAAAACAAGCAGAGGAGTTTCTCATGTTCACTTTGAGGATAATTTTGTTTGCTTGTTTTTTAAATCATTATTTTTTTCAAAGGATCACAGAATCGTTTTGATTGGAAAGGACCTTTAAGATCAAGTCCAAACATTCTCTAACTCTATCAAGTCTAGTGCTGAACCGTAATCCTCAACAGCACATCTCTGCCTCTTACAAACATGTCCAAGGATAGAGACTCAACCACTGCCCTCTGCAACCTGTTCCACTGTTTGATAACTTGTCTGGGGATGAAGTTTCTTCTAATGTCCAACTTTAAACCACCCCTGGTGTTGCTTGAGTCCACAAATACCTTTATGCTGTTACAGAAACATAATACCATTGTACCCCATAGTAAGGTTTCCTCCCTTCCTCCTCTGACACTCTGCTCCTAGTCCCAGCCACAGATGTGGGCTCGTTTTGATAGTTACACTTTCATGTTCATGTGTTTTCTCAGTGCCTCATTTTGGTAGCTTTTAGCTTTCCCTATGTTTAGAACTTAGCACTGTTAGGGAAAACCTCTTGCTGGAGGAAGCAGCTGGTCCCTGCGTAGCTTTGTAAATAGATAACAGAGAAAAATCAGAGTCAAGCCTGTGGCACTGTAGCAGTTGCAGTAGCCTGGTGTTGAGGGAACAGTCTGTGGTGTTTGTTTTGTTTTATTTTTTCTCTTTGCAAATTTAAAACTCAGTTTAAGAGTTAACATATTCCACTTGGACATTAACAAGCAGGGAGATTGCAGGGGTGTTAGTGGCTCGACAATCAATCTGATATCCAAAAGGGAGCAACATCAGGCAGGATTTGATCGGCATGGAAATAGTGGTGTGTAGAGACAACTACCAACCCCATCAAGAAGGATAACGAAATTGAGGGTGATCCTAATGCATTCATTTTTCCTCCTTCAGGAAGATGGTTGCTGACGGCGTCAGGCGGGTTGTTTGAGCTCTTCTTGCTGCAAATGTAGTTACTAAATGATTCAGCATGATACTGTGCCCACGCCGTGTAGCAGTATTGATGAATTCATTACCCTTCTGTTAGCTGATGGATGTTAATGGGCTAGAATTTCTTCTGTGCATTTGGACTAGATGGAATGCTCTTGGAAAAAAAAATATTAGAAAATGGAGTGGGTGAGTTTTTTAAAGTCACTTTTTAGATCTGTTTACAAATCCAAAGGGAGAGAGAATGTTGAGGGTTTTTTAATGGCTTGCATTAAAACAGTGGTTAAAAGAATAATCAGCAGTGCAGGGATACCAGGCAGCTGTGGGAGGTACAGACAGTAGTAGCACTAGACAGGGGATTTACTTGTCTTTTTTTTTTTTTCCTTTCCAACATATTGCAAGCCACAATTTTAATATGTTTCAGTACCTGAGGGTAGCCTACAAGAAAGCTGAAGAGGATCATTTGACGAGGGCTTGTAGTAATGGGATGAGGAGTGATGTGTTTGATCTGGAAAAGGGTAGTTTTAGACTGAATATTAGGAAAAAAATCTTTACAGTGGAGGTGGTGAGAGACTGGAACACCTTTCCCAGGGAGTTCATGAATGCCCTCTCCCTGGAGGTGTTCAAGACCAGGTTGTACAGGGTTTAGTGTAAGAATCATAGAATCAGATGATATTTCAGGTCTCTTCCAACCCAACCACAAACCATTCTATGATAATTCACTGCTTCAGAGGTATCAGAGGCTTGAGTTTTGGTTTACAAATGGTAGAGATTGTCTTCTACATGTGGACTCTTTACAGAGGGTTTGAAGTCCCAAGGACAAGTGCAAAGTTGCTGGTCACAGAGTATCAGAGCTAGGAGGGTGTAAAGTTCTCTGCAAGAGCTGACTGGAAGAAAATGACCTTTAGTAATGGAACAGGCACAGATGCTTTTGAGTAACAAGCCTTTGTCATCCTTTCTGAGAAGAGCAAGCTAACTCCCACTCAAATAATTTTCCGTCTAAATAACCAGAATAGATAAAACAGTAGGTAGAATATTAGTGCTGAAAGAGAGGTTCAGAGAACATTTGCAATTGTTACACTGACAGCTGAAAATTTTTGTAGAGCTGCATGAAAGAATGTTAGATATACTGGCAGCTCTGAGCCAGACTTTTTTTTCCTCCCTCCCCAACTCCCCTCCAAAATAACAAACCAATAATAACAAATATTTGAATCTCTCCAAAGGGATGATTCTTATTAGTGCCTGAATGAAGGAATTGGAAAGTTTCAAGTAGCATAATGAGGAAAAATCTTTATAGGAAACATGCTGATTTTTTTTTTGAGGAGTCTTCTAGTGATTCACTTCCATCAAAGATAAACTTAAGAATATAGCTCAAAAAACAGGAACTGGGGCAGCCCTGAAGTAGACCAGAGTGACTGGCATTATTTTTGAGTGCTGTTTCATGGTGAGCCTAAGCCAGTCTAAATTCAGGCTACTGATGGCAGGGTTGTTCTGTTCTCTCCTTTGGATGGAATTGCTTTTCCTACTGAGGTATAGTGCTGGGTATGTTAAACAGCTCTGTTAGGAAAAGAGAAAAGAGGTAGGATTGTTTGGAAAGGATTTTGGAAGCTGCGTGGTGTACAGCGTGAAAAGATAAAGGTATGGAGGAGGGAGAGCTGAGGGCAGATAGCTAAAATTTGTGTGTAAAAGGGTGAGGCCAAGATTTTAAGGCGGGAGCCAATTTTAAAAGAGTAGATGACCAAATTTCCTTCCTTTTTTTTGTGGCTGTCTTCTTCATGAAACAAAATGAGGTTGTTCCTGTTACTAGGGAATAAAAGGCAATTTTGCTGAAAACCCCATTTGCAGTTCTTGCACTGTTACCTGCTGAAAGCAAGCCCGGAATAAACCCATCACCTTTAACTTCACCACCAATTTGAGCTTTCAGGGTGCAGCTTTACATTTTGCCTTGTGATACGTAACTGTAGATTGCTGTTGAGATGAACGTTACTTCCCCAATTTGTAGTGCACTTTAGGGTAATGAGAGTGACCTTGGGATGAATTGGTTTGGTGACCTGATCTGTCAGAAACCCCAGCTATCCTTCTCCCCCTCACCTCCCCCAGTTTTTGAGATTAGCTCACTGAACCCTTTCTGTCTCCAGATCTCGCCTGTGATGGTGAAGTGGGTAGGAGCAGGACATGGAGCAGGTAGGAGCAGGATGCTCTCCTCAGCAGCAGCCCTCAGCCAGCTGAGAGTAGAGTGTAAGATGAAGACATATCCTCAGTTCCTCTCTGGCTTTTGGCCAAAACATTCCTCAAGTGGGGCACATAGCAGGTTTTAGGATATACATTTCCTGCATTATGGTTTTATAGCAACTTAGTCATGAGGGTACAGCTGCATGTAGCTTAATTTCTGAGGGCTAAGGTAGCCTCAAGTTAGTTGTTAGCAGTTGTGATAGTTGAATTAAGTTTTAGGGCATTGATGATTGTAGGTAGGATACTAAACTCCTTTTTCTTTACAGGCTTGTAGTTTGTACTAGCAGCCAGTACTCAATGGAAGGAAAATGGTAGTGGTCTGGCTTTATGGACAGATACGGCTTTGCAGAGCTTGTACTGTGCCTTCAGCAATCCTTTTAATTAGAAATTTGTGTCTTAGAGTAAAAGTACTAGTCTTTCAACTCCTACCAGTAGTAACATGGTGGCATGGTTTTACTGGGACAGAATCCCAGGCCAGCTATGGGCTGCAGACTGGGAGTAGTTTGGAGTCAGCCACAGCAGGTGCCCTGAGGCTCCAGGTGTATGCCGTATCGTGAACATTGTGCTCAGTTAAAGGGGTAAGTTTGCTGAGGAGAGGAGGGCTTCCTGCATGGCCTTTTCCTGAGCTTGGTTCCCCTTCCTTGCCCTGCTTCCAAGGGCTGCTTTCCTGTTCACTGTGGCTGCTGTACCCTCATTGGGCTGAGTATAATTTTATACTGGCATTGGGATCAGTTTGGCTGTTTCATTAAATTAGTTTTCATTTCAACCCATGGGTCTTCTCACCTTTTCTTAGTTCCCCTTCTCTGCTGAGGAGGTGGGAGAGCAACTACTGTAGTTTAGCCCCAGATACAGGCTAAAGGTAGACACATGGAGACTTAAACTGTTTTTTTTCCCCTCTTAATCTTTGTCATGGTGAGCATTTGCCTTTGGCCTACTGAATTTATTGATGTGGTTTCATGTCTGGGGTGTGTAGGTGGATAGGAGAAACTGCACATGGTGATGTCTGCTTCATAATAATAAAATGCAAACCGAGTTTAGTTAATGAAATCATTGGTTAATTGTGAGTAGCAGGTACCTTTCCAAAATATCAAGTCTGAGACATAAACACAACACACATACACACACATATATATGAATGTAGTAGTTCCTGTCAGCTTTAAATTAAAAAAAATGCATCTTTGTAAGAAAACACCATGGCTTAAAGAGTGTGGTCAACATTTTGTGGTCCTGGAAGCTTTTAGGCTGCATTAGCTGCAGTTCCTCCTGTGTTCAAGCTGATCTAGTAGGGTTGTTAGCTCTTGGCAGAGAAGGTGTAATGACTTGCCTTTGGCAGGTGGCTGTCACCCAGTAAGCAGCCTAAGTGACGAGGCTGGACTTTCTGATTTGTGATAGATTGTAAAACACATCCTTTGACAAGGGTGAAAATAAAAAAGAGGAGAAATGTCTCCTACTGTCTCCAATTCAGTTGAAAATGCTGCTCAAATCCACTTGGTAGCTCCAGTGTATTCCAGATTGTTATCTTTTTGCTGGGGCACGCACTGGGGTGATTTTTAGTTTTCCTAGTCTACTTGTGAGAATAAAAGGCAAAGTGCTTTCATTCAAGTAGGTAATCCCTAGAGAACAAATTCCTTGTGAAAGTTTAGCTAGGCATTTCCACTGCCCTGTTGGATTAATTTGCATTTAGAATTCCTGGTTCAGTGCATACTGGCTTGACCTTACTCTGTATCCTGCAATATTCTGTTACTCATTACACACCCAGCGCTTGCTGTATTACCAGGGGGAACCTGAGTTCCTTCTGAAATGTAGGTAGTGCCATTGATGACACTTGGCCCAGCCACAGAAGGAGGAATGTGTTATTTATAAAGAGATGTCAAAGCTTGTAATCCTAAAATTAGATCTCCAGTGTAGGCCGGCTTTGGATCGTTTGTGGTGATCTGCAGGGCTCTCGCAGAGGCTGTCCTCCTACCCAGCACTTGGGAGTGTATTTCCACACTGTCAGTAGTTCTAGCTACCTTACCTGCTGCAAAGTCAGACCTAACAGGGAATGTCTGACAGCTCTGGCTTGCTGGATCCCAAAGCAAAATGATGAGGTAGCACTGGTTGTTCTTCACTGCAGGATGCAACTTAGATTTCTACTGCTTTCTGTAACTCTTGAGTAATGAGATAAGCTCTCCAGTGAGCTCAAGCACTGCCCTGGTAATTTAAGTAGACATGAAGTAAGAAAAGGTGTTATAAAGAAAACTTAAGCAAATCTGTTTTACAACTAAGTGGCCCTTCCAGCTGGAGTTAGTTTTTTTCTCTGTGAGTCTTGAGAGTCAGTGTAGAATCTAACCTTGGGGTTCATGAATATGCATAAATGTGAAGGAGAATTAATTTTCAGCATTAACTCTTTAAATAAAGAAATAATTTGGCCACCTGCTGTCTGTGAAAGCTAACCTTGTTCTCTCATTTGTAAAAGGGAGTGGAAAGCTTCCAAAACTTTGAATTTTGAACCATTTCCTCTTCTCAGAAATTACACTGAAGCAGACAAGCATTTAAGCTGTGAAAAATGGAAATGAAACCTTTCTTCTGGCCTTAGCCCTGTTCTTCAAACCGTTTGCCAATCTGTATTTGTAACTCATTTCCTAAACAATTTTGAAGGTTGAGGAAGGGCATTGATGGTAATTTCAGTATCTTCATTTGACTGTTTTACCCACATGAATTGCTGTTTTCTCTGCTGTACAATAGCCAGAGAGAGCTAATAAGTGTGCTGCTTGTTGGCTTTTATGTATAGTGCCAAGCTTCTTTACTTCTCTTAATGTTCCTCTCCAAGTGGCCACAGTGTGCAGTTGCCCCTCTTCCTGTTTGCTTTTGGGAACAGTGTTTGTATTGCAATAGGATATTACACTCTAGGCAGTATAGTGATAGCCTCTGGTCATCCAGTTGTTCTGTGAGAATTATTTATGAAGGATGGGGGGGGAAAGGTGAAAGAATTAGGTCTGAAAATTCTTCCAGCAGTGTGGGATCCAGTGTAAGAAAAACAACGTTGCTTATTTTTTTAAATTGATTATTCTGTTTTTGAAGTTTAAACAAAGGCTTGTGCTTAATATTTCTGACAGGGATTTCTGGTTCCTGTGTGTGGAGAATGAGACCAAGAGCACAGTGAGTTTGGATTTGTACGTGGAACCAGAAGAAAGCTGGGATGTGAATTTACAGTGTTAGACAATGGGAATCCTTTTCCTTTGCCATAAACAGGAGCTTGCTGCTACAGTTGGATTTGTGCTTTTTGCTCAGTGCGGGTGTGGTGTCAGTGTTTGTCTGTCTGGGGGAGCTTCTGCCTTAATCAGCAGCAGGCAGCACTTTCCTCAGTTTGATTCTTTGCTCTCCAGGCCCTGGGTTCTCCGATTTATCCTGGAGTATGGGTCCCCAGGGATTGCCTGTCTGTCTCATTCCACCTTGGCAGCAAGGAGAGCAGCTCTCTAGCTATTTGTGTGTGCTCGCACCTCAGAGTGGCACAAGCCTCGGTTTTATGTTAAATTGGAGCTTCTCCTAGCAACCACCGCAGCAGATCTTGGGCTAGGGGAGGTGCTTGGTGGCTCTTTAAGGCTTTATATTTCGCTTCCATTCCTTTGGAATGATGGTGAGGTGCAAATATCCTGGGTGGTACTGTTCCTATCGCTTTGTTCAGAGGATGTGCTGTCATGGATGGTCCCTTCCGGCCTCTACCTTTCTGTGATTATACAAAGCTGCTTAGCGGCAAACCGGCCTCTTCATAGCCCCCTATGTCCCCAGTATTGCAGCAGGTCAATGTTGGTCCCTCAGTTGTCAGCACAGCTGCTGAGGACTGTCCTTTTGAACCGAGTAAGGGAATCTCCCTGAGCTCTTCGAGTGTGTTTTCTAGTGATTGCCAGAAGAATCTTTGTATTGGAGTATGACTCTTTGGATGAAAACTTGTAGCTGTCTTTTCCTGTATTTCTTGACTGGGGAGATGTACATTTAAGGTGTGTTGAAATCACAGAGTGGCTGAATTAATAACTGCATACAGAAAATCCCCCTCTTTTTTTGTGCATGTTACTTAACTGTAAGTGTCTAATCCAACTTAATATACGTTGCCTGTAACACTGGTAATTAAAATTTTATGCAAATTTCTGGTGAATTCCTTATGTTTAATGCTATTTTAAACATTTTTATGGCCCACTTGATACCTGTTTCCGGTCCATACTTAGCTGGACTGTGTATATATTTACCTTCAGGCTGCCTATGAAGGGCATTTTATCAGTGCAGACAAACCCTGGTTTTAGTTTTGCATTCCAGAGATCTGAATGGACTCTGCTGAGAGCCTGTACATAGGTGAATTTGTGTGGCTGTTACTTTGAACTAAGCTTATGAAGGACTTTGTGGCTTGGCCTCATTTCTGTGTTAGTCTTAGCAAATTAGAGATAGTTTCCTCATGTAAATTTGATTTGCTGAATTTAACCTCTTGCGAGACTGAGATGTTGAGAAATTCAGTCAAGAATTTCTTCTGTCTTCACATTGCATCTTGAAAAGCACCGTGAGAATTCATAGAATTACAGCATGGTGGGGTCTGGAAGGGACTTCCAGAGATCTACTCCAAATTCCTTGCTAAAGCAGGGCCACCCACAGCAGGTTGCCCAGGACCATGATGTCCAGTCAGGTTTGGAATCTCTCCACAGAAGGTGATTCCAATATCTCTCTGGGCAGCCTGCTCCAGGGCTTTGAATCATAGAATCAGTCAGGGTTGGAAGGGACCACTAGGTTGATTTCATTTCACCCCCCCTACCATGGGTGGGGACACCTCACACTATATCAGGCTGGCATCCTCACAGCAAAAATCTTTCTCCTTCTGTTCAGATGGAACCTTCTCAGTTCCAGTTTGTGCCTGTTGCCCCTTCACCTGTTGCTGGACACCACTGGAAAGAGTCTGACCCCACCCTCTTGCCTCTCATCTTTTAGCTGTTATTGATCACTGAGAAGGTCCCCCCTGGGGCTGTTCTTTTATAGGCTGAACAGCCTCAGGTCTTTCCTCCTCATAGAGGTGCTCCAGGCTTCTCAGCATCTTTATAGTCTCCACTGGACCCTGTCCAGTAGTTCCCTGTCTCTCTTGAACAGGGGAACTCAGGACAGGACACAATACTGCCCTGACCTGCTTACACCCTTCTTAATGCACCCCAGGCAGCCACTGGCTGCCTTGGCCACAAGGGCCCATTGCTGTGGCTCATGGTGAACTTGTTCTCCACCAGCACTTCCAGGTCCTTCTCTGCAGAGCTGCTTTCCAGCAGAACAACCCTTCACCTGTACTGGTGCAGGGGCTTGTTCCTCCGCAGGTGCAGGAGGGGTTAGTGTGCGATGCAACTATTGGTGTAGGAAAAGGAAATGGGATATTGCCCTCCAGGTTACCCTTGATAGCATAGGTGAGTCACCCACTTGGTGTGTGTTTCATTTTCTATCTAAAGATGACAGGTTACTTAGAAAATGGCTTGTAGGGACCAAGGAATTAAAAACGAGGCAGACTAATCTACAGCAAACATACTAACAACTCCCTCTTTTCCCTCAGCTTAACCTTTTAAATAAATCTCTACAAGCTGATGGCCTTTTTCCTGCTGCAAGAGAGGAACAGCAGCTTTCATCAGCTAGATTTACTTTCTGCTTCCTTTGCAGCCGTGCTGTTCAAAATGCAAACTCAGATTTTTGCTGAAGTTGCAAGTGCATTGTACTGCCCTGTGGTTTGTTGTGAGAAGTTAATTCACTGAGGTCTCTGGGTAAAAAAAAAACAACCCTAAACTTTCTCTCTAAGTATTTGATCATGCATTAGAAACGCTTCCTTGCTTTCATGCAGTAGGGATAGCTGGCTTTTTGATCTCTTCAATCATGAGATAGGCTGTTACAGCGCTTCAAGACCTGCAGCCGTCAAGTGAAATGCTTCGGTTTTGTGGTTTGGAAGCAGAGAGTTTGTAAAGCAGGTATTGAAATGTGTGCTGAGGATTACCTCTGCTGCCAAAATTGTTATGTTGAGTATTGGTAGGACTAGATGAGGGGGATTAAAAAGTCCATCTTCTTTCCACTCCAGTCATCCTCTGTGTTTTTAATAGGGTAAAATAAAGTTTAGAATAAATTGTCTTTAGTGGGTTAAAAGGAGAATAGGATGAGAAGGGGAAAAACAGGAATTAATGTTCTGCTTGTTGCTCTCATGAATCAAAGACACAAAAGTAAAGGATTGTTCTAGCAGTAATGGATTGATGGTTTCCAAGTCTGTCACAGGGTAATAAGTGATAGCTTTAATTTTCTGGAAGGGTGAAAAATTATTATTTCACTTGATCAATTTTGTTCTCTTCTTCAAATGTTTGCTCTGTTGGTTGTTCAAAGGACTACTCCAGGGTTACTCTCTGCTAGTAGCCTTTTTCAGAAGGAAAGCTTCCAGTCTGGAGGCTGGAGCTGCAGTGAATAGGATCTTCTGCATGTGTATAACTCCAGGATCAATTGTTTTGTGGTGCAGCTTTGTTAGTAATTCACTTCATAAATTCTAAACATAAACCTGAGTGTTATCCAAATATGGGGTTCTCTCCTCTGGGTCAGGCTATGACTTTTATTCTGCTTCTTGCTCCCACTTCACAGCAAAGCCAGGAATGGTTTTCCTTCATTTAGCTACACTCTGTATGGAAAGCACAGCAGAGCCTTGAGTCCTGCCACTGTTCATTTGGATTCTGCTCTCACACCATGTGCACAGGTTTCTAATGTGTGATACAGCTGGGCAGGAAAAAAGACTCTGCTCTTTCAGGTACTGTTTTTGGAGCTTATATCTTTACGTTACATTTAATTACCTTCTCTAAAAGCAAGGCCAGCATTGGGTTGTTTCTAGTCCTGTCACAGTCTGCCTTGCAGCAGAGCGTGACTGTGTCGCACTGCAGCCTGGTCACCTTACTGATGTGACAGAAAACAAGCCACTGCTGAAGAGCTAATTTTCTGTGAGACCTGAAGTTGATTAGTTTTACTGTGCTGTTGTGTAATTGTTATATTTGATGCAAGAGAGAAAATGGGGAAACTGTTGGAGGATTGGGAGGCCACTGGGTTTGGTGCTGGCTTACAGTTAGCTAGGTATGGCATGTGAAAACACACCCTGATTGTCCCTCTGCCTGCTCATGGTGTGATTAGGATTAATTCTTCAGGTATTTCTTTCACTGGCCAGAGCTGGTGTGCTGAGAAGTAGTAGGTGTTCCCATGAACTGTAAAATTTACCTTCCCAAATACTGTGAGTGGTATTAAAGTGATTTTTTTGATGAAGATGTAACAAGTAATAAAACAAACTTCTCTTTGTCTTTGGTAGGGGAGGTGCAGATAGGTGAGGCATTTGCTTATACAGTGTACAAAACCATTTTAGTGAGGCCTCTTATGCCTGGCCTTTAAAGAAACAAAACTCTCATAAGACAAGAATGTTTTTAATAGATTTACAGTGAGTTAAAAGACGGGAAATGAGGTTAGGAGCAAATGCCTGGTTCTCACAGGGAGAGGTTGTTCCCAGTGAAGTGTCCTGCCAGAGCTCAGTGCTCTTACAAACGCTTTTCCAGATCATCTCCAAGTAATAAAGTGGCCAAATTGAACCAAGTAAGTCAAATTTGAAACAAATCTTGAACTGAAAGGAAGGATGAAAGATTGAGACCTGCTGAGTGATAAAATGGGAGGTGAAATTGCCTCAGTGTGGCGACAATGGGAGCAGAAGTGACCCTGGTTTTATGTGCTTTGGCACAAGTGCCAAAAGGTAAATACACTTTTAGAAAGTATTTGATAAAGAATAGGAAATCGTGAGCAGTAAGTGATTATACTGTGATACATACTTCTGTTGCTGCCAAATCTGAAATGCAGAGTGCTTGGAGTGGTGTCTGTATATCAAGAAATGGGAGTGTAGTATGTGCATGGAAAGACATCAGGGATGATTGGACATTTGGAGCAGCTTCTATATAGAGGGATTGAATTTCAGATCCTCAGTTCAGAAAGAGATGGCCAATTTCTGTGGAATTATGAATGATATGACCTGAATTCTGCTTGTGTTTTTCATGAACTCATACCTCATGTGTACAGCTTGAAGAATAAATGTCCAAGATTAAAGTGAGCTGAAGTACTTCTGTGTGGAGAGTGCTCACTGCACTGTTGTGTGCTTGCTGAGGGTGAAATGAGAAATGTCTCCCAAGCGCCTTCAAAAAAGGATTGGTAGAGACACTGTGCCCATTGCTGGCTGTAGAGCCTCCACCACAGATTGCATCTAAGGTGCCTAAGCTGCTGATAAGGCAATATATATATATATATATATATATATATTATTTTTCCATACCCTTTGCTTGAGGACTTGTATCTGAAGATGCTTGGCTTAGTGGACCTTTTATCAAACTGATTTAGGAGATTCATAGTTCTCGTGGGTTACTTACTGCTTTTCTGATTGGGTGAAAAGCTCAGTCCTTATAGGGAGGCTTTGTTCTTACTCTGGGATCAATATCATCAGTATGACTGTGTTCATAATGAGATTGGCACTTATATCCTCTGCTGCCTCCACTTTTACCAGCTGAAGAAGTTACTGCCTGCAGCTAGTTCTTTCTATGACCGTCTTTCTACCAGATGCTGTCACTTCCTTGGATAATTTATTTCAGCATTGTCTGGGAACTTGGCTTATCCATGATTGACAAGAAGAAATGATTTGGGTTAAATAAGGGAGTGTGTGTTAAGTTTGGGGTTTATTGATACCTCTGCTTTTGAGACTTAGAGAGTGACCAGATTTGGACATTTGGAGTGAAGCAGCAGTTATGAACACCTGGGATTTTTTTATATAGGATAAGCCTTTTCAGATTCTGGGTTTACAGTGCACAACAAACCTGTACATGTGCCAGGAGAAGATGCTTCATTTTATTCCTGTTGCTACCAGCTTTCTGACAACAGAGTGTCATTCTTCTACAGCTGCTTTTAGATATTGGGAAAAGACTAGGGTGGATGCAGGTTACCTGAAGTTTAGTGTTGATCTCATTTAATGTTGTATGATATTTTTTTCTTCTGACAAAAAAATAACTTTAGTGGAACAAAGTAAACTACAGTACCTCACTGGAGCTGTTCTGTAGTAGTTGTACTTGACCAGAATGGTTTTCTAGGAAGGGTGCAACATGCGTTTAGGTTGAGAAGGTCACTGTAGAGCTGTCTGTTGTCTGAGTTGGCACTTAATTCTGTTTTACTTCTGCCTTTTGTAAGTGATACTGCTGCTGCTTCTTTGTTGTGTTTGGAGAAATGTTATTAGAGGACATCTTGAGTTTGGAAGCTCTGGTAATGTGGTAAGTTCCTTTACAGAGTCAGGGCTTAGTGTTCATGCAACTGGTGAATATCAAAGACTGTTCTGTGTTAAATAATAGCAAGACCTGCCAGTTCACCCAAGTAATGTATTCCAAAGCTTTACAAGCCTCTGCTTGCTGGAAACAGTGACTTTAAATAAATAACTGCAACAGCTTTCTAGCTCCAGAGTTTGTGCTTGGGTTCTCTTGTCAGTTATTGCAGTCTTACAATTCAATTTTCCTATGATTAAATATTCTTCTGTGCTGTGCAAATGACACATGGAGCAGAAAACATGGATTTGATGAGTGTTGTCAAATGCACAAAGTAAATGCATTTGGAAAAAAAACAAAATTCCCCCTTAATCTGCTTAGCATTAAAGGTGACCTTGAGTGGGAGTGTGGCCTTCTGGCGCTGGGTTCTCCTCCCTGGTCCTCAGTGGAGTGCGGAGCACTGTTGAAGATCTCTGACCTGAAAATGAGAATTGAGTGTACTTTGCACTTAGCTGAAGTTTCAGACATGGCTTGATTAGTGTTTAGGAAGCTCTGCTCTCTCAGTGCTCTGTAGGAATCTCTGGTGGTAGTGCACTGCAGTTGTCAGTTGTTAGAGGGAAGCTAATGGCTGCTAAGTGTGGAATTTCTAAGGTAGTTTCTTCTCAGCCTGCTGGGATTGCATATCTGTTATTACAGATTCTAGGTGGGTTTTGCCTTGTGGGAAACTAAACACACAGGTTATTGGGAAACTAAATCCAGAAGTAGTTTTGTAGACTTTGTTTCTGTTTTGCTCATAGAATTTTGCATTTGCATCAGCGTGGAGATCTTCCTGCTTTAGCATGTCAGGTTTTCATCTCCAATGTTGAATATTACTTATGAGAAGAGTAAGTTGGTCCTAAAGAAATCCTGCAAGAAAATTAATCAGTTTTTGCCAGCAAAACTTTACAGAATCCCAGCATGGTAGGGGTCAGAAGGGACTTCTGGGGGTCAGTTAGTCCACCCCCCATGCTAAAACTACTTTCTCTATGTAGATTGCTTTCCATGTGGGAATAATTAAAGCCATGACTCATGTGCTTTGTTTTCTTTCCTCACTCAGGTCATGATTTTCGCTTTCTTGTGTCATTCTCTTGAAGAGGGGAAATGATTGTAGTGGAACGTGTTACAAATAAGCCACTGATACGGAGCCTTCGCAGTTCAGAAACGTTCCTAGCAGAGCAAATATAGCTCATTTTTGTTTGTGTTCTGGAATCTGTCTTGGTGAAAAGGGAAATAAAAATGACAACATCAATCAGACGGCAGATGAAGAACATTGTGAACAATTACTCAGAGGCTGAAATAAAAGTTCGAGAAGCGACCTCGAATGACCCCTGGGGTCCCTCCAGTTCATTAATGACTGAAATAGCAGATCTGACATACAATGTTGTGGCCTTTTCTGAAATTATGAGCATGATCTGGAAACGCCTGAATGACCACGGCAAGAACTGGCGACACGTCTACAAGGCCCTTACTCTGCTAGATTACCTGATTAAAACTGGTTCGGAGCGAGTGGCACAGCAGTGTAAAGAGAATATTTTTGCTATCCAGACATTGAAAGATTTCCAGTATATAGATCGAGATGGTAAAGACCAAGGCATCAATGTGAGGGAGAAATCCAAGCAGCTGGTGTCTCTTCTCAAGGATGATGAGCGACTCAAGACAGAGAGGGCCCAAGCCCTGAAGACCAAAGAACGCATGGCTCAGGTGGCCACCGGAGTGGGCAGCAATCAGATCACCTTTGGCCGAGGCTCCAGTCAGCCAAATCTATCCACCAGCTACTCAGAGCAGGAATATGGAAAGTCTGGAGGATCTCCAGCGTCTTACCATGGCTGTAAGTAAAACCAAGCATGCATAAAAAGTTTCTCTTCCTTTTTTTTTGAGAGATTTTGTAATTCTGTTAGAGACGAGAGTAAAAGGTTCCTGCCAGGAGCACTGATGTGCTTATGCTGACTGCAAGGGCTTTTTGCGGTGGCTGAGTCTTTGCAGGCCTGTTCCATGGCACTAATATCTCTTCAAATGACTAGTTAAATATTTGTTTTGGAGACAATGTGTGTTGACATAAATCAATTTTAGAAGCGGCTGTTTGCTGTCAGTTCCCAAAGGTAGCGTTGTCAAACTGCTTTGGTGAATGTTTTCCAGTGTTTGATGTGATGGGCCCCAGCCTCAGGAAGGAGATTGTGAATGAAGTTTTTTTTTGTTTCTAGCTTTAAAATGAATACTTGAAAACTTGTTGAGTTCTTTTTGGTTTAGATATAATTCAGGAAGAAAAATTAGAAGTGCAGAATATTTCCTGCATCATTCTGTTATGTTATGTTGCTGCAATTGTATTTTGGGAAGAGTGTTGGTATCCAGTTTCCTATGTTTGCTCAGCAGTTCCTAGACCAGTGATGCTTTGAATACATCTGTGTTTGTTTATATTATCAGCATTTGACATGCAAGTATCAGTACAAAATACTTTATTTCATCTTTAAAATAATACAGTGATGTGGGAAGAGGAGATTCTTTCTAGCACTGCTTGGGGGAACTCCTTGTCACGTTAGGAAGAGGCCTGATTTGGCACTAAGTCCTTCTTAATATAAGTAATGACCTCATGAAAGCTGCTTTGGCTGGAGTGTCAGTGGTTGTGGTCTAATTCTGAAGGAAAATCTTTGCTTTAAATGAAGGCTTACCGTGTGTGGAGGACTGTAACTGAGCCAGCGTGGTGAATCGATTGAGCACTACTTCTAAGAACCTGAAGTTTATTGTGTCCTGTCCCCCAAAGGTGTGCTCAAATGATAAGTAGAATAGTGGCAGTCCCCTGGCATGCAAGGACATTTTCTGAAGAAGACAGTAGGAGAAAGCAGATCAAATCAAGGATGGAGGGCTCAAAAAGAGTGCATAAAGGTTTTCAAGTATGAGAATGTTTACTGTTTCCCAGCTAACAATGTAACAATACTCGAGCATTGGTTCAGTGTGAGCTTTTGAAGAATTGTAGAATGGTTTAAGATCATTTAGCCTAACCGTTCTCTAACTCTACCAAGTCTAGTGCTAAACTGTATACCTCTGCAGCACATCTACATGATTTTAAAGCCCTCCAGGGACACGGATTCAACTTCTCTGAGAAGCCTGCTCCAGCATTTGAGAACCCTTTCCGTCAAGACATTTCTTCCGATACCAAACTTAAACTTCCTCTGATGCAACTTGAGGCCATTTCCTTCTTGTCCTATCACTTGTTACTATGAAGAACATTTCTATTTAATACCACAACAGCCCCTTTTTTTTTCTGAGGTCTGGAGATCTCTGTGGACAAAAAAATCTTACTTAGGAGCTGGCTTGAAATACTGTTGTTTTCATCCTGAGGCTGCTGGACTGCAGTGTTAGTCACTAAGGTATGCTGAGCACACCTTTGGTTTGTTCCACAGGGTTGTTACTTCATCAGCTCTTAACTTTAATTAGTGTGTAACTATTGTTTGCCATGTTAAATGCTACCAGAGGCTTCAAACTATTCCTTATAGCAAGGCTTGAGCAATACAGGGTGTGTTTGTGAATTGTTCCTTGGACACTTGAAGGATTTTGGTGGGGAGATGTCAAGAGGCAGGTTTGGTGGTTCTGTCAGTGCAGTGCTGATTTTGCTGCACACTCTCATTTCCCTGCCTGTGCCTTTGCTGTGCATCTCTATTTGCAGGGTTGCTTTTGAGGTAATGGTTTCTTAATCTTTTTTTTTTTCTCCTCCCCCATAAGTATGTACCTAAGAAGCTTTAGAAATCTCAGGCTGCTCTTTTACTTCAGCTTCTTCTTCTGTTGTTGACTTTCCTGGACTTAAATTATCTATTAAAAAATGCAGATGGTTGTTAGGTTTTATGATCTGTATCTTTTGAAATTTAAACATGTTTGGGGTTTTTTTGTATGATTTAATTTGTTGTAGAGAAACTCTGCTTCCAGTAATGGAGAACTTTATGTAGAGCTTCATCCTTTATCTTAGGAAACGAGGAAGGGGTTTCATCAAAATCCAGACAATCTGTTACACGAACCTGGGGTTATTCTTGTGCCTTCTAAACTTAATGAAAATGATACTTTTCATTATTTAAAGTGAAAGAGATTGTATCAGACATTGTTTTCTTTTAGTCTATAACAAACCCCTCCTTTTGTTTTGAAAACATGGATTCAGTGAAATCTGTGAAAGGCATTAAGTGATGCCTGGCTCCTTGGAAATACTCGCCTTACAGCAGCTCTGAGATGTGCTTGCTGTGCTGTATATGCCGGTAGAATTGTCTTTTGTTCCTCTGGGCCTTTGAAGAAGAGATCAGAGGCATTTAGATTTGCAATCTATAGCATGAGATTTGCCTACTAAAAATGTACATGCACCCTCTTTGTTCGATATTTAACATATCTGATTAACATCCAAATGAGAATGTAACTGCTTTTTAACCAATGAAATGTTTAATTTCTCAGACTCCTGGTGCATTTTACTTTATTCTGTGCTGGATGCAATGGTGAGAGTTGCAGGTTTTGATAATTCTTTGGCTATAGAATGTCTTCCTTACTTTTGATACTTCTCCTGCTGAAGAGCTGGCTGAAAGAGCTGAATAGCTTCTCCAGGACAGATCACTCGGGAAACAAGTAATTTCAGTGAATAACGTGTCTGGATTGTGCCTGAAGGATCTCTTTCCCCTTCTGTCAGTTACTGAAAGTGCAATATTGGAGAAGTCAGTGGACCCTTTTTATATGCTGATTCTCCAGAGTGTTGAATTAGCTGCACTGTACAGCTCTGACTGTAAACTTTGCAGTGCTCAAACTGCTGCTCTGCTCTGCTTAAGCATCTGTGTAGACTTGTATCTGACAGTGCATTTAAGAAATGGGTTTTCTGTTTGATGCTGAGCCAGAAAGATTTTTCTTGTAGAGTTGCTGTTCTTTGTGTCCCAAATTTATCCTTTATGAGCAAATAAAAGCAGGACTGATAGCCCATGTAGTGTGAGAGAAATCAAGATGGAAAAAGATCTCTTAACTGCTGTACCATCATCCCTCACTGCTGCAGGCAAGGCATGCTGGCAGGCAAGGCCATTTCCCCCAGTTTCCTTGCAGGTATTTTCATTTCATCTCTAACAGTCCTTTAGAAACTGTGGAAAATGAAATGATGAAGCATGATAGTTCTTAATAAAAAAAAGCCTTTCCTCCAAAGCTTTGCCTTAATGACTTTGTTGGCCCTGGAGATTTCTGCACTGTAAAGCTTGTATAATTCTAGGGAGGGCATTATGTCATGTGAACCTTACTGACTATTGATGGAAACATTTGTACCAGTATGGTTTTGCTATCTGGTCTGGTAATCTGTGAATGGGAGCCAAGAGAGATACTGTAAAGCTAAAAGCAAATAGAAAGCTCCTCCCAATCTCCATTTTGTCAACAATTGCTGACATACTGGAGACCACTGGCTATCTTACAGCTTTCATCCAGGGGCAATTAATGTTCAGATTAAGAGCTATTAAATATTTCATCACAAGGTACATAAAAGGTTTTATTTACTTTGGAAAATGTGTAAATGTTACAGAGTTCCATGAAATCTGATAGCAGGTTTTATTTCCCCTTTATTAGGGGAACATTCTTATGTGGTGCTGAAACTAAACCTGCTCAGAAGAGGAAGGAATATAAGGTTAATATATAAAATCTTTTGAGTAGATCCCTTCCTCTGACCTGGCTTTCTGCCTAAATACTGTCTTTATGCTAGATGTTAGTCACTCTTCTTTGAATACTTCAGCTTCTTGTTCCTAGCCTTGTTTTATCCACAGCTGCCAGTGACCACTTAAATAGGATTCTGGATTTAGGGCTGCACAGGGAGAAGTAGGGTGTGCTTAATATAGACCTCTTAAGTCTGAAGTGTGTGCTGGCTCAAGCCTGGGACTGCATTTGTTAGATTTTACTGGTCCTAATAAAGTCCTTCATTCAAGAACTATCTTTTTAAAGTGCTCTTTCAGCAGAGGCTTACACAGAAATATTAATATTACTCTGTTGCTATGCTGGAATCCTCAGCGTGGCAGAAGTGTAACAGTACTGTGTGGCAGACAGGTTAGAGGACTTGCAACATGCTGTGCTTGAGCACCTTGGGCCTGCAGAATCTTCTGGGAGATCTGACAATGCAGGGACTTAGAGTACTTTGTTCTTTCCCGACTCTTCTCTTCAGTGGAACACTCCAGACTATTGAGCTGTGGCTGCTCAGGAAGCAAAGTGTCATCTGCTGTGGCTGGAGTGATTATGTGAGTCAGAAAAATGACGGGAAAATTCTCTACCTGGAGGGAAGTGCCTGACAAAGCCAATTCCTTGGCACTCCTGTCCCCAGAAGATCATGTATTTGAATTAATTTCAACTTGAAAGGATTGCTAGAGGATGTTGGTCCTCTCTCTATACTGCCTCATGTTTAACTCCAAATTTACTGAAGCCTGGCTTATTAAAGAGGTCCTATCATATGATACCTAACTCAGGACCTACCTGTGTTATCTTGGGCCATTCATATCCTTTGGCCATCTGCTGCCTTGGGTTTGATTGGCACTTCGTAACATTGGCAGAGCAGGGCTGGTGTGTTTAAGGCCCTCATTTCATTTACACAAGTGTGGCAGCATAGGAATGAGGTGGCATCCACAATGTGACCTCATTTTAGAGGAGCACTTTGCTCAGAGGTTGACTGCCTGACTCACATCAGATTCATTAGCTGTACAGTCTGTCTGATGGAGAATTGGTGAAAATGGACTGGAAAATGCTTTGATGGATCCTGTGAAATGCCAGGGCTGTTATTCTTACCTGGAAAGATTTTGGGAGCAGTTTTCTTTAGCTGAAATAATGAGTTTTGATATTCCCAGTGGTTATTCACATTAAGTTGAGTCATTATTTAGGAACAGTTCTGTGAAGCATCAGCAAATTTGTGTTCACTCATCTGTTTCAGCCTTGTCTCTCTTTTGCTTGGAGTACAAAATACTTCAGAGGAATTACTGATTTGGGTTTGAGACTGTAGGAAATTCAAAATGCTTTTGTTTATAAAGGCTTTTTTGGAATTTGTTCTGCATCATTTCAAGGTGGCCTTCCATTTTAGTCAGAGAGTATCACAGAATCTCAGCATGGTGGGGTTGGAAGTGACCTCTGGGAATCACCCAGTCCAACCCTCCTGCTAAAGCAGGGGCACCCATAGCAACTTGCCCGGGATCACAGTGGCCAGGTAGCTTAGGAATCTCTCCAGACAGGGAGACACCACAATCTCTAGGCAACCTCCTCCAAGACTCCAGCACCTTCACAGCAAAGTTTCTCCTTCTGTTCAGATGGAACCTTCTGGGTTCCAGTTTGTGCTGTTGCCCCTCATCCTGTCGCTAGACACCCCTGAAAAGAGTCTGGCCCCATTATTTTGCTCCTCCCCCTTTAGCTCTTGATGATCTTTGAAAAGATCCTGTCTGGGGCTGCTCTTCTCCAGGCTCAGCAGGCTGGTTTCTCAACCTTTCCTCCTCACAGAGGTACTTAAGCATCTTTGTAGCCCTAGAATATCTGTCATATCCTCCAGCAGTGAATCTGGATGAGCTGCCTGGATAATTTCTGTAGTTAGAGATGTTGAAGGGATTTGGTAGACTCCTGTGTTACCTGTCTGGTGTCACTTGACCACTTGATTTATCTTCTTACCATACTTTTATTTCTCTCGTGCTCTAAGTAAAGGTGGGAGATGCCATTGGTGTAATCAGGCTTCTGTAGCTGCAGTAAATGATCCAACTATGTCTACTGAGGTGAGCAGAGGGATCACCTGAGGGAGAGAAAATGCTCTTTAACCAAACCAAGCCTTAAGGATTTATTCAATTTAAAAGGAGTTTCCAAAGTGCTCCATCTGCTTCTGTGCAATTGGAAATCGTGGCATAAGGCTGATAAGCAGCTCCACCTTGTCACATCAATAAGTGCTGTTAATTCTTGTATTTGAAAAGCTCTCCTCAATTCCCAGCAGAAAGGTGGATTACATGAGTCCTCCTTGATCAAGCAGTTTGCACATGCCCTATCATAATTTGAGAGGTTAGATTGGCTTTTTCAAAGTATTCATCTTTCTTTAGATAGTCTTTCATTTGAGAACTAACAGATGGCATCACTGCTTGCTTCCCAAGTGAATTGCTCTCAATTTCTAAGTTCTTACCTTCATATTATTCTAATTTTTCACATCAGCCTGGGTTTTGTCTACCTTTGTAGGCGTACTGATTGGAGGAGGGAGCAGCTTTGCTTTCTGAACAGGCATGACTAAGAGATGAATTCTGTTCTTAAGAATGTCATTTGCAGGTGATAAAGCTGGGACTTAATTTCCAGGGTGCTCTGTGCCATTGCTTGGCACTGACATTGAAAAAACAACAGCAACAAAAAACCAACCCAAAAAAGCCCAGTGCACATTTTTGCATGACTATACTCAGTCTCATTTTTTGTGCTGGGACTGATTATTGTTATTAAAGCAAGGAAGCAGTGACTTAGCTTTCTAGGTGCACAGTGTGCATACACTTCAACTCCCTAACTTATCCAAACCTATAGACCCCTACAGAAGGGTCTTAATACAGCCAAAATATAGTAAATTACCCTTTACTATGAGAGACGTCATCGCCTGTGCTAGGAGACAGATGGTGGAGCAGGATCCTGCTTTAGTGATTAACTGAGACTGGAAATGATTTCCTCCTGCTGCAGCTTGAATCGTGTTGAGAAGAGAGCCTGTCCCGACAGCATCTCTCCCTGCAGCAGCAGAGCCCCGCAAGGGTTGCTTCTGAGGAGGGCCAGGATCTCCAAATTCTCAAAGCAGCAACAAAAGCTGAGCTTAGCAGGTCAGAATTGATCTATTGAGTCCCATCTTACATAAACGTCTGAGTTAACTGTCATGTGCTGTGGGATAAGAGATCCTTTGTGTGGCAGCGGTGCTGTTATTGGGGCAGTAACCTTTATGTTGGATCCCTGCGATTAAAACATTAACGCAGGGTGAGGCTAGAATAGGAGGGCAGTTGCAATGCTGTGGGAATGTAGAAGTGAAGCTGCTGGATAAGACATGTCAGGTTACTACAAAGAGCAGTAGTTTGTGTTTCTCTGAGAATCGTGGAAGGCTGTGGGTAGAAAGAGACCTCTAGATACCATCCAGTCCAACCCCCCTGCAGTTAGCAGGAACATCTTCAACTAGGGCAGGTCTCTCACCTAGCCTCAAACAACCTGGCCTGCAGATGGTTCCAGGAATAGGCATATACTACCTCTTTGGACAACCTGGGCCAATTTTTCCACCCTCAGTGGGAAAAAATAAACCAACAAAACTCCCCTTCTCTACCTAGTCTAAATCTCTCATCATCTTCTCTAGTCTAAATATATCCTCTTAAAGTCATCATGCTTTCTTCTGTTGTTACAGGCCCTGCTAAAAGTCTGTCCCCATCTTTCTTGTAAACCTCATAAATATTTAAAGCATTGAAAGGCCACAGGAAGGTCTCCCTGAAACCTTCACTTCCTCAGGCTGAACAACCCCAACTCTCTAAGGCTGTCCTCACAACAGAGGACTTCCAGCCCTCACTGCATTGTTGTGGTCTCTGTTGCCCCTGCTCCAACAGGTCTATGCCTCTCCTCTGCTGAAGACCTTTAATCCTTTCTCAAATAGTATGCTGGCAACTATTGAATGTGGATGGTTTTATAACCACTACAGAAGCATAAATGTAAAAGATCAATGTTTTTATCAATCTTTTTTAATGTGAAGCCTATGGAAGAATTTCAGATTGACAATTTCCATTTTTTTTTCCCAAGACGAGCTCTAAAGGGACTTTTAGAGTTGATAAAACCAAGTAGAAGGAATTGCTGAAAACTCTGAGAGTGAAAAGAAATGAGCTGTATCTGTGAGACCTCTTGTTATCTCTGTGCCCATCCCAGAGTCACTGAATACTGCTTTCTGTTGGGAGCCCTGAGGTCATGTAGCTCCCTGCCAAATCCAATCTGCCCTTCCCTTGCCCAGCTGGAAGGCAGAACTCATCACGGGAGGGCAAGGAGAATGCTTGGAGTAGGATGCAATCCCTGCTTTCGTGCAGCTTTTCAGTGCACAATGCTGTTAAAAGCTGAATCTGGAAAGTGCTTTGAGTAAGTAGTTCTTCATGTGGAAATGGAAGGAAAATCAGCAGAGTGAACTCATTCCAGATAATTTTGAAGTCATTGTGCCATCAACTTCTTAGTTGTGGAATGTCAACAGAGATGGAAAAATCCTGTACCAAAGGTGCAGGAAATCACATTCTTCCCCATGATTGCAGTTAAAGGGAGAGAAGAGCAGAAGGTACCTGCCTGATGGTAGTCCTGTTGCCATCTGTTCTCAGGTGACTATTGTCTCCTTTTCTGGAGAGATTCCAAACCCACCTGGACATTGTGATCCTGGGCAGCCTGCTTTGGATGCCCCTGCTTTAGCTGAAATTTTGGAATAGCTGATCTCCAGAGGCCACTTACAACCCCTATCATGCTGGGATTCTGTGACTGATGGTTTTCCATTTGTATGCTTATCTAGCCCTGGTTTTAAGCCAGTTATGACTCTTTCTTTCTAGAATTCCTACTGGAAAGCCACTTCTTTCTGTTCGTATCTCAAATCATGGTCAATTTCTACCATTAATTCTTGCCCCTTTATCTTAAATACCTTTTCTCACTCCATAGTCCTTGCAAGCCTGTTGTAAACCGTAAACTGATCAATCTTCTCTTTGTAAAGACAGCCACATAAATACTGTCAGGACATGGAAGGGAAGTATTGCCACATCTGTTCTGCTTTAGAATCATAGAATCAACCAGATTGGAAGAGACCTCCAAGATCATCCAGTCCAACCTAGCACCCAGCCCTATCCAGTCAAGTAGACCATGGCACCAAGTGCCTCATACAGTCCTTTCTTGAAGACCTCCAGGGATGGTGACTCCACCACCTCCCTGGGCAGCCCATCCAATGGCAAATCACTCTCTCTGTGAAGAACTTCCTCCTAACATCCAGCCTATACTTCCCCTGGCACAACTTGAGGCTGCGTCCCCTTGTTCTCTTGCTGGTTGCCTGGCAGAAGAGACCAACCCCCACCTGGCTACAGCCTCCCTTCAGGTAGTTGTAGACAGCAATGAGGTCACTCCCGGGCCTCCTCTTCTGCAGGCTGCACACCCCCAGCTCCCTCAGCCTCTCCTTGTAGGGTTTGTGCTCCGTCTCTCTGGGCTTTGAATGTCTGGAGCTGCAGTTGGTGTGTTAGAGCAGCTCAGTAGTGCTGAGCTTGGTGATAGTTTTAGATTGGTGCCCAGGAGTTTAGTGGTTTAGTACTGAAGAAAGTTCTCTGTCACTTGCAGTTGATGCCTTCAAGAAGCAGAAGGGGATTGTTATAGGAATGTTTTTTTTCTCTTATCTTCCCATTTCAGTTCCCAGTCATCTTTTAAATATTCCAGTTTCTCTTCCTATGTTGACAGTTTCTCTTTGCAGCCTGGTCTAGCAGGAGGTGTCCTTGCCCATTGCAAGGGGGTTGGAACTAGATCTTTAAGGTCCTTATGATCCTGTCTCAGTTCTTATACTCCCTTCTGTTTAACAAACACATCCTATTTAGTATTATAAAGTGCTTTGCTGAGTCTGTGTAGATGTACTCAACTACTTTGCCTTTAGACTGAAAGATCAGAGAAGGATTTTCATATTTCTGTCATGAGCTCCCTTTGATAATTTCATGCCAAGTTTTGTTTTGTTTTTCATTCTCTTTGTTTCCATATTTAAGACTATTGAAGTTTTACAATCATGTAAAGGTTGTATTTTCCATCCTGCCACACATCCTCCTATCTGAAACCCAGCTTATTCTTCCCTTAAGCCTACAACAGGCCATATAATATATTGGAGGGCCTGTCTGTGACTGCTGGAGCAAAAAGTACCCATGATGCAGGCTAAATTTAGATGCTTTATATCTAAATAAATTAAGTTTGAAAAGTAATAGAACTGAGGTATGAGTAATATCTTTATGTGAGGTAAGGAGCTTGTCTGCTTGGCTCAAAAAGCTTCAGGATCAGCACAACATGGAAGAGTTGTTTTGGGTGATAAATTAATTTGTCACTTGAGAAACAAAGTGGGATGGGATGGCACATTTGAAAGTCATTCCTTCTTTACAGAGTAACCTTCCTTCAGGCCTGCTGGATGAGAGAGAAGGTTGCAGTTTTTATTTTGTAATATTTGGGGATAGTCAAGACTGGGGAATATCTGGAGGATTAAAGTAGTGGCTGAAAAAGTTGGTTTTGAAGTGACAGTTGGCAAGCTAGTTTTTACACACCCAGCTGAGCTGTGAAAATGGAACTGGATTTCTTTAAACTTGACACACTAGTTTGAAAATACAATTTCTCTTTACTGAATGTCAGTGTATATTTTGCCAAAGTAATTATCATTCTGACCCTTAAATACAAGCTTCCTTGCTGGAGTAAGACAATGTCTGTGTAAATGATTTCGATGCTAGAGAATTATCTGAGTGCAGAAAGTGTTGAATTACTGTCTAATGCTAAACCTGCTGGTGGTGTCCCGTTGGGGTGTGAATTTCTGTGTTCCACTGTAGCAAAAACATCAGTAAAAGATGATTTGTGTATCAAGAAATTGTATATAAGCTGTCAAGCTTGACTGTTACTTGAAGAGGAGGGGGGCAGATTACCACCTAATAGATGTCTTCATCCAAAGAAAGACCAACAACAAAAGCCAAACAACCCCCACAACTTCTGTACCAAACTTATTTATTTAAACAGAGAACGATACAGTATTTCTGTAAATTTGGAGTATGAATAGCTGGCTTGTTTGTACTCTCAGCCTGGTCAGCAGTCAAGAATAGTTCTTTATCTGTCCCATTAAGACTGTATTATTTCACAGAAGAGTGGGTGGTATCCAGTTTTACCCTGATACTGGCCAACTCCCAGCAAATCTTTATTGACGTTGGAAGATGTAAGAAATATCAATAAATGTTTTCCTGAACAATTAATTCTGTAGTTTTCTTTAAAATTGGTGCCCTGCCTCTTGAAGCTCTGATAGCTAAGGTGATTCTTCTTGATGTTGCATCCCCACCAACGCAGAAAGCTTTTGTTGTGCAGGAATGCTTTTCCTTTAAAGCAATGGAACTGTCTTACAAAGTTTTTCATGCTCAGTTGTTCAGGCTGGTTAACCTCAGCATTACTACCAGCCTTATTCCTACCCCTACCATGGGATGGGTGAGGTTGCTGCTGGTGGTTGGTTGAGGGAGCTGCTGGTACTCAGCAAATCGGTCGTCCTGTCAGCCAGGAAACTTGTTGCTGTGATGATGACTTCTCAGAATGGCTATGTGAAAGTTGGGGTGGTCTGTTCCGATAATGAAACCTGTTATCATGGAATCATAGAATGATTTGTGTTGGAAGAGATGCTAAAGGTTTAGTTTCAACCCCCTGCTATGAGCAGAGATACCTCCTACGAGACCAGGTTGCACAAGGCCCTATCCAACCTGGCTTGGAACGTTTCCAGGCTTGGAGACTGCAACTTCTCTGGGTAAACTTTGCCAGTGCTTTGCCACTCATCTTGTGATAGGACTTACCTTTTTGTTATTGGGTGTGTTAAATATGGTGGGTTTTGTCTCAACAGCTACATCCCCTCGAGTTTCCTCAGAGCTCGAGCAGGCCCGGCCTCAAACAAGTGGAGAAGAGGAGCTCCAACTGCAGCTGGCCCTGGCCATGAGCCGAGAAGTGGCGGAGCAGGTCAGTTCCCGTGTAGGTTTTCCAAAGTGTCCATGTTTTTGTAGTTGAGTCTATAGTCCTGTCTGGTTTTGTGTTGTGTTTTGGTTTGTTTTTTCAATGGCAGCTTGGCTTTGCTCCAGGTGGAATAGGGGGAGAGAAAGGAGAAAGGCCATTTTGGAAGATGTTACTCTGTCATTTTTTTTTTTTTGAATCTCTTTTTAAAGTAACTTCAGCCTCCGAGCTGTTGAGACTAGTGGAAGATGACAGTCTCTTTGCAAAGAAGACTTTATGTGGGAGGATGTTAATCAGCACATTACTGAAGATGTTTTCAGTTAGGAAGAACTGAAAGCATGACTAGTCCTGAAAACCTTCATTAACGGGGCCAGCATGAGAAATGTCGGTGAATTCTGATCACAGTGAAATGTTGAGTGGTCTGTTCATTGGGTAAGATTGTCTGGAACAGAAGGGTGACCGGACACAAACTTCTAGAACACGTAAAGAACCTGGGTTAAAAGAATTGCTTCCTTATCTATCTCGTGGGTTATGTTACTGTGTTAACTTTGAGGAGGTTCATTCTGAATTTGGAGTAAATGCCGTAGTTGTGGATCAAGTTTATTGCATGCTAATATGTAACAAAGCTGTTGAATCTCAGCTATGAGTGAAAATTCAAGTCAACCATGCTGAGTGCCTGTAATGTTATAAAGGCTTCCCATCAGGAGTATAGTTTACTCCAGGATTAGTATCTCTCTGCTTGGAAAGGGGAAACTATCGTCCAGTAAACTTTGTTGTTATTGAGCAATGAAGTTATAGAAAATAAAAATCAGAGTATCAGTTGAAATCGCTTTAAAAAAAAACACCAGGGAAATTCCAGCTGGGGGATTAGTCAACTTCTGAAGGACGTGATGCAAGCAAAGATATTTAAAGTAGTTCAATGTACTACAAACGTGGTAGTTTAGATGTTAAAAACCCACAAAATATGCATGGAGGTGACTAGGTGATTTCACTTGGTGTTCTTTCTAACAGTTGCATCCGGTGTGGAGGGAAGCTGAAAAAAGCCAGGAGAGTTAAAGTTGAAATCACTGTTTCTTTCAGTGGTGATTTGAATGCTCATCACAGTAATTTAGAGGTGGGCTGTTGACTTTGTTTTTAAGTTCTGTGGTGCTTCTAGCATTGATCTCTGGAAAGAACATTTCCTTTGTAGCTTTCCCATGAGGATCGAAACTACAGGAGAGTAAACTTCAGTCAGCAAAATAGATGTAGTTGCAATCATGCTATTAGAAAGCTGTTACGTAGTTGAGGTGCTCCTGACCTCTGTTTGAGACAAGAATCACCCAAAATCATTTCCCTTCTACTTATTCTATGTGTACAGGTTCCAGCAAATAATCCTGGCAATCCCACTGCAGGTGCCTGTGACACGCATCACTCCTAGGGTGGCAGGGAACAGTGCCAGGCCTTCCCTGGCAATGTCCTGCCAAGGGGGCTAGACACCAGGCGGGAGCGAGCCGCACAGTCTAGGCTAATGGTCTATATCAACAGTGTTGATTTCCTTTGCAGGAGGAACGCCTCAGACGCGGAGATGATCTGAGATTACAGATGGCTCTGGAGGAGAGTCGCAGAGACACAATTAAAATTCCCAAAAAGAAGGAGGTAGTGCCTTCGACTAAGAAATTCCCGGTTACGCTGCCAAAAGCTGAAACACAGTAACACAAAATAGCTTAATGACTGAGCTCTTTTATGCTTTTGGGTTTGCTTTGTTGTGTAGCTTAAAGCTTCTTCCGCGTGGGTTAAATTTCAAACTACTAGTCAATGCAGGTGTGTAAAAGGAAAAAAAGAATAATGTAAAAAAATTGCTTCTTCACTCTCGTGGGTTTTGTTTTCCAATGGGTGATGCTCTTGATTAAAGCTCAGATTCTTCCTGCCCTCAGCACACCACTCTGCTGGACCTCATGGATGCCCTGCCCACCTCGGCACCTGCCCCGCCGAAAACGGAGCCTTGGGGACCTCCAGCTGTTGCAAACCAAACTGATCCTTGGGGGGGATCCACAGCTGCAGCTACTGCCTCTGACCCCTGGCAATCATTTGGTAAGAGTAAACTGCCAGCAGAAACTCTCAGTTAAAAGATTGTGCATTTTTCATGTGGAACTCTTCAGACTATCTCCGTGTCTTAGGTCATGCTGGATGGCGATGGCAGTGAGGCTGTTTTGATTGTGTCTCATGCCCTAGGTCTAAATTTCCCCTGACACATTTCCAAGCAGAAACAAATGGACCTTGCGCTCTCATCCTGACATTTGAGCAGATGGGGTTTTCTCTATGCGTTTTGAACCTCAGGAAATCTTGAGTGAACTTTCAGTTGTCTTTACAGAGTAAAACCAACTTTTCTCAGGCTGGAGGAATGCTCATGCTCTGTCTGCTTGTTGTGTCTAGGTTAGCCAAAGGCCGTCCAAGGAGTTGTATAATAAAGTTAGATGGTTTCTCCTCTTTGCTATAGCTATGGAGTTGGGAATGCATCTTTTTATTTATTTACTTTATTTGGCTTTGGATTACTTTTTTAATCTTTTTTTTTAAGGGTCAAAGGGTTTCTGTGCCAAGGGAAGCTTTTTCGTGTGGACTAACAGCTTAGTTCTGTCAGTTTTGCTTGAGGCAGATGATTCTATGACCTCCACTATAAAGTGCTTCAAAGTCATTTTCATTAGTATTCAGTACAACACAGTCCAGACTCCTGATGAAAATTTTGAAGCTTAATAATGAAATGCAATGAATATTTTTTTTTCTCCCCTCCTCATTGTAACGTTAGAGGCACCTACATAGCTGCTGGGCCAATTGCAGTCCACTGTTCTAAATGTAATTTCTTTAGTGATAAACTGCAAGCACGAAATCAGAAAGTGCAACTTCAGTGCCTTCAGGCTGCTCAGTGTGTTTTCCTGTGGCTAAAAACCAAACAAAATCCATCTTGAACCTCGTGCTTGGTAGATCATCCTCTGACAAGATTTTCCTCGCATCAGTGGCAGCTGTAGCAGTTCCTCTCAGTGGCTTCCAACTTTATTAATGCCATAGAACAACTCCTTGTCCCAGCTTGCTGGTCACGTGGCTCCTGAGGGTAGTCTTGAGGATGTATGATTTATGAGTTTAACTGCTAATAAGAGTGACTCATTAAACTGTATTTCTCAAATCCTGCCTGTGCTTTGGCATTTCAAGAAGGATAATGGAAGCTACGGGAAGGTATCTTCCCAAGTGCCTTCATTTTGTGCTCTCTTTATATGAGAGAAAAGTCGGTTTTGAAAGCTTCTCTTATGGGAAGTGCTTTCGTTAGCGTTTCTTGTGTGGCACTGCTCGTAACTCAGCACTAAGGGTGGATAAAAGAAATGTAAGTACCCATGTGGGAATAGTTGGACTTACTATGAGAATTTTAGCATTTCCTTCTCCAAAGCTGCAGCAAAATCGTGCTGCCTGTGGATGAAACAAAGACCAATATTGCAAATTGGCATTTCTTACACTGTGTCAAATTGATTGTCAAGGCTATTGTAGAGTCACAGAATCATTTTGCTTGAAAAAGGTCTTTAAGATTGACTCCAGCCATGCTCTAACTCTACCAAGTCTAGTGATAAACACTGCCCCTCAGCACCACATTTCTGCCTCTTAGAAACACCTCCTGGAACGGGAGTACAACCACCTCCCTGGGAAGCCTGTTCCAATGTTTAAGAACTCTTTCAGTGAAAATGTTTCTGATATCCAAACCTAAACCTCCCCTGGTGCAACTTGAGGCCATTTCCTCTCATCCTATTGCTTGTTACTAGGAAGAAGAGACCAACTCTGACCTTGCTCCAGCCTCATTTGAAGGTGCTGTAAAGAGACGGAAGGTCTCCTTTCAGCCTCCTTTAGGCTGAATCAGCCAAGTTTCCCCAGCCACTCCTCAGAAGACCTTACAATGCCAGGGGCATTTTATGTGTAGTGGTAAAAAATAAACCAACATTCAGCTATAACTTGAAACCCACACGGTGGTTAAAGATAACAGCTGTGTACTGCATGGATAATGCTGTCCTGTTCTTGGATTATGCAGTTGTTCTTTTTTAGTAGTTAAACCATGACTGGTTGAGAAGTTTCACTGGGAAGGGGAAATGTTTGCATGTAGTGTTTAACTTGATGTTGATTGATCCCCATAGAGTTGTGGAGGATGTGCACTTAAAGTCCGAGGTTCCCACTCCTGCACGTTCTCGGTCTGATAAGCCAAAATAGTTTCATTTACTAGCAGAAGGAAGAAGGGGTCACCTAAGCTGAAAAGTAATACATTAGTATTGAGAGGAAGAAGGAGAAAAAAAACTGTCAGGAAATTTTATACAGTGAGGCAATTTTTTTTTTCTCTTTCCATCTCCTTTTACTTTGTCACTTGATTTGTCACTTAAAAAGCCTTAACCTTCTGCACACCCTGAAGCGGTTTGGTCATCTGAATTTGCAGGAATGAAGTGTTTAAGCATCTTCCATTATTAAAATAGGAATCCTGAAGATACAGGCATTGGGTTTAAAAAAGGGCAGACAGTAAGAGGTGTCAGTGGACAGCTTAGCTCTGTGTCAGGACGAGTCCTTAGAAATGGGAACAAAAGGTGTAATTAGCTCAAGGGAGTTGATTATAAATAACACTATGGTTAAAAGAGTTTGAGAACTGTTCCCTTTGAGCCTTACAGATTGCTTTGTCCAAGTTGTAATACTGTGTATTTCCTACCTTTTACACAGAGGCTTTTTAGAATCCTCCTTTTCCTTGAATTCAGAAGTATACCCTAGATTTAGGTCACCTTCAGCCAGGTATTGTCATTTTGGTGGCAATGTCTGTAACAAAAGTAAGTGTGTGTTCTGGTTGGAACTGCAGATTTTGTTACTGAGTTTCAAGTGGGAGATTTGTTTTCTTTCTTTTTCTTTCTGCCTTGCGCAGAGTTTACTTGTGCTGGTTTTTTTTTTGGTGTGTGTGGCACAGATGCTGAGACTTATCAGCATTCCTGATGTTGAGGTGCTTCTCCTATTTAAGTTCAGTACTGACTGGAATTAATGAATCAGAAGAGAGATCAATCTCCCAGGAAAGCTGTCTGAAGGGAGCTGTACTGACATGTGTTCCTGCTGGCTCTTCTTGCAGGTGCCAAACCAGCTGCTTCTGTTGACCCCTGGGCAGCACCAGCAGGATCCACCACAGCTCAGCCTTTGTCCAAAAATGTTGACCCTTGGGCTCCTGCTCAGCCATCTTCTACTGCAGCAAAATCCTCTGTGGATCCTTGGGGACCAGCACCTGCAAACAAACCTCTCTCTACTTCTGGTGAGAAACAGACTCATCACATATCTATATTTGAGTAATGGAAGTGAAATCTGAATGATTTTCTTGCTTTGGTTAGTTAGAAGTAGTAATGTGCTGAGCAATTTGCAGAACTGGTCTGTAAAATAAATGGGAGTTGTAATAGCTAGCAGCAGATAAAACCTTAGATGTAATTATTCTGGCTTGGAGCTCTGAATTTGCCTTGCTGCTTTGTGCTTTGTCCCTTCTGTGTTCTTTTATTGCTGTGTGTAGATGTGTGCTGAGCACTTACCACTGCTACTGCAGTTGAATGTTTAAATGGGCTTTATCTTTAATTAGACAAGGACATAATTTGTGGAAATGAATGATACTATAATTTTACCTTTCATCATGATTAATAGCTATGCAGATGGATGTCCCTGCAGATGTAGATTGACAGGTGGAGGAGCTCCATGCTCTGAGGAGACATTTTGAGGTGCAAGTGAAGGTTTGCTACTTGAGAAGGAGGGTGTGAAAGTTATCCCTAAGCTGTTGTGTTGCAAGATGCAGAAGGTGCTGATGTAATTGTCTAGGCTCTCTGTGACTAATGCAACCTTGATGAATCTTAATACCTGGTATTTTCACATTGGCACCGTGGCTAAATGCATCCTAAATGCATTTTCTGCTGGTCATTCATTTCTGTATGTAATAAACAAAGGACTCTGAGCACTGCAGAAATTAGTGCTTCCTAATCACCTTTTCACTGGGCAAAGGGCAATAACTGGATCATTATGGGAGTGACTCTTTAACTGGTGGGTCTTTGTTGTGGGATAAGTAGAATTGCTTATATATAATTTTTACTTATTCTGATGGATTTGTCTTTTTGTACTCTTTATGGAGCTAAGTCTCTACCTTCATTTGCTTGAAATGTGTTGAAGGTTAAAACTAAATTAGAAAAACACTTCAACTAATAGGAAGAAAATGGGAGGGGGAACTTGCAGGCTTTTCAGATTGCTGTTCATTTAGATATGGTTTTTCTTCCTCAGTTTCAAGGTAAGGCTGTGTTCACATGTTAAAAATGTTCTATTTTCATGGGTTGCAAACTATGGGCAACTTCTGGTGCTTTAGCTAACAGGCCCTTACCATCTCTACGTGGCATAGGTGACCTTTTCTATTGCATTCCTCTTCCTTTTAACTTTGGAAGCGTAAACTCGAATCATCACTGAAGTTGTAGCAGTGCTATGTTTGTCTTTGGGTTTTTTTTTCAGAGGTGTATTTTACTTGAGGGCTGATTAACCCACTTTATAGTTTAGGCTGTAAATTCAATGCTGTTCTCTCCTCCTGCAGCAATATATCCCTGCCTATATGTCTGTAGTGCAGGCATTCAGTAAAAGCCAGCATGGGTTTCAGTCCAGTTTCCTGATGGCTGCCATCACAAATGTCCTTCCCCTCCTAAAACGGTGGGGATCCTTAGTTGGTGTTAAGCATTGGTGATAGGTTGGACTGGATGATCTTAGAGGTCTCTTCCAACCTGGTTGATTCTATGGCATTCTATGACATAGCTCTGAATTACTTGTCCTATAAGAAAGGACAGATCCTTTCCTCCCTGTGCCTGAGTAAGACTAGAAGCACTTGGGCTGATCAGAGCTGCTGCCCTGGAACCTGACAGAACAGCTTCTTGGTGACATGAATGAGTTAGAAATGACTGTCAGTAGGCTCAGGTGTATGATACATCCAAAGATCTGTTAATGACAGGGCTGTCTTGTTGTTTTGAACAGGAAGTACATCTTTTGACCTCTTCAGTAATTTGAATGGTACAGTTAAAGATGATTTTTCTGAATTTGACACACTTCGAACTTCCAAAAAGCCAGGTATGAATCAAATTCTTAGCATGTGGACAGGTTGGGTGATAGGCTCAGCAACAAATGTCTCTATTCTGAAATTTTATTTGAAAGAACCAAAGAAATAAAATCGACTTTCACAACAGAATAGGCTAAAGCTGGTCATAATGCAGCAGGAAAAGCTCATTGTTAACATTTTGGCCATTGTTAACATAATTTATGGGGAATGGGCCTTTTGCATTTTAAAGCAAAAAACTTCACTTTGTAACTTTTGCTGCATTGACCCTGAAATGTTTGATTTCTAAATTGGCAGTGCCCAGTGTTTGCAGTCTGGCTTATGCTCACAGTCAAACAAAACAGTGCAGAATGCCTTTCTCAGACATATATATTCCAGCGTGTAACAACAGTAGGAAGATGATAATACACTTCTATGAAGGCTTTAATTTGTTTTTCATTTGGTCATTAGTCACTAGAGGAGAAACTGCCAGATCTTAACCTGTGAGTGCTTTGATACTTTCAGGATGGCTCTGCCTGAGAGAACAGTGACTAATTCAAAGCTGGGCTCCTTCAACACAAAAGAAGAAAACCTGGGTGGAATCAAGCTAGTTAGGGAGCAGCAGTGGTGTAGTGCAAGAGCAGAAGCTGAGGCTTTCGGTGTCTTCTCCTTGCAGACTCTTAGTCCAATCTGTGCAGCATAGCTGTGAGAATACTCATCAGGGCAAGTCAGGTAGCACCTTCGGTAGAGCACCGCAAATCTAACCATGGCTTCTTCACGCTCTGCTAAAGAACGTTTATCTGCTTGCATGCTGTTGAGGGTGTAATGTGCTGAACCATTTACATCTGACTAATACAGACACTAGATTTTGAAACATCTCTGCTGTCAGACTTGAGGGTGTTCTTTGCTTGACTGTGTAGATTACTGAGATAAGTTTTGTTTTCCTCTTTGTGTTGTTTCAGCTGAATCAGGTTCCACTTTGCCATCTCAGCATAGCGGTACCACAAGTCCTGATCTCTTTGATTCCCAGCACTCGAGCGTGACATCAGGCAAGCAGAGTGCAGCTCGGAAAACCCCTGAGTCTTTTTTGGGCCCCAATGCTGCTTTGGTGAACCTGGATTCACTCGTGTCTAAGCCACCACAACCTGTTACTTCACTGAATCCATTCTTGGCACCAGGTCTGTTCCTTCAGTTTTCTGGTTTAGCTCTCCCTTCCTGTAGGAAAACTCTGCATAACTCAGGTCTGTTTGGTTTTTTAAATAAACTGGACTGGGCTTGTTTTTCTTGATTACTTCAGGCAGCAGATCATGACTGAGAGCAGCAGGGTGAGGCATCATGGTTTTAAGGCATGAAAGCACAGAGTGTCTGCATATGTCTGCAGCTGATCTGCTGGCTGAGCTTTATTCACAAGAGTTTTATTTAGAAGGGCTTGTAGCGACAGGACGAGGAGCAATGGCTTTAAGCTGGAAGAGGGTAGATTTAGACTGCAGGTTAGGAAGGAAATCTCTACAGTGAGGATGGTGAGACACTGGAACAGGTGGCCCAGGGAGGTCGTGGATGCTACCTCCCTGAAAGTGTTCAAGGCCAGATTGTCTGGGGCCTTGAGCAACCTGGTCTCTAATGGAAGGTGTCCCTGCCCATGGCATGGGGGTTGGAACTCTTCAAGGTCCTTTCCATTCTCTGATCTCTGCCTGCAGCCTGAGGTTCCATATAGCAAGCTGCAGTATAGTCTAGTGGGTTGCTGGTTAGGCTGTCTTTAGCCTAGCATGATAAACTGGTTTTAATCAAAACACATTCAGTGTAGTCCTGTAAAACCTGAGTACTGCAGTTCTACAAATTGGCCCCTGTTGGAGGTGAGCAGCCTTACTTGGTGACACCAAAGCACATGGAAGATGTGTTTTAAAAATACCTCTTCATGGGCACTGACATTTCTGTATGACACCACTCTGATGAAGTACTTCAAAATGCTACCTCCACCCAGGGAGGTGGTTGAGGCCCCATCCCTGCAGGTGTTTAAGGCCAGACTGGATGAGGCTCTGGCCAGCCTGTTCCAGGGTAGGGTGCCCCTACCCATGGCAGGGGGATTGGAACTAGATGATCCTTGTGGTCCCTTCCAACCCTGACTGATTCTATTCTATTCAATGATTTATTTCTTTCTCTTCCAATGGAGAGGAAGAAAACCAAAAATAATTAAAAAGGGGGGAAAAACCCCAGTATATTAAACTCCTTGGGTAGGAAGAACCCAGTAATTCCAACCAGCCTTGGCAGTGTTTAGTAAGAGGAAGTCTGTGTATCTGCCGTTACCGGTTACTACAAGAAGTTTATGAGGGGTCACTGGGCCATCCAAATAAGGCAGCACATCTACAGTAAAAGGAATTTGTAGTGTTGGCAGCAGCCCAGAGAACCTCAAACGCTGGGAAAGTTCTTCTCTGCTGTTTCTAACACCGCTGTAATTCGGAAACAACTTGTTTACTTTATGAATTCTTGTCAAAACTCAGTGCCAGAAACATGCACAGCTAAAAGGGGTGGGCTGGAGATCTTGAAGCAGATGCACACGTTTGCAGTAGCTGGATTGCAGCAGAGGAGTGCAGAGCTGCAGTTCTCCTCCAAAATGTGTATTTTAAGGAAAATAATAAAAAAAAAACCACTCAGTGATCAGGCTGAGAGATTTGTGCTTGTTCAGCCTTTAGAAGGAAAGCCTCCAGGGAGACCTCACAGCAGCCTTCCACGGTTTGAAGTGGGCTACAGGAGAGCTGGAGAGGGACTTTGTAAAAAGACATGTAGTGACAGGATGAAAGGTGGCTTCAGACTGGAAGAAGCTCATTTTTAGATTAGACAGTAGGAGGAAAGCGAAAGAGGTTCTGCCTCAACACAAGGGGGAAGTTCTTTACTGTAAGGGTCACAGAGCACTGGAACAGGCACCCCAGAGAGGTCGTGGAGTCTCCTTCTCTGGAGACTTTCAAGGCCTAGCTGGATGTGTTCCTCTGTGATCTGTGTTAGATAGTATTGTCCTGCTCTGTCAGGGAGGTTGGACTCAATGATCTCCTTGGGTCCCTTCCAACCCCTAATATCCTGTGATCCTGTGCAGTTCTTCCCCATGAGGGTGGTGAGGCACTGGAACAGGTTGCCCGGAGAAGTTGTGGAGGCTGTAAGCCTGGAAATGTTACAAGCCAGGTTGGATTAGGCCTTGAGTAAGGTGATCTAGTAGGAGGTGTCCCTGCTTATGGCAGGATGGTTGAAACTAGATCCCTTCCAACCCAAACCATGTGATGGCTCTTTGATCTGGGTGGCATGGTTGGGCACATGCCAGGTAATCTGTTCTTCTGGTGAAAACTGTCAGCCAGCTTGGGGATGTTTTGTGGCATTGGTAGGTTCAAGGAAATGAGTCTGGTTGTGCACTAGTGCAGCTCCAGTGTGCTGAGTGGCATCTGCAGGTTGTGGGTGCTCCCTCCCTGGAGGTGTTCAAGGCCAGGTTGGATGAGGCCTGGAGCGACTTGTTCTAGTGAGAGGTGTCCCTGCCTATGGCAGGGGGTTGGAACGGGATTATCTTTGAGGTCACTTCCAACCTAAACCATTCTATGATTCTGTTTTGAGGTTGGGAGTGTCGGGGGTGTCTGCAAGTACACTCTGCCAGCAAAGATGATCTCCAGAGCCTTGTGTTTGTGGAGGTGCGATCTCTCTCCCTCTTCCCCTCTTCTTCTCTCAAACCTAGGCGCTGCTACAGCACCAACTCCAATCAACCCCTTCCAAGTGAATCAGCCTCAACCCCTCACTCTAAATCAGATGCGAGCGAGTCCTGTGATGGGAACCAGCCCTTCCTTCAGCGCTGTGCCACCGATAAGCATGGAGCCAATACCTCTGTCTTCCATGGCCCCAGTGCCTGTGGGGATGGCCCCGATACCAGCGATGGGCACTGTGCCATCTATAACAAGGATGGGCCAGGGGCTGAGCATTGCAGGATCAATGACCCAACCTCTTCACAGTACAGGAATCCTGCCGTCAGCGTCCCAGTCGACAAATACAACTAACCCTTTTCTCCTATAAAGACCCAATTAAAGGAACTGTTTTTTTTCTTTTCATAGTGTTTCCAGGCTGAAGTCTTTACAGCTGAATGAACGTGGCCTGTGTGGACTGAACGGTGTGTAAGAGACTTGGAAGTAGATTTGCAGTTTACAGTTATGATCTTTGAAGAGTTGTCTCTACTTACCAGTTAACCTAAATCTAGTCTTTGCTACAGATGGTACCTTACTTTGGCTTGTTGAGCATTACCTGAAATGGTTCAGACTTTTTCCACCAAAGTTAGATTCTGCCCATTTTGTTACTTTGTTAATCATTTCACTACACTTTCTAGGGAGAACCTGCCATTTTAAACTCCGTTGGCTATTTTGTAGATGTCAGATGATGATGTGCTGGATCCTGAAAAATTACCTATTGATCTGCATCCGTCACTTCCTATGCCCGATCTGATAGACCTGAGATTCAGAGTGCTAGTGAATGTTTTTGCACATAACTACACACAGTTCTAGACTGTTGGTTCACCCATAGTCCTTACTCTTAGAAGAGAACGATTCGGAAGGCCCAGGTGGCTGGTTTTTATGCATTAAACATTGCAACGCGAGATCGCACCGCTTTTTCTCTCCGGAGGTTTGACCATGAAAGCAAGCTTGTCTCAAAAGGAAAACAAACAAACAAGCAAACAAAAATACACACACACACACACACAAAAACACCACACACAAAAAAAACCCCCACCAACCCACAGACAAAAATAATACCCCCAAAGAACCCTCAAGAACATTCTCAAAGGTGTCAGTATCCCGTGTGCTGTCGTATGCAGTGTTGAATTGTACACACTACTCTAAGGACTCCTGAGGAACTCTCTGTGAGTGGCATGCTGCACTCGTGCTGAGTGAGTGTCCTGCTCTGTGCTTGTCCAGTACCAGCTTCGTTTGGAAGTTATCATGTGTATTTTGTTTTTCTTTGACTTACAATGTGAGTTGAAAGAGGATAAAAGAAAGCAAACATTCAAATACAGCGGGACAACTTTGAATTCAGTTTCACCGGGGCAAGCTTTAAATCTAATTCAGGCTTAACCTTGCTATATGCAGTTACTCTTGTATACTTTTGCACATATTTTGTTTAGTACAGTTTCATATTTTGAGTTTGCAGAGTTACCCAATAGTCTTTTTTTTTTTTGTTTGCTAATTTTTATAATGTGGTTCTTATTTAACTGTCTGGTTTTGATAGATTTATCGAGTCTGGCTGGAAAAAAAAAAGAAGAGAAGAAAATTAAGACGTTGGCAAATGTCATTTTTATGGTTTTAATGCCCTCTTATTTATGGTTTTAGCTCTTTGTTTCTGTAAAGAGAGTTTAAAAGGGAAGATTAACACTAAAATATTTACTTTTAAATGAAGTATTCGTAATGCAAATCAAAACAAATTCTCGTGACTAATTATTTTTAGATGAATTTGAGCGTAACATGATTGAAGACTATATTAAACCAGAAAAACACTAAAGTCGCCTTTCCCTTGCTTTGTTCCCATTTTCCCAGCCTTTGTGAACATCAGAAGAGAGAGGCTGTTTTATCTCTTAAGACTTCTTGAGATGTGAACAATTTTAACCTACCAACCCGAGTTGTTAATGTTATTGATTAATTGTTCTTTGCGGAAGGTGTCTCTCCCGTGTTAATAACAGGTTCCATTGGCGGCTGTGAATTGTGAGCTGAAGTCTGCGTTTTTAACTTGCATGCCTGGACTCACTGGCACTAAACCACACTCAGGTTTCGGCCAGGCTTTCTGGTGGAAACTTGGCCTGCTCAAAGATGGCAACATTTCCCAGCTCTGCTTTACCAAGCACCGCAAACATCCCACAGAGCGTGGGGAAAGGGATGTCCCAGTGTGTTACTGCTGTCTTGAGGGCATCTCTGTGAATGGACTTGATGCATCTTGATGGCCTTTCCCTGGTTAGGGAAACCAAAACCAAAACAAAGGAAGCTGAAAGAAATTGCCAGAGCTGTGTGTTCTGGTGTAAGGATGCTCTGTGGGGCTGTGCCAGTCTAGGGGTGCATGCTGCAGGAAAGAGAGAGGGGCTGGCTGATGTGGAAGGGGCTGGGTTCTATCTTCTGGTGGGTAGGGAAGGCTGAAAGACTATCAAATCTAGGGTACAATCACAGATTTTAGCTGTGTAGGTCAGTGTAGCTCTTTTAGTATACGGAATGCTAAATGTGTGGATGTTTCTCTGCAGATTGTTCTATCCTCTTGAATACTGTTGAGCTCAAGTAGGATTCAGAATATTCATCTGCTCTTGTTTTTATATAGGAGGGAAGAGAATTGCTGTCCACACCCAGTATGTCTTTAAAGAAACAAAACAAAAAAAAAACCATTCATGTTGCCTTTCAGAGTAAGGAAAAATACTTTACTTTTTTGTTGTTGTTGAAGTTATTGAAAAGTGTAGACCAGGAAGGGTGTGATTCTTGCAGATGGGGGTAGGGGTGGGGTGGGGTGAAGTGCTTTCCAATTGATCTGTGGCAAGATTTACCCATCATTATTTCTCCAGTTTAATTTTATCAGCAGTGAAGCTGAGGTCACTTGATGTTTTTCCCTGAGCCTGTCACCTGAGTGCATTTGTGGTGGTTAGATGGGGCATTGACTGTTCAGCCAAGGAGTTCTAACCACATCTACATGTTAAAAAGTAGGGAACTGGGTTTGGAGGCAAGGCAAGCTTGGTAGTAGGAATTGAACATGAAGAAGTCATCTCCAGTTGAGTCGCAATCCATCACTGTAAATTGATAGGTGTGTGCTCTGGGAGTCCTGGCTTGAAGCTGCTGAATGGCAAATCCTTGCTTTTACCCACCTGCCTCTCTAAGAGCTGTGTTACTTTTACACATAGATGCATAGAGGCATCACACTATAAACAGTGGCCATGGCCACCCCACACCGTGATGCTCTACAGCCTTAGACCAAGGTCTGCCTGTGCTGGGACCACCAGCCCTGAGGTGGGGTTGTGATAGGAGCCACACTCAGGAGGATGAGCAGCCAGTTTGGTCAATCTGCTGGGGATATGCCTGTCTCCAGTGTCATGTGGATGTGGGGTGCTGCAATGCTGATGTTGACAGTGGCTGGCTGTCCTGGCCAGGTGGAGCTTCAGTTGTGCCCAGAGTGAGCAGTCTCTGGGGTCAGTGGTCAGTGTGGGGTGCTGTGACAGCGACTCTGAGCAGTGGTGGCCAGGTGAAGCTTCAGTTGTGCCCAGAATGATCAGTCTCTGGGTCAGTGTGGGGTGCTGTGGCAGCGACTCTGAGCAGTGGTGGCTGTCCTAGCTAGGTAAAGCTTCAGTTGTGCCCAGAATGATCAGTCTCTGGGTCAGTGTGGGGTGCTGTGACAGTGTCTCTGAGCAGTGGTGGCCAGGTGAAGCTTCAGTTGTGCCCAGAATGATCAGTCTCTGAGTCAGTGTGGGGTGCTGTGACAGTGACTCTGAGCAGTGGTGGCTGTCCTAGCTAGGTGAAGCTTCAGTTGTACCCAGAATGTTCAATCTGTTTTTCACAATAATTTAACTGCTTTCCAGGTTAATTCTCCCTCCCTGCCTTCCTCCCTTCCTTCCTCCTCCCCTCTTTGCCTTTCTGCTTTTTTCCACATGGGGCATGCCTGCGTGTCCACTCACATCCACTCTGGCATATTTCTCTAACCCCATTTCCCTCTTCCCCCCCCCTCTCCCCTTCTTTTCTCACTTGCAAATCTTAAAAAGTGCTTTTGATGTAAAAAAAAACAAAACCCTGTTAGTATCCCATAATAGCCTTACTGGTCAAATTGACCAAAGAAAAAAAGTGTTAAATATTTTGTAAAGAATAAAAATAGGTTTAAGGAAATAAATAAACCCTGACCAAAACAACCAACCCTCAGCATCATTTTCAACCCCAAACAAGCTCAGTTATTTATTCAGTTTTATACTATATGGAAACTAAACTACATGGAAGGGGATGGGGAAGGAAAAACCCTGATGGGTTTTTCTGGTGTTTACAGGTCTCTTTGAAGTCCCTTAGGCTAAGTCAACTCTTGTTCTGCAGCTTCCCTTTTATTTTTTTGCTGTTACAGTTTCTAACCTGTACTGTACCTATGAACATTGCACAGATTTGTGGAGAAATTTGGATGGGCTTTCTTTCTTTCTCTTTTGTTTTTGGTTGGTTTGGGTTTTCATTCTTTCACAGCAGAATCTCAAGAGCCTGGCTTCCTTTTTCAAAGTGTCACAACCAAAATAGTCACCAAACTGGGTGTTGGGTTTTTTTTTTTCCTCCTTGTTGTTGGTTTTTGTTTTTCTTCAGAATGCTGGGAGCTGGCTGCTTTTGATGACTTTGTGCTGACTTATCGACATTGCTTCCTGTATAAATAATTTATCATTTGTACTATTGTATCATAAGGTCTGTATCTTTGTGTCCCTCTCCTTTTTCTCTCTCTCTCTCTCTTGGTTGGTTGTTTCTTTTTGGTTTTGTTTTTTTGATTATTTGTTGGTTGGTTTGTTTTCCTCTCTCTCTCTCTCTCTCTCTCTTCCCAAGCCATGTCACAGATGTGATATTGAGTAATGCCATCAGAACAGTGGAAAGACAAAGGGGTTTGTAGGTGACTGGTCAGAATTAAAATTGTATTGCTTATATTCCAGCCTTGTTGCTTTTTCCAGCCTCTGTGTAGTGTTTCTAAGCCTGTTTTTGGGAAAACTCTCGCTGCCCTGCTCCGTGTAGTCCTCCAGAAAGCTGGTGGATGATGGGTTGAGGTGATGGAAGGTTTGTGCTGAAGGGCCTAGAAGAAACCTAACCCCTTCCTGAGAGTAATGCTTCATGTACATTGTCAACGTAAGCTCTTGGATGCGTTCATCACTTTCCAGGGCAGATCTGCTCCTGTGGTGAGAAAAGAGAGTTTCTTAAAGCTCACTGAAATGAGAATCAGTTGAGACCTTACTAACTCAATAAAAATGAAGACTTGTTGTGTTGCAGGTGACTGAATCACTTCTTTAAACCACGTTCCCCTTCAAATAACACTTTCAGAGGGATGACCAAATACTGCCTGGCTAAAAATCAAGTCTGGTGTTTTAGATGACCGAGTAGCTTCTTTACACCACTTTCCCCATCAGACAGCACTTTTAGAGGGATGATTGAGCATGGCCTTGGTGGAGCCTCCAGTATGTATGTCCAGACAGAAGTCTGGGGATTTTTAAAGTCACAGCTCATAGAAAAAGGGTTGGGGAGCTGTGACAACACTGACTTTGGGAGTCCTCACTTCCCCTTCTTGCAGCCGTTCAGTCTTACCCTTCCTGCAGCCTTGGCTCTGGCTGAAGGGCCCTGCAGATGAGGTAACAGCAAGCCTGCATACAGCTGGAACGTCATTTCAGCTTCTAATTTGGGATGGTTCAGGTTGGAGGGTGCTTCATTAGCAGGCTATTTCAAGAGCCACCTCTCCAGAAGCCCTCCAGGTTTTGTGTAGCTGTGGTGTGCTGCCAATCAGGCTGATGGCTAATCACATACTTAATTTCTTAATGCTGGAAGTGCAGAGGTGCTGGAAAGGTGGCCATGAAGAGTGTGTGGGGGGAAATCATCTATTTTGGTTCTGTATCTGTGACACAGAGCTGTTGTGCCAACTCACCACCCCAGGAACACTTGCGTTTCCCTGCTGAGTGAGGCTGCCTCTGGTCATGTCTTTGATTTGTTTTGCTTCTGTGTTTTGGCCAGTAAGGAACCCAGCAAAGCCTCCTTTGGCCTAGGGTTTCAGCCCAGATACCTGTTGCTTTTTTGTGCCTCTTATTTTCACAGGGGGATGCTTCCTGCTCCTCTGCAGGAGGCCTCTTCTGTGCGTGGGTGTTTATTGCTCCTCTGGCCACTGCTTTTCTCTGTGGTCAATACTTTGCTGTTTACTTTGGGCCTCTGGAAATGGCACGTTTTGAAATAAAGCTGCTGGCTACAGGAAGGCTTTGGGAAGGGCTCAGTGGAAACTGCTCTGAGGGCTCAGAAAGAGCTGAGTGCTGCAGGCTGGTGCTGGAGGGAGCCTGAGCTGATAAACCTATTGTGAGAAAAAGCTAGCTGTGGCTGAGCCTTCCTCTGACCTTGGCCAGGCTGCTCTCCCCGCCTTTCTGGGCTTCCTCTTCCTCTGCTCTCAAGTGAGGTGGCATCTGCCTGCTTGGGGGGAGGAAAAGGGCTGTCTAGATAAAGTTATCTCGAGGCTTGCCCTCGTCCACAATGCTGTTGCCAAAGTATTTCTGCTGAATGTGGACATTGCTGTTGCCTCTGTGCTGAGCTGAGTGGTGCAGCTCTGCCCTTCCGCTCCTCTTCATCAGACTGTGAGAAAATGGTGTGGGCCAGCTCGAGCTGTGGCTCTGGCAATGCTTCCACAACTTCTGCCGCTTGGGATCAGCCCAGGACTCGCTGGCTCTGGACTGTGAGCACACAGTGCCGGCTCACCTCCAGCTTTTCACCCACCAGCACCCCCAGGCCCTTCTCCGCAGGGTTGCTCTCCACCTTTTCATTGCCCAGCCTGTGCTGGTACTGGGGTTTGCCCCATGCTGTCACTTCCCCCATGTCAGATGCTTCAGTGCAGGTGCTGAACCATTTCTTAGGATGGAAAATCGTTAGATGCCATCCTTGTGCCCTACGGCAGTGGAAAATGGAACCTGTGACAGGCAGGCAGTGGAGTCCATGTTGTTCTTGAAGGTTTTTTTGGGTGAGGAATGAAATTTGGTGGTTTAACCAAGCTGAAGGGAGCCAGTTCTGCCTTGGCGTAGCAGCACAGATGGCCCAGGAGACCGTGGGCTGGCTGGGGTTGTGTTGGGTGACGGCAGCAGGGTTTTTTTAGTTGTTTTTTTCCCCCCCTTTCTTAATGTCTTCATTAGCAAGTCTGGCACTAAATGTAGTGATATTCTCTGAGGTGAATTTGGGTACTTAAATATCTTGGCCTGAATAGAGGCATAAAAATAGGAACCTACAGCAGCTAGATGTTTCTGGTGATCTTCTCTCTGAAGGACAAGAAGCTGAATCACTTGCACCCTGACATGAAAACAGGTTGTGTTGCACCCTTGCTCCTCTGCAGCCTCCTTTCTGGTGGCTTGAGGCTGGTTTTGGTGACCAAAGGATGGTTTCTAACAAGATCTGTGTTCTGAAGACAGCCAGACACTGGAAAATTGTAATCTTGAGCTCAGTCCTCCTAACTTATACCATCCTTGTGTTCCACAGCCTGCTGTGCTGCAAGGGAGGGTGCTGGGTGCTCGCTGCAGGGAGCTGGGCTTTTGTGAGTTGTTTTTAGTTCCTGTGTGCCAAAAGTGGAGGTTGTTTCTGGGTTTGCAGACACCCCTGAGTGCTCAGGGTTTGAGCTCACCCACGTTGGCTTCCCAGGGGACTGCCCAGCTGGTGGAAAACTCTTGGGGATGCCCTCTATAGCACACACCCTGTGGATAAACGGTGAGAGGCTAAAAGGGCGTGCAGGTCCTTTGGCAGGCTGTGGCTGCTGCGGCCATGCTGCTGGCACGGCCGTGTGTGCCTGGACCTCGAGTCTCCAGCTGGCCTGGGTGGTGGCTACAGGAGGTTCATGATGCTCTCATGGAGGAGGTTTGGTTCCTTAAGCATGTTTGAGGGCCAGATGGAGATTGTCCTGTGGGTGCTCTGCTGCAGTCAGCAGCTTGTCCGGCTGGTGCTTGATGCACTGGCACTGCTGGTTATAAAGGGAAGAGGCTCAGGGGAAGGTGGCTTGTGCTGATGGGGCCTGATATCCTCCAGATGCCAGCGAGGTGGTGGTGCCAGGCCAGTGGCTCTGTCACCACTGATGCTGCTCATTCTGTGACCTCCCTCTCCCACCCTAGCTGTCCTGTCCTGTCACCCTACAGGCCAGTAACCAGGGGGTTTAGCCCCCAGTATCTCCAGACAGTGGGTCTTGGCATGATGCTCTGGTGACCTTGGCACAATTCAGTCATCCTGGGGCTGGTTTGCAATGGGTGGAAACGCTGCTGGGGACAAACCCAGGGAAAGTCGAAGCTGCAGCTCCAATTTTCTCCAAGTATGGCAGTTCTGTAGTTTGCCTTTTTGTCCTTTGGAGTGTTTCACAGGAGGCTCCTGCTCCTGAACTGAGACTGCTGCTGGGGAGCAGTTGCTGTCAGCTTTAATCCATCTGCAGGCCTCTCATTTGCAGAGGGAGATAACTTCTAGCTGCTGCAATACTGCTGCTGTAAAAGAGCCTTGTAGCCTCAGGACAGCGATGGATTGTCTCCAGTGCTCGCTCGCTGAAGCACAGATTTGCAGCTCAGTCCTGCTCCCTGCCAGGCAGCTGGGACATCTTTGCCCTGCACTCTCAAGACAAGGGGCAGTGGCAGGTCAGCCAGCACCACTGCACCGAGCAATTTCCATGCAGGAACAGGAAATCTTTGGGCGTCCTTCATGCAACCTTCTCAGCTGATTGTTAATTGGTAACCTCCAAACATCTTCCCGAGGGTTGAAAACTGCCACGAGAGGGCAGGAGCTGCTGCTGCTGCTGGTTTTGGTAGAAAGGGCTGGAAATAGCAGCTCCTAAGGGGTTAGCCAAAGGCTTTCTTTAAAAATTATTATTATTTAATTCTATTTTTTAACTGTTGTGTTTTTTTTTGTTTTCCCTGGGAGGAGGCCACAGCAATGATGGGAGAGCTGAAAGGCCTCTGCTGTGAAGCCAGGCTGAGAGATTTGGGGTTGTTCAGCCTGGAGAAGGCTTCAGGGAGACCTTCTGGTGGCCTTTCGGTTCAAGGGAGATTCAAACTAGAGAGAAGAAAGAGGACTTTTTTTAACATTGAGAGTGCTGAGACCCTGGCCCAGGTTACTCAGAGAGGTGGGAGGTGCTCCATCCCTGGAACCTTTCCAGGTGAGGTTGTTTAGGGCTCTGAGCAACCTGCTCTAGTTGCAGATGTCCCTGCTGACTGCAGAGGGATCAGACTAAAGGACTTCTAAAGGTCCCTTCCAGCCCAAACCAGTCTGAGATTTCTATGGTTCTCCTTTTTCTGGAGGGTTTGTTTCCCAAGCTACTGTTCAGTTCACATCCCTGGCTGTCTCCCATGCCTGGCAGCCTCACAGGTGATTGCAGGAAAGCTCTCCCTTGAAGTGAGGATGGTCCTGCTGGGGCAGCTCTTTCCAAAGCTCCTCCAGAGCAGGAAAGCAGAGGATGGCTTCTCCAAAGTCCCCAGCTATCTCACAGGCTTCATCTGCCTCCCTCTAGTAGGTCTCATTCTGTTTTGATGGTTTGGAAGCCTCATCTTGTATCAGGACATGTTCTGAGTAAAGATGTTTTTTTTCCTAGCCCATCTTGACTCGGGAGGTTAATGGCAAAATTCACCATCTGGGACAGGCTTCAGCAAAACAAAACAGGATCTGCAGTACCAGGTGCACTCCCCCACTGCTGTCACTGTGACACGGGGCTGGGAACTTCAATTTTGAATAACAGGGACAATGATTAACTGGTGAAGGAGCAGGGTGGTTACAGCTGCCTGGGGAATGGGGGAAGGGAAATTACTTGGAGCAAGGCTGTGGGGTTTTTTTTCCTGTGTTTTGGCTGTTTTTGAAGCATGGATTCCTCTAACCTCTAACACTAACTGCAAGGAACACTTAAGGGTCATAAATCCTCTCCTTATTAATGTCATCCACTCTGGTAGTGTCGTGTCTGTCTTTACTCCTGTGATGAAAGCAGAGATCCTCTCCGGGGTGAAACAGCTGCAAAACCTCTGCCACGCCTGAGGACCAAAGACAGTTTTCCTTAAAATTGGAAAGGCAGCAGCCAGGCTGCCTCTGGGAGAAGAGCATGTTTGTGAGAGAGATCAACAGTTGCCTCTGGGAACAAAGGAATGCCACTGAGCTCGGGAAATGCTTCCCAAAAACATCACCCCCACACGTGCCCTTGTGTAAGGAGCAAACTGTCCAGCCAAAAACCTCCTGCAGTGAAGCACTCACAAACTAAACAGCATTAAGGCCTTGAGGAAGGTATGTGAGGTTCTTAAACATGCTTTAAGATACTGAGAAGTCAAAGCCCTACTCCACCCCCAACCAGACTAAACCCAAGGAAAACAGGCAAAAAACCCTAACAACGAAGGCAGCAGTGTGGGATCTGCGATCTGCTCAGTCACGTGTCTGAAATCCTGCTCTGGGGGGTTTGGGGTTTCTGTGGCTTTCAGACTGGTGCTTTTCACTGTTTTAACCTTTCTTCTGAGGGGCCCTGCCTGCTGTGAACAGTGAAACTGTGCAAATGCATGTTTGGTTTTCACAGAATCCCAGCGGGTCGGAAGGGACCTCTGGAGATCATCAACCCCCCTGCTAAAGCAGGGGCACCCGCAGCAGCTTGCCCAGGATCGCAGTGTCCAGGTGAGTTTGGAAGCTCTGCATGGAAGGAGACTCCACAACCTCTCTGGGCAGCCTGCTCCAGGGTTCCAGCATCCTCACAGCAAAGAACTTTTCTCCCATTCAGGTGGAACCTCCTGGGTTTCAGTTGGTGTCCACTGTCCTGTCACTGAGTGCCACTGAGAAGAGTCTGGCCCCATCCTCTTGTCACCTACCCTTTAGCTCTTGCTGAATATTGAGAAGATACCCTCTGGGGCTGCTCTTCTCCAGGCTCAACAGCCCCAGGCCTCTCAACCTTTCCTTTTCACAGAGATGCTCCAAGCCCCTCAGACTCCATTGCACTCTTTCCAGTAGTTCCCTTTCTCTGTGAAACTGGGGAGCCTAGAACTGGACCCAGGACTCCATCTGTGCCCTCTGTGTGGCAGAGTAGAGGGGAAGGAGAACCTCACTTACCTGGTGCTCACACTCTTCTTAATGCACCCCAGGGAACCACTTGCCTTCTTGGTCCCAGGGGCATATTGCTGGCTGCTGTATAACCTGTCCACCCTTTGCACAGCCTCTCAGTTCATTTGGCAGCTTTTGGCTGCTGGGCACAGGAAGAGGCAGAGCTGCTTTGATAGGTTGCAGCATGGTTAAGTGTCCAGCTACTGGTTTGCAACAGGAGTTCAGATCAGATACAGCACCATGCTGCAAAGCTGCATGTGAATGCATTCCCTGTGCTACTGTGGGCAGTTTGGGCATTGCCTGGGTCTGACAGGGCTTTTCTGCGTAGAAACTCTGCTAGGCAGATGGAATGGGGACAGGTAACTGTGCTCGAGGGAAGTTTAAGCCTAGCAGGTTTAATGTTTGCTTCTCAGGTATTTCAAACACAGATATTTATCCTGCTACTGTAGCTAACTGCTTCGCAAATACTTTTGAAGAGGAAACAAAATTCCTTGCATCCCCTCTGAGCCAGCAGGAAATGCTTATTAATTTGGATTCCAACATGACTCAGTTTGGAGATTGCAGTAGTTGCCAAAACAGCTGGTGGAGTAGCTTACTGGAAGTGTAAGATCAACAAAAAGAAGATGGGAAACAAGTAAGAGATGAATAATCATCTGTAGGGTGTTTGGAAGAGTGTTTATAAGTAGTGTAAAAGGTGCTAATGCTCACAGCAAGGTGGCAGTGATCACACTGTCTCCTCAGAAATGGTCTTTATTCAACCATACCGCTCAGCATGAAACCACAACTGTCTCTAAGCAGCCTCTTTGTTCCAAATGTATCCAGTTTTGCACCCTCATGTGACTTGTATCAATAGTTTCAAGGTCTCTGTGGTTCGCTGGCAGGGTGGTGTCACATTAAGTCACTCTCACAGTCACCTTTTGGCAGCTGCAGTCGAATGCAAGAGTTTACAGGCCCAAAATTAAGTATGAAAATGACACAGCAATTAGTCACTGCATTGTAGCACTCCTGTCTTTGTCCTTCCTTACAAGACCTGTAAGAAGAGCAGGTCTTGGGTGATGCAGGACTTGGAAACATCCCTTCTGGCACAAATAGAGAGGGAGTGGGTGAGTGAACTGGGGTTGTTCAGCCTGGAGAAAAGGAGACTCGGGAGACCTTCTGGCTCTCTACACCTCTCTGAAAGCAGATCGGTTGGTCTATTCTCCCAGTGAATAAGTGATAGCACAAGAGGAAATGGCCCCAGGCTGTTCCAAGGAAGGTTGAGGTTGGACATGAGGTACAATTTCTCTATGGAAGAGGCTGTCAAGGCCTGGAACAGGCTGCCCAGGGCAGTGGTGGAGTCTACATCCTTGGAGAGACTGAAAAGCTGTGCAGATAAGGTGCTGAGGGACAAGGTTCAGTGGTGACCTCGCAGTGCTTGGTTGGACTCAGTACCTTGAAGGTTTTTGTTCATCCTAAATGAGTCTATGAAACCCCAGCAGCAGAAAAACAAAGGCATTTAGCCAGCTGGGTTTGGTCAGCCTCAAAGAAGAGCACTAATATTAGCTTAGGGGAGATTCACTGAAAGGACAGAGGCAGGCACCAGATAAGCTCCTCAGACCAAGGGCAGCTCATGCTGCAGCCACTTGAGAGCAGCACAGCAGCTATGGAGCCTGTCACACCCAAACAACCACCAGCATCCATTTGATTCCTCTTAGAGGTTATGCAGGGGGACAGAAACCCCAAGATTAGGAGATCTGAACATCACTGTGTTGCTTTTTTCTGTCCTTCTTTAAATAAGAAAAGTAGCTGAGGAAAGCCATGGTGTGGTTATCTGTGTAATGCACTGGCTGGGGACACCTACTAAGGGCACAATATCCTTCATGCTGCTTCCCTATTTTGTACAGCACAGAGCCTTTGGAACTGATCTGGGGCTAAATGCACACTCAGCTGCCATACTCAGACTCTGCTTTCTTAGCAGAGCCTTTTCACTCAGTATCTGCACTTCAAATGCAATTTGCTCAACCAGAAGGTAAATCCATTGTCTCTCAAACTCTGTCCTTTTATTGTTTAATTCTTGATGAAGCTTAATGCAGAAATGATATCTGGGAAGGGAAGAGTCATCATCTAGTTCTAAAAATGCAAAAGCTCAAGTGGAAAGTTTTGTTTCTAAAATGCCGTATCTATTTTACATGAAAACTGAAGGACTACAAAGGAAACTGCTGTTGCTTTTGCAAGGGGCAGCACATGGCACATTTCTCATTTGATGGCATCTGCATTTTGCTGGAACTTTGCCATATTCCTCCCCCTCCCCCCTTTTGGCAGGTGCAATAATTCCTATTTCCCATTTCTGTCACCAAAACATCAGTAAAAAGAACTGGGTTTGCAGTGATGTTTTAACCAGCACAATTGCTACAATGCTAAACAGTCCTGTTCTTTAGGGGTATAGTGTACAAAAGGCTGTTATAAAAATACTTTGATACAGTCTGATACTACTCATAAAAATGCCAAATGTGCTGACCTGAATGTACACAACACTTCAGTTATCCTCAGGGAATGATTCTCAATGGCTTGTGTTTCTTTTGAAACAACAGTCCGGAGTGAAACGTTCTTGGCTGAGTCAGAGGCTCCTTTCCCTTTGCCACAAAAAGGCCCCCAAAGTGCTTAACTTCTCTGTGAGCTTTCAAGCATCTCATGCCTGACTTCAGTACTTGAGAATCCCTTCTGTAACAGGAGCCAGAGATGGGCACTGCAGATCACTGGGGCTCACTTCATAGCCCAGCTTCTCCATATCCTTGGTCATTATGTTGAAGGAAATGGTCACAAAGCCCTGAGAGCGTACTCTTGTTACTGGAAGAAAGATGCAAATAAAACTGATTAGGAGAGGTTCTGAGGAGCTGCTGAACTCTCACATACCCAGGTAGGACTGTTCTCAGCAGGAACAACCAATCTTTTGTTATCAGCACAAGAAGATAGCTGAGCTGTGGCCTCCTGTCCTGTGAGGGCTGCAGTCAGGAACTCCCAGGGACTCACCTTCTCGTCCTTCTCCCTGTGCTACCACTTTAGGGTCAGTAAATTCTGGACGTCTCCCTGTGAACCAACTTGGAAAAGACAATAGGAAAGAATTAATTGGATACAATCATTGATGGGTAGATTTGATACAGTTAAATGCACATTCAAAAAGCAAAGGAGGGGTTTAATGAGACTCCCAGCTTTTGTTTGCAGTAAAGAGTTCTGAGGACTCTGTTGATCTGCTTTGATCAAAGAGAAGTTGTTTTGTTGTTTTTTTTTGTCTAAGGTAAAAAAGAAACTAATTTCATACATGTTATGTTAAATCCAAGTTATCTCTGGGTTAGAGACCTATCTGTGTGAGACAGAAGGACTTCAAAAGGAGAAGCCTTTGATTATTACCTTGTAAACTTCTGCAGCCTCGATGTGGACTCTGGAACAAACATAGCAATGGTTCTTGTATGCCTAAAACAAATATGAGACACTCAGAAACAGTTCTCTCTATAACACTTGTTCTATCTATGAAGGTATCAGGATTTCAGACACATCAGACCGCTGAACATCTCAAAGGTTAATACTTTCACTCCACAAAGAGGTCTGCACAGGCAGAGAGTATCTTCCTCCATTTCCAGTGGTGGAATGAAAGCTTAGGATTAGCTAAGAGGGGAGAGGTGATGTGCTGTGCTTCCTATTTGGGCTTCCTACACATCGTTGTTGACTTTGGAGTTCTCTGCAGGATTACCAAGAGCTATTTGATAACCAGGTGCTAGAAAATCCATTTTCCTTGTACCAAATCGAGAAGACATTGACAAGGAGATAGGGGAACTTTTTTTACTTCTGAAACAACACAGTAAGTGGGGAAAAAAAAATCTCTCTCAGTACTGAGAGCTGAGTTGTCACCTCACCTTCCAGGTGTGAAGGGAACATGAACAGCTCCATACCCTCTGACCACATCGTTGCCAAAGAAGTCCGGTCCGTAGACGCTCACGACAATCTGCGGCCCTGCAATGAAGGCCATGTGAAAGGGGTGCTTGGTCTGGGAGAGAGACCTCACCATTCCCAGCACTCAGAGACCTCTCTGTTCCCAGCACTCACAGCCAAATGGGTTGGTGCTCTTGAAGGTAATGTTGATGGGGAAGTTCCAGACAAGTGTTGTGGGTGAGACACTGCTCTTGGAGGTGATCTGGGAGATGCCCTCCTCCAGGCCCTGTGGGGAGAATGTGGTAGGAGCCATGGGTCTGCACTAAGCTCACGACATGCTGCCGGTGGGCCTGGCAGCAGGCTGGGTCTCAGGGCACACAATGGGGCCTTACCGCTGTGGGAACCCAGTCTTGGCCATAGACGAAGCAGAACTTGCAGTAGAGGTCATCGAATCCAGGGAACTGTGGGAGAGAGTGGTGGTGTTGGTAAGAGATTGGTGGTACAGAGAGACAGCCCAAGTCTGAGAGCAGCCTGCACCACCATGACTCAAATGGCATTCCTCAGGGCTCAGCACCACCAGAGCTAGCTCTGTTTAAAAAGTTTATCAGTGGTCAGGATGAGGGGATTGAGGTCAATTTGCAGATGACAAATTAGGTGGAAGTGCTGTCTGCACAGATCTCTACAGAGGGACCTGGCCAGGATAGAACAAGGGGCCAAGGTCAGTTGTACCAGGTTTAAAAAAGCCAAGTGCTGGGTCCTGCACTTGGGTCATGACAACCCCAGAAATGCTACAGCAGAGTAGCTGGAAATGGCTCGGGAGAAAAGGGCCTGGGGGGTGTTGGTCAGCAGGTGACTGAGTATGAGCCAGCATGTGCCCAGGTGGCCAAGAAGGCAAATGGCATCCTGGCTTGGAGCAGCCACAGTGGGGCCAGCAGGATGAGGGTAGAGATTGTGCCTCTGTACTCAGGACTGGTGAGGCCACACCTGGAGCGCTGGGTTGGTTCTGGGCCTCTCACTACAAAGATACTGAGGTGCTGGAGTGTGTCCAGAGGAGGGCAATGAAGCTGGTGAAGATTCTAAAGAGCAAGTCTTGTGAGGAGTGGCTGAGTGGGGTTGTTCAGCTTGAAGAAAAGGAAGCTGAGGGAGACCTCCTGGCTCTACAACACCCAGAAACGAGGTTGGAGCTAGATGTGGGTTGGTCTCTTCTCTCCAGTAGAAAGTGACAAGAAAAAATGGCCTCGAGTTGTGCTAGGGGAGGCTTAGGTCGGACACGAGGAACAATTCCTCCGTGGAAACAGCTGTCAAGGCCTGGAACAGAGCGCTCGGGGCAGTGGTGGTGTCCCAATCCACGGAGGAGTTTCAAAGCGCTGTGGCTATGGTGCTGAGGGACACGGTTTGGTGGTGACCTGGCAGTGCTGGGCTGACGGTTGGCCCCGGTGACCCTGCGAACTAAACGATGCCAGGATTCTATTCCACGGCCAGGAGCCAGCCCGCACTGCCCGGCTCGGGGCTGAGGCCCTGCCCGCCCTCCGTGACGGCCCTGCGCCAGGGGAGAGGCGCCCGAAGCCAGGCCGCGGTGCCGGGCCGAGGCCATGCCGTGTGCCGGGGGACTGGGGGTCCCGCTTCCCCATCCGCACTCACCTCCCCGCTCTCGATCTGCCCGTTTACCGCCAGCAGGAAGACACCGGGGCCGCCCGCCGACGCCATGCTGCCGAGCGCCGCCTCGGCGCCGTGGCGGGGCCGTTGCCATGGAGCCGGACGGGGCGGCGGAGGGGACACGCTTGGGCGGGGGACGGGCGCTTCGCGGAGCGGCCGCGCAGCGTGCGGAGGGCGAGTGCTGCGCCCCAGCGCCCTCTCTGCTCGTTTCTTAAGACTTCAATGCGTGTTAACCTTTAATACGAGCTTACCCTTTCCCCTTTTCTAAACACGAGGCTGTGCAGCGCTGGGTGAAAAGCTGGGCAGGAGCCGGCACCCTCAGCTTCCAGTCCGGACCAGCCTTGTCCTGGGCCGATCCCCTGCAGCTTGGGCAGCAGGCGGAGGGAGGGGATTCTGCCCCTCTGCTGCGCTCTGCTGAGACCCCACCTGCAGTGCCTGGGCCGGATCTGCAGTTCTCAGCGCAGCAGAGACCTGCTGGAGCAGGGCCAGAGGAGGCCACAGCAGTGCTGGGAGGGCTGGAAGCTCTGTGCGTGAGGCCAGGCTGGAAAAGTCGGGCTTGTTCAGCCTGGAGGAGAGAAGGCACCAGTGAGACCTTCTGATGGTCACTCCGTGCTTAAAGGGGCGATCGGAAAGCTGGGGACAGACCTTTTTGTTGTGAGAGGACAAGAGGTGATGGTTTGAACTAAGAGGGAGAGATCCAGCCTGGAGAAGGGAGAAATTGCTTGCACTGAGGATGGTGAAACTCTGTCCCAAGTTGCCCACAGGTCTGTCCCACAGTTGTCCCAGGTCAAGCTGGGGCTTTGAGCAACCTGCCCTCGTTGAAGATGTCCCTGCTGCCTGCAGGGGAGTTGGACTGGGTGACCTTTAAAGCTCCTTCCAAGCCAAACAAGTCTCTGATTCTGTGATTCGCTATCAACCGCAGCAAGCTCTTCCCGAAGTGCGGGCAGGGGACCGGAGCCTGCTCCCGGCAGCAGGCAGGGAGGACGTGGCCACTAGATGTTGCTGCTGACCAGGCCGAAGCAGCCTCGGCTGCTCCCTGGCGAGGGCCAGAGCCAGGAGGTGTTTTGCGGGCAGCAAAAGCCTTTGGAGTCGGGGAAGGTGCATTTGGTGGTCTCTAGAGTCGCCCTTGCAAGCCTTGCTGATGTGAGGAGAGCAGCAGACCGGTGGGGGATCATTTGCAGGCCACACCAAGGTGGGAGCGTGTGTTGGGCTCTGTTGGAGGGCAGGAGAGCTCTGCAGAGGGACCTGGCCAGGCTGGAGAGATGGGCACAGTCCAGTGCCATGAGTTGTAACAAGGCCAAGTTCTGCACTTCGGCCACAACAGCCCCATGCAGCGCCACTGTACTGTGTGCAGTTCTGGGCCCCTCAGTTTAAGAAGGGTGTTGAGGTCTTGAATGTGTCCAGAGAAGGGCAACAAAGCTGGTGAGGGGCTGGAGCACAGCCCTGTGAGGAGAGGCTGAGGGAGCTGGGGGTGTGCAGCCTGCAGAAGAGGAGGCTCAGGGCAGAGCTCATTGCTGTCTGCAACTACCTGAAAGGAGGCTGTAGCCAGGTGGGGTTGGTCTCTTCTGCCAGGCACCCAGGGACAGAACAAGGGGACACAGCCTCAAACTGTGCCAGGGCAGGTTTAGGCTGGACATTAGGAGAAAATCCTTCACAGCAAGAGCGATTGGCACTGGAATGGGCTGCTCAGGGAGGTGGTGGAGTCCCCATCCCTGGAGGTGTTTAAAAGGAGGCTGGATGAGGCACTTAGTGCCATGGGTTAGTTAATCAGAAGGGTTAGGTGCTAGGTTGGACTGGGTGATCCTAGAGGTCTCTTCCAAGGTGGTTAATTCTGCGGTTCCATGGTCAGTGGCCCCCAGCATGGTGATTACTGCTCCAGCCCTACGGGACCAGGCAGTGCTTCCACAGCAGGAAGGGGAAGAAGTGGCATTGTGCTGCTTTAATTAACCTGCTCTAATTAAAAGGAGAGGGGAAATCCTGCACATAAACGAGGCAGGCAAACATGCAGAGCTGAACCTGCTGAAATCTGCCGACCAGGCCTTTCTGTTTCCCCGCAGACGTGACAGTGCTGGGCTGCAGTCGTGCTGCTGCTCATGCCAGGAGGCTTCACTGCCCACATGCGTGTTGGCACCACACAGGCCACCATCTGCTGCTGTTCGTAGAGCTGTAGAGTCATAGAATGTTTTGGGTTGGAAGGGGCCTTCAAAGGTCATCAGTCCAGCCCCACTGCAGTCAGCAAGGACATCTGCAACTAGAGCAGGTTGCTCACAGCCCCAAACAACCTGCCCTGGAGTGTTTTGGGGGATGAGGCACCTAGCACCACTCAACCTGGGCTAGTGTCATATTGCCCTCAATGTAAAAAATGTCTTCCTTACCTTGATTAAATCTCTCCTCTTTTAGTTTGAAACCATTACCCCTCATCCTGTCACTATACTCCCTAATGAAGAGTCTTTCCCCATCTTTCCTGTAGACCTCCTTTAAATATTGAGAGGCCACAAGAAGGTCTTCTTGGAGCTTTCTCCAGGCTGAACAACCCCAGCTGTCTCAGCCTGGCCTCACAGCAGAGGGCTTCCAGCCCTGCCATCATTGCTGTGGTCTCTTCTGGCCTTGCTCCAACAGGTCCACGTCTCTCCTCTGTTGAGTACTCCAGATCTGGCCACAGCACTGCAGGTGGAGGTCTCAGCAGAGCACAGCAGAGGGGCAGAATCCCCTCCTTCCACCTGCTGTCCATGCTGCTGGGGATCAGCCCAGGATCCAGCTGGCTTCTGGACTGGTTCATCACTTCCTTTCTGCATCCTAGATAACACTTCCCTCATTGAGAGCAATCTGGGAGGCATTTAATTGCTGCCAGGCGCTCTGGGAAAGGATGTGAGGGATGAAAGAAGCCCTGTCTTAGCTCCTGTTTGTGTTTCCCGTGCTGTGATTGTAGTTTACACACACGATTAGAGCAGAGGTACAGGCTAGCAGGGCTGGGACAGCACTTCAACCCTTGACCTCATCCAGTAGCTCCAGTTTTTTCTCTCCTGGCAGTGCTGACGGAGATGGCTTCGCTCTGTTGGCTCCTTGCAGTTGGACTCTACATGGCAGGTGCCCTTTAATAAGGCAAAGGACCACCTCAAAGATGCCACCTTTTATGTTGAAGAGGTGAAGTGGTTGCTACTGGACTGAAGTCAGCTGACGTTGCATTTTGTGCTGAAAAATAGCTTCCTTGTTGCTACAGACCTCAATGTCTATGTCAGCTCGTTTGTCAGGGGGTGTAGTGATAGGAAAAGGGTGATGGTTTATAAACTGAAAGAGGGGAGATATTTGGACTAGATGCAAGGAAGAAATTCTTCACTGTGAGGGTGGTGAGGCACTTGAAAATGTTGCTCAAGAAGTTCGTAGATGCCCAAACCCCTGAAGTGTTCAAGGCCAGATTGAATGGGGCCTTGAGCAACCTGGTCTGGTGAAGGTGTCCCTGCCTGTGGCAAAGGGGTTGGAACTAGAGGATCTTTTAACTTCCTTTCAACCCAACCCATTTCATAGAATCATAGAATCAACCAGGTTGGAAGAGACCTCCAAGATCATCCAGTCCAACCTAGCACCCAGCCCTGTCCAGTCAACCAGACCATGGCACTAAGTGCCTCATCCAGGCTTTGCTTCAACACCTCCAGGGACGGCGACTCCACCACCTCCCTGGGCAGCCCATTCCAATGGCAATCACTCTCTCTGGCAACAACTTCCTCCTAACATCCAGCCCAGACCTCCCCCAGCACAACTTGAGACTGTGTCCCCTTGTTCTGTTGCTGGTTGCCTGGCAGAAGAGACCAACCCCACCTGGCTACAGCCTCCCTTCAGGTAGTTGTGGACTGCAATGAGGTCAGCCCTGAGCCTCCTCTTCTCCAGGCTGCACACCCCCAGCTCCCTCAGCCTCTCCTCACAGAGCTGTGCTCCAGGCCCCTCACCAGCCTTGATGCCCTTCTCTGGACACATTCCAGCAGCTCAACATCTCTCTTGAATTGAGGAGCCCAGAACTGGACACAGCACTCAAGGTATGGCCTGAGCAGTGCTGAGCACAGGGGCAGAATAACCTCCCTTGTCCTGCTGGGCACACTGCTCCTGATGCAGGCCAGGATGCCATTGGCTCTCTTGGCCACCTGGGCACACTGCTGCCTCGTCTTCAGCTACTATCTACTAGCATCCCCAGTTCCCTCTCTGCTTGGCTGCTCTCAGCCACTCTGTCCACAGCCTGTAGTGCTGCTTGGGGTTGTTGTGGTCAAAGTGTAGAACCCTGCACTTGGCCTTGTTAAATCTCATCCCATTGGCCTCTGCCCACCCATCCAGCCTGTCAAGGTTTCTCTGCAGGGTTCTCCTACCCTTCAACATCTCCACACCTGCTCCTAGCTTGGTGTCATCTGCAAAATTCCTGATGCTGGACTCAATCCCCTGGTCCAGATCATCAGTAAAGATATTGAACAGGTCTGTGCCCAGCACTGATCTCTGGGGCACACCATTAGTGAAAGCTGCCAGCTGGATGTGGCACTGTTCACCACCACTCTCTCAGCCCATCCCTCCAGTCAGTTCTTGACCCATTTCAGAGTGAATCTGCCCAAGCCATGAGCTGCCAGCTTTGCCAGGGGCTTGTTGTGGCAGATGGTGATTTGCTGAGTCTGTGATTTTTCAGGGTTTATTTGAATTTGTTTGATTGTTTCTGTTTTTCCCCAAACCAGTTTGGCCAAGAGAAAAACAAAGAAACAAAACTGGGAGAAAAGCAAAAGGGTTGGGATAGACTGGAACGGCTGAAATTTAATCCTTCTGCTCCTGGCCCTCAGAAAAGCTGTAGAGAAAATAATTAATTTGAACTGAAAATTATCAGGAGAGAAAATAAAACAGTTGTGGACCAGCTGTCCAATGCAGCCAGCAAGGCTGTTTAATTAACACTTCACTTGGCTACCAACTACCTCAGAGCCAGCTAAAGGCCAATTTCAGGATTTCCCACCTCCCCTCCCCCATGCCTAGCAAGTGAGATGCAGCTGTTGGAGGAGTTAATATCAGCACGGGGAGACCTTCCCCACGACTGAGGGAAGGCAGCAGGGTTGTTCAGCAGCTGTGGCTCATCTGTACCTGCATGTGAATGGACTCTATCCCCTCCCAACCATAGGGAGATCTAACCCCCCCCCCCTTCCCCCTTTCTTTCCTTCCTCCTTTGCCTGCCTGTAATTAGCTATGTTTTTAATCCTTGTCAGGAGAATGAAACTCCAACCAAGGAAGCATTTTTACCCTGCTGGAAAACTTAATTAATGATCCATCAGAGAATTTGCTTTCCAAGCATAATGAAAGCTCATGGATCGTGGTGACTCCATGGGTGCTATTTAATGATGTTGCTGTTTCTCTTGGCCACGTAAAATGTTCACCTCTTCTCTCAGACGTGCCCTGATCCTGTGATATGGGAAGGGACTAAAGGGAAGCCTCCCTGGGGTATTTGGAGCTGCAGCCACCCCCACAAGGAGGAAGGGCACTCGCCTGCTAGTTGCTGACTTCTCTTCTGTTGCAGATAGAATCACAGAACAGAATCACAGAATCGTTTTGGGTGGAAGAGAACTTTAAGATTGCTAAGTCTTAGTTGTTCCCCCCAGCACTGCCAGGCCACCACTAAAGCAGATGCCTCAGCACCACAGCTACACAGCTTTTACATTTCTCCAGGAATGGGGACCCCAGCAGTCCCCTGGGCAACCTGTTCCATGGCTTGACAACCCTTACAGGGAAGAAATTGTTCCTCACGTCCAACCTAAACCTCCCTTGGCACAACTTGAGGCCATTGGCTGTTGTCTTGTCACTGTTCCCTAGGAGAAGAGACCGACCCTCACCTCACTCCAGTCTTCTTTCAGGGAGTTGTGGAGAGCCAGAAGGTCTCCCCTCAGCCTCCTGTGCTTTGCCCATGCTGCAGGATCACTCCTGGTCTAGTGAGCACACTGGTGTCCCTTCAGCAGTGACGTTTGTGTGCAAGGCATGTTAAACAGCTAAGAGCTTTGTGTTTTCTTCATTCTCAGAAGGGGCCAGAGGTTAGAAAAATATGGAGCTCTTTCACTAAGAGTTGCCATATCAAGCTGATCTGCCTTGGACTGACTCCCTGAGCCTTGCTCCTGGGACAGTGTTGTCCCAGGTCTGGGTACTGCTGCTCACTGCTGCCTGGGCTGGAGAATGCCCCAAAGCCCTGCATGTGCATGGAGAGATACCCCAATAGCAGGAGTTTTATCACCGTCACATCTTTAGGTAGGATTAAAGCAACCCTGGAGGGCCGATCCGGTGCTTCCAAGATGGGTGAGGTAGGAATGCCAAGACAGTGGCACAGCAGAAAAGTTTCTTTTTAATCCCAAATATTTATGAACCACACCTGCTAAATGGCCAGCAAGATATTTTTTATGGTGCTGTTGATCTGCAGTAAACTGCTTTTATTTTTAGGTTGTTTGCACAATGTTGCCAGCCTGACTCATCCCTGCCTGCGGTTTAGCTGTGTGAGGAGGCTGCAAGAGCTTCCCTGCCCTTTTGGCTTATCAACCTTTTCTCTTCTCTCTTCTCTTCTCTTCTCTTCTCTTCTCTTCTCTTCTCTTCTCTTCTCTTCTCTTCTCTTCTCTTCTCTTCTCTTCTCTTCTCTTCTCTTCTCTCTTCTCTCTTCTCTCTTCTCTCTTCTCTCTTCTCTCTTCTCTCTTCTCTCTTCTCTCTTCTCTCTTCTCTCTTCTTCTCTTTTCTCTTCTCTTCTCTTCTCTTCTCTTCTCTTCTCTTCTCTTCTCTTCTCTTCTCTTCTCTTCTCTTCTCTTCTCTTCTCTTCTCTTCTCTTCTCTTCTCTTCTCTTCTCTTCTCTTCTCTTCTCTTCTCTTCTCTTCTCTTCTCTTCTCTTCTCTTCTCTTCTCTTCTCTTCTCTTCTCTTCTCTTCTCTTCTCCTCTCCTCTCCTCTCCTCTCCTCTCCTCTCCTCTCCTCTCCTCTTCTCTCTCCTCTCCTCTCCTCTCCTCTCCTCTCCTCTCCTCTCCTCTCCTCTCCTCTCCTCTCCTCTCCTCTCCTCTCCTCTCCTCTCCTCTCCTCTCCTCTCCTCTCCTCTCCTCTCCTCTCCTAGCTCTTCCCACCTGCTTCTCAAATCAAAAGGTCTGGAAGAAGGATGGTCCCATATTGACTGATGTGTCAGAGGAGGATTTTTCTTGCTGTCAGTCTTTACCTGGATGTTTACTTTGGTGGGAGGGTAATTGGGCAAGAAGAGGTGGGGGTGAACTTTTATGGTATGTGTCTGAATGCCATGACCCAGCTGGGCAATGAGGCCTGAGGGGTTGTGCCTGCATCAGGAGGGTCTCCATCACCCTAGGCACAGCAGGGAGGTGGCTTTGCCAGAAAGGAGGGACACATTGTAATGTGTATGAACCTGAAGGGATTCCTTCCATCCTCAGCCTGACCATGTTTTACTTAGGGACTGGAGAGCAGATCTTCTGAGGAAACTTGGGTTGCTCAGTCTGGAGAAAAGGAGGGTGAGGGGAGACCTTCTCACTCTCTTAGTGCCATGGTCTGGTTGATTGGCTAGGGCTGGATGCTAGGTTGGACTGGATGATCTTGGAGGTCTCTTCCAACCTGGTTGATTCTATCATTCTACAGCTCCCTGAAAAGAGGTTGGAGCCAGGTCAGGGTTGGTCTCTTCTCCCTAGTAACGAGTGATAGGATGAGAGGAAGTGGCCTCAGATTGCACCAGAGCAGGTTTAGGTCAGGCATTAGAAGTAAGTTCTTTACTGCAAGGGTTCTCAAACCCTGGAACAGGCTCCCCAAGGAGGTGGTTTTAAATTCCCATCCCTGGATGTGTTTCAAAGAGACAGAGATGTGGTGCTTAGGGGCATTGCTTAGCACCAGATTTGGAGAATGGTTTGACTCGATGATCTTAAAAGTCTTTTCCAACCCAAACCATTCCACCCCACCCTGGAGGAGAAAAGTAGGGCAAAATCCCAAGCAGTCATTTTAATGTTCATTATTCTGTGTGGTGGTTTAGGAGGTTGGGGTCCAGCTCTGACCTCCCTGTATCCACCAGCCCCGTGCCAGGCAGGGGCACACTGGGTATGGGGGTGGTGGCTGCCAGCAAGCTGCAAAATGCCCCATTTTCTGTGAAGGATTAATTTGGATTAGAACTTGTTACCATTTGTGAGATTTTTTTTTGTTGTTGGCTAATGAGGAAAATTAATTAGTGCCTAGGTCTGAGCCAGTCAGAATAAATTAACAAGCAGGCAGGAAATGGGGAGAAGGCAAGGACTGGAGAAGCTGGTTCCCAGTGGGGCCATCGGATTCAATAAGGGCATAAGGAATAAGAGCCATAATTAGGCTCTGGAGGGAGGAAGGGAGGGGAAGTGAGCTCCTGCTGGACACAAAGCCCTCCTGCTCCAGTGGGGATGTGACTCAAGTGGAAGAGCCACTCTTTGCTTGTGCATCCATGCAAACCCTGGAGGTGTTGCCATAGGCCTTCCGAAGTTTGTGCCTCTGAGTAGGGCAAAGCGGAATGGAAGATGAGCTGCTCCAGGGGATTTCAATCAAACATTCAAAGAATTGATCTAGATTCTTTCCCTGTGGTGTGACATAATGAGGCCTGATGGCATTTTCTCTTGTTCCCTGTGAACAGGACATTTTTAACCCTTGAGTGTTCCAGTGGCCACAGCTGGGAACAGAACGCAACCTCGGCTTATGAGTGAAGACAAGTGAAGGATTCCAACATGAGGAGCAACCCAGCCTGGTCATATCCTCAACCTGGGTATGAAAACCTCCTGGTGGTATCACCATGGGCATTAATGCTGAACCAGGGAGCCTATCTGTGCCACCACACATTCCTCTGCCTACAGCAACACATCAGCCTCTGCAGAAACCTCCCACTGGGGCTAACTCCACTGAAAAGGCAGAAAGCCAGCGTGGGAGGGAGAAGCGGGACTGTCTCTCTTACACCATTTTGCTGGAAGATGATTGAGCACCCTCTTGGCGTGAGCACGAGTTGTTCCAGGGTCCCAGGAAGACATAAACACATTGAGCTTTAAAAAAGAAAGCCCACAAGGTGGAGGTTCCAAGCCTTCAGGCCACATTGCTGGTGCTGCAGCTCTGGAGGCTGCACTCAAATCGGTCATTAAGCCCCCTCATTTGGCAGCCAGGCTGGCCCCAGCCATTAAAGCAGAGCCACGTAGGCAAAGCTTATAAGGAAGGTGCAGTGGGTAAAGTCAAATTAATTAATTCATCCTAAGGAAGCTTGTACAAATATCAAATGCTGATTAGTATTCATGCAACCTGTATGATCTGCCACCACTGACAGATTAAAGGTTGTGTCTAATTGCACTGGGGATGGTTTCAGTGTTTGGTTTGGGTTACTTTTTGGGGTTATTTTTAATCATCCTCAGTCTACAAAGAGAATTTCAAAACGATGCCATCTGAGATTTAACCTTGAAACAGAGACCACCTGAAGGCTCTCCAAGTTTTCTTCAAGTTGTCAAGCTCTGATGGTTTTTCTCTGCCCTTTCCTCAGTGAGGTGGGTTTTTAATCCTTGTTTGATCCCTGCTCCTCAAAGGCTGCTGAAGTGGCTCCAGGCAAGCCCAGAGCGACGCAGCGCTGCTGTCCCTGCTGGCTGTGGTTTGGCTGAAGCTGAGAGCAGTGAGGCAGAGCCTGGCTGACAAATGGATGTGGCTGAACTGTCATTAAAAATGCAAAGGAGAAATCGATCCAATTAAATAATAATGGCTTGCATTTACCTGCTGCTTTTTGTTTCCCCTCTGGAGCGATGCAAGCCTTGCAGACAGCATGCAGGAAATGTTTTAACACTGCACAGATTGACCCAGCAGGAGAATTAACACTGGCTGATGCTGAGCTGTTTCTTGGTGTGCTTTGTTGTGGCAAGATTTGGGGTGAGGACCCAGCTCTGAGAACTTGGAGGGTTTGTATGAGTACGTCCAAGTGACAAAAAGTGCAAGGCCTGCAGCACAGGTGTGCTGGTTTGAGGCTAACTGGAATATTTTACTGAGAGGAATGAAATCCTTAGCTGTGAGAAGAAAAAAGCCACCAGTAATCCATATCACTCATTCTTCTGCTGAGAAATGCACTTCTCACACACTTCTCAGCTCTCAGTTCTGCGCCGGCTCTCTGATGGTCAGTGTGTGGTTGCCTCTGCCTTAACTCTAATCAGACCTAGCCCTTTATTTCCCCTAACCTTCTTCTTGTCTTTTTGACATCTCACCTCAGATCTCTCCAGATTTATCACTTGAGCTATATAGGGACTGATCTGGTTATTTCTGAAGGGAAGGAAAGAGTGGGGAGGAGGTTTGGGTCGGGAGCCTCCTGGCGGTCTGATTTCTGGGAGGGCTATTGCATTTCTGTATTACTTTTAACTTGTATAGAACTGTAAATATTTGTGTCTATATCTGCTTGTAAATTGTGCTAAGCTGGAAATGGAGCTTCATTCCTTAACTTCCAGCTGGCTGAGTCTAGTCTGGGTGATTTCATTGTGTGTAGCAGGTGGGTAACTCCCAAACCATCACAAGTTTTGTGAGGAGCTGCTGGGAGAACTGAGGTTGTTTAGCCTGGGGAAAGGGAACCTCATGACTCTCTACAACTTCCTGAAAGGGTGGGGTTGGGCTCTCTTCCTGAGGAATAAGTGACAGGCCAAGACATAATGTCCTCAGGTTGTCCCAGGGGGTGTTTAGGCTGGATGTGAGGAACAATTTCTTCCCCAAAGGGTTGGCAAGCCCTGGAACAGGCTGCCCAAGGAAATGGTGGAGTCCCCATCCTTGGAAAGATTGAAAAGCTGTGATGTGGTGCTGAGAGACATGGACCTGGCTGTGCTGGGTTAACAGGTGGACTTGGTGTTCTTGATAGTTTTTCCCTCCTAAATGATTCAATGAAACCTCAGCAGCAGAACAACAAAGGTATTTAACCAGCTGGGTTTGGTCAGCCTCAAAGAAGAGCACTAACATTAGCCTAGGGGGGATTCACTGAAAGGACAGAGGCAGGCACCAGATAAGCTCCTCAGACCAAGAGCAGCTCACCTCAGAGCATCATAGCAGCTTTGGAGCCTGTCACACCCAAGAAACATCTTCACTGAAAGGGTTCTCAAACACTGGAACAGGCTGCCCAGGGAGGTGCTTAAAGATGTGGTGCCGAGTGGTGTGGTTTAGCACCAGACTTGCTAGAGTCAGAGAAGGGTTGGACACGATGATCTTAAACACCTTTTTTTTTTTTCCCAACTAGAAATGATTCTATGATCTTGTGATCCTGATGCTGTGATTCCATGAACCTATGGTCCTATGGCATCCTGGCCTGCATCAGGAACAGTGTGGCCAGCAGGACAAGGGAGGTTATTCTTCCCCTGTACTCAGCACTGGTCAGGCCACACCTTGAGTGCTGTGTCCAGTTCTGGGCTCCTCAATTCAAGAGAGATGTTGAGGTGCTGGAATGAGTCCAGAGAAGGACAACAAAGCTGTTGAGGGGCCTGGAACACAAACCCTATGAGGAGAGGCTGAGGGAGCTGGGGTTGTTTAGCTTGGAGAAGAGGCTCAGGGCTGATCTCATTGCTGTCTACAACTACCTGAAGGGACATTGTATCCAGGTGGGGGGGTGGCCTCTTTTGCCAGGCAACCAGCAACAGAACAAGGGGACACAGTCTCAAGTTGTGGCAGGGGAGGTCTAGGCTGGATGTTAGGAGGAAGTTGTTGGCAGAGAGAGTGATTGGCATTGGAATGGGCTGCCCAGGGAGGTGGTGGAGTCGTTGTCCCTGGAGGTGTTGAAGCAAAGCCTGGATGAGGCACTTAGTGCCATGGTCTAGTTGACTGGATAGGGCTGGGTGCTAGGTTGGACTGGATGATCTTGGAGGTCTCTTCCGACCTGGCTGATTCTATGATTCTATGAGCCTGATTCTGTGATTCAATGAACCTATGAGTCTATGATGTGCTGGAGCAAGGCTCCCAGCTCCACAAATTCAGGCCACACTTCCAGTTTATACAGTTTAATACATGTGAAAGAAGATACATTTCTGTTGGAGTAATGAATGCATAAATAACAGAAGATATATGTGAATGCATAAATATGAGGTGGCATGGAACAAACCAAACAAAACCAATTTGCTTTAATCAATTCCCCTCCCCTCTCCCCCACCTCATCTCATTTCGCTGTTGCTGCCTCGGCGCTTGTGACGGACTCATTGCTGCTCTTATTTTTCCCATGAAGAAGCTGTCCCATGGTGAAAGGGCTGGGATGAGTGGTGGGGAAGGGGCAGAGCCTAGAGGCTAAAAAAAAATAGAAATAAAAAAGAAGAAAACAACCCCAAAACTGAAAAAGAAGCCAAGAAAAATGTGGTGTTGAGGTGACCTGAATTTCCCTGGAGCTGGAAGGGCTTTGGGAGTGAAGGTGCCCAAGTGTAGGTGCAGAGGTGTGGAGGGAAGACCAGCAGGGTGGAATGGAAGGTTTATGGCTGCCCCCCTCACCCCTGCCAAGGTTTTGAGGGTGTTCTGCTATTGAGGAGGAGCTGAAATGCTGGCAGAGAACATCACCTACGACAGCTCGTTACACCTTTACACACTGTAGCAATAATTTACTCTGAACTGCAGTAAACAAAATACATTTCTTAAATAATTTACTATTTATTTGGTTTGGTATTGTTAATAATAATAATAATAATTATTTTTCTTTTCTTTTTTCTTTAATTTTTTTTTAACCTCTCTGTAAATTTATCTTTTCTTTCCTCCTCTCCCCCACCCCCATCCCCTCTACTTTTTATTTCTCTAACAGAAGAAACCATATTTGTGCACCTTGGGGTTATTATGATGTTTCACCTGAATTTCTGTTAAGAAAAGGGAAAAACAAAAAGTGGGATTTAAAATTTTTAAAAAAAAGTCAATGCAAAACCCAGGAATAAAAATGAAAAGCAACAGGAGAGTTGTACAGAGAAGAATGAACAAACTGATTCTTGCACTGGCTACAGTTCAGTAGGGACTTGGGGTTTGTTTTATTTCTTTTTTTCATGTTCTGTTTGTTTGTTTTCTCCTGTAGTTAGGACAACAGCTGCAGCACAGAATAAAAATGGGAGGCTCAGGGCTGACCTCATTGCTGTCTACAACTACCTGAAGGGAGGCTGTAGCCAAGTAGGGTTGGTCTCTTCTGCCAGGTAAGCAGCAACAGAACAAGGGGAAGCAGTTTGAAGTTGTGCCAGGGGAGGTCTAGGCTGGATGTTAGGAGGAAGTTGTTGTCAGAGAGAGTGATTGGCATTGGAATGGGCTGCCCAGGGAGGTGGTGGAGTCACCGTCCCTGGAGGTGTTGAAGCAAAGCCTGGATGAGGCACTTAGTGCCATGGTCTGGTTGATCGGATGGGGCTGGGTGCTAGGTTGGACTGGATGATGTTGGAGGTCTCTTCCAACCTGGTTGATTCTATAAGAAGAAGCTGGTGGGATGATGGCAGAGGGGAGGAGAGGAAAAGACGAGGAAAACCACTTGGGAAAAACCAATGGCTGGATGAATGAGTTCCACATCAAACCCAAGGAAACACCACCCGGTTGCAGAGTCCCATTGTAATGCAAAACCCAGCATCGTTTCTCTATAAAAATCTGTGCATTATGAAGAGAGAGGGTTTGGGTTTGGGTTTGGTTGCTTTCTGTGGGTGTATTTCTGTATTTTTTTTTCTTTTTCTCCTTTTTTTTTTTTTTTTTTTTTTGGTCTTTTGATCTTTTCCCTCCCCCCCCACCCCCCAAGTCCTCCCCCCACCCCTTTCCCTTGTGTTGTAGCTCACAAATACATTATTTCTATTTATAGAACCGCTGCTATACAGACAATGTACAACTCCCAGCTCCTGGGCACATCCCCCCCGGCCCCGGTGAATGTGACATCTCCAAAAGGTGCCTTGTTTAAAAGTTGAGCGTCTTTAAAAAACAAAACTAAACAAAACGAAACGAAACCGACGGGAACCCGAAGAGAATCCACCCCCAGATCCCAACTGCCACCACCTCCAGCCAACACGAATCAATGTGATTGAGGCCAACGGAGAGGGGTGGGAGGAACGAAGTGACACCGGCCCCAGCGTCAACTCCACCTTGCCTTTAGCTGCTGCCCCCACCCCAAACCCATCCCCCTTTGTCCGGACGTTCGTTTGGTTTATCTTGAATGGTTTTTTCTTCTCTCTGTGGTTTTTTTTCTCTCCTTTTTTCCCCTTTTTCTTTTTTGTATATGTGTGTTTATTTTTTGCAAACCTCCACAGCGCTGAAGAGCAAAGGGCTGCCGGAAAGGACAAAACCCTCCAGCCAGCAGCCACCCGCGGACCTGTGACCGCTCAGCCCCTTCGCTTTGGACCCCCACATTGGTGTCAAGCCCTTGAGACCCTCCTTTCCCCCCCTCCCCGCCCCGCTCCCCCTTCCCACAGAGCTATACGGGGTCGTCGATGTCTTCTTCTGTGGCAAGAGTCACGGGGACCAAGTCCTGCTTCCGGAGGGGGCTCTTAGCCGTGCCCGGCAGCTCTTTGCTTTTCTCAGCGTTGCTGCGCTGAGTTTTCAAGTGCTCCGCGTTTGTCAGTTCGGAGGCGGCCGGCTCCGGGAGCCGGGAGTCCGCGGGGGCCGGCGTGGATCGCCCGCTGTCCAGGAGCAGATCCGAGAGGCCGCCCAGGGAGCCCCCATCCAACTGCTCGAAGGAGAAGTTGGGGATGGTGAGGTGCTCCCCGCGGCACGGGGGCTGGCCCCGGCGCTCGCCTTTGGAGGCCAGCTCCGAGGGCTGGCTCTCTGCGAGCTCCAGGGACTCTCTGTGGGCCGGGAACTCGCAGGACGGGGTCCTCCTCCGCAGCATGCTGTTCTCGGAGGCTTTGGTGCGTGAGGCCGCTCCGCCATCATCCTCCATGGGAGGATCTATAGAAATGCAGGGCGGGCTCATCTTCTTCTTCCTCCGGGCCCCGTGGATGTACTCGGACTCCGCCTGGATGTGGGCTGCGGACCGCTGCTTTTCCTCGGCGTGCTCCCCGAAGCTACGGTGCCCGTCGCTGACGGAGGGGCAGATCTCGATGGAGTGCCGCCTTTGGTCGTCCGCCCAGCCGGGCTTGTTGAGGAAGCCCTTCGTGTCGATGCTGTAAAACTTCTTCAAGTCCTTCTCCTTGCTGCTGCCCCCGCAGAGGCTGCTTGTGCTGCAGTTCTTGAGGGCCACTGGAGACGGGGACGGGGAGATGAAGGGCGAAGCTGAGCGGCTGCCAGCATCCGAGTGCTCCCCTGCCCAGTCTTTGGCCGAGCTGTTGATGTGGCGAACCTCCTCGTCAGCCAGGTCGGAGGACTCGAAGGGGCAGCCCTCGGGGCTGGGAGGGCTGTTAGCGGGGCTGGGTGGGCGGCTGAGGACGCCGTGCTGGCCACAGCTGTGCTTCCGTGTGAGGGTGCCCGGGTGCTGGTGTGGGGAGGACGGTGGGGAGCACGGAGGGGTGCCCGGCAGGGAGGCAGCTGAGGGATGGAGCGAGCAGGGGGTGAGGGTGCTCTGGGGATGTGTTGGTGATGGCATCGTCTCTGCAGGTTCTGCTTGCAGGCTGTCCTTGCGGTCTGGAGTCTGCCCATCCACAGAGTCCTTTCGAATGGCCTCCTGGAAGGTAAGGAGGGAGAGATGTGGTGAGAGCCTGGGAACCCGCTGAGCTGGTGGCACTTCCAGTGATGAAAGGCAGCATGTGGCAGAAGGGTTGGTGGGTCTAACATGCTCAGCACAACCCCATCTCCACCCCATCCTGACAGCCCCTGTCAGACCCTACCTGTAGAAGTTTGGCTACCAGACAAGTCAGAGCCTATGTAGAATCAACCAGGTTGGAAAAGACCTCCAAGCTTATCCAGTCCAACCTATCACCCAGCTCTATCCAATCAACCAGACCATAGCACTAAGTGCCTCATCCAGTCTTTTCTTGAACACCTCCAGGGATGGCAACTCACCCACCTCCCTGGGCAGCCCATTCCAATGCCAGTCACTCTCTGTGAAGAACATGTTTGGGGCTTGCATCTGCTAGGTCTTTCTGCATGGCAGCAAACCCTGAGTCAGTGCAGCCTGTCTAAGGTGACATGGTATCAGTCTGACTGCAGGCTTCTTACAGCACCAGGAAAACCAACCTGGGCATCTTCTCCCTGTGCTTTAGCCATTCATTCCACTGAACAGGACATCCACAGGGATGGAAGGAGGTGAACAGGGCCTTCTCCTGTGTGTCACTGGAGGGTGTTAACATTTATGGCACCACAAACATTTTGTTCTAAAAAGGAGAATTCTACTCTCAACTCTAAGAAAAGAAACTCAAAAGGGGACTGGAAGAGAAGGGAAGGGACTATGAAGGACTTTACCTCTGCATACTCTTAGCCCCTCACCTGTCTGCACAGCAGCTTGTTGAGAGTAGGCGATCGAGGCGTGGTGTGGAGGGGCAGGACCTTCCAGCGGTGCCGGCCTTCGTGGCTGGGAGAACGGACTGCCAGCTGGAGGGGCTCTGCTGGGACTCTCAGAGAGGTGCATGTTCCCACGGGCTGCGAGCGGATGGAGGTGATGGACCCTAGGAAGGACAGAGAGAGAGAGAGCAGTCACCACCACGGCTGGCACGGGCTTTGGAAGATTTGAGGCAGAGCTTGTGCCCATGGGCTCCAGGAGGGAACTAAATACAGGAGGGGAAAGGAAACACTTGTCTAGTCCCAAACCTCTAGTTTGAAGTCCCAACCCTCAGCATTAGCCTTGGTCAGTGCCAGGACTGAAAGTGAGATGTCTCTTGTCCTATCTCCTGCTTTGAATACCAGGCCATATCTCATTAGGGATGGTAGAGAGGCTACAGATGAAGAAGCCTTTGCGTTGTGGCCCTGCCTGCTCCAGGAAATTGCCTGTTACCATAGCCTCTGTTTTCTGTCTCAGATAGCAGGAATCTTCTCTTGCAGCAGCTGCAACACTCAAGCTTGGATGGTGGCCACCAGGACCACATGCTACCACATGGTAGCAAATGAAGAACAGGATATGGAGTTGCATTTGACACCCTGCCATGGCTGCTTTCCTGGTAGCATTGCTTTGAGTGTGTATCACAGGACACTGCATTGGAAAAGACCTCAAGCATCATCTGGGCATCCTTTGTGAAAGCATGTTGCCTGTTTGGAGGAAGTGAATGAGGGAAGTCTGGTGGCTGTGCTGGAACCGGAGTCAGTTGTCCTTGTTGAACTTGCAGTGCTGCCAGGGATGGGCTTGCAGCCTCGTGCTGCCTTGCCACGTGGAGGCAAGAGCAGCACTGCTGAGCTCCCTGGAAGCCTCCAGAACTCAGCTTTCAGGTCCAACCTATGGCCATGTACAGGCAGCGGGCACCCTGCCATCAGCTCCTCCAGGAGCAGACACCATTGGCATGTGCAGGGCAGCTTTCCCACTCACTGCAGCCCAAACACTACCACCAGCACTTCTCCACGAGGCAGATCTTGGCTAAACATGGTCTGAGCAGCAGCGTGGAGGCCGCTTTGAATGCTTTGACCATCGCTGAGCTCATGTATCAGGCAGGAATCACTCTCTGCCTGAAGGCTCCCAGTCCCCTGGCTGAGTCCAAAGGCAATCCCTCCTGCCCAGCCCCTTTGTGGTGCTGCTTTACTGTAGCTCTGCCTTGTTTGAAAGATCTTTTCTTGGCTAATTTGTTTTTCTTGCAGGATTTATTGGCCTCATTAGCTTGAAACCCAACGTCTGTTTCTCTGTTGCTGCTCCATGTTAAAAACACAGCTATCCATCACTTCAAGAGATCTCCCAGGGGTCAGGCAACTTGAACCTATGACAAAAGCCATCCAGACAGATTTCAGTTGCCTTTCAGAAAGAGATTTGTTGTGGGGAAGAAAGAAAAGTTAGTGTTTAATCATTTTTCTTTGTGAGCTTCTCTCCAGAGCACCACAAAGAGCAGAGCAGGGAGCTTCCCACTCCACCCCACTTCTCCCTAGTTGTGTTTTGGGCTCTCTTACAGCCAGAGCTTCAGTCCAAGCTAGTCCTAGGCCAGACTATACAAAATGTTTTGGGGTTTGGCTTTTTATTTTTGTGTGATGTAGAAAATCTTTGTCATAAAATCTGTCACAAACATGGTTGTAAAACCAAAACTCTCTGCTCTCCTCCCTGGCCTTACTTGGAATTTCCTTCTGCTGGAAACTTTCCATCTAACTCTCATACAGGAAAGCAAAAACTCCTCTGAAGTGCATGCTCAGGAACATTGAATATATCTGCATTTGTGGATTTTTACTTGGTTTTTTGGCCTTGTTTTTTTAGTAACTCATGAAAGTGCATCTAAGAGCAAAATAACACAAGATCTGGGCACAGTATTTTCACTGTGTGCTCACCAAAGTCTTGGGAGAAGGCCAGGCACCCTTTGAGAAAGCTATGAGAGCAGAAATGCTGATGTGAGTCACAATGTGCTCAGTTTTACTTGCACCTGGGATTGTGACTTGGGTCAGAGTTTGGTCATCTCAGAAGCAGCAGATCTCTGTGTGCCGCCAGCCACCAGACCAGGGAAGAAGTCATAGAATCATAGAATCAACCAGGTTGGAAGGGACCTCCAAGATCATCCAGGCCAACCTAGCACCCAGCCCCATCCAGTCAACCAGACCATGGCACTCAGTGCCTCATCCAGGCTTTGCTTCAACACCTCCAGGGATGGCAACTCCACATCCTCCCTGGGCAGCCCATTCCAATGCCAATCACTCTCTCTGACAACAACTTCCTCCTAACATCCAGCCCCGACCTCCCTTGGCACAGCTTGAGACTGTGTCCCCTTGTTCTGTTGCTGCTTGCCTGGCAGAAGAGACCAACCCTACTTGGCTACAGACTCCCTTCAGGCAGTTGTAGACAGCAATGAGGTCAGCCCTGAGCCCCCTCTTCTCCAGGCTAAACAACCCCAGCTCCTAGGAGATGACAGTTAAGGATTTTATCCATCTCAAGCTGAAGTTTTATTTCTTACTGCCTGCACTTGGGGTCATTTCCTCAGGAACACATAGCAAAAGGCCTTTCCTACAGTGTATTCTCTACTAACTTTCTGTTGAAACCCTGAGGATCAAGAAGATCAAGAACATGACATAAAGACATCCATGTCCTCCCAGTTCTACTTTCCCAAGTGTCCTAATCCTGCTGTAGCACCTCTTGGGGAGAAATTGGGGAACCAAGAGAATTCTCATTCAGTTCTACCTACCCCTGCCAAGATCACAGCAGTTTTATACTGGTATAAATCCTGATTTTACACCCACTACAGAGATGAAAACCACCCCCAGTGGTCCAGCCATGAAACTCAACCTCTGTTTTCTTTGCTTAGCAAGGAATTTGCAGGTGAAATAACAATAAATACCGAGCAGAGAACATTAACTGGTGTCCAGAGAGTTTGTACAAATACTGACTTATTTCACCCAAAGAAATGAGAGCAGATCTTGCCAGCCCCACCAGGGTTTGCAAACCCACCACTCATCTGGCCAAGCACTTCTTGCATTTCAAACAACCCAGCATCAAAGGAAATCAGGCTGGTGAGTTCTTGGGAGCCACTCAGGAAGCATGTGTGCCTTTAGGGAGGCAAGAGATTTTCTTTCCTATTGATTGCTCCTTCCAACCAACTTGCAGAACAAAACAGAGAGAGGGGAAGTGCATTTAGGTGTAGCTGGGTAAATGGATACTCAGAGGCTCTGTGTGGTTCCCTGGCTGTGAGGGTTTCTCCAGAAGATTCATTCTACAGCCACGCTAAGGAGGCACTGGAGAGTGGTTTCGTGAAGAGACCTCCAAAGGTCATTCAGTCCAACCCTGCTGCAGTCAGCTGAGACATCCTCCACTAGATCAGGTTGCTCAGAGCATTGTCAAGACTAACTTTGAGTAGCTCCAGAAGTAGGGCCTCAACCACCTCCCTGGGCAACCTGCACCCTCATGGTGCAGAACTTGTTCCTCACGTCCAATCTAAATCTGCTCTGCTCTCATTCCAAACCATTGCCTCTCATCCTGTCACTGCAGGCCTTTGCAAACAGTTCCTCTGCAGCCTTCTTGTAGCTCACTTCAGGTACTGGCAGGCTGCTCTGAGGTCTCCCTGAAGCCTTCTCCTCTCCAGGCTGAAAATCACAGAATCAGTCAGGGTTGGAAGGGACCACGAGGATCATTCAGTTCCAACCCCCCTGCCATGCCCAGGGACACCCTACCCTAAAGCAGGCTGCACACAGCCTCATGCAGCCTGGCCTTAAACACCTCCAGCCATGGGGCCTCAACCACCTCCCTGGGCAACCCATTCCAGGCTCTCACCACTCTCATGCTGAACAACTTCCTCCTCACGTCCAGTCTAAATCTCCCCACCTCCAGCTTTGCTCCATTCCCCCTAATCCTGCCACTTTCTGAGAACCTAAAAAGTCCCTCCCCAGTTTTTTTGTAGGTCCCCTTCAGATCCTGGAAGGCCACAAGAAGGTCACCTGGGAGCCTCCTCTTCTGCAGCCTGAACAGCCCCAACTCTTTCAGTCTGTGCTCACAGCAGAGTTGCTGCAGCCCTCTGAGCATCCTCGAGGCCCTTCTCTGGACACACTCCAGCATCTCCACATCCCTCTTATAATAGTGGCTCCAGAACTGGATGCAGTACTCCAGGTGGGGGGTCTCAGCAGAGCAGAGTAGAGGGGGAGAATCACCTCCTTGGCCCTGCTGGCCACACTTCTGCTGCTGCAGCCCAGGCTCTGCTTGGCTCTCTGGGCTGCAAGTGCACACTGAGCAACCCAACCTGTACTTGCTGCCCCATGGTTTTGGCTAGAAGGAAGAAGGGGACACTTTCCCAGCAGTACCTCTTTGAGATTTGCAGGGATATGTTTCCATCTCCACCTCGTGGAGGGGGAAGGGGGCTTTAGCTGGCATCACTGGCCGGAACATGTAGCTGTCGTTGGGCAAGGAGTGCATGCGGGACACGGAGATCTTGCGCACCGCCAGCAGGTTCTGCGAGTCCTCTGGCCTCAGAGAGGCTGCGCCGCCCTGCAAAGCAAGGAGGCAGGAGAAAGGGTCAGCCAACAGCTTGCTGGGGAACTTGCAGCAATCCCTTACCTGGTTTTTAGTTTAAAGCCCTTGTGCACATATTCCTCTTGCAGACAGGCTGAGCCTTGGTGACCGCAGCGGATACCAAAGCTACATTGTGCTGGCTGAATAAAGAGCTCAAGCTGTAGCTGGAGGCATCAGTGACCCACTACTATGCCAACTCTTGGCCACCACAGAGGAAAAGTAAGGCTCAGGGGAACGGGTCCCACCCTCAAAGCACGTGAGGCAGCCAGCACTTCTCATACTGTTGTGCTCTGATTGCCCTGGGGATGCTTTCAGCCCGTCCTGGGTGGTGATCTCTTCTCAGAGCTCCTCTGGCACAGATGGGTGAGACTGGCCATTCCTCAGCCACACTGACCAAGGGGACAAAGTGTTTCTAGACAGTCATTGTTATCTCCTCCAAACACACGTTCAGATAGACAGTTAAATGTACACATTAACACCACTGCAGCCCCTGGAGCCTCTCTCCTGCAACATGGAGCATTTTTGGCACCGCTGGCCCCAGAAGAAAAGAGCCACGTGGCAGGAGGCAGAAGAAAGAAGACATCACAGCAGCATGTCTGTGGGGGTGGAGCCTGTTCTGGGGTAGAGAAGGGATTGCTCTCTGTTTGCTGTCAGATGTGTCTGGTTGGACATGTCAGAAACCTTAAAGTTGAGCCCTCACTGCTCCTTTGAGACCCACATGGTGCTGATGGAGAGGTGATGCCACAACTTGGCAAAGCACTGCCCCAGTGCCCCTTTGGAAAAGGACCTACCACCTGGCCCTGAAGTTTTGGTCCTAAAGCCATTTCCCTGACAGTTTACCAGGTTATCTAATGCCTTACTCATCACTCTGCTTCTCCTTTGATGTCAGCCTCCAAGTGCCTGATTGAAAGCATTTTCCCACCTGCATGTCTTATATGTAACATATTTTGCTTTGCTCTGCTGGGCTTCTCTGCCTCTCTGCTAGCAAATTCTGGGACTGAGATCCTTCACTGGGTAGTTTGGAGGTCACCAAGGATCTGGTTAAATCTGTGTCCTGTTTTGTCTCCCCCATACATTTCTAGCTCAGAAATTCATTTCCTCTGATCCCCAAAGAGGAAAAAAATTACTTGATGATTTTATTCTATCAAGCTGGGCTGTGAAGAGGGGGGGTGGGAGTTTTCAGCAGCAATAATTTACTGGTAGTTGGCATCTAGTTGTGCCTGCTGCCTTGCCCAGCAGCCCTCTGAGTGCAAGCAAGGTCTCTGGGCTGATATATTAATGCATCAGCAGTTGGCTGTGCCAGTTGGCCCCTGGCCATTAGAGCTAACAAGCTCTCAGCATCCCAGCACCTGAGCCGAAGGCAGGCAGGCAATTGTTAACACCTCGATGCCACACAGAGAACAAAAGGTCTTGCTCCACTTTCTCAGGAGCCTAACAGAAGGATCACAGCATCCTGCTATTAAAGCTCAGCTCCTCTTCACAGGGCCTTGTATTGGTCATGTCTGGCTGGGACAAAGGAGCAGAAATCCCTTCCTGACATTGACAGCTGCGATGTTTAAGGTTTCAGCTGTCGTGCCCCAGTTGAGTTTGGGATGTAGGCAAATTTCAGATGGCTTCAAAGCCACTCTAATAAGCATCTGAAATATGAAACATGTCCATGTTTCATATTCTGTGAGCTTGTTGGCTCACAGAATCGTTTTGGTTGGAAGAGACCTTTCAGGTCATCAAGTCCAACTGTTGCCCCAGCACTGCACCACTAAACTGTGTTCCACAGCATCACAGTATCACATCTACATGGCTTTGAAACTCTTCCAGGCATGGGAGCTCCACTGCTGAGCTGGGCAGCCTCTTGTAGGGCTTGACAACCTTTTTGGGGAAGAAATTTTTCTTCATGTCTAACCTAAACCTCCCCTCATGAAACCTGAGGTCATTTCCCCTTGTCCTACTGCTTGTTCCTTGGGTGAAGAGACCAATCCCCACCTGGCTCCAGCCTCCTTTCAGGTAATTGTAGAGAGCCAGGAGGTCTCTCCTCAGCCTCCTTTTCTCCAGGCTGAACAACCTCAGTTCCCTCAGCTGCTCCTCACCAGCCCTGTTCTCCAGTCACTTCCCCAGCTTTACTGCCCTTTTCTGGACCCACTCCAGCACTGCACTGTCCTTCCTAGAGTGAGTGGCCCAAAACTGAGCCCAGTCCAGCCTCACTAGTGCTGTGTACAGAGATACATTTATTTCCCCAGTCCAGACTCACACCTGGTGAGCTGATTTCAGCACCTAGGAAGGTTTGGGTCCACACCACCACCAGCTGTGCTGCTCCTTTTCTTTGTTGAGAACCAACTGATGCACTCAGATGCCAGGTCTCATGCTCTGAAAGTCAATTTGGTTCCTTCAACAAAGGCCCAGCCTGGACCAGTGCTGCTGAGCCTGTGTATGGTAAACCCTGCCTGTGGCCACTCTGAGGACTTGTTTGTATCCCAGACATCTGACAGAGATGTGCAAGGTGGGGACCTTCTTGCCATGAGATCCCTCTCAGGCTAAGTAGAAAGGCAATGAATTGACCATAGATGGTCTGGGTGCTGCACCTCAGAGCTCAGGCAAACATCTTTAATCAATGAGCATGGCTCCCTCCTCTCCTGTCTGGGAATCAATAGGCTGTTGGGGCTCTGACTTTGCTCTGGTGCAGAGGGAGCTTGAGGAGAAATAACTCTGCAAATACCTCCACAGGACATAACCCTTCCTGGGTGATTGAATGGCCAGAAGACACTCTGTAAGCAAAGGTGACTGAGCACACAGGAAGGGGGAACACTGGAACTTCTCAGAGGCCAGAAGCCAATAGCCTGCAAACAAGGTATGAGCAAAACTCCCAGAGAAGGGCTCCTGCTGGCTGTGTCTCCAGCTCAGCCATCTCCTGCAGCCTCTGCAGTGGGGAAGCTGAAGGCAGAACAAGGGCCACTGTACAGGCCAACTCTGGTGGCACCCAGGGTCATGCTGTTGGTCCCTGTAGCATTAACAGCCTTCGAGCTCTGCCAGCAGAAACTCAGGACCCCTTGCAGTTGCTTTTACAAAGTCCCAGGTTTTGCCTGTCCCCAAAAGATGCCTTCCCCATGGTCTCCTTTTGAGCCTTTGCAGCTTCCAGGTGGCCAAGCAGTGTGAGGGGATGCCCTGCTCTTCCCTTAGAGAGAGAAGCAACCTGGGTGCTAATGGTGCATTTTGCTGCGGAGAAGTCTATCAGGAGCCATGTCAGAGCAGCTAATTCCCCATTGCTGTGCAACTAAGTATCTTTTTACTTGCTTTAATAGAGTCTGATAGATTTTACAAGCCCCTAATGCAATGTAATTTAATCTCAAACCCCCACTGATTTTCCAGTAGGTTTGGTTGACAAAGCAGTTTCGTATTTGCTCTTAATCATTCGCTGCCAGTGTGGGATGAAACAATTATCTCGTGTCCCTCCTCCTCCCTCCAACTACCAGTTGCTCTCTTTTTAGAGAGGACTAAGAGAAACTGAAAAAAACAACCCAGGAATCTCCAGCTTCTTGCTGAGGGCCTTTGGCAGTTCCCAGCATCCAAGGCAGCCAAGTCCTGAGCAGAGCATGAGCCAGTGGAACGCTGCACAGAGTCACAGAATTGGAAGAGGCTTTGATGATCATCTAGTCCCAGCTCCCCTGACGTGGGCAGAGACATCTTTCACCAGATCAGGTGGATCAAAACCTCATCCAGCCTGACATTAAACCCTTGCAGGGATGAGGTGTCAACAACTTCTCTGGGCAACTTGTTCCAGTGTCTCACTACCTCCTTAGTAAAGAACTCCTTCCTGACCTCCAATCTAAATCTACCCTGCTCTAGTTTAAAACCACTGCCCCTTGTCCTGTCACTACAAGACCTTACAAAAAGTCCCTCTCCAGCTTTCCTGTAGCCTTCTTCAGGTACTGGAAGGCTGGTCTAAGGAACACAAACCCTATGAGGAGAGGCTGAGGGAGCTGGGGGTGTGCAGCCTGCAGAAGAGGAGGCTCAGGGGGGACCTCATTGCTGTCTACAACTGCCTGAAGGGAGGTGGTAGCTGGGTGGGGTTAGTCTCTTCTGCCAGGCAAGCAACAGAACAAGGGGACACAGTCTCAAGTTGTGCCAGGGAAGATCTAGGCTGGATGCTAGGAGGAAGTTGTTGTCAGAGAGAGTGATTGGCATTGGAATGGGCTGCCCAGGGAGGTGGTGGAGTCCCTGTCCCTGGAGGTGTTGAAGCCAAGCCTGGATGAGGCACTTAGTGCCATGGTCTGGTTGATTGGATGGGGCTGGGTGCTAGGTTGGCCTGGATGATCTTGGAGGTCTCTTCCAACCTGCTTGATTCTATGATTCTCTTCTCCAGGCCAAACAGACACAACTTAGCCTGTCCTCACGGGAGAGGTGCTCCAGCCCTCTGATCATCTTTGTGGCCCTCCTCTGGATCCCCTCCATCAGAACCATGTCCTCCACATTCATGTCCTGCATGTTCACACCAGTGCCAGACAGGTCCTCCTGAGCTGCACAGTGATTTTCTTGAGGCTTCTCTGGGGATCCCAAAAGGGGATTAAAAAGACCCTGAGCAGTACATTGGTGTGAGGGGAATTTATGCCACCCCATGTTGTATGTGTCAGGGTTGGCAGTGATGGCATTCACAGAATCACAGAAACATCCTGGTTGGAAAAGACATCCAGGATCATCAAGTGCAACTGTTATCCCTACTCTACAAAGATCACCCTTAAACCATATCCTTAAACACCACATCCAAGCCACTTTTTTCCCCCCAGGGCTTTATCAGATTGCTCCCTGCTGGTGCCCTTGCTGAAGTGACAAGGAGCAATGTGTTGGCCAGGACAGCAGGACAGGGACACATGGCTCTTATGGTTCTGAACTTCACAACCTTGGAATGATCTGGAAATGGCAAGAGGGAATTTCCATCCTTCTCCACAGCAAAGGTCAGGATGGTGTTAGCCTTGGAGAGCACACTTCAAGCAGCTTTCCACCTCAGGAAGCCCTCCTGAGATGACTCAAGATGTAGGGGTGGCAGTGACATCTCTGCCACGGGGGGACCTGGGAAAGCTGCCTTCCTCTCACACTGCCTCTTTGGCTCTGTGTCACTCAGGACCTGACTGCCTGATGATCAGGCAGCAGTGAGCCCTGGTAGCTGTGATGAGCTCCAGCTCTCAGAACCCTGCTCCATAATCCCTGGAGGAACTGAAAGTGGTTATTTGTTACCACTGGGAGAACTGTCCCCTCCCTACCCTGAGCACAAGAGGAGCAGATGCCTCGTGTTAGCTGTTAGCAGGGCTTGGTGCTTCACCTGCATCGCTGGCTCGGACTTAACGGTCTCCTGGCTTCTGTAGGGTGCTCTGCTCTCTGGGGCCACAACCCCACCCCTGCTCCCACTGGTGGCTGGGGTGGTTGCTCCTCTGGACATCTCCAACTCAATCTCAGCATCCATCTCTGCATCCTCCTTGGCCTCCTTGTTGCTCTCCTCCAGATGCTTCATCAGCACTGCCACCACCACGTTGACCAGGACGAACTGTGCGATGAGGACGAAGGTGACAAAGTAGACAGGGGAGATAACAGGCAGGTAGCTGAGGCAGTGCTTGTCCTCCCGAGTGCATTCCCGGAGAGTGTCCTGCAGCAGAGGGGTAGAGGTGAGGGATTAATGAGGGCCTGGGGCTCTGCTTGGCCTCTGAATACACTACCACCAATGACAACCTGCTGAGGACCTGAGCCTGGGTGCAATGGCTTCTAAATACAACTGAAATGGATAGAAGAAAAGAGGGACACCATGAATGACATCATCTACTGTGCTGGTTTGAAGCTAATTGGAATATTTAAATGAGAGAATTTAGATGTTTGGCTGTGAAAGGAGCATAATGGTGTCTATCCTACTCATTTGTTCTGCTGAGATCTATAAAAGCAAGGACACAAAGATAAGGGCAGGCTGTGGCTTGCCTGCTTGCTGTATTAACTTCTCTGCTTGAATCTGTGTAGCCCAACGAATCATTTCCTTCTTTACACCTCTTACTGACTTTTTCCAGCTCACCCTGCACATAAGTGGGATCCTGAGATAAGGAAGAGGGTGAAAAGGGTGGAAGGACAAAGCAGGGGTGGTTGGCTGGGAGCCTTCTCAGGCAGTCTGGCTGCTCAGGAAGGAGTTTCATAATTCTGTATTACTTTTAACTTGTATATAGGTGCAAACATTTGTAATATATTGTATAGTTCTGCTTGTAAATTGTGCTGAGCTGTAAATACAGCTTCCTTAACTTCCAGCTGACTGAATCTAGCCTGGTGAATTTGGGGGAGGGGGACAGGTAACACCCAAAGCATGGCATCTACCAAGAAGAGGCCAGTGTTAAGTCTCAAAGGGATAGGGCACAGGGTAAGTGGTTGCTCCCCTCAGCCACAAGAACTGGCATAATTTTCCTGAACTAACTATTATTTATCTGTTAAAAAGAAGGAAGGTTCAGGCCAGCTTAGGATGACTCAGAAATAGACCTGGCTTTTAAGTGGGAAAGTTCAGTTTTGATGTTTGCAAAGGAAATCAATTGTGTTTTCACACCAGAGTGGCCTAGATTTGTTTGAAATTTGTATCTCTGTATTCAGAGAGAGAAGAAAGTACCCCAAGACTGCACACACCTTCATGATACCATTCCAGTTGTCCCCTGTTGACACCCTGAAGAGGGTGAGAAAGGCCATGCCAAAGTTGGTGAAGGTTGCATGCCGGCTGAGACCTTCACAAGGGTTTTCTTCACTGCAGTCTGTAGGAGAGAGAAGCAGAAGCACAGCAGTGAAGCCATGTTTGCTAGTGGCTATTGAGAACAGCAGCCCTCCCAAACATGGTGCTGAGACCCTAAGCTGTGTCACATCAGTAGCTGGTGTCAGGGAGGATGGCTAAGTGGTGATCTCCTGGTGACCCTAAGCTGTGTCACATCAGTAGCTGGTGTCAGGGAGGATGGCTAAGTGGTGATCTCCTGGTGACCCTAAGCTGTGTCACATCAGTAGCTGGTGTCAGGGAGGATGGCTAAGTGTGATCTCCTGGTGACCCTAAGCTGTGTCACATCAGTAGCTGGTGTCAGGGAGGATGGCTAAGTGGTGATCTCCTGGTGGCCTGCAGTGGCTGAAGGGCAGCTGCAGAGACCATGTAACCAAACATGATAGAATGGACAGCAGCATACGGTGGTTGAGGGCCTCCAGGGTGGACACACAGAAGGTTGTTGCCAGGGCTTGTTGTGACAGGGCAAGGGGTGGTGGTTTTAAACTCAACATGGAGAGATTTCAACTAGATAGAAGGAGGAAATTCTTTATGCTGAGGGTGGTGAGATGCTGGCCCAGGCTGCCCAGAGAGGTGGAAGATCCACCATCCCTGGAAACATTGCTGATTAGGTTGGGCTGGGGCTCTGAGCAACCTGCTCTAGTTGCAGATGGCTCTACTGACTGCACCCCTGGTTGACCTTTAGAGGTCCTTTCCAACTCAATCCATTTGTTGGTTCTCATGATTCTAAGGTGCTTTTGTGATGAGGACATTTTCCACCTGTGAGGCTGAATAAATCCCTATCCAGACCTGTAACAAACCCTCCACTCTTTCAGCTGGAGTGAATGCAGAACTGATTTTTTTCCCCCCAGAGTTTGCTGAAGACTGAAAAACAAATTGTCTTTGGTTGGAAGAAGCATCCTACTTTCTGTAACCCTCATACAGGGGATTCATGACAGCTATAAAACCACCACTGAGGAACAGCCCTTTAGGTGCTCCTGAAGCTAAGGTGGGATTGCAGAGACTGGAAGGCAGACACCTCTCCATCAAAGAGCATGTTTAAGGGCAGTGACTGCCTTGACATGGGGTAAGCTGCCAAGGTGGGGCTGTAGTGTGTCCTCTCTGGCTCCACCTGGTTTTCTTTCTAGTGGTAGACACATTGATGATCAGCTCCACAGGATTCTCAAGCCAGAGGAATAAGTCATAGAATGGTTTGCCCTAAAGTTCATCTAGTTCCAACCTCCCTGCCCCCATTTTCCACTACATCAGGTTACTCAAGGCCCCATCTAACCTGGCCTTGAACACCTCCAGCAAGGGGCTGTCTGCAGCCTCTCTGGACAATGCTTCCAGCGTCTCACCACCTCCACTGTAAAGAATTTCCTCCTAATCTCCAGTCTGAATCTCCTCTCTTCCAGCTCAAAGCCTTTGCCTCTAGCTCTAGCACTACTGTAGCATTTCTGTAGCCCCCTTCTAGTACTGGTAGGCTGTATAAGGTCTCCCTGGAGCCTCCTCTTCTCTAGAGATGATGCTGAACAGTCAAGAACCAGTGGATGCTTCTTGATTTATGTAGAAAGGGGAAGGTGATGCTGAGAAGAACAACAGACAGACAAGACTTGGGCAGCTGGAAGAGCAATGTCAGCCAAGTACAGAAAACTAATGGAGTGTGGTGGAAGCTCTGGGGAGGGCCATGTTTATGGTGGCATCTCTCCAGCATGAATCTGACCACCATCCAGCTCTGCAGACTCATGGACTGTCTTAAGTAGCAAATTTCCATCTTTGTGAACATATCCATGCTGGACAATTATATTTAAACACTAAATAGTTCCTCTACAGCCAAGGGTGGTGTCAGACAAATCTCTAAATGCCTGTGTGTGCACATTAGACAGGTCCTGTATTACATCCCCATGTGTCATCTGTGACCCTGAGATCAAGAGAAAACTTTAATCTTCAGACTGTGAGCTGTGAAGCTAAGGAAGGCCCAAGAATGAGAGAGAGAAGAAAGGAAATAGCTCAATACCAAATAAACATCAACCGGATGACATAAATTGTGTCAGGCACATTACTCACCTAGCTTGCCAAACAATTCCACTCCCAGGGCAGCATAGATAAAAAACAGGAGCATGAAAAGTAGGCCAAGGTTCCCTACCTACACAAGGAGAAAGCAGAACAAGGGTCAGGCAAGTTGAGGTCATGAATTAAATTGCTCCATCACATTTTAAACACAAGCGAAAGAAGAGCTGGTGGTCAGGGGCTCGTCGGCATCTCCCTTGGCTTCCAACACTCTGCTTCTCTTCCCATGGCTCTGTTGTAATAGACCCAGAGAAGCCTCCTCTGTGAGAGGAAGGAGAAGATACTCTCTCAGTCTCTGTGGCTGGTGCTTCTCCATTGCCTACCAACATACCAGGGATGCTGCCTTCACTTGCAGTCTGGCCAACCTGGAGCTGTAGCCTCAGCCTGTGCTTCAGCGCAGCAGCTGTTTAAGTGACCTGCTGCTCTGGTTTGGGTTTTGAGGGCCTTCCCCTCCTGTTGGCCAGGTTTGAGGGTCTGAGCATGAAGGGTTTGAGGGTCTGAGCATGAAGAGTTTGAGAGTCTGAGCATGAAGGCTGAAGGTTTCAAGACCATGACAAGAACCAGCCATGTCTCAAGCCACAGGAGGAGCTGCCTGGTTATCAAAACCTTTGCTGGCCTGGGAGGCTTTCAGGAAAGGAACATATGCTCCAGTGAGATGTAAAGCTCTCCTGGCCTTGGTGTTTTACAGACACTTGTCAACAGCTACCTGAATTTTAGCTTTCAGTGTCTCAAAAGCAAAGCCTTGTTCTGTGTTCCACCACTGAAATGCAGCCACCGTGCAGTTCAAATGCTGCCTGATGTGCTACTGCTGGACATCAAGAGGAGTGGGCTGCCCAGAGAGGTTGTGGAGGCTCCTCAAGAGAGGTTCCACACCCACCTGGACACTGTGACCCTGGGCAACCTGCTGTGGGTTACCCTGCTTTAGCAGTGGGGTTGGACTGGATGGTCTCCAGAGGTCCCCTCCAAGCCTTACCGTGCTGGGGTTCTGTGAGCAAGCACTGCAGGGTGCCTGAAGGGGATGGCCAACGGCATGCAGCGATGCTAAAGGAAGGCTCTTAGCAAGTCTTAGCATCACTGCAGTCAGTCACTGCAGGGGCTCAAAGCCTTTAAAACATCTCTGGAGGTGTTCAAGAAAAGACTGGATGAGGCACTTAGCGCCATGCCCTATTTGATTGGACAGGGCTGGGTGCTAGGTTGGACTGGATGATCTTGGAGGTCTCTTCCAGCCTGGTTGATTCTATGATCTCTAAGAGCAGATTTGTTGTGATTCAGGCAGAGAACATGAAGGGCAGAGTAAACCTGGGCAGCTAATCACCTGCATTTTGCCCACAACTAATTGATCCCATTTATTTTCCCTGCTACTTCCTGTCCTGTGTCTTATCACCCTGTAATGCAGACAGAGCAGCTGAGTTCTCCAGTTAGCCATGGTGGCACAAGCATCATTTTCTCTCTTAATCAGGATAAACTAGGTGGTGGTTCAGGTGGTCAGGCTGAGGGATCCATAGTATCTCCTAGTGAACTTTTCAACTGGAGAGAGCTTTCTTCTCTGAAGAGGCACATCCACAGTGTTGCTGGGTGTTTTGAAAGTGCTGCTTAGAAGGGTTATCAGTGTGATACCTGTAAGCACAAAACTGTCACAGTTATCACTTATGAAGGAGGGTGTGGTGAGGGTTCTTTTTGTATTAAAGAATTGGAAACAGTCAAATCACCCAGTGGAGACTGTAATTGCTATAAAGCCTAAACTGGCTACTACAGACAGAGCTTTGCAATTCCACTAACATGATTACCATCCTCCAGGGACTAATAGAGATAATACAGTGCTGTGGATGGCTGCTCTGGATTATTTCAGCTGCATGTCCTGCCTTCTGGAGTAGTGTTTCTACCTCATGGCTGCTAGGCCACTGATGGTTTGCAAGCCATTAGAAGGCAGCCAGCAAAATGACTGCAAATTAGAAGACAGAAGAAGGAGCAAGAGCACAAACACACACACAGAGTGCTGGGGAGGCAAATGAGCAAATAATTAAAGGGCAGGAAAATCAAAGTGGTAAACAAGTTTTCTGGGCTGAGTGTATATCAAAACCTGTAGCACAGCAGAGAAGAGTTTTGGGGTTTGGGGTTATTTTTTTGTTCAAAGCAAGTCTATAAGCTTGAGTGTTTTGCTGCTATTTTTAATGCCTAATAAATCAGCTCACAAGCTTTTGGCATTGGTGTGATTCCAGAGAATCTAGCCTAACATCATGGCTATCACCAGGTTATCAGTCACAACTATGATCTCTCTCTCAACATGCAGAGCATGTCAGGAGCTGACACTTGCTCATAAACAATTTGCCTACTACCTAGAGTGTTTGTACACCGTTCTGTACTTAAGTTGTGACTAATTGCCTTACTGAGCCTTACTTGTCTCATAACAAGTCCTTCAAAGCCCTGTTTACACTCATGGGTTTGTTGTATAGCCTGAAGGCATCACAGCCACAGGCATAATCTAAAAATGCCAAGAAGAATGTTTGCTAATGTGGTCTAATGTTTGCTGGTGCCTAAAGATGCATCTGCCCTCGGCTGAGAGCAGCCACACAGTCTTCTTCTTCAACACCTCCAGGCACAGTGACTCCACCACCTCCCTGGGACTTCCATAGCTCAGCTGGTGCACAGGATCTCTTGGAAGTGACTGAACAGTACAGAATCCCAGCAGCCCTGAATGGTGAGCTTGAAAGGGATCTGTGAAGGTCATCCAGTCCAATCCTCCTACTCAAGCAGAGACAGCAACAGCAGCATGCCCAGGATCACAATGTTCAGCTGGGTTTGGAAGCTCTCCACAGAAGGAGACTCCACAACCTCTCTGGGCAACCTGCTCCAGGGCTGCAGCAGCCTCACACCAAAGAATTTTCTCCTCCTGTTCAAATGGCACATCCTGGGTTTCAGTTTGTGCCCATTGTCCTTTGTCTTGTCACTGGGCAGCACTGAAAAAAACTTGGCCCCATCCTCTTGCCTTTCCCCTTTTCCTGCAAACTCAACTTTGAGAAGATCCTCCCCGAGGCTACCCTTTTCCAGGCTGAACAGCCCCAGGTCTCTCAGCCTTTCCTTCTCACAGAGATGCTCCAGGCCCCTGGCTGAAATATGGTTATGTGATAGATGTGAACCCTCAGCAAGTGGAAGGTCTGGCATGGGTGGTGGGGCCAGCATCACAGCTAAACTGTTCTCTATCTCCACCTTTGGAGCTTCTCCCCACGTGCACAAGAACACCCACTGCCCTGGCCACCCCCTGCAGATGTACCAGCCACATGGATATGTGCAGGCAGCTGTTGGCTCCTGAGGTTGGAGAGGAGAGCCCACAAATGCCTGATGATGTGGCTGAGGGAAATGGCTGGTAATGGAAATGGACCTCGTGCTTAGGTGCTTCAGCAAAACCCCTTGGTCTGTTTGTGTAGCTTCTGGCCATACTGAATCTGCACAAGTCATGGTTTGTCAGTGCTAGCCCAGGGCTTTCTGGCACTTGCCCCTCAGGAAAGGAAGGTCCTCTTTAGCCCATCACCTTCGCCAAGGCCTGAGCACAGAGGAGGACCAAAGGCATGGTCTCAGAGGTGGGCATAAAGTAGAGGCAGTGAGATGAGGCAACGACTGTTGGGTAGCAGCAAAGGCAGACTGTGTGTGTGTCTGTGACCCTGACTTAGTCATTCTCCTACTGTAACTCAACATGCCCATTTGGGATACTCTTGTGGTGAGGTAATTAATGGCTCTAAAGAGCTCTGAGATCCACTGAGAGCAGACCAGAAAAAGATCATGCACGAATCACGTTGCTGGGAGGAATGGGAGCACATCCAGGCACTTTTCTCCTGCAGCCAAAGGCTGGGATGGGCGTGTTGGACTCTCCATTAGGAGCAGCTCTGGTCAGCAGGCTCAGCTTTGGCAGCCAGTCACCCAGGCAGGCTCAGAGAAGTGGTTCTGCTCTAGCAGCGCAGCACAGGTCAGCCCTCGCTCTGCTCCTCCAGCAAACCCCTCCTGACTTGGGCTGGTGCCTTTGGCTGGGCAAAGAAAGCTACAGATAACTCCTCTACTCTGGCAGCCAGGGACTATCCATCACTTGCTGTGGCTCCAGTGTTGAGGGGAGGCTGTGGGCTTCAGGAGAGAGGCAGAGATGAAGAACAATTTGCAGATGGTCTTGGTATCCTAAAGTACCTCAGAGAAGCCACGAGAGAAGACATAGACACAGGGCATGGTGGAACAGGCACAAACTGGAACCAGGAGGAGAAAATTCTTTGGTGTGAGGGTGCTGCAGCCCTGGAGCAGGCTGTCCAGAGAGGTTGTGGAGTCGCTGTCTCTGGAGAGATTCCAAACCTGCCTGGACATTGTGATGCTGGGCAAGCTGCTGTGGGTGACCCTGATTAGCAGGGGGAGTTGGGCTGGATAATCTCCAGAGACTGCTTCCAACCTCCACCATGATGAGACTGTGGGATTCCTCCAGGACCTTCTGACATCCTGGCTGCCATGTACTTCATGCCTCCTCAGTGAGTAGCTGAACACCACTGCTTGTCCCATTAGAGTTCAGCCTCTAACCTAGATCAGTAAAAAGCCTCTCTCTGCAGGCAGACAGAGGAGATATGCCAGGTTGTGCACATGGTCAGCAGGATGCCAGCCACCTGGGCATGAGCACTCCTCTATTGCACTGCCACCTGTGTGGTCCTACCTTAATCCCTGCTCACTTCCACTCTCCCTGCTCTGGGAGAGGCATTGATGAACAACATGTCTTCTGCTGCCCTACTCCTGCAATGCCTGGCTGAAGCACACTACAGTTCTTCTCATGCCTCTTCCCCCTCTGACAGCAATGATTTCTGCATCACTGGCCCACACCTTGGCACCTCAGTTGTCCATGCAGGCAGCTCACACAGCTCCATGGGATGCCTGTCAAGAGCAATTTCTCATAAAACTAAGCCCCTGCCAATCCCTTCCAAGGACATAAGTCCTCCTCATCTTCCTTCCAGCGCTCTCCAGCCAAAGTGATAATCCTGGCAGCAGGAAAGCAGGCTAATTTATGCACTAGACCCAAAGGAAAATGGACATATTTGTCTGCTTGGAAGACAGAGCCCATCTGTGTGAATTCCAGGACCAGTGGCATGGTCCAGACAGACAAGCTTGGAGGCTAAAGTCGCCTCACTGGTGCAACCACAAGGCCACTAGCTGAACTGAGTGAGCAGCCACTCAGTCCCACAGAGCCCAGCACTAGCAGCCAGGAGAAAGGTGGTTTCTTTACCTACCAAGCTCTGCTTCACTGCTCAAACTTCTCAGGCATCCCTGATGTGCAGCACAGCACACATAAACCTGTCTTCCTAAATGGCAACAGTTTGAAACTACAGCAGGATAGAGTCAACCTGGACATTAGGAAGAAGTTCTTTACTCTGAGGGTGGTGAGACACTGGAATGGGTTGTCAAAAGTTGGGATACCTCATCCTTGGAAGTGTTTAGTACCAGGCTGGATGAGGATTTGAGCAGCCTGGTCAAGTGGGGGGTGTCCCTGGCTGTGGCTGGGGGCTTGGAACTAGGTGATCCTTAAGGCCCCTTCCAACTCAAGCCATTCTATGATTCTAAACCTGTGTTAGCTGTGATGCCTGCTGGTAAGACATTTCTGGTTTTGCTCTCTGACCTTCAAAATCACTGTGGGTTTTCAGCCTCTGTCAAAAGCAGACAATTGTTTCTGTCCCACAACTCCTGTAAGACACTGCCAGAAAACCTCTTCAAGAGCTGAAGTTGAGATAGGCACAAGAATTCCAACACCACTAAGAGTTAAACTCTTGGACAGGAGTGAACCAGATTAGGTCCTTCAGGACACTGACAGGATCAGGAGTTTTATTCTGGGCACAAGGTCCATCTAGGAGAAGTTCCAAGCTTTGAAGATAAAGAGGTATACTAGCCCAACCCTCTGCTAAAGCTGGGGCACCCACAGAAGCTTGCCCAGCATCTCAATGGTTAGGTGGGTTTGGAGTATTTCCAGAGGAGAAGACTCCACAACCTCTCTGGGCAGCCTGCTCCAGGGCTGCAGCACCCCTACACCAAAGAATTTTCTTCTCCTCTTCAGATGGAACCTCCTGGGTTCCAGTTTGTGCCCACTGCCCTTTGTCCTGTCCCTGAGCATCACTAAAAGGAGCCTGGCCCCATCCTTTTGCTCCCCACCCTTTGGATATTAGAGGTTCCAGCTCAACACAAGGGGGAACTTCTTTCCTGTAAGGGTCACAGAGCACTAGCACAGGCTCCTCAGAGAGGTTGTGGAGTCTCCTTCTCTGGAGCCTTTCAAGGCCTGTCTGGATGTGTTCCTCTGTGATCTGTGTTAGATAGCATTGTCCTGCTCTGGCAGGAGGGTTGGACTCGATGATCTCTTTGGGTTCCTTCCAACCCCTAACATCCTATGATCCTATGATCCCTTCTCAGGCTGCTCTTCTCCAGACTAAACAGTTCCAGGTCTCTCAGCCTTTCCTCCTCACAGAGGTGCTCTAGTCCATGTGACAGGAAGGCTGAACTCACTCTGGCAAACAAAGATGCAAAAAAGACTGAGAGTTTCCCACCAAACAGGAGTCTTCCAGAGCAGACACTGCTTACAAACCCAGTGCAGCCACCAGCTGTGTGACCAAGGGCCTGCTCAGCTGCAGCACAAGAGTGATAGCGTTCATTGCCCAGCCTTAATGGTGCCAGGGCTCATAAAGAAGAGGAAAACACTTGAAACAGGTCTTGAAAGCCTGCTTCATACTGAGAGATCGAAGGAGTTCAATGTTCTCCTGCTTGTCAGACTGCAAGGGATTATTTTATCCCTCGGTCACCGTCCCTGGAGGTGTTGAAGCAAAGCCTGGATGAGGCACTTAGTGCCATGGTCTGGTTGACAGGATAGGGCTGGGTGCTAGGTTGGACTGGATGAGCTTGGAGGTCTCTTCCAACCTGTTTGATTCTATGATTCTAAGTTCAAGAAGGAAAAAAAGCCAATGGAAATAAGAAAAACCCAAACCCAACGACCCACACTTGGCTAATTCAGACTAAATTCAGATTTGTTTTTAAAGAGAGAGAGTAAACATCTACTGGAAGAATGTATCAAGAGGGGGATGGTTGATTCACTGTCACTTTACATCTCTAAACCAAGCCCAGGTGGCTTTCCAAAGCCATGCTGAAGTTCAGTGAGAGCTGTGTGCCTGCTGGGAGTGGAGCTCTGCCACCACAGTGGCGTTTTGGGTCTGTGAGTGGCAGCACTGAACTGGCTCAGTGAGGGCTGGCAGTGTCTAAGTGATGAAGTCAGTGCTGGTCACACCAGTCCAGCTCTATTTCAGGTTTCCAGCAGGGGTAGCTGGTTTTAGCACTTCATACTTCAAAGTCCATGACAGATTTCAGTCGTTCTCCAAGAGGCTGTGCCATGAGGGTACATCTTGGGAGCTGAGGCTGGCAGAGCCTGTCTAGATGGCCATGGCTTTGCTACTATTTCAACCTCTTGGCCAATCAGCTGTGAAATTGGAAAACTTGGATTGCTATTTTTAAAGGGAACACTGCCTTAAGACTGCAGAGCAGCAGTTGCCTACTAAAAGTAGGTGAGTAACCCAAAAGCCAGCACAGTAGAAGCACAGCTGGGCTGTGGCAGGAACGTGATGATGCATTCACACTATCCCAAACATTTGCTGGTGCTCTGAGGGCATGGATGTGATGGGCAAGGCAGGTGTGCCATTTTGAGGTCTTCCCTGGACCATTACTATTTCTCTTGCCTCTCCTCAGTTGTTCTTCTCATGGTGAGAAGAGATGTGCAGGAGAAGAAGATCTCTGAACTGGCACACATGTGGCTAAGAGAAAAGGGGGATGCAGTAGGATAGGAAATCTCCCTGAACTGAAAGGAGTCCATGTCCTATCCTCAGAGCCTTGGCAGCACGTAAAGGGAGGGGATTCTGCCCCCCCCCTGCTCTTCTCTGCTCTGCTGGGATACTGCCTGCAGTGCTGGGTCCAGCTCTGGAGCACTCAGCACATGGGAGACATGGACCTGTTGGTTCATAGCAATGATGGGAGAGCTGCAAGCTCTCTGCTGTGAGAACAAGATAAGAGAGATGGGTTGTTCAGTCTGGAGAAGAGAGGGCTCTGGGGAGATCTTTTGGTCTTTCAGTGCTTAAAGGGGGCCTGTAAGAAACCTGGGGCCAGATGTCTTAGCAAGGCCTGTTGTGAGAGAACAAGGGCTGATGATTTGAAACTGAAAGAGAGAGATTTAGACTAGAGAGAAGGCAGAAATGTTCTACAGTGTGGATAGTGAGACCCTGGTCCAGCTTGCCCAGAGAGGTTGTAGGTGTCCCATTGAAGTGAGGCTGTAGCCAGGTGGAATTGGCCTCTTCTGCCAGGCAACCAGCAACAGAAGAAGGGGACACAGTCTCAAGTATAGGGGAGATATAGGCTGGATGTCAGGAGGAAGTTCATACCAGAGAGAATGATTGGCATTGGAATGGGCTGCTCAGGGAGGTGGTGGAGTTGCCATCCCTGGAGGTGTTGAAGAAAAGCCTGGATGAGGCACTTAGTGCCATGGTCTGGTTGATTGGCTAGGGCTGGGTGCTAGGTTGGACTGGATGAGCTTGGAAATCTCTTCCTACCTGGTTAATTCTATTCTATAGGCATGCTCTAGTTGACTGGATGGGGCTGGGTGATAAGTTGGACTAGATGAGCTTAGAGGTCTCTTCCAGCCTGGTTGATTCTATTCTATTCTATAGACATGGTCTAGTTGACTGGATGGGGCTGGGTGATAAGTTAGACTGGATGATATTGGAGGTCTATTCCAACCTGGTTGATTCTATTCTATTCCATCTCATCCCATTGCTGGAACGATTCCAGGTGAGGCTCTGAGCAACCTGCTCTAGTTGAAGATGTCAGCAGCAACCTCTGCTGCTGAATCAACAAATAGGAAGGTGATGAAAATCACCCAGAAGTGAAAGACAAAAAAGTGTACTGCAATGACAAGACTTTGTCATGGTAAGCCCATAAATGGACATTCTACATACACCAGACAAAGAATTTCCCCCAAAACCTTACTAAATAAACATCAAATTAATTTTTCCTGTCACTCAGCAGACACATTCAATGAGAATTTTCCAGCTGTAGTTTTAGGCTGCTAAATTAATTTGGGTAGGAACTCTTCCCCTGAAGAGTGGTTGTTGTCAGAGAGGTCTTCCCACAGTTCTCTTCTCATTTTCTGCATTTCACTCCAAGACCAAATGACATTTTTATCTGCACAAGATCTGCTTAAAGAGATCTGCTTCGATGGCATTTTTTATCTGCACAGGATCTGCTTGGAATATCCTTGGGGATTTCCATTTGAAAGAGACTTTGGTTTGAATGTAAACCGCAAAAGCAGCCCAAGGAAAGAAAAAAAGCCTGGCTTGCAGCCACTCCATTGTTTGGTGGTGGGGGAGAGAAAACAAGAAGAGAGAGAAACTATGCCCTGTGATCACAATGCTTTGTGGAGAAAGAGAAGAGACACAAAGCAAATGCTTCCTTGAGGAGACAAAAACAGGGGTCAGGCTGGTGAATTCCATGCTTTCTTCTCAGCCAAAATCCTAGACTGAAAAGGCAATTTGAATATCAATGGGCAAACGTCTCGGATTAGAAACATCTTTAAGGGGGTGATGAAAAGTGAAGGAGTCTTTCCAAGGAAGAGAAATTCCCCTTGTTCTTCAGTTTGTTTTGAACAGAACGTGGACTTCTTTGTACTCAGGAGTCATGGAATTGTCCGAGTTGGAAGAGACCTTAAGGATCAGCCAGATCTATGCCCCCTGCCATGGGCAGGGACACTTCCCACTAGATCAGGTTGCCCAGAGCCAAGTCCAACCTGGCCTTCCAGGAATGAGGCTTCCACTGCCTCCTTGGACAGCCTGGTCCAGTGTTTCATCACTTTCATGCTGAAGAACTTCTTCCTACTGTCTAATCTAAATCTCCCCTCCTCTAGCTTGGATTCATTCCCCCCAGTCCTATCACTACCAGACACCCTAAAAGGTCCCTTCCAGCTTTCTGTAGCCCTCTTCAGATACTGTAAGGCCACAATAAGGTCTCCTTGGAGCCTTCTCTTCTCCAAACTGAACAAACCCAACTCTCTCAGCCTGTTCTCGTAGGAGAGGTGCTCCAACCCTCTGATCCTCCTCGTGGCCCTTCTCTGGGCACATTCCAGCACATCACAGGTGTATATGGGGACAATTGCATGTGCTGGTTCTACTGGGTCTTTGCTGGTTTCCTACTGGTTCTCACTTCTGGGTAGATTATGGCAGTGAATATTTCCAGTTCTGTCTGGTGGGATACCAAGATCTGGTGGGTCCTGGTGATATATGACATTGGAATGTGTAGGCAGCTAAGCTGACTCTAAAGGCTGAAGGATTAGGACTCAGACCATCAAACCCAAAAACTAGCAGCACACAGCTTAAATAGCATAAGATTTTAAAAGCAAAGGAGACCTAAACTCCTTGGAATTCATCTGATGTTCTTCAGATCCTTCTGAGAGAGGGGATGTCAGAAAAAACGTTTCTTTCCTCCTTCTTTCAAAGAAATAGATCCATAAGAAGTGGTCCCAGGAACTGAACACTTGAAGGGTCTTATCCAATATCATTAAGATTGGCAACATCATTGTTCCTCATCCAGCTCATGGTGATCTGAGACCCTACTTCAAGATTTTAACACTCAGAAACATCTCTTCCATTTGCCATTTAAGATCTGCAGCTCCTCTGTCAATAGCTGTCAATAAACATGCTTGCTTCTGCCTCACAGAGAAAGCTGTCTGCTTCCAACACTTTCACCAACAGCTTTCTCTGTCTGTCCTTGTGTTTGCTGAACTTGCCAGGAAAATCTGTGATTTAGAAGAGCTCTGCCTCCAGCAACTGGCTCTCTCTTAACTCTTTTTCCATCGTTCTGCTTCACCCATCTAACACATTCCATGTGAGCAGGATGTGCCATGCAAAAGCCTGCTAAAGCACTGGTGGCAGCAGGGAAAGCTGTAGGTGGCTCCTAGTGCCCACCAAACATGGTGATATATTGCTGTGTCCAGGTCCAAAAGCAGGAGTCCACCAAGGGGAACAATCTGGGTATGGATGAAGTCTGGGGGCTTACCTGGGGTAGTGCTTGTACCACTGTGTCCAGCAGAGCTCGCATCCCCGTGGCCATTTTAAGCAGTTTCAACACTACAACGAGAATCAAATCCTGGTCAGCAGGGCTGGGAAATATTTCAAGCAAAACCCCTAAAGAAAATTTAGCTTCAGATCTTGTAGGGAGGGTTTAGATCTCTCTTGCATCTGTTCATACAGCCTTGCATCCTGGCAGGGCCCACAGACCATCTGAACATCCCAACTGCCTCCCCCACCAATTAACCTTAGCAGTAAGCCAGACCCAAACCCAGCAGAACTCCAGCATGTCCTAGGAGGAACATGGGAGTGATGGGGAGACATTCATCTGTGAGGAGCATCATCTCAAGCTCTGATCCTCCCTTCTCCACCACTTCCTACTCTAGTATCAATATAAATCATAGAATCATAGAATCAACCAGGTTGGAAGAGACCTCCAAGATCATCCAGGCCAGCCTAGCACCCAGCCCTATCCAGTCAACCAGACCATGGCACTAAGTGCCTCAGCCAGGCTTTTCTTGAACACCTCCAGGGATGGTGCCTCCACCACCTCCCTGGGCAGCCCATTCCAATGGCAATCACTCTCTCTGGCAACAACTTCCTCCTAACATCCAGCCTATACCTACCCTGGCACAACTTGAGACTGTGTCTTCTTGTTCTATTGCTGGTTGCCTGGGAGAAGAGGCCAACCCCCACCTGGCTACAATGTCCCTTCAGGTAGTTCGCAGTATCACAGTATCATCAGGGTTGGAAGAGACCTCACAGATCATCAAGTCCAACCCTTTACCACAGAGCTCAAGGCTAGACCATGGCACCAAGGTCTGAGATGCCATGTTTGAATTAGAGACCACTGGAAATACCCATGACACCCCACCCAGCGTGTCTCTGAGCTGGCTTTTGGCAGCCTGATCTCCTAACTGTTCTCAGATTGAACTGAAACAGCAGGGTGAGAAGAATAAAAACATTCCCCCCAAAAAAAGAAAAAGAAAGAATAACTCATCCCTGGAAGTGTTTAAGACCAGGATGGATGAGGCTTTGAGCAACATGGTCTAGTAGGAGGCATCACTGCCCATGGCAGAGAGGATGGAAGTCAATGACCTTTAACGGTCCTTCCAACTGTAACCACTCTGTGATTCTATGCATTGGCCAAACCACTTCCTGCTGTGTCTGGAGGGAGAGGTGGAGACCTGTGGAGCAGACCATACCTCTTGCTATTCTCAGCACCCTCATGATGCGTATTATTGTGGGGTTGATGGGCAGGGCAGCATTCATCTCGATTTCCTCCAGTGTGATTCCCACAATGGATAAGAGGACTATGGCCAAATCCAGCTGATTCCACCTAACAGAGAAAAAGATCAAGGACAAAAAAAAAACCCCACAAATAAATCATGCCTGGACAGACAAGCAAACATCAAATGCCCCTCCTGTCTTTTATTATTATTACAGATGTATCACAGAAACATTCAGGTTGGAAAAGACCCTCAGGATCACCAAAAGTCCAACCAATACCCCTACTCTGCAAGGTTCACCCTAAATCATGTCCCCAAGCACAACATCCAAATGACTTTTAAAGACATGCAGTTTAGCTGCTAAGTGTGGTCTTGTATCTGGGACCATGATCTCTGTGGTACAAAAGCAACTCACTGCAGATGGCCTCTGAATATGAGCAGTGCAGACTGAGAAGTGTCTCTGCCTACTTCCAGGTCCCAGTTGTCTCTCTGCTGTCCACGTGGAACCACTCTCAGGAACAAGATACTGTTCTGGATAGACTGTTGATGGGATGCAATTCAGCTGCTCCTATGCTATGCCACCCAGCTCTTGAATTACCCCACTTGAGTATCTCCTAACACTTGGAGAGTGCCTTCCACACCAGCACAGTAAGATGTGAAGAAGCTGCCTATTTTTGCTACCCATCTTCTCTCATAGGTGCTTTGCTTACAGTGGTTTCCAGCTGCTCAGTCAGGATAAAAGGAGCTAACAAACTGGCCTCATGAAAAAGTGCCTGATTTTACCCAGCTCCTCAGCAAGCTGTGGCCACGATGTGCTTTCATCCACATTTACTCCTGACTAAATGAGAGGCAGCATAGGATCTGCAGGTCTCTGCAGCTGGGATCTGAAGGCATCTTGTCTTTGTCAAAGGCTTTCCAGAGCCAGCAGTCTACCAAAGGACTGGCTTGGACTGCAAAAGAGGCTTGTTTTGAGGAACTCTGTGACCTTAGGTTGACAAAATGACTCTTCTGAGGACTGGATTAGTGTCACCAGGTTGTTTCTGACCTCCAAGCTGAGCTGATGAGGCATCATGGAGTGGCAGATACTAGGGGAAAGAATCCTTCCAGAACTTTCTAAGTTTTCTGAGCTCTTTCTACAAAATAGTGCCAGCAGTTCTTAGAATTTTAGTTCCCACACTATAAAGTTTCTGCCCTTTGCAGAGACAGCTTTTTGCTCTTTCTTTCTTGCACACAGCATGTAGTACAATGAAAGCAAGGCTGCATTTATCCAGCATCTGCCTTGAAATCCAGGTCAGCACAACTCTGTCCCAACCAGCCAGCATTGTGAAATACTCTCACCTGTCCTTAAAGAACCTCCGAAACCCAAATGCCACCAACTTCAGAACTGCCTCAAACACAAAAACGATGGTGAACACGTAGTTGCAGTACTTCAGGGCTTCATCCAGGGACTGAAAAGAGAGAGACCAGTTAGATTAGCCCAAAATGGTCCTTTTCTAGAGCCCTTACTTAACATAGGCACAGAGATCCCAGCATGGTGGGAGTTTGAAGAGACTTCTGGATGTTATCCAGTCCAATCCCCCTGCTAAAGCAGGGGCACTCACAGCAGCTTGCCCAGAATCACAGTGTCCAGGTAGGTTTGGAATCTCTCCAGCGAAGGCGGCTCCATAACCTCTCTGGGCAGCCTGCTCCAGGGCTCCAGCACCCTCACACCAAAGAGATCTTTCCTTCTGTTCAGATGGAACCTCCTGGGTTCCAGTTTGCACCCATTTCCTTTTGTCCTGTGGCTCAGCATCAATGAAAAGAGCTTGGCCCCATCCCTTTGTCCCCCACCCTCTAGCTCTTGCTGAGCATTGAGAAGATCCCCTCTGGGGCTGCTATTCTCCAGGCTAAACAGCCTCAGGGCTCTCAGCCTTTCCTGCTCACAGAGATGCTCCAGACCTTTCAGCATCTTTGTAGCCTCCACTGGATTCTCTGCAGTAGTTTTCCTATCCCTCTCACACTGGAGCCCAGAACTAGACCCAGTATGCTCCAATTGTGCCCTCTGTAGGGCAGAGTAGAGGTGGAGGAGAACCTCCTTTGACCTACTGCTCACGTTCTTCTTTAATGCACCTCAGGAGACCATCCACCTTCTTGGCCACGAGGGCATATTGCTGGCTTGTGCTGAACTGGGCCCACCAGCACCCCCAGGTCACAGTATCACAGTATTAGGATTGGAAGAGACCTCACAGATCATCAAGTCCAACCCTTTACCACAGAGCTCAAGGCTAGACCATGGCACCTTTGGACCTGCTTTCCAGAAGGTCAGCCCCTCATCCATACTGGTGCAGGGGGGTTTATTGCTCCTCAGGTTCCAGACCCTACACTTGCCCTTGTAGAGCATTATTAAGTGTCCCTACACCCAACCCTCCAGCCTGTCTAGATCTAAGAAGTAAAGTCCTAATACCTGCAAAGTGCAGCTACAAAAAAACCCTGCACTAAACCACACAGCAGCACTCAGTTAGAGCCCAGACACTGATGCAAACAAGACCCTCACAAGCACTAACACCAGTTATGCAAAAAATAAAATGACAAAAGCTATCAATCCTCCAACCTTGACTCATAAATTGTTCAGTCTGAGACAGAGAGAAATGTTTATCCCCTTCCCTAATAACGTTTACTGCTGCACAGCTCAGCCTTGGGTGGAGTCAAAGGCTTGATGCATCATTTCTTTATTCCAGCGTGGCAATCCTTGGGACAAAGGTTTTGTTTGAAGCAATCAGACACAAGAAATAATATTGGAGATGGCTTAGTTCTTGCCTTCTTGAAAAATGTGACATCCCTAGAGCTGGGCAAAGTATGTCCATATTTGGTGCAATGCTCAGGCTCTCTATAGAGCTGCTCTCGGAAGTCAGGAATCTGCAGTGTTTATACTTCAAGATGATGAGTGTTTAGAATGGATTTCATTGGAACTGGAGGCCAACAATAGCAGCAGGATCTTGTTGGGGCCTTAAAATAGCTAGTGGTAGAGTGAAACAGCATTTTTGGTTGGGTAGGGATGTGGGGAAAGGAGGGAGGGAAGAGGAATGCTGTTAAATGTGGAATCATGGAATGGTTTGGGTTGGAAGGGACCTTTAAAGGTCATCTAATCCAACCCCCTTGCAGCAAGCAGGGACATCTGCAGCTAGAGCAGGTTGCTAAGAGCCCCATCAAGACTGACCTGGAATGTTATGCAGGTCTCTTATAATAAAATATAACAACAAACATTGAACATTTGCTCTCCTCACTTGCTCCCTGGGATAGGACAAGGAGCAATGGATGGAAGCTGCAGCACAGGAGGTTCCACCTCAACGCAAGGGGCAACTTCTTTACTGTAAGGGTCACAGAGCACTGGCACAGGCTCCCCAGAGAAGTTGTGGAGCCTCCTTCTCTGGAAATTTTCAAGGCCTGTCTGGATGCATTCCTGTGTGACCTGAGCTAGACTGTGTGGTCCTGCTCTGGCAGGGAGGTTGGACTGGATGATCTCTTTGGTTCCCTTCCAATCCCTGACATCCTGTAAGCCTGCGACCAGCAAACCAGACACAACTGGAAATAACACACCATGGAGGAGTCTGCAAAGCAACATCTGCTTTGTTAACAGAAGAAGCCTCAAGCTCTCCTCATCACATCTGTGTGATCACAGCTGGACCTGATGACCTTAGAGGTCTTTCCCAACAACAACAACAACCACCCCATAATTCTGCAATTCTATGATTCTGCAGTTCCATGATTTTATGATTCTGCACTCCTATGATTCTGTGGTTCTATGATTCTGCAGTTCTATGATTCTCTGATTCTGCAATTCTGTGATCCTGTAATTCTGCAATTCTATGATTCTGTGGGTCTGCAATTCTATGATTTTGCAGTTCTATGATTCTGTGACTCTGTGCTTCTATGACTCTGTGATTCTATGATTCTGCACTTCTATGATGCTGTGATTTTGCAATTCCATGATTCTACAATTCTATGATTCTGCACTTCTATGATTCTGCAGTTCTGATTCTGTGATTCTGCAATTCCATGATTCTTTGAGCCTTTGATTCTGCAATTCTATGATTCTGAATTCTATGATTATCTGACTCTGCAATTCCATGATTCTGTGATTCTGCAGTTCCATGATTCTGCAGTTCTGATTCTGTAATTCCATAATTCTGCAGTTCTATGATTCTATGATTCTGCAGTTCTATGATTCTGGATTCTATGATTATCTGATTCTGCAATTCCATGATTCTGCAGTTCTGATTCTGTGATTCTGCAGTTCCATGATTCTGCAGTTCTCTGATTCTGTATTTCTGTGACTCTATGAGTCTAAGATTCTGTGTTTCCATGATTCTGTGATTCTATCACTGTGCTTTGCTGACCCCAGATGGGTGAGCTGACCATGCACTGATCTTTTTTTAGAGCCACAGCTGAGAGTGTGGCACTCCCCAGCACATCACTATCCCTATTTTGGTTTTGGTGCCTGAAATGTAATGTCAGCTTAGAAGAATGTGGGATGATTTACTATTTCATCTGAAGCATGCTGCCCGAGCCTGGAATCTTGTATGATTTGTGATGTTTTATACTCACATAAAACACAATGCTATAAACCTGAATGCAAACCAAGCATAAATAAGCCTTAATCTGAATCAGTAACATTTACATGCAAAACAAAGGCTGTTGTGAAAAGGAATTAAGGGCACAGAACAGCACACAGCCAGCTGGTGTAAACTACCCAAGCTTAATGCTCCTCTAGCTTAGCTTCCAGGAGGTAGCTGCAGGTTACCTGGCAGACCAGGCAGTAGAAGAAAAGTCAACACTGAGTTTAGAGCTCCATGACAGACAAAGTGCTGGAGGATTAATGCAGGCAGTGAAGGCCCAGGCTGTAGGATTTATGGCAGAGGTCTTCTTGGGAAAGCAGGGTTTATGATAGATACAGAAGGGTTGTGCTTAAGAGTTGGTTTATTCTAAAGTCATAGAGGAAAAGAAACGTTGCTCTGCATGCATTAACTTCATATTTGCATCTCTTAAGGGAACATTCTGAAACTCTGGGCTGTTTGGCACTCTGTGGAGCAAGGCACAGCTGGGATCAGGAGAGGAAATATTTGGACTGGTCTTTTCCTAGTAGGTGTTAGCTTGCTCTCTACTAGCTTTATTCTCTGCTTTCTCAAGCAAGAGCTGGGAACTCAGGCTGTCAGCTGGGGAGGCGACTCCTGCATGCTATAAGCTGGCCTGAAGTCAGACGGATTGCAGTGGTAACCCTGAAGCCTGCTCAGGGTTTGCACCAGTAGGGAATGACTCCAGAGAAGCAGAGCTGGCTTTGGACCCTACTGGTGAACAGGATGATCCTTGGATCCTCCTGCTGCCCCCACACTCCTGCTGTTTCACAGCTGGCACATTGATGGGTGCCTCTTACCTTTGGCTGGTTGTAGTGCTCCATCGACATGGTGATGACATTGACCCCGATGATGAAGGTGATGAAGAGGTCGAGGTAGTGGCTGGTGCAGAGGCTGTGGATGTACTTCCGTGCCGGGGAGTAGTCAGCATAGTAAGGCCTGCGCTGGGCTTCTGTGGAAGACAAAGAGCGGCAAAGGGATGAGCGCAGCCCTGCTGCATGCTCGGCAGCCAGCGCAAGGCGGTCGCTGGGTCGTGCCTTGCACACGCCCGGGTTCAGCATGTGGGAGCACTGACCCGAGCACGTCACTTCAGGTGATCAAATGCTTCTGTCTAGGACCTTCGTGAACCACAGTGGGGTTTGTCAGGCTGAGCCAAACCTCTTGTGCCTGCGGGAGTGATCGCCACAGCTTTGGCCACCAGGTCTGTTTTAGTCCCAAGTGCTCTCTGTCCCTACTGTTCTTCCTCAGGTTAGAGGACAACCACTTAGCGGAACTCTCATCAGAAAGCAGAAAGGGTGAGAAGCAGCATGGAAATGAGACCCAAAGCCAAGCCCAGCAAAGCTTCAACTCCAGTTTAGAGGAAAGACTTCAGGCAGGGCTCATCGCTCTGGACTCTGACAGGCATCTCTCCTAATCCTGCTGATGTCAGGCATGTTCCAAGTAAGAGAAGAACATAACCTGAGCTCAGCTTCTGTGACTTCTGGTGTATTTTTGAGGTCTAAAAAACCCCACAGTGATACCTGTGGCAAAACAGGACACATGCATGAGGCTTAGCACACAGAGGAGCTTGAACAGCAATGCAGCAGGGTGCTCAGCGTCTGTCTTGACACACAAGGTCCTCTGGAAATACAAACCCAAGGGAATGGTTGCATCTAAAAAGCCATTCAGGCTAGGACATTGTGAATCTTATGTCTGCCTCTGGTCCTGACTCCTTTCTTCTCTTTGGAATGAGGAAATTGCTGCACATGACCAAGTTTCTGAGGCTGTCCCAGGGAGAGTGTTTGGACACTGCCCTGGGACCTGGTTGTATTTACTGTGTTGTGTCTCTCAACTTAGCCTGTGACCACGAGATGGCCGTGGGCACTTGGATGGAGTTAAATTCTTCTCAGACTTCAGAAATGTAAATATTCAAAGAGGCCAAAGTCAGGGTGACTGTAGATTCTGCAGGTGGAAGAGACATGTTAGGTCATACTAAGTCAGAGCAGGATTGCTCTTATCAGAGAGGGCTTTGTGCAAACGTTTTGGCAAAATCAGCTTTAAACGCAGGAGGAGCTGAGAACAAGGCAGGGGCTCCACCTTACGAGGAGGGAAGTGAGTTTAAAAGTACTCAGTGGCCTCCTGAAACACATCCCTGGAGAGGGACTGTTTGCAAAGGCCTGCAGCAACAGGACGAGGGCAATGGTTTGAAATGAGAGCAGTGCAGATTTAGATTGGATGTGAGGAACAAGTTCTGCACCATGAAGGTGCTGGAACACTGCAACAGGTTGCCCAGGGAGGTAACTGAGGCTCCATCCATGAAACTGTTTGAGGTGAGGCTGGACAAGGCTCTGAGCAGATGGAGGATGTCCCTGCTGAGTGCAGTGGGGGTTGGACTGGATGACCTTTTGAGGTCCCTTTCAACCCAAACCATTCTGTAATTCTATGATCTTCCACTCCTCTCATCTTGCTAACCTCCTTCAGATGGAATGACTCTTGAAATGTGGGTGAGTGTTTTGGGTTGGGTTTTTTTTTGTGTCAGTGCCAGATTAGCATCCAAATCCCTAAAATAATTGGATAAAGGGAAACAGAATCTGCTACTTTCTTTCAACCACTGCTTTTTTTTCCCCCTGGTAGTTGAAAGCAGAGTGAAGGTATTTGAAAAACATTTCCTTCTGGCCAGGGTCACCTAGGCTTCATTTTTTCTTGTGTGTGTGCTAATGGGTGTGGAAAAACAAGATGAAAGCAAGCACAATTGTTATTGAATACATTTTTTTTTGGCTGTTGCTTTCATGTGCTTTTTAGTCCTACCAAGTCATCCTGGAGTGGTAGGGCTGTCTCTGCTACTGAGCTGGGTTAATGTTCCGGTCTAAGAAGTAAAAACATTGCAGTATTTTATTTGTTGAGGTCTGCACAATGTCCTTTCATGTGTAGGCAGGATTATGACATGCTTTTCCTTATAGTTTTTTAGAGGGGGGAGGAGGAAATGTCTTCTTGGGAATGCTAAAGAAAAGAATTAGCTTGTTGGGAGGTCTGAGAATACCCCCAGTAGTCAAATGTTCTGTTAAGGGACTATTTATTAATGACTTGGATCTCAGAAGAAGGTTAGTGTTGGGCAGGGTGTAGGTAGCAGCACATCAAGCAAACAGGCTGTAGGTGACTGCAGCTGCTCTTGAAGCTGCCCAAATGCAGCCATTGATTAGCTGATCAGCAGCAGATCAGGGGTTCCTTAAGTTCTGTAGACTGTTTACATCATTCTAAAGCACACTCACAAGAAGACATTTTTCCAGGGCAAAGCTGCTGAAGAGAAAAGCTTCCAGACTGCTTGTCAGCAGCACAGCTCTCTCTCTATGTGATCTGGATTGTATAAATAGTAAGGAGGAACCACCCAACCATAAATGTGGATCTGGTTTAGTGTGTGAAAAGTGTCTCAGAGGCACTCAGCAGTGCTCAGTGCTGGCTAAACCAGGTCAACTGGTTGCTCAGAAAACCTGGGACAGGTTTAACTTGAGCTGGGATGAAGGAGCTCTAGGAAATGCTTTTCCTCATTTGGGATGCACTCCACCCCTGAAGCCAGGTTCACAAATGGAAAAGAGACTTCTCCTGGGGACACACATACAAGGACAGTCCAGGCTTAAGTTGACAAGGTGTGGGAACACATGCAAAACACTGTCGTGCACTAACCCATGCAATGTCCATTAGAGGAGATACTGCTCATGCGAGGCTAAGGGCAGTGAGCAGGGGTGTGCAGGAGGAACAGGCCAGCTTCTGCTCTTGCAATGCTGCTGCTGGGTGAGGACAGTCCCATGAAGGCAGAAGGGTTGCAGCAGGGGGAAAGCAGTGAAAGAAGAGCCACACAGCTGCACTGCAGCTCTGACCTGCTCCAAGCAGGACATTAGACATAAGAAGGAAGCTCTTTACAATGAGAGTAGTGAAACACTGGAACAGGTTGCTTGGAGATGTGGTGGAGGCTCCCTCCTTGGAGACATTCAAGGTCAAACCTGATAGGGCCCTGAGCAACCTGATCTAGTTGGAGAGATTCTGTTGTCCTTGCTCACTGCAGGGGGGATTGGAAAAGATGACCTTTGAGGGTCCCTTCCAGCCCAACGCATTCTGTGCGATTCTCAGAGCCCCAAGCTCTGCTGGGTCATTGCACAGTCCCAGTCCCTTTAGGAACAGTTTCACTTCAGCCCACAGCACAGCAAGTGGCTCTGGCTTCCTCTCAGCTAAGACAGACATTTTCATCTCTTAGTGAGACTACACTATGTTATTTCCCCCACTTTGGGTGCAAGCATTCACTGCATACACCTAGTGCCGCAGCCTGCTCAGCCAGAGGCGTGGGGGCTGCAGGAGATCCCATGTGAGCAGAACAGTGGGGACAGCAAGCAGGAGGCCTAATGCATCATCCATTACAGCAGGCAACAAGCAACCTGTGCCTGGTGTCTCCAGGAAAATGGTTTGTGGGATAAGACTCCCATCAACCAACCAGCAGACTTCTATCAAACACAGCCAAGCATCCCTTCAGCTGCAGGAGATGGCTTGAGTTGGGAACAGTGCAGGAGGGGAAAGGAGAAACCATCACACATAAGCAAAAGGAAGACCACAGACCTTCTTCTCTCCCACTTCTAGCTCTTGGCTAATGCTTGACTCTCACCTCTCTGCAGAGCATTTAAACTCCTTTGCTTGTAATTCTGCTGACATGGAAATTAATGAAGCACTGTCTGCTAGCTTAAAAGCATTTAGGTTGGCATTACAATTGCTAGCTACAACTCCTCCATTATTCTCCTCTGCATGAAACATTAGAAAGCCCTAATGGGTTTATATGCATGCTTGGCACAGAGGAGCTCTGTACCTGCAGCTGCCTGGAAAAATAAGCAAAGATGTTTTGATAAGTCCCTAGTTGGAGGTACAAAACACTCAAGTATGCAGTGCCCAAATTCTTAGTTACAGCTCAGATGTTTCTGCTGGCTGTGGAACTGAGGGGATGGACTAGCATAAGTACCACTGTGTGGTGCCCACCATTGCTCACCCCTAGGGAGGAAGGCTCTGAAAGCATCTCTGCTGGGTCTTCAATAAAAACTGGACTCTTTCTACAATGCCCAGGGGCTCAGCACTGTGTTGGGAAGTGCCTCAGAGAAGCATGGCAGTGTTTGTGCTCCTCTGGAACAAAGCAGAAAGCAGGACAAAGGATTGTTGATGATGATTCCACTACTGAGGGAGAGGATTCTGCCCTTCTCCTCCATTCTGCTGAGACCTCACCTGCAATGCTGGGGCCAGCTCTGGAGTCCTCAGCATGGCAGAGATGCCTTGGGCACTGTGGTAAAGGGTTGGACTTGATGATCTGTGAGGTCTCTTCCAACCTTGGTGATACTGTGATACTGTGATACTGTGACCTGTTGGTGTGGGGCTAGAGGAGGCCACAGTAGTGATGGGAGGGCTGGAAGCCCCCTGCTGTGAGGCCAGGCTGAGTTGGGGGTGTTCAGCCTGGAGAAGAGAAGGCTGCAGGGAGATCTTCTGGTGGCCTTTCAGTACTTAGAGGGAGTCTGTGAGAGAAATGGGGAAGGACTCTTTAGCAGGGCCTGTTGTGACAACACAAGGGGTGATGGCTTAATCTAAAAAGAGGAAGTTTGGAGTAGAGAGAGAGAAGACATCTTTTACATGGAGGGTCGTAAGACCCTGTCCCAGGTTGCCCAGAGAAGTGGTGGATGCCCCAGTCCCTGGACTCATTCCAGGTGAGGTTGTCTGGGGCTGTGAGTAACCTGCTCTACTTGCAGATGTCCCTGTTGACTGCAGGGGGATTGCAGAAGAGAACTGGATGTTAGGGGGAAGTTCTCTGGATGTTAGGAGGAAGTTCTTCACAGAGAGTGATTTCCCATTGGAATGGGCTGCCCAGGGGGGTGGTGGAGTCACTGTGCCTGGAGGTGTTCAAGAGAAGGCTGGATGAGGCACTTAGTGCCATGGTCTAGTTGACTGGCTAGGGCTGGGGGATAGGTTGGACTGGATGATGTTGGAAGTCTCTTTCAACCTGCTTGATTCTATGAACTTTAATGGTCCCATCCAGCCCAAACCAGCCTGACATTCTATGATTTACCTTTTCTGCCTTCTCAGGCTTTGGGCTCTTCCCAGTGACTTGGTGACACTGCTGGCATGCACCCTCTCCTCCCTAGCTGGGGCCTCCCTGGGATTTTTTCAGGTACTTCCAGCTTTTCCTGCACTGCTTTTGGCACACAGTGTCACCCAGCCCCTGTTGCAGCCTTTGAAGCCCTGAGCACTGCCTACATTTGACCTGACACTGTGTCCTGCTCCATGGGCTGCTGGCTTCATCACAGACACAGCCGGGCTGGCTTTGGCCCCGGCTCCCAATCGAGCCAATCTTGTGTTTTTCATCAGAAACTTTCATCTGGGGAGGCTGCTTTTGGTCTCTGTCTTCTGAAAACCTCATTAAAGGCTTAGGAGCTGCAGGATTATTCAATTACTCTACACTTATTTACATAGCAGATGTAGTAGATGGAGGCAGTGCCTGTCTCAGAAAAATGTGCTGGTTTATCTTGACTGCCTTCCCATGAGAGAAAAAGACACTGTGCCACCCTTGCCTTTAAAGCCAAGAGAGCCAATGGCATCCTGGCCTGGGTCAGGAACAGTATGGCCAGAAGGACAAGGGAGGTTATTCTGCCCTTGTACTCAGCACTGGTCAGGCCACAGCTTGAGTGCTGTGTCCAGTTCTGGGCTCCTCAATTCAAGAGAGATGTTGAGGTGCTGGAAGGTGTCCAGAGAAGGGCAACAAAGCTGGTGAGGGGCCTGGAACACAAACCCTATGAGGAGAGGATGAGGGAGCTGGGGGTGTGCAGCCTGCAGAAGAGAAGACTCAGGGCAGAGCTCATTGCTGTCTACAACTACCTGAAGGGAGGCTGTAGCCAGCTGAGGTTGGTTTCTTCTGCCAGGCAAGCAGCAACAGAACAAAGGGACACAGTCTCAAGTTGTGCCAAGGGAGGTCTAGGCTGGATGTTAGGAAGAAGTTGTTGGCAGAGAGAGTGATTGGCATTGGAATGGGCTGCCCAGGGAGGTTGTGGAGTTGCCATCCCTGGAGGTGTTGAAGCAAAGCCTGGATGAGGCACTTAGTGCCATGGTCTGGTTGATTGTCTAGAGCTGGGTGCTAGGTTGGACTGGATGATCTTGGAGGTCTCTTCCAACCTGGCTGATTCTATGATTCTAAGTGCATTTCTATGGTGTGTTCAAGTCCAGCCCCCTGCTCTCTTTTGTCCTGTGAGCAGAGTTAATTGGTGGGCCCAGTACCTTCTTCCAGTGCTAGCCCTGTGGCTGGTGCTGGGTTGTGATGTTGGGACCATGAGCTCTGTTGCTGGTGCATTGAGTGATGCTTGTCACAGGACACACTGACAAGGGGCATGAGGTGCCACCCTGACCCAGTCCCTTCGAAGGACTAGCCCTCAGGTGGGAGACAAGAAGATTTGTGGAAAGGTTTGAAGTGGTGTTTGGCAGCAGAGGTATGAGCTGAGAGGGACCTCTCTGACAGGAGACAGCAGAGGTGTGGGCTGAGAGGGACGTCCCTGACAGGAGACAGCAGAGGTGTGGGCTGAGAGGGACCTCCCTGACAGGAGACAGCAGAGGTGTGGGCTGAGAGGGACCTCCCTGACAGGAGACAGCAGAGGTGTGGGCTTAGAGGGACCTCCCTGAAAGGTTCCTGAAAGGCCTGAAGAGTACTCCTAAAGCAGACATGTGATGCTTTATCTTCCCACCTGCACAGGGTCTGATGAAGGAGAGGTGTCCTGCTGCATGGCTGTCCCCACTATGCAGCAATGCAAGGCACAAATGATAGGACAAGAGGAAATGGCCTCAAATTGCACTAGGGGAGGTTTAGGTTGGACACAAAGAGCAAATCCTTCCCTGAAAGGCTTGTCAACCCCTAGAACAGGCTGCCTAGAGCAGTGCTGGAGTCCCCATCCCTGGAGGGATTGAAAAGCTGTGTAGATGTGGTGCTGAGTGACACAGCTTAGGGGAGACCTGGTAGAGCTGGGTTAATGGTTGGGCTCAATTATCTTAAAGGTTCTTTCCAACCTAAAGGACTCTATTGCTCTATTCAGTCTCTCTGCCAGGCTCACAGCTCTGTACAGAGGGTCCAAATCCTGGATCCAGTCTGCAGAGCCTAATCCAGGCATAGGTTTATTGCATCTAGCAGAGGTTTACCCCATTTCCAGGCCTGAGCCCAAGCCCACCTCTCAGTGGTGTGTTTCTGTGCATGTAGGCACCTGCAGATCCCAAAGACCTCAGCACACAGAAACACACACAGGGCTGCTACACACAGAGGACATTGCAGACAGGACACACAGATGTGATGCCAGGCATACAGGACAAGTCTAGATGGGTGGGCATTGCTCAGATGGTACATGTTGGCTATGCTGGATTTTGCTCTTGTTAACAGCCCTAATTCTGCCTCCTCTTATGATCTCTTCAGGCCAAGTGCTAGAAACTGAAGTAAAAGCAAAGCTCTCTGCTGGGCTTCCCAAGATAGTCTCCTTGCTCCTCCAAAGAATCACTGATCTGTGCCCACCCTGCCCATAGGGACTGGCTTCTCACCCATTCCTCCATGAGTATGGCACAGAGCTCCAGGGTCACAGGATGTCAGGGGCTGGAAGGTACCCAAAGAGATCATCAAGTCCAATCCCCCTGCCAGAGCAGGACCATAGAATCTAGCTCAGGTCACACAGGAATGCATCCAGACAGGCCTTGAAAGTCTCCAGAGAAGGAGACTCCACAACCTCTCTGGGGAGCCTGTTCCTGTGCTCTGTGACACTGACAGTAAAGAAGTTCCCTCTTGTGTTGAGCTGGAACCTCCTGTGTTGCAGCTTCCATCCACTGCTCCTTGTCCTATACAGGGAGCAAGTGAGCAGAGCCTGTCCCCCACTCTTGACCCCCAGCCCTCAGATAGTTACAGACATTTATCAAATCCCCTCTCAGTCTTCTCTTCTCCAGACTAAGCAGCCCCAGGTCCCTCAGCCTCTCCTCATCAGGCAGTGCTCCAGTCCCATAATCATCCTCATAGCCCTCTGCTGGACCCTCTCCAGCAGATCCCTGTCCCTCTTAAACTGGGGAGCCCAAAACTGAACACAGTACTCAAGATGGGGTCTCACCAGGACAGAGCAGAGGCAGAGAACCTCCCTTGATCTGCTGGACACACTCTTAATGTGCCCCAGGATCCCATTGTCCATCCCAGGATCCCAGGGTCCACAGAAAGCTGACCACCCTGTTGTCCCTGGGCAGCATCCCACTCTTGCACATGCACACAGACATCCCCCCCCACCCCCTCCAACCCTGCAACAGACACTGCCACGCACGGCACCAACCACAGCTTGCATCTTTCTGAGTCTGCCACATTTGTTTTTCACCGAATCCATCATCTTCTAATTTACCCAGGAGGTGAAAACCTGAGAACTTCTCAAGAAACATCTGTTAAAAGGTAAACAGCAAACTTCCAGAACGTGCCTCTGCTGTTTGATTTCACCTCGTTAATGCTCCCCGTGCTGAACAGGCACAGGTAGAGCCACATGATCTGAGGTAACCTGAAAGCCCAGCACATGGCCAAGCATTTAGCCTCTCAGATGCTGCATTGGACTTGATTACCATCCAGAAAGCTGTCCTCCTCCTCCTCCTCCTGCCGCCTGTGTGTTACAGCCCCCATCTGTGCAATGCCTGGGTCTGTGTCTGAAATATCTCCTTGACTTTCTCCTCGGAGATAGCTGGATAAAGAGGGGCAATGCAGCAGTGTCCATCACTTTGACAGGGCCTGGCTCTTTTTGGTGTCTAAGCAGCGAGCTGCAGACAGGCTCGTAATGAGATTTACTTACTAATCAGGAACAGCAACCGGCTGTGGTTAAGCTCCCTCCTTACCTGTGCCTCAGCCTGTTTTCTCTAAGGATGCTTGATGTTCCTTGTAAATAAGCTTCCCCCCCCTTCATATAAACCTTCAGGTTATCTAAATGTCTTCTTGGGTGAGCACACTGGGGGTAGAAATACTGCACAAGCAGGAGGACTCTTGGGAACACAAAACTGATTTCTCTCACTGCCCTGGAAATGTTGCCTTTGGGATTTCCACTTCTAATCCTAGCTGGAACCTCAAACTCAAGCACCAAAATGGGAAATGAAATTGCATTTGAAGTCTTCTAAATCTCTGAAGAGATTCAATGTCTGCTTGCCCCTGGCTAGTCTGGTCTGGTTTTCATTTCAACCCAGCTTCTTAACTCACAACTGCTGACATGAAATGGGCTTGGCCTTCACTCTGGTGCCAGGTCAGTCAGTCATCAAGGTCCTGTGGAGACCACAGTGCAGACATTTAGTGCTGAGGTCTCCCATGGCTCTAATAAACTGGACTGTAAAAGCAGAAGAGGAAGTGGAAAAGATACAGCTGTCTGCTTTGACCCAAGTGTGGAGAGATGGAGGAAATTGGCTGGAAGTCCTACTAGCACAGCTTCTGATTGCTGTGTCCTTAGAGCCAGGCAAAACATATTTGATATACCTGCAGTTTTCCCAGCTGAAAATGGCTATCTATGGCTTGATGTTTGGAAGACAGCAAACCACTGTCACATTGAGATATTAGGTCCTTCCAGGAGATGGCACAGGGCAGCACAATGCTAGGCAAAGAGCTGCAGGGCTGCTGTTAAAAATGAGGCCAGAAACACTCAAGTCTTATCCCTGACTAAGCTCATCTTGGATTGCAGTGGCCAAGCCATGTTCCTTCGCTTCTGCAAAATGCTTGCCAGCATCTAATGCAGGCTGTCCATGGTCACTAAAGCTGGCTGGGAAGCTGGAAAGGCTGGTTTCCTGGGAGTAGCCACCAGATGCTATTGTCAGCTAGTCCCTGCTGGAGCCTGCCAAGGAGCAGTGGAAGTGAGAATGAATCCATGAGAACCTTTGGGAGGTTTGGGTCAGGAAAGGAGAACAAGCTCAGGTGTTTCTCTGGTCTGCCTTGATGGCCCCTGCTAGATCCACTAAGAAGCAGATTCCAGCTAAAGGCCTTCTGTGGCACCCTAATGGCCCTGCATCTGGCCAGTGTTTCCATGTTTGCAAGGACAAAGTGGGTCCCAGCACATTGTTGAGCAGCGAAGGGCTCCCCCAGCCTCTTCTGGACAAGCGTCTCTTGTAATGGACATCTTCCAAAGAAGAACTTGCTGGACGGGCCCCATCTCGAGGCTCCGTTCCTCTCCCCAGGGCTCATGCCCTCATGCAACATGTTTGGGGCATGCGGGGCCATGCGCTAGGACTCTAAAAAGCATCACAACTACTTTGTCTAAGAAAAGAAGTAAGAAACCAAACCACCACCATCGTCAGATGCAAGCGGCACATTAAGCCACAGGGCCACCCTCGGGGCTGCCCTTCAGCCACGCAGTCGGTTAAGCATTGCAGCTGTTTACTCACTGCATCCCTCACGGCACCACGAGCTCCTGCTTGGTGCTTGGGACACCTTGGCCTTGGAGAGCACGATAGAAGCCACTGCTTGGGGGAGGATTTTCTCCCCAGCCAAGTAAACAGGTAATGCTTTACATCAGGCTCGTGATGGACAATTCCGAGGCGTAGACAACCCGAGGCTTAAGGTACCGCCAAAGAGGTAACGAAGCAAAACAACCTCTCCAATCCCATGGAAACAAAACCAAAGGAAAATGAAAATCTTGCTTTGGGAGCAGGCAGGGCTCAGAAAGATTTTGGTTTGTAACACAGTCTACCGACCAGACAGGTATATCTCCTTACTCCTGCGCTTTTTCTCCAAGCGTCTCAGCCGCTTCTCCTCGCGCCGCCGAGCCTCCTCTGCCTCCTGGTGCTGTCGGCACTTGTGAAAGTTCTCCACCACTACCCCCACAAACATGTTGAGCACGAAGAAGCTGACGATGAGCAGGAAGGAGATGAAGTAGAGAAGCATCCAAGGGTTATGGTTCTGGATGGGCTGGTAAGGTGGGGAATTAAAAACAAGAGAGAGGAGAAGCAGCACAGACAAGATGTGTGATAAGTCAGGGTACTTGGCACTCTGTAGTAACATGACAGCACAGCCCACTTTTGTGGGGAGCAGGAGAGGGCTGGGAGGAGTTATGAGATCTTTCCCAAAGCAGTTTCACAGAACCACAGAATGATAAGAGTTGGAAGGGACCTCTGGAGATTATCAAGTCCAACTCCCCTGCTAGAGCATGTTCACCCAGAGCAGGTTGCACAGGAATGCATCCAGGTGGATTTTGAATGACTCCAAAAATGGAGACTCCACTACCTCTCTGGGCAGCCTGTTCCAGTGCTCTACCACTCTCAAATTAAAGAAGTTCCTCCTTGTGTTTAGGTGGAACTTCCTATTTCTTCTCACCCACTTTCTCACTGCCTGTAACTTTGCTTTTGTTTTAAAACTCACCCTGGCCTCCATCAGCTGCCTTACAGGACTAAATCATTTTGGTGCTTAGTTCAGACAGCTCAAGATAATTCTCAGTGGATGTGAATTATCCCATCTGTGAGATCATTTGAGTTAAAGATAGGCTCCATATCTCTATATATAGATATAGATATAGATATAGATATATAGATGTGGGCTTATGGTTAATGTTTCTTAGTTGTTATGGTTATGTACAAAAGCAGGAGGAGAAAATCCAAGTACAAAGTGTTTACTGTAGCTACAATGAGGTACTGCTTATCTGAGACTCTTGATTTGTCTTTGCAAATGCCACTTAAGACACAAACTTAAGGTCTCTTTCAAGACATTCCTGGTCGATTCCCATCTTGTGGGAGTTTATCCTTGCCCACCATGCCTCCTGTGAATGCTGCAGTGTAATGGCACAGTCACCCTCCTCACACACCATCTAATTTAGAGGGCATGGTGGTGTTGAGTTGATGGCTGGACTTGATGATCTTAGAGGTCATTCCCAACCTCAATGACTCTATGATTCTATAATTCTATGGTAATCACAATCTCCAGCAGTGCTTCTTTGTGGACTACATGGGCCACCAGCCAATATAGAGTGGAAAATGGAAAATTTTGGCAGCCCAGAAGGCAGTCAGGGCCTCAAGAAGGTCAAATAGCTCTACTCCTTGATGGGACTTCAAAACCACCAGTGGCACCCAGGCATGAGACTTCTGAAAGCAACATATCTGGGCTCTGCAGTACATTTACCTGTTGGTCAATACCGACGGCATCCAAGCCATCGTACATGATGTTCACCCAGCCATCCTTAGAGGAGAGGACAAATAAGGACATGAGGGCCTATAAGATAACAAACAGAGAAGCATTTTACCCCCCAGGAAAGAAATCAACAATAGACAATGCTCAGCAAAACCAATCCACAGCTCATAACACATCTTCTGGCTTGGGCCTGGTGGAGACATGAAGCATACTGTGGCTTGATTTTACCTGTTTGTCCTGGAAGGATAATAGGTCTAAAGCATGTCCTGGCTTGTCCCACCCTTCTGCTGATGAAGGAAGCAAGGGTGGGAGAAAAATAAAGGCTTAGGCCATTATATCCCCTCCCAAAGTGATAAACAGGTACTCACAGGTGTTTAGGTACTTGTCGGTGTCTTGCCCACATAAGGGTGAGCAAGCCCTGGGTTCATCTAATGTGGTCAGTTTGGCAAATGCCATTTTGATTGGTGAATCTCTGTGGCCAAAGGAGCCATTGCACTTGGGCAAGTAAATTGAGCTAAGTTGCAATCAGTTGAGCTGCTTCTGCCTGGCTGCCTCTGCCTCACTGCTCTTGGACAACATGCACTGCTCTACCTCATGCTTCAGACCAGCTTAGCTCTGGTATTTTGGGCTTGAACTACCTGGAAACTTAAGTGCCTCAAGTTTCTCAGGAGAAGGCATTTAAGTGCCTCACAACATGGCAAGAAGTGCCACCAACATGGTGCTCTCTGCACATCTGCAAGAGATGCTGCCTGCGCCTCTGCAAACCTCCCTGCCAAGAGGAACCAGGATCAGGTCAGAGATTGTCTGCCTCTTTGCCAGCACCCTGAGGAAGATCTAGAAGCCTCTCAATAGCTGAGCAGTTCCAACACTGCCACAAAGGAGGCAGGGACTATCTGGAAATTTCTACTCCACCACAGTGAGTAGCACAGACTTTCCCTAGGGCTCCAGGCTGCCTGTTTGCAAGTGAGGCAAAGGGATTTTGTGGTTAAACTTCTCCAGTTTTTCTGATTCTCCTAAATGAATGAATTGCCCATAAGCATCCTTGGGAAGGTTTTCCTGGCCATATTAGAAGCCAAATTTAACTCATTTGTATTTAGTTGTGGGTGAGGCTTTCCAGAAATAAAATTAACTACATATTTTATGATTCCTACCTTGCTAACTGCCCCAACTAAATCACTGTTATCATATCTGGCTTAAAAGTAAACTGACTGCGAAAGTTAAGGTCCATGCATGAGGAACTGCAGGCAAAATCAGTGCCTTTAAGACAACACTGTCCACTAAACAAAGGATTTAATAACCCTAGGAAGTCTGGCTGCAAGAGGTTAAGAGGTCACCTCTTCCATTTCTACCCAGTTAGGAGTGTATCTGGCTCTGACCAGCCTGATCTGGGGTGTCTCTGCTCACGCATAAAAGGTTAACCCTTCTGGGGGGAGTGGTCTTGACCCTGACCCCAGGTCCTCTGGACCCCTCCCCAGGTCCAAACACTACCAGGTGTGGTGGTAAGCTTGCTCCCACTTCCCAAGACCCTCTAAAAACCAGAGGAGCTTCCTGTTTCTCTATTGCCCTGCCTTCCTGCTTGCCAGCATCACCGTCCTGTTCCCTGCTTCTCTTTGTTTTACCACGTGGCCATAACCCACGAGGCAGACAAAACCATTGCCATCAAATCTGGTTGTATTTACATGTTTTGTATCTTGTTTTCCCTTCTCTGTACCTTGTGTAACTTCCCTACCTCAAATACCTTTTATTTATTGTTAAAGTTTTGCTTAACTTCCAAATCAAAGTGAGACTATTTATTTGGGTGTACTTTACCTTCTCCTCTCTACATCTAATTCCTTTTCTTCGGGAAGGAAGGGGGAAGAGGTAAAGGCATCCTATAAGTTGTTATTGGTTCTACTAACTATATTTGAGCCTCTGGGAAATTTAAACTAGAACCGAGACACCCTGGCAGGGGGTTTGGAACTAGATGATCCTTGTGGTCCCTCCCAACCTCGACTCATTCTATGATTCATGGAAACTTCCTGTGATGGAGGTTCCACACCCCTCTTCAAGGACTGCATTTTAAGTATTCATCCATTAAAAGCTGGAACAGGAAGCAAATGCCTGTGCTGAGGACTTTACCTGTCCCAGGTTGTCAAAATTGTACTTCCTGCGAACCCATCTGTAGTGAGCGTTAGCGCAGTCTGCCTTCGTGGTGATGTTCTTCACATCAGGCCCATCACAGTAGTAGAACTTGCCTTTGAAAAGCTGCATTTGAGAAGCAACAAAAAGAAGAAAACAAACCAAAGAAGATGCAGCTTTGAATAGTCTGAGCCCTGATTTATCTTTCGTTCCCCTACTGGAGTTGTCAAGTGCCGATGCCTTCATTTTCCTTTCCTTACAGCTGCCTAATGCACAGGGCAGGAGAACAGCTCTGGTGGCTCCTGATGACCTTCCAAGGAGCATGTGCCAAGCTCATCACAGAAGGCCTGGCTCTTCTTTCTTAACTTTCTTTCTTGACCTGAGCTAGATTGCAGGGGGGGGTTGGACTGGATGATCTCTTTGGGTCCCTTCCAACCCCTGAGATCCTGTGAGCCTGTGAACACCTAACTGCAGTCTTCCTTTGCAGAGATTTAAGCTGATTACTTCCACCCAAACCCCAAATGGTTACAAAAGCAGCTTCTCTTTTGCAGCAGTCACTTGCAGGTGACCGTGGTGAAGGAAATACTCTACCTGGACTCCTAAAATTCCAAAGATAATGAAGAATGCACAGCAGATGAGAACAATATTCCCAATAGGCCTCAAGGAGGAGATCAAGGTTTCCACCACCAGCTTCAGACCTGGAGCTCTGCTGATGACTCTGGGGAAAAAGAAAACAAACCAAAAGGCAAAACAAGAAAGCTTTTTAATTTGTATGCATGCCCTGTTATCACCTGGCTGTCTCTCTCCTCTCTTTGGTCTGCAATAAAGCCAACCTTTCTCTACCTGCAGGCAGCATTCAGAGACCATTAGGGACTTATTTGGACAACCAGGACATCCACAATCACATCAGATGGAATTAAGAAAGTGTGAGACACCCTGTCCACAGCCTGTGGGGCAACTGTAAGAGTGAGGAGGAAATACTCTTTAAGGGCAGAACATTACAGAGGTTCCCCCTAGAAGGCTACTTGTACCTCAGAGCCCAGAGAGCTGATCCCCTCTGAGAGCTCTGATCCCAGAAGAGGGACCTGCTTCCTAACACAGTGTGTAAACAGCTTCACAGTGGTAGTTTAGAGTCTCTCTTCTCCTTCTAAAGTTCCACCTGCCCTGATGGCCTTGGCCCCATGACAACTTTTCACACAAAGTCATTTCAATTTGGTTCTTAATTAGTTCCTGAACTGACTTCTTGGCTAACAGGGACTTGTGATCAACAGCTCCACAGCCAAAAGGGCATCCCATTAAAAAGCAGCTTGCTTGCTGGGAGCCTCTGAGAGGCCAGGCATGTGCTGAGCTTTTGGGTCTTGTTTTGGGTGTTTTCTTTTCCTGAAGAACAGCTCTCTCATGGGTGTCTGAAAAGTGTGAAGTACAACTAGCCCAAGCAGGATTTTCTGGGAAGCTTAGTCTTCTGGTTGAATAACATCAAAGCTGGTTTTAGGAGCACAGAGAGGCTAGGAATCCTTGCAGGTAGCTGGAGCCTGCACCACTAATGATGCTTTCACGCTTGCCAAAGGTGGAGGAAAAAGAAGCTGTGTGCTGCAGGGACAAAGCAATAGGGTCTTGTTCAGCAACAAATAATGTGTCAGTCTGAACTCTACCTACAAAGTGTTAGGAAGGGTCCCTGGAGTAGTCCTAGAAGAAACTGTGATAAGCGAAGCTGTCACAAAAGGTGATGAATTCCTCTCTATTAATAGGATCTGGCCCAGTTATTCTCCAAGAACAATTCCCCTTTTTTCCCCTTACGTTTACTTATGAATTGCCTGTGCCCTGGTTTCTGCTGCTAGTTCTGTGTTAGGTGTCCCAAGGTGCTGCCAGGTCAAGGCATGCCCAGGGTGACCCAGAGTGGTTCCTGAGGAGCCAGCACTGCAAGAGGACACTGGTGCCACCAGTTAAAGCGTGGGAGCACTCAGAGAGTTACTTGTCACTAAGGAAGTACAGAGCAGCAGACAAGCAGCTGCTGTTCTTGTTGTCATGGGCCTTCAGATGGCCTTTTCCTATCACACTCATAAGCAAGCAGGTTATAATGAGAAAGCTACAGGTAGGTCTCTGGAGGGATCTTCTTTCCCTTGAAATTTCATTGGAATAGGTTTGTGCTTCTTACCAAGCAGAGTGAAGACAGAACAGGAGCTGTGAGCTGATAAAAATCCCCCAGGCATTAACACTCTTTGTTACTGCACAATTGCAACCAACATGCAAATCCTTTTTCCTTTTCCCAAACACTGTGACTGTCTCCTCATCCTAGCCCAGACCTAAATTGTGTTGTGGTGATGTTAAGATACACAGGCATGGGCAGGCAGGTAGAGATGCTGGAGCTTATCAAATTATTGTCAGCTTCTGCTCAGCTGCAGATTTTCTCTGAGCCAAAGCAACCTCTTTGCTTGGGAACACCTGTGAGGTTGTGCAGCTTAACAGGGAGCCAGGCTGTGTTGTGAACCAGTGATGGAAATGCAGTGTGGAGGAGACATTCCCTGCACTATCTGCCTGAGGGCAGTAACATTTCTGCCTCTGAGCTCCATCCTCTCTTCTCTGTGCTGGCAAAGATGAATTCTAACTAATTTCACTGTTTTCAAACAGCTTCACTAGATAAGAGCTCCCCAAAGATGATTCTACCCATGCTGTGTTCCAGCTTTCTATGTTACTTAGCAAGACCTTGATGGATCAGGAGCAAGTTTTCTAGCCCCTTGATCTATCAACACAAAGCCAACTCAGTCCCCCTGCTGCTGAACGTACCGGAGAGGTCTCAAGGTCCTCAGAAGTCTCAAGACACGAAGGACACCCAGGATCTTAGCTCCTCCTGCTGATGCCATGGAGACAATAATGTCAATGATGGAAACAAAGACCAGGACTCCATCCAAGACATTCCAGCTGCTCTGCAGGTAGGTGTTCTCACCAGAGAAAAAGCCAAGAGCTACTACCTACAGCCAGGAGAAGAAAGGCAAACTAGTATCAGGTGACAGAATGAGAGGAAATAGCCTGAATTTGTGCCAGGGGAGGAGATCAGGAACAATTTCTTTGCTGCAAGAGTGGTCAGGCATTGGACTAGGCTGCCCAGGGAGGTGGTGGAGTCACCAGCCCTGAAGGCGGTCACAAAATGTGTGGACATGGCACTTTGGGACATGCTTTAATGGCCTTGGTGGTGTGAAGTCAATGTCTGGAATCAGTGACCTTAGAAGTTTTCTCCAACAGAAACAATTCTATGATTCTATGATTTAAATCTTCACCCAAACCATAACTGTGTCACATTCTGGCCTTTTCCAGGGCTCACTATGGGCCATGGGATGAAGATGCAATTACCTTAACCATCATTTCAGCCACAAAGATTGCAGTGAAGATGTAATTTGAGACACTTAGGAATATCCTTTCCTGTAAAACACAGAACAACACAGAAGAGGCAAGTTATTAAAGACTGTAGAAACCAAACATCTTTCATCTTGCAGGGTTTTGCCCTGACAAGACTAAGATCTGGGTACTGCAGCAAGGGAGAAAATGAATTGTTTCAAGCATTGAGTGAGCAGGCTTAGACTGGATCTTAAGAAGTTCTTCAGTACAAGGGTGGTGTGACTCTGCAGCAGTTTGCCCAGGGATGTTTTGGATGCCACCTTCCTGGGAGTGTTCAGGGCCAGGTTGGATGAGGCCTTGAGCAGATGAGCCCATGGCAGGGAGGTTGGAGTAGATGATCTCTAAGGTCCTGTGCTAGTTTGAGCCTAGCTGAGACGTTTTTGGTGAGAAGAATTAGGTAATAGGCTGTGAAAAGGAAACAATGGTGATGTCTACTTCACTCATAGGCTTGCTGAAATGTATAAGAACAAGAACACAAACACAGATAAGGGAGTTGCTCTCTGGGCTTTTTGGGCTGCACTTCTCTCTCTAACCTAACTTGCTGCCTGACTAATCCTTCTGCTTCTAACCCCCCTGGCCGACCCTCCAAACTCACCTTGAGTGTAAGGCAAAGTTTGGGGTAAGGTAGAGGGGTGGGAGGAAGGTGGAAGGGTGGTTGGGAGCCCCTCCTGGGGACTCTGGTTTCTGGGAGGGCTGTTGTGTTTCTGTATTACTTTTGAACTTGTCTATTTATGTTTCTAGCTGTATAGATTGTAAATACCTGCTTGTGTATTGTGCTAAGCTGTAAAGATAAAGCTTCATTCTAAATCTTCAGCTTGGCTGAGTCTGGTCTGGGTGATTTCATAAGGGGAGGGCGGGGGGTGGTAAGGAACACCCAAATCATCACATCTCCCTTCCAACCTAGGCCAGTCTATGATTTGATGACTCAGGTACTCACTGTGCTGTGTGGGTCTATGTCTGGTCGCTCCAGTGCTATGGTGATGCAGTTGAGAAATATGAAGACCAGCACCACATGGTCAAACATTTTGTGGGCAATGACCTTCTGGCACATCACTCGGAACCTGAAGGAAACATGGGGAGAAAAATACCCTTCAGATGTTTGGGTCAGCAAGAGAGTCCCACCTGAACGACAGGCTCTCAAAAGCCTTCAGCAGCTGCGCCCCCAGCATCAGCCCAGGTGGTGAGCTAACTTCTCCATGAGCTTCAGCCACTATTAGTGGGATAAAGGAGATGTGAGAACAGCTATCATTGCTACTTAAAGCACTCTTCTTCCTAGACAGGCATGGAGTGAGCCACGCAACAACACTGCCCATGTGTAGCAGAAAAAATTGCCTAAAAAGTCAGGAATTGGATGTCTAAAGCTCTCAGTGCATCTGCATCAGAAGGATTTAGGGACCTTGACAGGCTGGAGAGGTGGGCCCAAACCAACCTCATGAAGTTCAACAAGACCAAGTGCAAAGTACTGCATCTGGGTAAAAACAATCCCAAGCACCGATATAGGCTGGGTAGTGACTGGCTCGAGAGTGGCCCTGAGGAGAGGGACTTGGGAGATGCTGGTGGATGAGAAGCTCAATGTGAGCTGTCAGTGTGCTCTTGCAGCCCAGAGAGCCAACCAGAGCCTGGGCTGCAGCAAGAGAAATGTGGGCAGCAGGTCAAGGGTAGTGATCCTTCCTCTCTACTCTGCACTGGTGAGACCCCATGTGGAATGCTGCATTCATTTCTGGAGCCCCTATTACAAGAGGGATAGGGATGTGCTGGAGGGTGTCCAGAGAAGGGCCACAAGGGTGATCAGAGGGATAGAGCACCTCTCCAATGAGAAGAGACTGAGGGAGTCGGGGTTGTTCAGTCTGGGGTCTCAGCCTGGAGAGGAGAAGGCTCTGAGGTGACCTTATTGTGGCCTACAAGAAAGCTGGGGGAGGACTTTTTAGGATGCAGTGACAGAACTGGAGAGAATGGAACAAAGCCAGAAATGCATAGATTCCAACTGGACGTTAGGAAGAAGTTCTTCAGCATGAGGGTGGTAAGACCCTGGAAGGGGTTGCTCAGGGAGGTGGTGGAGGCCCCATTCCTGCAAGTGTTTAAAGCCAGGCTGGATGAGGCTCTAGACAGCCTAATTTAGTATGAGGTGTCCCTGCCCATGGCAGGGGGGTTGGAACTAGATGATCCTCGTGGTCCCTTCCAACCCTGATTGATTCTATGATCCTATGATTTTTCTCAAGGCAAGGCTGGCTAGCAGTGTACCAGTCCATCACCTCAAAACCCTGCTGGGCTAGCATTTGACTGGCATTTCTTACCGATTCTGGGGGGAAAACAAGTAGAGAGACCAGTCCTCGTGAGTCTTGCACCACTGTGGTTTGTAGGGCTCCAGGACTTTACGAATCCGGTAGCAGTAACTCTGCAGGGAAAAGAAGGGACACCTTTGCTTCCTCTTTTACTTCCCTGCCTCTTCAACTTCCACAGTCCTGTTGTTAAAGGGGCAGAATGTGGGATTTCAGAGTGCCTGTAGGGAGTCGTGGCCTTTGGGACAGAGCTGTGCCTGGCATTGTCACGTTTGGCCAGCAAAACAGGGAGGAAAGTGGAGGAAGAAAAGGGCTGCTGTTCACTGAGAGAAGGACATAAAGCAGCAGGCATACTAAGCAGGTGTAATTTTGAGATCCAAAGTTGTGTCAAAACCAAAAAGGCCTCAAAACCCTAAAAAGCTAAGTTGAAAACATTCTCTCTAGGCTTTCATGCCCTAGAGATGCACAACAGCTCTTGTGAGCAAAGACATTAGCTGGGTGCTGTGCCTACAGCTCATTTTTGAAGGCATCCTGGGCCAGGAGGACAACATCAGTCAGTCCAAAATCCAGGCAAATGCCTGCACAGCCCCTTACAGCTTTCCCTTGTTAGAAATCCCTGCCAGCTCAACCCAGTAATAAGAAGAACCCTTTTGGGAAGTGAAGCCACACCCTTCAGATCTGGATTCATTTTGTCTACACCAGCCATTTCAAAGCCTGAGTTTTAATCTGCCTTCCTGGAGCGGCACTTCCACTTCCCCGCTGAGTTCCCACTCAACTCACATCCTCTGCGTCATCCTCGTAGTCCGCAGCATCCTCCTTGTGGCCATCGACGTGGAGGAAGAACTCGCTGGGGACGTGAACCATCTTGCCATTGCAGTCCTGGTACTCGGCAGGCAGGATGGCCACGGGGCTGACGCTGAGCGAGTGGCGCACGGCAGGCAGCTGGAGAAGCTCAGGCAGGTCCAGGGAGCTGCGGTAGTCCAGGGACTCCGCCCGGCGGTGCGAAGAGTGTCTGCTGACCGTGCTGGACTTGGCGTCGTCGGAGTCATCGTCTGTGCTGCCTTTTCCCTCCCCAGAGAGCAAAGACTCCCTTTCTCCTGACTGGTTCTTCTTCTTGAGGCTCGGGGCTCGGCCCAGGCTATTCCAGCTCGAGCGTCGGCTTCCCCAGTTGCTGTTGGTGCCCCAGTTGGCACAAGGGGAACTGCGGAGGCTGGACTGAGAGAGGAGAAAGACATTTGAGGCTTGGTTTGCAAGAGAAAGCCAAAAGAGATGGCGTTTTGCCCAGATTGGAAGACTCTCCTTGTGCAAGTCATGCCTTTCCCCCTCCAGCTTTCCTCACTGCTCGTCATGCCAATGCCTTGAGATGGGAGCCAAGCACCCAGCTAAGCCCACACCGAAGGTACTCTCTTTGAACTACACCTGCAGCACAGCTGCCAGTCCTGTGAGGGACAACATCATCCTGCTGCCCTGGCAACTGAAAGCTGAACCCAAAGACACTACTGTTGAAGTGGTGTTTTGTTTCCCCATTTTCAAGTGGTTTCAACCCACCACTTCCCTGGCTTCCAAAGGGGAGCTGGCACCTGAGTCACCCAAGTGTCTGTAGGAAATTAGGCTCCCATTTCCATTATGTTTCCTTCAATTTGCTGCATAAGGACACAGAATGAATCTTTCTCTTCCATCGAATTCCTGGCGCTGACTGTTGTGTCAGTGCACTTTGACTGGCAGGTAGTTGCCAGAAGGAGAGCACTTAAGGCCAGAGCAAAAAAGCTAGAAGGGAAACTCCATGGCTTCCTCCCAGCAGAAAACAAGGCAAACTGCCTTTCTCCTGCCTCTCAGTGCTGGCCAGCTCGCCTCAGACTGTTTCGCCTACTTTTGGCTGGTGGCACTGATGTGCTCTCTGAGAAGGGATTCAAACCATGAACAACCCTCTCCAGCAGCTCACAAGCCCATGAAACCCCAAGGCAAACAACACTCATCTCTATTTTCTTTTCAAAAGCATTACCTTGACTAAGCAGCTTACCGAAGGGGATAGTGGCTCTGCCTCTGTGTGAAGTGCCTTCACGGTCTGCTGCCTTGATTTGAACATGATATTGCAGTTACAGAGCAGAGGAATGGGATGGAGCAGCAGCAGCAGCAGCAATCCACTATGGCTATTAACTCTGCTCCGTCTGTTTTCACCCTCCCTTTTGCAGGCAAAATGCCTGCCAGTTGCCAAAGCTCCAGCCAGATCTCTGTTTCACGAGCTGGGTCTCATGGCAATCTGTCACCTCATGCCTTTTATCCTCTCTTTGCCCTCTAAAGGGGCTGCCTGAGCTCAGCTGCTGTGCTGGTAAGGACAAATGCTTCATTTCCCTTGACACAAGGTGGATTCAGGATGTGACCATAGAACGCTGTTGTGGGGAAACAGGCTTCATCCTCTCAGGGATCCTAGACAGCTTCTCCAAGACACCACGAAATGGCCAGTGTGTCAGAGGTGTCTGCTCCACCTCAGAGGGTTTGCTGGAATAACTACATGAACTTATGATGTGTCTTGGGCTGCAGCTCTGCAGTGAGGTGGCTTGGGATGAGTGTCCCACCAGGTAGAACCTTTGCAACCCAAACCATTCTATGATTGTGTGGTAGCAGGCAGGAAAACACTGAATCCCAGTGCATCCCTGTCTCTTATTGCAAGACAGATACTGAGGTGCCGGAGTGGGTCCAGAGAATGGTAGTGAAGCTGATGAGGGGTCTAGAGCACCATTCTTGAGAGCAGCAGCTGAAGGATCTGGGGTTGCTCAGCCTGGAGAAGAGGAGGCTGAGAGAAGCTCTTGATCTCTACAAATCCTTGAAAGGAGGTTGGGGTTGGCTTCTTCTAACTAGCATCAAGTGATAGAATGAGATGAAATGACCTCAGGTTGCACCAAAGGAGGTTTAGGTTGGATATTAGGAAATATTTCTTTACTGGAAGAGTGCCCAGGCATCAGAACAGGCTGCCCAGGGAGGTGGTGGGGTCATTGTCTCTGAAGCTGTTGAAGAACCGTGTGGACATGGCAGTTTGGGACATGGTTTAGTGGCCATGGTGGCATTAGGTCAGTGGTTTGACTTGATGATCTTAGAGGTGTTTTCCAACCCAAACCATTCTATATACTTGACTGTTGTCACTGTCCCACCCCAGCAGAGCATACTTATTCATTTCTCCCTAGGGATTCTATTCTCCTCCTGCCTTTCCACATCCTTCTCACCTCTATCACCCTCCTTTTTGCCTTTCAGCATCCCCTGTGCTCACAGGCCCATGAGCACACACGCACGTATTGCCTGTGCACCTTGTAGGCAGTTGAGGACAAGCTGGTAGCAAGAGGAACATACCAAGGACTTCTGATCGTAGCTCACGGGGTCCAGTGATGCGTTACTCCCTCTCCTTGAGTCCACAAAGGTGTGCACTGAATCCATGTGTGGGGAACACTTTGGTGTGGGCATTGGCGTGGCAGCAGTGCGCATGATTATGGGGGGTGGCATGCTTCCCCTGCCCTCCAGGTGGCCGTTTGGGGTGACAGCAAGCGAGTACATCTTCATCTCTGGAGAGAAGGGGAGAGAGACAATGTGAGGGGAATGCTCAGCCACTCTCTGAAATGACCATGGTTCCCTGGGGCTTCTAGGAACTCTACCAAATGGAGAAGTGGTGATGTGGGCAATAAGATCATCCCCACCGTGTTGAAAAGGATAAGGGAAATGTCACAGATGGCCTCTTAAGAAGTTTTCAGACCTTCCTGGACTTGAGCCTCACTGCCCTCCATAGGAAGCTTCTTTTGTTCGCTGTTTCTGGGAATTTAGGGTGAGGCTACAGTTCTGGGGGGACTGGGAGAGAGTTTCCAGGGAAAGGACACTGAGGACTGGCTAAATCCACCCTAGGAAGTTAATCCCCTTGTACAGTTCTGCTCAGAGATTTGTATGCTGTTCTGATGTGCTCTATGTTCCTTCATGGGGAAGGCAGTAAGCAAATATTAATCATTGCCTTTACTCATCAGTTCAGGAGATAGGAAATGGAAGTTGCTTTTGCACATCCACCCATCTAGAAGAGTAAACCTCCTGTAACAGAGAAATCTCACAGCACATCTCTGTGGTAATTCCAGAAGAACAGCTATTTCAGCTGCATGGAAAGGACAGGCTGCAAAAGCCTTCCTCACACTGAAGATAAACCAGACATAAGAGCTATGGTCTGCACCCTATGGAGTGCAGCAATCCTCTGAAGCTGAACTAGCTCCTGCTTTCCTGGGCTTAGTGAGTTCTGGCTGCATAACTGCAGAATCAGTCTGCAGAAGAGGGGAGGACAGAAGTGCAATTTCTCTTGCAGGGAGATATCCAAGCAAGTGCATTTGCCCTGTTTTCAGTGCACTGGCTACTCCTGTGCTGCAGCTGCCTAGTTGCTGGCTTCTGCACAAATACCTGACTTGCACTGCAGAAGGCCATAGGAACACTGCCATTTGCTTTGAGAGGTGAAAGATCCAGCCCAAAACTTGCTAATCTGCAACACATCTTCCCCTTGCCAGTCTGTTTCCAGACCAGCAGCACTGTAATAGAATTGTTGATGTCCTTATGAGATTTAATCACTGGCTGGCAGATGTGAGCCTTATGGAGACACACAATTTCTCATGGACTTTGACTGGCAAGTCCAGCCCTGATTTCAATTTCCCCTCAAATTTCACGTTATTTGAAGCTGCTCAACAAATAGTTGGTGTGAAGCTGGTGCATAGTTGGTGCTGTGAGGTCCCTGCCCACTATTTGCAATGGGACATTTGATTCATCACTAGGTGTTTGGCATTTGTTGCTTCACCTGCAGCCTGTGCAGCAGATCAGCTTGCTATGATCCAACTCTGTCTTGGCTTCCCCAGCAGATGACTTCTGCCCCTTCTTCAGCTGAATTCCATCTGCTCACCACAATCAATACCATTCCCTTAGCTGAAATGAATCCTGCTTTAGGTCCTAGCAAGAGCCTGAGGCAAGAATCCAAGTACAGAGGAATTAGTCTGGCTCCAGCTTACCACCAGGCTATTCACTCTCTTACAATATCTGATCCTTTCCTCTCTCCTGCCTGGTTGCAACCTACAGAGTGAAGGCTGTCACCTACTATTCCTTGTTTATATTATGCTGGTACAACGTGGCCTGACCTCAAATCAATTGCCAGCCCCTCCTGCAGCACAAATGCACAGCAACACTTCCATCAATCAAAGCTCACCTAAATGCCTTTTGTGTGAGCAACCGAAAAAGAACAGGCAAGAACATGATTGATTTGAAAAGCTGCTGAGAGGTAGTGTGAGAATATTGCTGTCAGCAAACCATTCTGTGGTAATGATACAGAAGAAATGATGAGATGCAGCTAAATGTTCAAGTGTAGTTTAAATTAGAAAAACATCTGTTTAAAGGGAATATCAACGCTTGGTTTGCTTTCCTAATGCCTTTCTTCCTCCCCCCCCCCCCTTTTTTTTTTGCATAGCTGCTCTGCTAATGTAGCTGTCAGGTTAACTGCCAAATAAAATGGATTTTTCACTTTCCTCTCTAAGTTCCTGTGACAAGATGACTATGGAAGCAGAGTTGTAGCTCTCATATTCCCAGGGAAACGCAGAGGCAAAACCCTACCTGTTGCTCGGAGGTCTTTCAGCTTCTCAAAGTCATCATCGAAGTTGGCAGATGTCTTGTCCTCGTCTGTGTCTGACCTATTGGCATCGCCCTGCAGAGAGGAGAAGGATGAGGAACACACTCAATTCATTCAGACTTCAGCACAAAGACCATTTGGGTTGTTTAGCAGTTGGAAGCAGCTCCCCATGGTTAAATTGTGGCCCCAAGAACAAGGAGGGCAGAATGCCCAAAACACTCTGATATTGTCCTGAAGAATCAACTTGGGAAAGTCCTTCCTCCTTGTCTGGCTTCCTTTTCATACTTAGAATCTTTGAATCAACCAGGTTGGAAGAGACCTCCAAGATCATCCAGCCAAGTCTATCACCCAGTCCTACCCAATCAGCAACACCATAGCCCATACTGAAACGTGTCCAGAGAAGGGCAACAAAGCTGGTGAGAGGCCTGGAACACAAACCCTATGGGGAGAGGCTGAGGGAGCTGGGGGTGTGCAGCCTGCAGAAGAGGAGGCTCAGGGCAGAGCTCATTGCTGTCTACAACTACCTGAAAGGAGGTTGTAGCCAGGTGGGGTTGGTCTCTTCTCCCAGGCAACCAGCAACAGAACAAGGGGACACAGTCTCAAGTTGTGCCAAGGGAGGTCTAGGCTGGATGTCAGGAGGAAGTTGTTGTCAGAGAGAGTGATTGGCATTGGAATGGGCTGCCCAGGGAGGTGGTGGAGTTGCCATCCCTGAAGGTGTTCAAAAGGAGCCTGGATGAGGCATTTAGTGCCATGGTCTAGTTGACTGGGCAAGGCTGGGTGCTAGGTTGGACTGGATGAGCTTGGAGGTCTCTTTCAACCTGGTTGATTCTATGATTCTATGTACAATCAAGTGCCTCATCCAGTCTTTTCTTGAACACCTGCAGGGATGGTGACTCCACCACCTCCCTGGGCAGCCCATTCCAATGCCAATCACTCTCCCAGGAAAGAACTTCCTCCTACCATCCATCCTAGACCTCCCATAGTGATGTGACCTGACTACAGTTCCAGCAGTGTGGTTGTGTTTCCTACACTGAATGGTGTGTCCCAGGAGAGAACACCAAAGTGCAGCTGTAATCAGAGGAGTGACTAAGAAAATCTGGCACTGTCAGGTTCCAGATTTGTGCTCTCTATGATCCCAGCTGAAAACACTTGGGTTTTTAGCATCCAAAGATGCTGAGGGTTTTTCTTCTTCTTCATTTGACAGCACTGTAAACTTGACTTAGATCTGGAAACCCAGCCCTGATCTGCTTGCTTCATGCTGGCTGCTAATCGAGATTGTATTGGAAAATCTCTTGGCAACACTGAAGCTGAAGCAGAAGGGAACAAGGCCAGCTTGCCTGGCAGCATAACATCACCTCAGGACAGAGAACAGCCATCAGACAACCACCCTCAGACTGTCTTTCCTCCTGGAAACCCAGTTATTTTCCCCTTTCATACCTATCTGCCTCTGCTACCATAAATGATCAGCCTAAATAACATACAAGCCTGGGACAGGAGAACTATTGTCAGGTCCTCCTCTGCAGAGAGATTCCAGCAGGCTGCTGGCATGACTCTGGCTGGATCCATCAAGACTGCAGGAAAAGCTGTGCAAATTGGTAGCAAATGGTTGGATTAAAGCAGCTGATCCTCGAAAAAGCAGCCCAGTTCCTTAGCTGATGGCTGAGCAAATCACCATGGTTTCTAGAGACACGGTGCTGAAGTGGCAGGGAACTTCATTTCAGCAGTGATGTGTTGCTAACTGGTGCAGCCACACAAAATGACTGAAGGGCTTAGGCTCCCTTATTCATCTTCTCTCTTTTGGAGCAGAAGCACTAGCACAGAACAGATGAAATATCTGCCTAATTTGGGAAGGTTTTTCTGCTCTTCCACAGTAGCTCTGAGGTAGATTTCAAAATGACATGGGAACAATAAGCACAAATATGCTCTTACACTCCTGTTTGAAACCTGGCTGCTTGTTGTCCTGAACACAGATGTGCTAAAAATGGGTTTGTGGCCATTTAAACCTGTTCCCTTCCAGGGAAGCTCCTGCTGAACTTGCTCCAGAGGCAGATGAGGACCTGAGATCACACTGTGACTGTGTACTGCAATGCACAGTACAACTTTTAATGTCTTTGCTGAAATGCTGCTGATGCCTCAGAGCTCTGAGCAGCTCCAGTGTGCACCCTTTTAGCTGCACAAGGCTCCTAGGAGTCACTCTCTGCCTAGGTGAAACGAACACCTGATACAAAGGGAGCAGAAGTGCACCTCAGTGTCTGCTGTGACTGCCCAGAGTATCACCATGTAAAAGGGCATAGTCAAAGAGATCAAACCTGGAATTTCTGTCCTATTTCCAACATACAAACAGAACCAGGGATGACAAGGAAAAAAAAACCATCTCCACTGATAGCTCTCCAAAACTGTGAACAATTTTGGTTTACAACCAGAGCTAAGTCATGCATTTGTAAGTGTAAGACTGGAATTGAACCCTGGTAGCTGAAACGCAGCCCTGAGAAGGGCTTTTTGTGCCACAGCTAATGGCTCACCATGAGACAACTGACAAGCCCATAGGCTTAATGTCAGGATTTAGAATAAATGGAAGTGGAGAGCAAAATGTGCCCTGCAAATGCCATGCCTGTGGTTGCTGGCCTTTTCTGAGGCAGCACTCAGTGAATAATACAGGCTTTGCAAACGACTTCCTTACACGCATTTGAGTCGTGGTCTGTAACAGCTCCAACAGGAGCTATCAAGCCTGAGCAAGGAAACAGCCATTTGGCTGGAATTACAGAATTGTTTCAGTTGGAAATGACCTCTAGGATCATTGAGTCCAATCTCCAACCCAACACCGCCATAGCCATTAAACCATGGCCAGAAATGAATCGTGGATTCAGAGAGCACTGCATGAGGCTGCACACTTCTGCCAGCACCTTAGTAGGTGATTTGACCTCCAAGAGGACACAGGTAAGGAATGAGATCTGAATTATAGAATCACAGGATCACAGAATGTCAGGAGCTGGAAAGGACCTCCAAAGCTCACCCAGTCCAACTCCTCTGCCAGAGCAGGATCACCTGTACCAGATCACACAGGAATGTGTCCAGGTGGGGTTTGAATATCTCCAGAGAGGGAGACTCCACAGCTCCCCTGGGCAGCCTGTTCCAGGGTTCTGTCACCCTCACTGTGAAAAAAACCCTCCTCATGTTTAAATGAAACTTCCTATGCCTCAGTTTCCACCCATTGCCCCTTGTCATTGGGCATCAAACTACACAAAGGTATCTGGGCATCACCAGGCTGCTGAGTGGAGAAACCTTTCTTCTGCTCCAAAGTGATCAGAAGCACCAAGGATGCAAAGTGCTGCAGAAAGGCTCTCTGTGCCTCAGTGCAAGATTCCTTCAGCAGGAGCTTGTGTCACACACCTTGGTTATCATCCACAAAAGTGTGGCCAGCAGGTTGAAAGAGGTTCTCTGCCCCCTCTACTCTGCCCTGTTGAGGCCTCGTCTGCAGTACTGTGTCTAGCTCAAGGACAGGGAACTGCTTGAGAGGATGCAGCAAAGATGATTAGGGAACTAGAACATTTGTCTGATGAAGAAAGGCTGAGTGACTTGGGGCTTTTTAGCCTGGAGAAATGCAGATTGAGGGGAATTGTGTCAATGCTGATGAATACTTAAGGGATGGGTATCAGGAGGATAGAGTCAGTCTTTTTTCAGTGTAGCCCAGCTACAGGCACAAACTTGAACATAGGAAGCTCCATCTAAACATGAGGAGGAACTTCTTTATGTTGAGAGTGGTGGAGCACTGGAGCAGGCTGCTCAGAGAGCTGGTGAAGTCTCCATCTCCAGAGTAATTCAAAACCTGTCTGGACATTGTCCTGTGCAGCCTGCATTAGATGAACCTGCTCTGGCAGGGGTTTTGGACTAGGTGGTCTCCAGAGGTCACTTCCAACCCTTACCATTCTGTGATTCTGTGATCTGTTCAGGTTTCCCTGCCATGTTCTTTCTTTCCACACAGAAGTGATTAGTAGAATCTGTCGATATCTGGCACATCTGGCTGCTGAATTCTCTGAGCTGCCACATGGCCAGACCTGCTGGTTGCTTCTGCATTCAGCTCAGGACAATCTGTTACTTCAGCACAGATCTTAGTCTGCTATGGCTCAGGTCATTCCCTAGCAGAGCTGAGGTCCAGAACAACCACTCTGCAGACAGCTACAGCTCTCCTAAAGGAAAATCTCTCCTGGGTGGGAAGACAGCAGCTGCTGCAGAGCCTGTAGAAATGCTGGCACATCCTTTGCTTTGGTTTTAGGAGGTTAAGGGACTAAAATGTCCAACTCCACCTACAATAGGCTGCACTAGAACTGGTGTTAAGGAGTATCCAGAGCAAAAGCAGGAGATGCTGAGAGTGGTGACACTGAGAAAACGACAGGAATTGGGAAATAAACAATGTCAGCATGAGCTCAGTCACTGACACGTGGAGTACAGGCTTGTTCTTGGAAAAAGACATTCTTGCTCTTCGTGATTTCCTGTGCTGGACCTTCAGAGCATGGAGCACGTTGTACATGACATTAAAATGCTCACAAATGCAGTGCAGAGGTGTTCATTTTGGAGGTGATGAGCTGGGCCACTCGTGTCTCCTCTGTGTGTGCAGGTGGCACTCGTCACTCTCAGCATCCATGAAACAGCTTGAAGCAACACAGAGCAGGGTTGTTTCTTCCTAAAGTGGGGCTTGGCTCCTGTTGTTTCAGTTAATTTGCCTCTGCTAGTGCTGTGAGGAAGCTAGGAGGGATGTTTTAATAATGAATCTATGCAGACATAGTTGCAAGACATAAATGTGTCAGAAAGGGATTTTTGCTCCATAAATATTTCAGTTATATTCCATGGCCAGTGAAGGTTTGTCTAAGTGTGATCTTAACACAGCAAACTAGAGCACAATGCCATTTGTGGGGGGGAAAATGAACATGAAAAAGAAATCCTATCAAAATAAGTTCTTTCTCCTCTTTCCTTTGGGAGCTAAGGTGGTGAAAACTGAGTCTTTGGGTCTCTGAAGCCAATCCAGCACTAAGAAACCTTTCCCTTCTTGGTGGTTGTAGAAATAAAAAAGGCAATAATTAAAATACCCCAAAGGGTGACATAAGCCTTTCCAACTGCCACTCTTCTTGGCTTTAACTGGGGCTGGATGATTTTTGGCAAGTCTGAAACCCATTTGCATTAGGAATCTGTAAAAAGTAATTTTTCTCCCCTGGATAATATATGTGTGCACACACATCATTATATTTACCACTTAGACAAGCTACCCACACTTCAGATCTCCCCCACATGGGCTCACTGGGATCTGAAAGGAAGATGGAGAAGAGCAGGATAGGGCAGAGGGCTGGTTTCACTCTTTCAGGATACCCAAAGCAGATCTGGAGTGGACTTGCTGCAAGGGCCCCTGCCTCACACCAGTAGTATACCACTTAGACCAGTGTGGCAATGGTGTAAGTGGCACAGGATTGCCTGCAGGGCTGCTAAGGTTCCTGCCTAGTTCAGCTTAGGACAAGGCACAGCACTTTAGACTGAGAAATAAAATCATTTCTCTAATCCCTTCCGTGTGAGAGGAGATGCTTGCCATGTACCATAAGTTCCCTGCTCGCTGACCTGATAAAGACATTGCCTTCAGGTGTGGGTAAAGACCCCCTCAGCACTTGTATGCCCTGCCTCATCCTAAGCATCTCAAAATGTGATGTCTGTAACCTGCAACACAGCTTTTGAACAGCTCTGCTACTAGCCTCAAATAAGACAGAAGGGACAGAGTCACAAGGAAAGATCATAGAAACAGCCAAGCTGGAAGATACCTCCAAGCTCATCCAGTCCAACCTAGCACCCAGCCCTGTCCAATCAACTAGACCATGGCACTAAGTGCCTCATCCAGGCTTTGCTTCAACACCTCCAGGGATGGCAACTCCACCACCTCCCTGGGCAGCCCATTCCAATGCCAATCACTCTCTCTGACAACAACTTCCTCCTGACATCCAGCCTAGACCTCCCCTGGCACAACTTGAGACTGTGTCCCCTTGTTCTGTTGCTGGTTGCCTGGCAGAAGAGACCAACCCCACCTGGCTACAGCCTCCTTTCAGGTAGTTGTAGACAGCAATGAGCTCTGCCCTGAGCCTCCTCTTCTGCAGGCTGCACACCCCCAGCTCCCTCAGCCTCTCCTCACAGGGCTGTGCTCCAGGCCCCTCACCAGCTTCATCACCCTTCTCTGGACATGTTCCAGTACCTCAACATCTCTCTTGAATTGAGGAGCCCAGAACTGGACACAGGGCTCAAGGTGTGGCCTGAGCAGTGCTGAGTACAGGGGCAGAATAACCTCCCTTGTCCTGCTGGCCACACTGTTCCTGATCCAGGCCAGGATGCCATTGGCTCTTCCGGCCACCTGGGCACACTGCTGGCTCATGTTCAGCTACTATCTACCAGCCCCCCCCAGGTCCCTTTCTTTCTGTCTGCTCTCCAGTTCATGTCCCACCTGATCCTCATTGAAGATCTGAGGCCCACCATAAAGAAACAGGACATACACATGGAAGATCTGTTGAGTGAAGTTCATTCCAAATTATTTCCCACACCTCACACACAACAGACTCTATAGGTCAGCAACAAAAACATTGGACTCTCAAGTCCCTCTCCAAGTCCAGTGATCCATATCTGCCTATATTCACAAGAGCTTCACGTGGCCAAAGCAGTTAAAATTCAGGGCTGCTTCAATATTGAGGTGTTTGCACTGACATGGAGTCATCCCTGCACTCTTGCCTAGGAGTGCTTCTCCATTTTCTCCCTCCCTCTGCTCAGTTCCCTTACCTCTGCCTGGAAGCCTTCTACCAGAATGGCAACAAGAAGGTTGAAGAGCACATAATTGCCAAAGGTCATCAGGGCCACAAAGTAGAGCGCTGCCCACGAGGATGTAGATGCCATCCCGTTGTACAGGACCACGTTCCAGTCCTCCTGAGTCAGGATCTGCAGGGAGGTGAAGGGGAAGACTCTAATTACTTTTCTCAGGCAGAGCAGCTGCATTCAAATGCTGACTCATCCATTTCTTCCTCTCCTTTTGACCTTTGCTGAGCACAATCATTAGAAGGTCTCGTGAGCTGAGACAGCAAAGCCTTCCTTTATTTAGATCTTTGCATGTGAGAGCTCTTTCCTGGCCAAACCTTCCCTCTCTGCAGGAAGATCTAGCACACTGCTGCCCATCAAGATGACTACTTCAGGTCCTAGGTATGGTGTTGGGAAGGATGTGCTGGTACAAGTCCCATTATTTAGTGGTGTGCTGTCTCCTTTGGCAACCACCAGAAGATAACAGATCTGGGATCAGAGCTGCTGTCTCCATTCAGGCTGTGCTTTCTAAGGCATCTGGAGCTGAAGAAAGAGGTGAGGGACAGGACATTTGAGGAGATAAATGACATTGGATGGCTCCAGAAGTTCAGAGAAGCAAAGTGGTTTCCATGGGGAAAAAGCACTGACGAGCTGGGCAAAAAAAAAATGCACCTTCCTCAGGCATTCCCACTCTCCCAGTTTTCCTGGAGCTCAAAAATCCTGGGGGCTAAGAAAAACTAAGGACAAATTCAAGCTCCACATGAATTCAAGCTTACAAGGAAAATGGCCTCTAACTCTCACAAATCCAAGGTGGCTTTGGGGATGGGAATGCAGTCATTGAGCCACACCTCTCACTAACGTTCTTGGGATGCAGGATTGAGTCTTTGCGCTCTGTGCCAACTCTTTATCCCAAGGGACTGTTAGGCTAGAGGCAGAAATGTGCATTTATGTTGGTAAAATTAAAAGTTGAACCTGTGAGACTAATGCTGATCTGTCTTTGCTTCTTTGTAAGAAGTTGTATTCTCACGGCCAAGGCTCTGGACTGGTTTCTACCATGGTGAGCATCTACTCCAGCTTAACATTTTTTACATTGTGCTCCACTTGCTGCTCTAAAAACTGAGAGCTTTTAAACAAAACAGAGTAATCTTTATATTTAGGATGGCCTGGAAATAGCAGCTTACTGCTCCATCGTGGAATACTCCAGGAATTTCAGGCACATCACAGATCTTGCCTGCAGAGGAAGCACAACTCTTATATAAAGACTTTCCCAGCATATAGAGCCAGAACCCTCCAGCTCTGATTTGTGACAGTATTTGTCACTCCCAGTTTAAAGGCAACTGTTTGCAGAGTGGGATTTTGGGGCAGGGGAGGCAAGTAAGGAGAAGAGATCTACAGAACAGGAGTAGACTGTGGGTCTTGATGGACTGTGGGATTTGATGGACTGTGGGTCTTGAAGGGCTGTGGGGTTTAATGGACTGTGGGTTTTGATGGACTATGGATTTTGATGGACTGTGGGTTTTGATGGACTGTGGGTCTTGATCAAAGCAACCATACAAAAGGAAAACAAGGGTGGACTTCCAGGCCTCCTTAGAATGTTCTGAACTACAATAAAAGTGATTTTTGAGTGGATTACTTCTTTGTCAGAGTTTATAGAGAGCAGCTAACTCCATCATGCGCCCTGTAACTCTACTACCCATGGAGTTCTTGCTCTATAGTGGCATTCCAGTCCAAATTTAACACCTAATCATAGAGTAGTTTGGGTTGGAAGGGACCTTAAAGATCACCTAGTTCCAATCCCCCTGCCATGAGCAGAGACAACTTTCACTAGAACAGGTTGCTCAAAGCCTTATCCAACTTCAATACTAGAATAGATTTTGTTGGGTTTTGGTTTTTTCCTAATGTAATAAATTGTCCAGGTGGTCTACACTAAACCCTCCCAAAGGATCCAGAACTTACCTGAAATACTGTCACAATGGCCCAAAGTAAGGAATCAAAATTCTTTCTATCTGGAACTGTGTCTCCTGTATCAGTTTTCAGGCTGAACTTGCATCCAAAAAGATGCATGCCAAGAATGCTGGAGTAGGGAAAGAAATGAGATGGAAAAACCTACATCATTATGTGTAATATGGGTGTAAGGAGGATTGCAGTCATCTTTCAAACACTGTGGCCCCCCTCAGGGTTTTGTGTGCCTGTGGTACCTCCCAGGAAGAAGGGCTCTGGCTCCACCACTGACATTTCCACAGATCAATCCCCACCATTTGGTTCTTCTGTGTCACATTTCATTATGACTGTCTACCCTGGAGTCAAGTCAAAGAGATCCTCTGTCTAGAAAACGACAAACCATATTTCTAGCTCCCAAATCCAACTGGTTTTCAAGAACAGAATCCCGAGGAGCACTGTTGGGTTGAACAGAGCCTGTACAACCTCCATCTCAAATAGAATGTTAGTAGGGCACATTTAACTGAGACACAGCTAAAGGAGCCTCCCAGGAACTCCAGAGCAACTGCTGCCTGTCTGTGCCCATCATTCATCTACAGAACTCCAGTTGTGCACAAACCCCTGAGACTCAGAAGAGATAAACAGTCTGTGGAGTGTCTGCTGCAAGCGCTTCTATGCCGCAGGCAGCCCAGTAAATTCAGGGCATCACCGTTCTAATCTACACATTACTTAAGCATGCCAAGCAGTTAATTAGAGAAGAGCTGCAGCCTCTGGTACCTGAAAATAAAGATGAAGAGCATTAGCAACATGCAGAAGGTGGCTACGTTGTCCATTGTCTTCATCAGGACCACCAGCTGGCGACGGAGGGCGGGCATGAACCGCACCAGCTTCAGCACCCGGAGCAGCCGGAAGGTTCGTAGCACTGAGAGGCCTCCATCTGACTGGCCAATAATCTCCCACACGCTGCAGGAACACCAAGAGGAGGACTATCAACAGCAGTAGTGGGCTGTGGAGGCCCTGAGCGAGCTGCTTTTAGGATATCACACTATTTAAGCCCTTAAGAGGTAACTTATTTGCCTGCTAAGTTCTTGCTTCTGAAAAACACCTTCACTTTCCACCTGTGCAGACACAGGTGCTCATGGACAACTTATGCCCTTCAGAGCTGGTTTCCTGATGCTTTATTCTCTTGCTCTCTGTGGCTTTCCACAGCACAGGCTGTCTCCTGCTAGTCTGCACCACTACAACCAGTCACAGGCTGAGCCACATACTGTGGATCACAACATTGCAGGGGGATTTGTTGGATGGGTTGATTTCATCAGGCCACTGTCCAGCCTTTCTTCTGAGCCTTTGTTTCTCCTCACTTCTTTGAATCAAAGGAGTGGGCCAGCTGAAGTCAAGACTCTGTCTTGGTTTAAACCTTCTGTGTCTTCTCTGCCCCAAATTGCCAACCAAGGCACAAACAGCACAGCCAGAACGAAGCCCAGCACAGAGAGGTGCCGCACAGGCTCCTCATCTGCATGCTGTTAGACTGGGACAGTGCTCCCCTAGGAGAGGACAGCACAACAGTGCCCTCTCCTACCCTCCTTGCTTGCCCTATTCCAGCTGGAGTTCCGTGTTAATTTGGGAGAGGAGGGCACGCTGCTGGGACACAGACGCTCCCAGAACAAGTCCTGGTTTCCCAGGACAAGTCACTCTGCACTGCAGTGGAAAATCGACCCCAGTGCCAGATGCGCGGCGTAAATAGACTTTGTTCTCCATCTGCCAGGTCCATTTACTTTGGACAGCCCTTCTAATGACAGGAATCTAAAAGGCCAGCACAATTATAGCACACCACACCACAGTGAGCCCTGGAATAATGCACGCCACATCATTCCCCTTCCCCATCCCACTCCCCAGCTGGTCTGAGCCCACAGCAGAAAAAAACCCAACGGAGAAAGAACCACCAATGACCTGATGACAACTATGATCCCATCAAAGATGTTGTATGGGTTCTTGATGTAGCCAAAGATGCCAAAGGCAAGGAGTTTCAGGAGCATCTCCAGAGCAAACATGCTTGTGAAGACGATGTTGCTGATCTCCAAGGCGTTGGTCAGCTCATCTGGCTACGAGGCAAAAAAAGAGGCAACGTGGTCAAAACAGATGCACAGAGGAAAGGGTTAAAGGCTGGTACATTTCTCCTGCTTCTGGGATTTGTGCTAGGGATGCACAAATGCTCCATCTTCCCACATTCCTTCCAGAGAGCCATAGAGGCAGAGAAGTGTCTGAGGGAAACAGCAGATAAACCTCACAGATAGTCCCTGTATGTCTTGCTGGAAATCCAGAGTCACAGCCCAATATGCAGTCCCCAAACCCCTAAAGCTATGGAAAGAGAAGACCTGTTTGGTGCTGCAAGCAAGATCCAATCACCAGGTCAGTGGCCACTATGGCTTTTGAGGCTTCTACTTGGACTTGCATTGCTCAGACTGGTTTCATTGCCCTCAAGCCAGCAGATCTTTATGGATGCTGCTGTATGCAAGAGCAGGACTACTGTCAATGCAGCACAGCTCTACCCACACACAAACAAAGCACTTTTCTTGCAGACATCTCTTAAGGGAATCAGCAAAACAAATACCAGTAAAAAAGCAGTAGGACCAGTAGTTTCATTTCCTTTGAGATATTTATCTCCCTTTGGAAACTGTCCTCCCAACCCCCCCAATAAAACACAACCCAAGATGATTTTTCCTACTGAAGTCCTGGCTAGCAATGTCCAGCAGATTTTGTTTGTGGTCCTGAGGGTCAGGATTCCCTCCAAGGTCAGTGTGGGTTTCCCTGAGTGCAAAGGCTGCATGCAGCTTAAGTCCAAGACCTGATTTTCCCATTCCCCCTCCTCTCTCACCAGCACCAAATCACCTTGGGCTACCACCTTGCTTTCTTGACATGACCTTAGATGGTCCTTTCCTGGAAGGCTCAGTGATGCCTGCCCAGCACCCAGGCTCCACACCGTGGCACAGCAAGTCCAGAGGCCGAAGGTGAGATGGGCATCACTGGCTGACTGAAGCTGCTCTCTCCGAGGGCACCTGGCTCTGCAGTGCACATTTCTAAGGCTCGAGGCCCTTTGCAAAAGCAAATGAGTCTTTTTCATTTCCTCAGTACAATAATATTGTCTAGAAGAAGGTGTTATTTTCATATCTGACTCATCTCCTGACGGATAATAGCTTCCTTTATTCTCCATCCGTCATCAGATGCCGCGTTAGGAGTTGGCAGGTTCTTGGGAACGTTGTTGCACTGTTTGAGGCTGCAAAGGGAGAAGATCACTGTGGGGCACATTCAACTCCAGAGTCTGCAAACTCAATCCTTGGCAATTGAAGGAGAGGGTGAAAGAGTTAACTGGAAGGCAGGAAGAGCCCACACAACCTGCACTAGAGGCGAGACAGTCTGTGGGCTGCTAATGAGCCATCATTCATAGGTGAAATGACTTCATGCAAGAGACTGCCTTTTGCTCAACCATTTCTGCCAGAGAAAAAGCACTAAGAGCCTCAGTCCTCAGGATTATGATCCACATACACTAATTACTAAGAGACACAAGGGGAAGGACTGGGCAATTTTCAGTTCTTTAGTCCCCAGCAAGGGTGGCCCAGATGACTGCTCAGTGCCTCTGAACAGTGTGATCACCATGCTGCCATCCTCATGCCTTCCTTGAAGCAGCAATGGCAACTGCCCTCTTAACATCAATCAGCACTCACCAGTGACATTCCCCACACTGATGATGCCAAAACAACCTGAGTAGAGAATCACACAAAATTACAGCATGGTGAGGTTGGTAGTGACCCCTGGAAATCATCTAGACCCTTGCTTGAATAGGTTTGCTAAGCTCCTCTGACATCTTGGTGCTCTTCTTGCTCATTCTCCAGCACTGTGTCGTTTGCTTTGGATGGGAGTTCAGAGGATGAAGGAGAAATGCTGCAGCCACCTCTTAGGGGAGAAGAGGGAAGAGAGGACAAGGTAGCCTAGATGAGATCACCACCAGCTGTGATGAGGAGCTGATTCAGCAGATCGAGATGATGTGGGGGACACACACCTGGGCAAGGCTGATGAACAGCAGGCTGACACTGCAAAGCCAGCTTCAGATAAGATATCTTCATCATCCTTTAGCAATCCAATCTGGTGTGAGGTAGAACTAATTCAATGCCAAGGGCTACTGTAGCGTGAGAGAGCTGGAGCAGAGTCCTGCAGTGACACAGAGGCAGGACCCACTGGGCACAGACAAGGATGGATAGCCCTGTGTGCTGGCCGAGCTGCTGAGCTGACCTCTTGTGTTATTAGAGTGGAAGCTGAAGAGCAGACGAGCCAAGCACCCAGTGATACAGCCTTCAAATGTAATTACCTTCTTTCAGCACCAACTGGAGCCCAGAAAACAGCCTGCCATGGATATTTTTACAGCTTATGAAATGGTTTGTTGCTCCGAGTGCAATTCATTTCCCACTCCTCTCACTCCCTGATGAGCAAAAATCTAGGAGGAGGATCAAGGAAGAGACACTTGAAAGCCAAGGTGGATTTGGCCATTCTCTTGGAATCAGCCACTAGGAGACACTGTTGGTTTGTTCACCTTTGAGCCAACTCTAGAGCAGGAATTTTTCCAGAAGCCTTTTTCTCTGAGAGATAAAAAAAAACCAACCCAAAATATTGATTTGCTGAAAGCAAAACTTTTCATGGCAGGGATTATTTTTTGTCAAACTTCCTGGCTGGAGGAAAACGAAATTGAAACAAGGATTTAAAAGTGCTGCAATGTCTTGTTTTGACCTTGACAGCAAAGGAAATCATGGGTTTTTTGCTCGAGATGTGGTTGTGTCACAAAATTCAACTTGCTTTTGAGTAAGGATTGGTTAACAAACAAAGCTTGGCACCAGAACAGCTCACTGCCAGCAGGGTTGCTCTGAATTGGTGCTTTTTGCTTTGTGCCAAATACTTTGCAAACCTTAACAACTCTGGCAGAAGGAAACTACTTCCCCACCACAGGGCTCCAAGCCACATCAGTGAGAACTTGCTCAGCATAACCCCTCACCAGCTTTGGATATCTCCATATCTTTTGGTGCTGCGATTCTTGGTTTTCACATTGATCCAAATCTTCAGAGACAGGCCAGGCCAGGTGGAGTGTGGCCAAATGGCAACCAAGTGGCACTGCATGAGGCTACTAAACACTGAGGAATCCCCACAATGGATGAACTGCATGAGATCATGGGCAATGGTGTGGTGCTGGTATGAGGGTCCACAGTTACAGAGTATCATAGTATCACAGTATCATCAGGGTTGGAAGAGACCTCACAGATCATCAAGTCCAACCCTTTACCACAGAGCTCAAGGCCAGACCATGGCACCAAGTGCCACGTCCAATCCTGCCTTGAACAGCCCCAGGGACGGCGACTCCACCACCTCCCCGGGCAGCCCATTCCAGTGTCCAATGACTCTCTCAGTGAAGAACTTTCTCCTCATCTCAAGCCTAAATCTCCCCTGGCGCAGCCTGAGGCTGTGTCCTCTTGTTCTGGTGCTGGCCACCTGAGAGAAGAGAGCAACCTCCTCCTGGCCACAACCTCCCCTCAGGTAGTTGTAGACAGCAATAAGGTCTCCCCTGAGCCTCCTCTTCTCCAGGCTAACCAATCCCAGCTCCCTCAGCCTCTCCTCGTAGGGCTGTGCTCAAGGCCTCTCCCCAGC